>NC_063058.1:20851796-21594296 GCF_018812025.1 Megalobrama amblycephala
TATATATATATATATATATATATATATATATATATACACACACACAGTGGGTACGGAAAGTATTCAGACCCCCTTAAATTTTTCACTCTTTGTTATATTGCAGCCATTTGCTAAAATCATTTAAGTTCATTTTTTCCCTCATTAATGTACACACAGCACCCCATATTGACAGAAAAACACAGAATTGTTGATATTTTTGCAGATTTATTAAAAAAGAAAAACTGAAATATCACATGGTCCTAAGTATTCAGACCCTTTGCTGTGACACTCATATATTTAACTCAGGTGCTGTCCATTTCTTCTGATCATCCTTGAGATGGTTCTACACCTTCATTTGAGTCCAGCTGTGTTTGATTATACTGATTGGACTTGATTAGGAAAGCCACACACCTGTCTATATAAGACCTTACAGCTCACAGTGCATGTCAGAGCAAATGAGAATCATGAGGTCAAAGGAACTGCCTGAAGAGCTCAGAGACAGAATTGTGGCAAGGCACAGATCTGGCCATGGTTACAAAAAAATTTCTGCTGCACTTAAGGTTCCTAAGAGCACAGTGGCCTCCATAATCCTTAAATGGAAGACGTTTGGGATGACCAAAACCCTTCCTAGAGCTGGCCGTCCGGCCGAACTGAGCTATCGGGGGAGAAGAGCCTTGGTGAGAGAGGTTAAGAAGAACCCAAAGATCACTGTGGCTGAGCTCCAGGGATGAAGTCGGGAAATGGGAGAAAGTTGTACAAAGTCAACCATCACTGCAGCCCTCCACCAGTTGAGGCTTTATGGCAGAGTGGCCCGACAGAAGCCTCTCCTCAGTGCAAGACACATGAAAGCCTGCATGGAGTTTGCGAAGATGGTGAGAAATAAGATTCTCTGGTCTGATGAGACCAAGATAGAACTTTTTGGCCTTAATTCTAAGCGGTATGTGTGGAGAAAACCAGGCGCTGCTCATCACCTGTCCAATACAGTCCCAACAGTGAAGCATGGTGGTGGCAGCATGCTGTGGGGGTGTTTTTCAGCTGCAGGGACAGGACGACTGGTTGCATTCGAGGGAAAGATGAATGCGGCCAAGTACAGGGATATCCTGGACGAAAACCTTCTCCAGAGTGCTCAGGACCTCAGATTGTGCCGAAGCTTTACCTTCCAACAAGACAATGACCCTAAGCACACAGCTAAAATAACGAAGGAGTGGCTTCACAACAAACTCCGTGACTGTTCTTGAATGGCCCAGCCAGAGCCCTGACTTAAACCCAATTGAGCATCTCTGGAGAGACCTAAAAATGGCTGTCCACCAACGTTTACCATCCAACCTGACAGAACTGGAGAGGATCTGCAAGGAGGAATGGCAGAGGATCCCCAAATCCAGGTGTGAAAAACTTGTTGCATCTTTCCCAAAAAGACTCATGGCTGTATTAGATCAAAAGGGTGCTTCTACTAAATACTGAGCAAAGGGTCTGAATACTTAGGACCATGTGATATTTCAGTTTTTCTTTTTTAATAAATCTGCAAAAATGTCAACAATTCTGTGTTTTTCTGTCAATATGGGGTGCTGTGTGAACATTAATGAGGGAAAAAATGAACTTAAAATGATTTTAGCAAATGGCTGCAATATAATAGCCTGGGTGCCAGCCCAAACCCCGCCCACAACATTTTTTGGACGGGAAGTTTGGTCTGGACTCGATCCATTGTGGAGTAATTATGCTCGGCTCCCAGAAGGCCGAGCCAATCAAATTGCCAGGGCGGGCTTTAATCGATGATGGACAGGCTATCTGCGGTTACGTAACCACCCACGTCATCAAAGAGCGCTTGGGGAGTTTGATTGACAAGCGATCTAACCAATCAGAACGCCGCATCCGCCATGTTGTCCGACAAAGCAGTCAGGAGTTAGAAGATTAACATCGGTGGAGTTAAACTTGAAAAATTGTGCATATTGACGTCTTTCCGCGTTTGAAACAACATTCATTCTCATGTTCATTCATGTTTATATGATGCTATAAATGGACTAGTAGGAAGAGATGATCGGTTAACGAGCCTCTTGAGCTGAGGCGCTACAGCAATCTGTCACGATCATGGTCACAACCCATTAAAGAGCCACAAAACGGTTTTTATTGTTTGAATTTTTTTAATAACTACACAGTTTGAAAGCTGGGACTTTGTTTAATATCATAAGTAACCTGCTCTGTCTCGTCTGTCGATGTGTTGTCAGTTTCCTCTTTGCTCCGCGATGTATTTTCCACTCTGTGTGGCGTGACAGCGCCACGGCTTGTCGGACAAAGCAACAGTAACTAAGGGGAGCGAGTCCTTGCGTGGCATTTGTCGATGGGAAAGATGTCTTTGCCGTCCTTCCTACGGGATTCGGCAAAAGTTTGATTTATCAGCTGGCCCCGATGGTCGCTAAGAAGAGTTCTGTTGACAACTATGCATCGCTCAACATACGTCACTTACTCTGTAGCTCCGATTGGTTGTAGGTCTATCCAATTGAGGTCTTTCCTGGATTGGTTGAAATACGCCCCCACAATCAAAGCCCAATGGAGCAGTATCAGACTCATATTCTGACTAGAATTGAGTATGACCACGTCAGGCTAGCAATATAACAAAGAGTGAAAAATTTAAGGGGGTCTGAATACTTTCCGTACCCACTGTATTATATATATATTATATATATATATATATATATATACACACACACACACATACATACACAAAAGTTTGGAAACATTACTATTTTTAATGTTTTTGAACAAAGTCTCTTATGCTCATTAAGGCTGCATTTATTTCATAATAAATACAGAAAAAAACAATAATATTGTGAAATATTATTACAATTTAAAATTATGGTTTTCTATTTTAATATACTTTAAAATATAATTTATTTCTGTGATCAAAGCTGAATTTTTCAGCATCATTACTCCAGTCTTCAGAGTCACATGATCCTTCAGAAATCATTCTAATATGCTGATTTGATACTCAGTTATTATCAATGTTGAAAACAATTGTGTTACTTAATGTTTTTTTGGAACCTGTGATACTTTATTCAGGATTCATTGATGAATAAAAAGTTAAAAAGAACAGCATTTATTCAAAATATAAATCTTTTCTAACAATAATAATCTTTACTCTCACTTTTTTTATCAATTTAACACATCTGTGCTGAATAAAAGTATTCATTTCTTTCCAAAAAAAAAAGAAAAAAAATTACTGACCCCAAACTTTTGAACAGTAGTGTATATTGTTACAAATAATTTCTATTTTAAATAAATGCTGATATTTTTAAACTTTTTATTCATCAAAGAATTCTGAAAAAGTATCACGTTATAAAATAATATTAAGCAGCACAACTGTTTCCAACACTGATAATAAATCAGCATATTACATTGTTTTCTGAAGGATCATGTGACTCTGAAGACTGGAGTAATGATGCTGACAATTCAGCTTTGCATCACAGAAATAAACTATATTTTAAAGTATATTAAAATAGAAAACCATAATTTTAAATTGTAATAATATTTCACAATATTATTGTTTTTTCTGTATTTATTATGAAATAAATGCAGCCTTAATGAGCATAAGAGACTTTGTTGCATTAAAAATAGTAATGTTTCCAAACTTTTGACTGGTAGTGTACATACACATAAACATATATACAAAATGGTGACTAAGTTTTCCAACGTCAAGGTTTGCCGAAATATGTTTCTTATTCATTTTCTTCATATGAATTTCAAGTTCATCTGGAAGCAATACAAACACTGTAAAAGATATACAAAAAAAAAAAAAAAAAACGAACAATGACTGGAGTCTTATGATCTAATGCTACAACAAGCCATAATACCTAACGTCAAATAGACAGCTAACTAACATTAGTGACTGCTGCCTAGCTTACCTAGCAAAATCTCAACCTTGCCTATTGCAATATCTTGATATCTATCAAGATTTGGGACTGACAGCATCAATCCAGTCCAAATGTGTGGACTAATGAGAGACTCATGAGAAATAATCCAGGTTAAATACAAGTTAAGCTCGTTGACAAAACACACACTTTGTAAGTATTGTACGTTCACTCCACAGACGTCTTAGTGCATTACTGTCAACGCATTTCTGTTTGTTTTTACAAACTGAGGTACGAGTCAAATTTGTTATGTATGATTTCGAAACACTGCTGACATTCCTGTCATTTACCTCAAACTGGAGACTGTTGCTTTCCACAAAATTATAATTTTTTTCATTACGTCTGACTGAGTAAAAAAGTGCTTTAAACCAAAATAAGCCATATTGGTTCTTTCTATCTGGTTGCATCATACATTCAGATGGTACCCAGACATATCAGGGAGGGTTTGTCTCCATGTCTCTCCTATAACACCCCACACAACAATAACAACTTCCACAATATTGCAGGTTAGCTCGTTTTAGCTACAAGTACCTCCTGGCAGGTTTGCGAGCCATCAGGAAATAAACACAAGCAAACAGTTCAATCAACCAGCACGTCCACACTCCCTTTCTAAAGTGACAAACAAAAGCTCCATTAATACAAATACTACCAAAAAGACTAAAATCCTGTGTCCTAACTAGGCACAATGTGACAAGCAATTTTTTCTGTCCACACTAAATACAAAACTGCATAGAAGGTGTTTAATGCATAGTCATGAAATGCAGAATTTTGGACCAGTTAGATTTCATAGTGGGCGGAGCTACTGTGCAACACTACAGAAACAGAAACGAAAAGATTGGCTGTTGCGGTCAGATGGCAAAGGTTGTCACATATAACTTACTGAACCATCACACCTGGTTCAGACCTCATCAGGATCATCAGGACATCACCATATGAAAAAGACCAACACTAAGAAACCCAGACTATTTGCCAAGCGTAAAAAAGGACTCTCAAAATGTACATGTAGAGGGTCACTCACACGGCACAGTCCGGAGGTAGAGGTTGTCGCGTATGATTTGTTGAAGCTCGTGGTCCACTGAACCTTTCTGGAACCGTAGGTTGAGATAATGGCGGAGATCTTTATCTACAACACCTCCTGTAAAAGGTAAATAAAAAACACAAAGTAATTTAACTGGTAAATGCAGAACCTGATATACCCCTAAAAAAAAAAAAAGTTAGTGCACTGTAGTTCCCCCCTCATTGTAATTTCTTGCAGTTTGCCTGAGAGGATGTACGGGACTGTTGGTAAGGTAGGGTTAGGTAGCAAACAATAAATAACACGATTAATAATATTATATATGGGTCAATGGGCCATTTTTTTTGTCCAAAGGTCTTAATAATAATAATAAACAAAGATATGACATCCAAAGTATGTAAGGTAGTACAACTAGATCTCTTTTATTGAATCCAAAAGGTTTTAATTATATTTTGCTACATATAAAGGTATTTTAAAAATTTTGAAGTGTCAAAAGGTCACTCGGTTTAACCGTCCAAAGGCCAATACAGCCATTTAATTTGTGATTAAAATATCTTAGAATGTAATAAATGTATCTATTTTTTATTCTGGCATGATTTTATAACATCATATATCAACAATTATGTGTAGAAGTCGTTGCTTTGTTATGAGAAAGAATGTCCGGAAAAATGAATTTCATTGATGTCATTCGGAGTAACCAATATAAAGGGACCATTTTGGATCAAGTCATGCGGTCAGTATCATGTGACAGGATGTGACATCATTCAGACACCTGCAAAGGACCACATGGTCATGAAGCAAAGTAACTATTTTTCACTTGCTCATACGGATGTCCCGAAACATCAGGTCATTCGGTACAACCGCTGTAAAATATGGAAAATGTTGTAATATTTTAAAAACTTAACATAAAATGTTTGATTGTCCTCTTGCCAGATAGCTAACAAGCTAACTAGCTAGATATCAGCCTGTTAGCATTGTCATTCGGTATAACCAAAAGTGGCATTTGGTAAAACCGATATATATTATTTTTTTATTTTTACAGTTGTCAAAGTTGTTTGTTTGAATGTGAACTGGTATGTTTGAATGAGCGGAGTTCCACAAGGTTCACTCTTAGGTCCTTACAAATTCTGTTTGTTTTCAAGCCCTTCAGACACTTCATGAAATCCCATATAGAGCATGTGTCACTTAGCATTAGCACGTCCCATTTGTTGAGCCTGAAGTTGTCACATTCATGCAGCTGAATTTTGGAGTTGAACTTCAATGGTTCAGTGACATTTAATATGCATAAATGTATTTTATCACAAAATGAATCGCTAAAGAATCACTTTACTGATGCATCCAGCAGTCTGTGTTGTTGTGTTGACTTGTGTTTATCACATAGCTAGTCATCCTAAGACATCTTGAGCAAGAGGCACAGAGGGACACAAAGGCAAATGCTGAAAATAAAATGTAGCTTGAGAACTTGTGCTTTCTACCATTTCTCTAAGGTGAACAAAGGACAGAAAAATGACAAATCATCTCATGCTACTGTGCCTCAAGAGAGCTAAGCAGCTCTACCTTTTTTCCTGCTCCAATCATAACCTTGACCATTCGGCACAGCTGAGCATGGATACATTGTGATGCATGCTTGTAAATTCAAAATCCAGCACACATTTGCGTGTGAGAAGATCCTTTTTAGAATAAAAGCATCTGGCATGAACCTGCACACCATTTCACAGGTTCAGAATACATTACATCTCATTGTCACCGGTTAACAAAGGCAAAAAACCTGGTACTCCAAAATCCATTCATGGACGATATCTAAACCAGTTTTCCTTTCTAATATCACCATAATTCCCATAAACCTAAAAGAATCACTATTGTCAAAATTTTTTATTAACAAATCTCTGCATGACATTGTGAATGGAAAACGATGCTCAAGTAAAAAAAAAAAATGCAACAATCAAGCTTGCACAGCTGTTGCGGCGGAAAGGACATACCGGAATACCGTCACACCATTCCAGGGAAATAACAAAAGGAAACATCTCACATGTAGACTTCTCCAGTCAGCAATCCTAAATAAATATCTCACTTGTCATCATCCATAATTATAATGGCTCTCTCCTCCCCCTCTTTCCCATAAAACAACTGTATCCCAATCGTAATTCCAGCGGTCCAGATGATGTGCTCCTCTGTCACTAGCATGGATCTACTCACCCCTTCCAAAATCCTTTTTGCTATTCCCCTTTATGCGTTCAGTCCCATTTTTTAACTAGTCCTTTTTATATCAATGGATGCAGCAGTGATGGAGTCTCCTGTTCTGCAGCTAATTTAATCCAGAGGAGAAAGGGAATGCAGGAGGAGGAGGAAAAGAAGAGACGGAGTCGTCGACAGTCAGGAGACAACAGAGAGAGGGAAAAAAGGTTCTGCAAGCGGAGAGCCTATCACAATGAAGCCTGTATTCTCATTTGCTGGACAGATAGTGAGGTCTGATATCGCCCCCTGACCGCAAACAGCGGTACTGCAATGGTTGAGAGTGAGTGTGCGTGATACAGATGCTTTTGGACACACCACCAAAAAGGCCAGCTTGTTCACACCAGATGCTTCCTGCTAGTTGGCATCGTGTGAACTTGTTGACCTTGTGAACACATCAGTGTCAAGAGTGAAGACGGCAAGTAGCAGCGTGCACTTTAAGAGCACAATGACCAGCCAAGTCTAGCTGGAAATGAATAAGCTATTTAAAAATGACTTAAGCTGTTATGTTGGAGTCTCAATAGCAGTACCCTAAAATTGGTAAGTTATACCCTTTGTCTACAGAGTAACATTTGTTAAGAAGTTATATTAAAGTAATATATTTACAAAAATATATCTTTTGTTACAAGCAAAGTTATATTGCTTAACTAAACATGAATCATTATATTAAAGGGATAGTTCACCCAAAAATGAAAATTTGATGTTTATCTGCTTACCCCCAGGACATCCAAGATGTAGGTGACTTTGTTTCTTCAGTAGAACACAAATGATGATTTTTAACTCCAACCGCTGCTGTCTGTCAGCCGTATAATGCGTGTCAATAGGAACTTCGTCTATAAGAGTCAAAAAAACACGCACAGACAAATCCAAATTAAACCCTGCGGCTCGTGACGACACATTGATGTCCTAAGACACGAAATGATCGGTTTGTGCGAGAAACCGAACAGTATTTATATAATATTTTACCTCTAAAACACCACTATGTCCAACTGCCTTGAGCATCCAGTGTGTGAGGTCTAGATGCACTCTGATGCCGGAGGTGATCGCTCGCACTCATAGATATACACGCGAAAGATCATTTCTGTCATCTGAGCGCGTTTTCAGACCTCACCAACCGATGCTCAAGGCAGTTGGACATAGTGGTGTATTAGAGGTAAAAAATGATATAAATACTGTTCGGTTTCTCACATAAATTGATTGTTTCGTGTCTTAGGACATCAATGTGTCGTCACGAGCCGCAGGGTTTAATTTGGATTTGTCTGTGCGTGTTTTTTTGACTCTTATAGACGAAGTTCCTATTGACACGCATTATACGGCTGACAGACAGCAGCGGTTGGAGTTAAAAATCATCATTTGTGTTCTACTGAAGAAACAAAGTCACCTACATCTTGGATGTCCTGGGGGTAAGCAGATAAACATCAAATTTTCATTTTTGGGTGAACTATCCCTTTAAACATCATATGTTTATATACATGCCTTATTGTATATGGGTCATTGACGAATAAGGGTTTTAAAAGTGTAAACACAATGGAGAAATAATTAATTTTGACGTTTTATTAAGTGTTAACAATGACATTATGTGGTTTTTATAATCAATTATCATTGTTTTTGTTATTTTTTACAAGATGGACAAAATTTGTCACCAAAAAAGTCATTTGGTTTAACCAAAATTTCAGTTTTACCGAATGACGATATTTTCAAACAATGCTAACAGGCTGATATCTAGCTATCTAGCAAAAAGACAATTAAACATTTTATATTTAGTGCAAGTTTTTAAAATATTACAACATTTTCCATGTTTTACAGCTGTAATACCGAATGTTTCGGGACATGCGTATGAGCAAGTGAAAACATGAATGGTTAAATTCATATAATTATAGTTAGAAATAGTTAAGAGAGAGTTAGTTACTTTGCTTCATGACCATATGGTCCTTTGCAGGTGTCTGAATGATGTCACATCCTGTCACATGATACTGACCACATGACTTGATCCAAAATGGTCCCTTTATATTGGTTACTGAATTGAATGACATCAATGAAATTCATTTTTCCGGACATTCTTTCTCATGACCCATATATAGGCATGTTCTGGAGTCACGCTAAATCTTAAGATGTTTTAAAGACCCCATAAAATCTAAAATAATTTTTTGGTGATTTTAAGCCATGTTTAGTAAGTACATTATATTGTTTTTGTTAATATAAAAATATTTAAAATAACAAAAATTATCATTAGAAGCATAAAGAAGCAGAAAAAAATAATGGAATTTTATTAGACTGTTTTTGCTAATGTACAATAAATTGACAAAAAACTTCTAGCAAATATTAAAATTAGATAATTTTTTTAATAATATTCATTATTTTACTGTCTCTAGAGTGTTATTTATTGAAAACTGAGTTATCTTTTACATTTAGGCATATACATTCAATAAACACCAGCAATAAATACTAGCTAGAAGACTAATGGCAAGTAGTGAACAGTATTGGGTAAGTTAAAAAATACGTAAATTAAAACTTAATTTAAAAAATGTAATCAATTACTAGCTACTAATTACATCTTCAACAGAGTAATTAGATTACTGTACTAATCACTCTATTAAATCAACTCTTTTTTTGGTCATCAAAAAGCTTGAAATTCTGATTGTTTGGAATGTGAGGATGAAAATTATACAGCAGACAGGAGTAACAATAACCCATAGTTATGGTGAAGCAGAGGTGACCTTGATATAACCCTTTAGAAATGAAATTCGTGTGGGTGAATGAAAAAACAGCAGCATCCAAGATGGTATGTGAAAAATCTGCACGCAACGGCTGCGGAGAAAATTATTAAGTGCCGAAATTGGGTTGAGGAATGCACAGGAGGCGTTTCAACTGATCTCAGATCACTTATCTGTGTTGCTCGGCCTGTGAAAAAACAGCCATATCTGCTGAGAATACATCTTCATGACTCAGTCAATATTACAAGGAGAGAGTCTGAGGTCACAGCTGAGATTTTGTGGAGGAGGACGAACCTTTGACTCATGAGAGAACACTGTCACTTCATTTGTCAGCACGACGGATGACACAGTGGGCAAAGGCATGACGTGAGGGTGAGAGCGAGTCGGACAGCTGTTAAAAACACTCTCTCTTTCTCACGCTCTCACTTTCTCTCAATCCCAGAGGACGCCGCTTTGTGTCATCTCTCAGCCACTTCTCCACAAGTGATGACAGATGCTTGTTGATTAACCGGTCAATAAATTCAAAGACACACGTACATAAACAAACAGGCACAGAGATGAGATGGGACATGGTGATCGTGCGTGATCGGGTTTAGTCTCATGTGACCTAAAGGGGTCTGTATGGAGGCCCGTTTAAAAAAATGTAAAAAATTATTCTGAGATAATATTTTAAATTAAAAAACAGTCACATTTAGAGACACAAAGTCACAATTACTACTGGAAGTACTCAATTGTGAGATATAAATTTAGATATAAAGATATAAAGTCAAAATTACAAGATTTGGTCACACTGTGAGATATAAAGTCACATTCATAGTCACATTTGAGATATTCCTGCTGGTTTCACAGAGAGGGCTTAGATTAAGCCAGGATTAGGCCTTAGTTCAAATAAGGTATTTAAGTAGCTTTTATAAACATACCCTAGAAAAAACATTACTGGTGTGCATCTTAAGACAAAACAATGACTCTGACATATTTTAAAATATGTCAGTATAAGTTGCTTTTAGTTAAAACAGCTCAAATATGCATTTTAGTCTAGGACTAGGACTTAAGCCTTGTCTGTGAAACCGGGGGTTAATGTCACAATTCTGAGAAACTAAGTCATAATCATGAGATAAGTCACATATTATAAAGTCACAATTACAGGAAATTCATATTTATGAAAATTAAAAACACATTGTGATATAAAAACTCATTAGCAAAACAGTCACATTTTGAGATGACATTTAACCCTTAAATGCATGACTGTTTCGCCAATCATTCTTACATATTCGGGTCTTTATCGACCCAGATCTATATCTAACACGTAAGGATCTCTACCTGTCGCGATAATATAAAACTCTTCTGATATTACAGTAACAATTACAGAAGAATAAAATAAAGCATATTTTGTTAACTTTTGGAGCTTGAAAGGGCTCTGTTTGAGCAGATGTTTTATGCCATCACCACTGTCCTCGTCAGAGCTCATTTCCCAGTAAATTCAGCAAATAATAGGCTAGTTTTATGTTTGAGGTCACGAATATGAGCCCTTTTGCGATCTCAAACGTATTCTCAAAACTATATAATTTTCAACATCTTCAAAATCAATATTTCGATTGCTAACAGCTTCACCAGATCCATCCAGTGACAGTCATATTTGATTGCGTTCAGTACTTGCTCTGCAGTAAATCACTGAGCCATTTCATGTTTTTCTTATTATTTCGTTTTCTGTCTGAATGAGTCGTCACTTCAGCATTGTGTTTCAGACATTGCCACCTTGTGGAATAAAGGTGAATTGCACTTATTCCGTCATCTAAGATTCAATTATTGTTGGGCAGAAAAAATATACTTACACTCATACACACCTCGGGTCGTTTGCGACCCTATACAACTTTTACAAAAAATGAATACAAAAATAGGCATTCTTTTATATTTTTATGATTTTTTTCTTGTCATATTTTTTATAATGAATTGATTGAGGAATACCAAGAAGGTTGATGTCTAACTTTAAAAAAATGAACGAGGAGGAGGGTAGTGAATGACGTCCCGGGTCACTAAAGACCCGAGGTATGCATTTAAGGGTTAAAGTCACAATTATGAGAAACAAAGTCTCAATTGTGAGATATTGTTGTGTTATGAGACATAGTCACATTTTGAGATATAGTAACAATTACAAGAAACTAAGTCATAATTACAAGATATAAAGTCACAATGTGTGATATAAAGTCACAATCACGATAAACAAGTCACAATTACGCAATATAAAGTCACATACTGAGATTTAAAGTCACAATTATGAGAAACAAAGTCTCAATTGTGAGATACTGTTGTGTTGCGACAGTCACATTTTGAGATACAGGTAAAATTACAAGATATAAAGTTACATTGTGAGATATAAAGTAACAATTATGATAAACCAAGTCACAATCATGTGATATAAAATCACATATTGAGATTTAAAGTCACAATTATTTATCAATTGTGAGATATAGCCGTGTTGTGAGATTACATTTGCAAGTTGCAATTACAAGAAACTAAAATAATTACATGGTATAGTCACAATTACGAGAAACTAAGTCATAATTACAAGGTATAAAGTCACAATTACGAGAAACTAAGAAACTAGTCACATATTGAGATTTAAAGTCATAATTATGAGAAACAAAGTCTCTATTGTGAGATATAGTCGTGTTGCAAGATATAGTCACATTTTGAGGTATTCAGTTGCAATTACAAGAAACTAAGTCATAATTATGAGATACATATTAAGATTTAAAGTCAGAATCATGAGAAACAAAGTTACAATTACAAGAAACCAAGTCATAATTATGAGATATAGTCACACTGTGAGATATAAAGTCACAATTACAAGAAATTAAAACACAACTACCTTTATTTTTAACTCTGAGGCAGAAACAAGCTTTCATAGGTCTGACCCACAATTTCCTCCATACGATATGGTTAATACTCTCTGATAAGGTGGGAATATGTCACCATATTGATTTGTTCTCACTGGAGAGGAGGTTAATAAAACATTCCAATGAGTTTCAGCAGTTTCTTTTTGACAGCATAATCACAGCTGACACCACTGCCCTCGCTGAGGACAGCTGAGCACCGTATCGATCGCCTGAAAGTTTTCCTCCCGTGGAAAGTTGTTTGGTGCTAGAGGCCTTCGGCTCAAATAGACTGATGCGGAGAGCCGTGATAAAGCTCTGGACATAGAGAGGGAAACCACGTGTGATGCCAGCCAAGAATCAATATCTCCTATTCGCTGCCACCGACTCCTACGAGAGGTCAGATTCTACATCTTCTTTGAGTAGATACAAACAACACACAATATTCCTCTCGCAACTCTTTGTTTCTTTCTTCAGAGGTAGAGATAGCCAATCACTGTGCTTCTTACCTCTGTTTATTTCATTTTAGAAAGCCGAGTAGCCTGGCACATTAAGCCATGGTGCTTAATTGAGTGACATGGGTTTGAATCTGGCTCTTTTTGCTATCTATATCAATATAAAAAAGAAACAAAAAGGCCAAATAAAATGTCTCAATTCATCTTGTGTGGCAAAAAAAAAAAAAAAAAAAAAATATATATATTTATATATATATATATATATATATATATATATATATATATATATATATATATCTATCTATCACAAAGCACACTGGAGCACAGTGTACTTCTTTGGCACAATCAGTGTCGCCACGACCTCGTCACTGTGCCCCCTCACCTCTGGTCGACCACCCCACTGATTTTAATTTGTGAGCAAGGCAGGCTAATGGCCTTGGAAGATCTCCCACTCTGAAGTTCCAGATGGGGCGTGGATGGTCTAACGTAAACTTAGGCGTCTCTACTGGAAGCAAAAGGAAGGGGGAAAGGGGGAATCTATCACATACCTGCTTAAAAAAGACTGTTTTCTTTTCGGTTCATTCTAAGCAAAAATATTTTTTTGTTCAGGTTCCAGACCAAAATAAAAGAACAGAATGTTGTTTGCTTTATAATGAAAGTATTATGCTAATAATCTTAGAAAATAAAAATCAATCACTGCTGTAACCTAAACATATTATTTGCGTAGCTATTAGGGGTGTGACGAGACGGGTATCTCATGAGACGAGACGAGACGAGATTGAGTTCACGAGAACAAGACAAGACTTTTGCACACTATTTTTAAGAAATCCTCAATACATGACTAGAAAAAATATTCTGCAGGTGCATTTGAAATGTTTAAACTAATCATCTTGTAATGAATGTCATTTCAGTTCTACTTTCTGAGTATGAATTATCATATGCGGTAAAAGACAACAATACTCAAGTAATGTAAAAGGTTTTGCCACTAACTCAACTGACTGACTTCTCTTCTGTATGATTTCAGTCTCTTCAGATCTTACTGTACATGATTTATGAGCTTCTACAACTTTTGACCTCTTAACTGAACTACTTTCCACAAACTGATCATAAAAACAGTATAAATAAAAAAGGAAACACTTTACAATAAGGTCTCATTTATTAACATTAATGTATTAACCAACATCAACTAACAATGAGCAATATATTTGCTACAGTATTTATTAATCTTATGTTAGTTAATAAAAATAGTCATTCATTGTTAGTTCATGATAGTTCACAGTGCATTAACTAATGTTAACAAATGAAACCTTACTGTTTGTGCTTAATAAGATTAAGAGAAAACTGTTATTCATTTTTTATGGTAACACTTTACAATAAGTGCAACCATAATCGCACCCTTTCAATATTCAAAGTGCAAATAAGACCAAATTTTTCTTTGATACAGAGCTGAGAGATGTTTACAACTACACTGCCCAGCCTAAAATAGCTTTCATATTGAGAGCATTCATCAGGGAGCCGCTTTCAAAATGCGGGGTATTCGGTTGTTAAGTCTGACGTCACGCGGCAGCGCTTCTGGGTCCAAACACTCGATCTCATACCACAAGAAAACAACAAATGGTGCTAATATACTCACACGATGTGGTGTAATACTACAAAAAATATATAATTATAACCTTTATCTCCATACCAAAATTCCAGATCTTTTATAAATCGTTAAAATATTAATGTCTGTGATGCTGTGAGCACGGAGACTGTTGTGTAGACTGTAAGTATTTAAAGTGTTTAACTTTTTAAAATGATTGATGTATAATATGAGGCTTGGACCCGGACACGGCGTTCCTTACGTCATGGCTTAACAATCGGATTGAAATCGCGTTTGAATGCGCGCTCGCGTTTACTTTCACTTTCACGATCGCGCGTAACTCTGTAAATATGGAGCGGCGGCGACCGTTATCCAACTGAATTAAATTATTTTTATTTAAATACAAAGCAAAACGACAGTGGAGGCGTAATGTAAACTTAGCGGTAGCATATTCTTTCCTAATCATCTTAACACTCTGTCATGGCAACATCACGAGACTATTTTTCGCCTCAATGAGAAATCTTGTCACATTTTAATCTCGTGTCACACCCCTAGTAGCTATGTAACATATTTAAAGCAGAACTAAGTAACTTTTTTTACCTTCATAAATAGTTTTCTAAGTCCTTACGATGGTTAATTGACTTGTAGTGGTGTGTTTGAGGCGTGCACTAACCCCCTCTGGCACGTCTACGCCAGAATAGAGCACTTGCACTTCGACCTGACACAATCTCTCCTCATGTTCAAGTTCACGCGAGAGTGACAAAATGCTTTACGGTAATTCAAAAATAATGTATATTATTATGACTTTATAAGACAATTTCGACAATTACCCACCTCCATCGAGTGTACTGTATTTGCAAATTACCCACCTCCTCTTTCTTGTACTGTATTTGCAAAACTACTGCGCTGGTGAGCGTTGTAGTCCAGAGCTGCGCTTGGAGTATTTACGACAGTGTGATTCACTGAAGGTAACTGTAGGGGGAACTTTGCAAATCTTACTGAGTTCCGCTTTAAATGGTCTGGGATTTTCAAAGTGTGAGGCGTGCCTCCCAAGGGTGGCGTCAGAGGGGAAGTGCGCAGAGTGGTAAAAAAAAAAAAAAACATTTAATGATTAATAATTTAAATCAATACATTATAGCCGAAACAATACTTTAAAAAGTGAAAAGAAGCAGGTTTTTGGACAAGAGATGTTATGTTTCCGCTCCTGTTTTCGATCAGATCACCTAGAAAGTTTTCAGTCTAAAGGGTTAGTTCACCCAAAAATGAAAATTCTGTCATTAATTACTCACCCTCATGTCGTTCCACACCTCACTGAGGCATCGGATTTTATCAAAAATATCTTAATTTGTGTTCTGAAGATGAACGAAGGTCTTACGGGTGTGGAACGACATGAGGGTGAGTACTTCTTTTTCATGTTTGGGTGAACTAGGGCTGTGACGGTGGCAAATTTTTACTACCATGGTGGTAAATCACCAACAACCGCCGGTGTTGCGGTGGTGGGGTCCGAAAGGGGGCGGGGTTTGGTTTATATATTATGACAGAGAAACGTGGTGTATATATATATATATATATATATATATATACACACAGGATCGTAAAAGAAAATCCATCATAATCAATAATTACCCATCATTTTAATTTTTATATTTTAATGATAAGACATTTAATAGCTTCTGATTTCGTCCACATTTTCATTTTTATTCACGAACTTACAGGATAAGCAAATAGGCATAGGCTATGCATTTATTTATATTATGAGAAGAAAGTTGTACAAAGACTGTCACTTTTCAGTTTTCATCTTGACTTGTCATGGATTGTGAGTGAATGCGATCATCCTTTCCTCTTTACTACTGTACAGAACGATATAAACATGAATGAAAATAAAAAATATATTGAAAGATACAGTAGCTTACCGAAATCTGTATCACGTCAGTCATCAGTGTTGCAAACAATGTCACGTAACATTATACCTCAGAAAAGCCATTCGTTGACCATAAACTTATAGTCAGCAAGAAAAATAACAAAACTTAATTATGTAAGGAAGCATAAGTAACTTCATTATTATAAAATTGACTTAAACTGGGTGCTCGTCTGTGTGTAACCAAGCGCATCGTTTTCATTTTGTTCTGGAGACTGAACTCGCGCTCTGCTGCCACACTGGAGCGCACTCACCACCTACTGGACAGGGGTGGGAATTACAGTTACAAGCTACATAATATGTCAAAATGACGGACGGGCTGCAGATTTTTTCTGTCACTGATAAAAAAATTACATCAATGACGGAAAATTTTAGGTTAACACGACCTCTGAGATTATATATATAACACTACCACCGGTGACACTCCACGACCGCGGTGGCGCGGTTGTCATGCCTACCGTCACAGCCCTAGGGTGAACTAACCCTTTAAGGATGCAGTAAGCAAATACACTTAAACAGTCAGTCCAAAACAACCCTAATGCAGAGAAAACCCGGTCGATGTCATCAGAGATTGGCTTCAAAGCATAATCTTTGTTCTATTCTGTGATTGTGATGAAACAGACTGAATGGCGGCTCAAAACACCCAACCTCTGCATAAGCATAATGATATGCAAACTACACTTGGGTAAAGTTGGTTTTATATTCGAACATTCAGACTTTTGATAAATTCAGACTTTCCAATAAATGTGCAATAAATTAATGTTTGCGAATTTTAAGCAGCGACCTAATATTGACAACCAACGATTGTCAACTTACAACATTTTTCACAGTCGATCAAAATAGGCGAGTATTGTTTTAATGGCATATTTACTTGTGAATGTCCACTGAATGTCCAATGTAGTGTGATTAACAAGGCTATTGAATACTGATGTCCGAATGTGCGAATATAAAACCAACTTTACCCAAGTGCAAACTACTCGGTTGGATAAAGCAAACCAGTGTCGCGCTAGTAAAGTTTTGATGGATGACGACTGTAATCAAGGTAAAGACGATTACGGTGGCATACAGGAGTTGAGAATTAGGCACACAAGAAGAGAGTCCGTTATTGATGTGCAAACAAACAATGTGTCTGTGGTGCTCTTGGTCCACTGATCGCCACTGAATATTGAATTAGTAAAAATTGGGGGGGCACCATTATGTACATTGTGTCAAAAGGGAGGCCCACACTTCTCTTTGACTTTGAAAACCCCTGGTCTACAGCGACAGAACCATCAACATAAGAGTGCGTCTGGCATGCCACCAGTTGACGAACACCCCGTTTATATATAAAACTATATATTGTATACATAAAATTATTTTATTTACAAGTTTCGTGCTGGTTCTTTTTCGTTTGATTCACTGCACATGTTTCTAGTAGTCTACACTATTTAGATCAATCAATATTCAGAAACAAGTGCAGTTATTTTAATTTTTATTTTTTTCTGTTGATTAAAATAAAAGATTGCTTGGTAATATTATTTATAATATGAGAAAAATCATTGCCTACCACTACCACTGCATTTCTTTTTTCTTTTTCTTTTTTTTTATTCTTTGTAGAACAAAGTGAATAAAATGGTTTAACTTCTCTGAGGGGGTACCAACATCCATCCCCCAGCCCCGGAACGTGGCCCCCCAAAAAAATTTACATGCCACCTTATTTTGTGCACTCTGGTGCCGACCTTGGGCACAATGTAGCTTGAAAGCCTACAATCAGCAAAAGGATGGAAAAATGACCCAGACAGCTGCATTTGAAATCATAAGGCATGACATCCTTTTGTCTTTTTGACTCAAACAATCCACATTAACAACTAGGAATCCAAAACGCATAGCCAGAGCTATCAATCTCTTCCCTTTGTTCAATGAAGAAAAGAGAAAACTGCTAATTATGGTTCTGAGATCTCGGTCTGACTCACTATGTTTGTCCTGTGAAGATGATTCATATTACAAAATCACTCGCACCTCTAACTGTAACAACCCAAAGGCAGCAAAATTATGTTTATGTGTTGACACATAGCTATATACAACAATTGCTATATACAAAGTGCTGGAACCAACAACTAAAATCTGATAACTATGTCCATGTTATGACCTATATAACCAATGCAAAAAATAAATAAATAAAAAAACTAAAACCAACCATTTTAAAGGCTACAAGTAAATTTAGGCATCACAACATTATAATGTACAGTATGAAAAATGGATATTCATTTTGAGATTTGCTGAAGATTACATTAAATTTTTTTAAATTTAAAGGTGCAGTAAGCGATTTCTTAGAAGCACTGCTGATATTTGAAATCGACACCCAAACAAACACACCCCTCCCTTCATTGCTCCGCCCCCTAAATAAACACGCAATTCAACACAGGCAACAAATAACAGCTGGCGCATCGTTATGTATGAATGAATCAGCCGTTTCTCAACAACAACTGCATACAACAGTATATCTTGATTCTATGAAACATAGCAAAAACCAATGTTACTTACATATCGAGCAGAAACAAAGCAACTTCAGCATCCATTTTTTCAGGCCTTCTCGCTCTCTAACGTCTCTCCATCGTTGGAAAGCTTTTCAAATATTAAAAATGTTCTCTTTGACAAAATCTCAACTATCTCCGTTTCTACAGTCTTTCTTCAAATCTTCCTCTTGCTCACTCTCTCTCCTCCCCCATCATGAGTGTATACGCACCCTACTGCCACACCTAAAAGAGTGTTTATAGGTGCTATGATCCCCTTTGTTTTTTTCTCCTATTTATACACAGCCAGGACTATGCACACACACAGAACAGACATCTAGCAAATATTCACAAAATTGTTTGTTTAGGTGTTGATTTAAATTTTCAACAGCGTTTCTCAGAAATCACTTACTGCACCTTTAAATGAGCGTTAAATGGCAGTAAAGGTAATCTAAAGTTTAAAAAAGTGGTTAAAAAAACCCATTGAATTGAATGAGGGACAGAATCAGAGGTGGGTTCTTTTTTGTAAGCAACCTTAAAGGTCCCGTTTTTCGTGGTTTTTTGAAGCTTTGATTGTGTTTATAGTGTGCAATATAACATGTGTTCATGTTTCGCGTGTAAAAAAAAAAACAGTATTTTTCTGTAAATTTATTTATCTGTATACCGCTGTTTCCACTGTCATAAAAACGGGCTGATGACTTCCTTGTTCTATGAAGTCCCTCCTTCAGAAATACGTAACGAGTTCTGATTGTGCCAGCAGTTCCTGTGTTGTGATTCGACAGCAGCTTAGCGCTCCTTGCCCGGAAAGGTCACGCCTCTTACCATAACGTGGAGATGCACGCGCTCAGTGTTATTGTAAACATGTCTTTAATTTTATCCTATCAATTTGAGCCGGAATCAGACCCGGTGATTGGACTGCGGGATGAAAATAACAGCGTTTCGACGACATGGCGACAAACACACTCTACAAACGCAACTCTTGTGTATTCCTGTGGGCGGAGGTTAGTCAAAAAACTGTTTTAGTGACGTCATTAAAGAAGGAAGTAGAGGGATGTAGTCCAAACTGGCCGTTCGATGTAGGCGACTTCTGTTAAATAAAATATCTCGCTTGGCATTGAACTTTGAGCTTTAAAATTGTACAGATTTTATTTATACTCTAACAACAACATTACACACTAACTAAAGTTTGAAACATGGGATCATTTAAGTTTTAGTACTCCAGACCAGAACACAACCAGCATCTGACAATAGACACAACAGGAAGATAAAGATTTCATTTATGTCATACTGAAAAGTGTATCCTGTAAAAGTGATGAGAAAATGTCTATGATGTCTGTACCCCATCAAAGACTTTGGTCGGAATTAGCCTTTTTGAAAATGAATGAGCTTTTTCCTTTCCACTGACTCTACAAAAGATCTTGATGAGCTCAGGTTGGTTCATCTAAATATAGAAATTGAGTCTTTGTGCGTCACTTCAAGGTTTCCATTCCTTAAATTACGACAGTGAGAAATTTGGCCTGGAACTTGAAGTGGTTAAAATCGAGATACCAAAAAAAAAAAAAACAACCAACCCATTTTCGGAAAGTATTATTAGTGTTGATTCCTATTGCTCATACTTTTGTTTTCTTTAAATCCCTAAATCAAAAGTATTAAAATTCTTAGCGAACTTCTAAGTGATTTTAGCCTGGTAGACAATATATGTTCTATGTTCACTGCTTTTGTTTGTCAAGCATTGCTCGGATGACTGGCCCTTGATTCATAAAACCAGGCCCAGAATATAAATGCAATGATGTCACGTCAAATATGCGTCTTCGTCATGCAGAATCATCTGGGACCCTGTCCCACCCAAACGGTGCTGCAATCTCCCACCATCTGCTGGATGAAGGTCTGTTATTTTTCCTCGAAAAACATCTTGAATTTGCATGTTGCAATATGTGACTTCTCTATGACCAACACTACTGGCCTAATTTCATGCCATTGACACAATTCTCCCTTCTCCCAAAGCATCTATAGTTTATGGTGTTCTTTTACTGTGTATATAGTGTCTGTATAGCATGATTTATCTGTCTATCTTTCTTTGGTGAGGTGTGAAATAGATACTTTGGTATCAAGTTCAATACAAGTTAATGGGTTAGTTCACCCAAATATTAAAATTCTGTCATTATTTACTCACCCTCATGTCGTTCCAAACCCGTAAGACTTTCATTCATCTTCAGAACACAAATGAAGATCTTTTTAATGAAATCTGAGAGCTTTGTGTCCATCCATTGACAACCTACGCAACTACCACTTTCAAGCCCCAGAAAGGTAGTAAAGACATCATTAAAGTAATCCACGTGACTCCAGTGGTTTAACCTCAATTTTATGAAGCGACGGGAGTACTCTGTTTGCAAAAATTTTACCACTTTATTTACAAAATATCAATCTCCAACACGCGTTCATGCAACAATGTCTGCTCATGTTGATTCCGGTTTTATTACAAGTAGGGTTTCTTGTCCAGAACCTGTAGTGTTTTCTGAAAAGTACTGGATTCAAAAACGGTTCTGGTGTGATGGGTGGGCGAAGTGCGAGGAGCGTATCCTTTAATAGAGACGTCTCACCTCATGAATATTGAAAAGCCCTCGCGGTACTCATATAGGCTATGACAGATATCAACGCACAAAGCTGCACGATTAATCTTTAAAAGATTGCGTTCTTGATTTCATCACCCATGTGACCTAATTCCTAAATGACAACGATTCGCCCGTGTATATTAAACCTTTGACAAAAATAAAATTGTGACATTCAAATCTCCGTTCGCACTTCCGCTGATCTAGAGAGAGCAGTGGTCATGTTTAGATAAAAACAGCTTCACAAACAATCTTTTCAAACACACAGTATCATGATTTTTGTTACAAATATTCCAATTATCACAGAAGTATACAAAAGTTTATTATTCAGATATAAACGCTAATGTCTACGTTACCGATCAAAATAGAATAAATCACCTTTTGAAAGTAACTTGGTGCTTCAAATAACGACTGTATTGGTTGCATTGTTACAACACTAGGTGGCGACAAATTAATTAATGTTAACTAATGAAAGTGTTAGCGAATTTGTTGAGATTAGCAGTCTGTTAAACTCATTTTACAAGTATAATAAACACAAAAAGGACTGTTTGAGTTAAGTATTGTGCATTTTTCCCCTTTCTACTATTTTTTATTGGTTGTTTAATAATTTTAATGGAACCGGAATCGGAAATGGAATCATTAGACAGAACCGGAAACGAAACCAGAACCAGATCATTTCTTACGATTCCCAACCCTAATTACGAGCTCGGTCACGTTCTCTTTTTGCTTGCAGACTCTCCTGTTTTTTTTTTAAAAAAAGGTGATTCCCGTGTGTTTGAGATTTAGTTGCTCCATGTCAAACTTTCTCGCTCACTGTGACAACTAACCTATGCCACTCCCACATAATACACGCGTCAAAGTTGCCAGAGCAACTTTTCTTTATTTACGGATATGAAGAGACACGCATGGGCAAGTAGGGTTGCAAAATTCCGGGAATTTTCAAAGCTGGAAACTTTCCATGGGAATTAACGGGAATAAATGGGAATTAACGGGAATATATGGGAATTAACGGGAATTAATGGGAATAAACAGAGAATTTGCAAAATTACAGGTTAGCCTATAACAGGGTACTTAAATGTAGTTGAAAAGAACATCTTGCTGCATAGTTTTGGTTAAACAACCATATTTAATGCAATTTTAGTTCAATTTTTACCCTGCACATTCCTCAATCACAGTCAAATGACTTATTGCAGGGCTATTGAGGCCATGCCCCCTGCATGCTCTGTGCATTCCCCCAGTCCATAACATGCACATTTGATCAGAAATACAGAAAAAAACAGTAATATTGTGAAACATCAATACAATTTAAAATAATGGTTTTCTATTTTGATATACATAAAAATATAATTTATTCCTGTGATAAAGCTGATTTCAGCATCATTACTCCAGTCTTCAGTGTCACATGATCCTTCAGTTATCAATGTTTGAAACAGTTGTGCTGCTTAATATTTTTTATAACCTGTGATACTTTTTCAGGATTCTATAAAAATTTAAAGAACAGAATTTTTTAATAGAAATCTTTTGTTACAATATACACTACCATTCAAAATTTGGGGGGTCAGTTGATTACTTTTATTCAAGGATGTGTCAGATTGATAAACAAAAAGTGATATTAAAGTGATATTGTTAGAAAAGATTTTGAATAAATTCTGTCTTCTTAACTTTTTGTTAATCAGTGAATCCTGAAAATAGTATTACAGGTTCCAAAAAATATTCAGCAGCACAACTGTTTCCAACAATGTTAAAAACTGAGTATCAGATCAGAATATTAGAATGATTTCTGAAGAATCATGTGACACTGAAATAAATAACACATAACAATTGCTGCAATAAAAATATATTTATTTTACATATTTACTAAATTAGAATTAATTGAATGCGAAAAATAAATAACTGTTATTTCATGTTATGACCAAATAAAATTAAACATTTTTTTATTTGGTTTTTATATGATACTTTTTATATAAATATTATAAATTTAAATAAATTTCCCAAAATTTCCAATAAATTCCCATAAATTCCCATAAATTCCCATGAATTCCTGTAAAGTTTCCAAATTGGAATATTTCCAAAATTCCCCAGCTTAAGTTTCCATGGAAAGTTTCCGGAAATTTACCGGAAACTTTCCGCCCCTTTGCAACCCTATGGGCAAGTGACATACGCAATTTCTCGCAAAAACCATCCCGCCAGGTCTAAAATATAAATGCTTATAATAGTCTTACCATTGTGAATCAGGGTAAGACAAAACAAGTTTTGGAAGAAGGATTGATGATGATTTGACTCATTTAAATTTTGTTAAATTTTGAACAAACAAAAAAAAGTTACATATTGTCCTTTTAAATGGCTCAATTTGAAATAAAGCAGTGTGTAACTTTTTACTGAATGATAGCCGGAATATATTTTCCACGCCCATCCCGTCCAACATAACCAAAGACAAAAACAACAACAGTTTGAATTTCAAGTAAATAAATAAATACGCTCTGGGGGTCAATTCTGGATCTCTGTGACAAGGCGCACGCTCTGGGGCATTGAACAAGACATTAAAGCCTACAGCCACATAGCGATTACCGCACAAATAGACCTTTCTTTGCCAGCCTCTATGACTTCAGGCTCTTAAAGCATCGTCTTTGTTTTGTATCCCGCTGTTGAGTAATTCCACACAAGCAGGCTACACCTCTTTAATTTGCCTATGCATCTCTAATCCAAAAACAAACACTTTGCTCATCTTCATGTTCTCCACAGCAAAAATACGGAAACTGTGGGCTGCAGAGCAAACACTGAATGCAAACAGTTCATACACAATGTATTACATTGATACGCTTTAAGACAGTACTACACGGTATACTGAAATTAAAGCTGATTTCAAAAGTCTAGCATTTATAGTAGGCCACGGACATTTATTTATTTTGCAGACACTGTATTTTAGATCCTGTAGCTAAAAAATTAGTCTGAATGCTGTATGTACTCTCTTGACTAAGAATATTTCTCATTTAAAAGCAAAGAAAATCTCATTTTCTATTCATTTTTATTTGATTATTTATTATTATTAAGATTTGACGCACTTCTCACTGATTCAAACATTACAATATGAAGAGTTTTTTGTGTGTGTGTGTGTGTGTCCGTATCAATGAATTTATTTAAAAATACAATAAAAACTAAATTTACACATAAAATTACTTAAATTAGCATGTCATGTGGTGCAACTCCCCCCCCCCAAAAAAACATTATTTTATAAGAAAATAATGATTAATTGAAGTTGTAAGCAAAAAATATTTAGTTTTACTTAACACAACATTTTTAGAGTCATTAAAATGCTGAAAAAAAAAATGTTTTTCAAAACCACATAAAACCAACCTGTTTTAAACTACATTTTTCAAAGATCTTTCCTTTACCATAGACACACCATTGACCCCCCTAAAACAAATTACAGAAGGGCATATACAGGATGCTGCAAAGTAACATCAGCATTTTTGTTACAATATTAAAAGTGAAAAGACCTTGGCCTGTATTCAGTTGAATTAATGTAAAACTGAGCAACAAAACTGCATGTGCATGGCAATAATGTGTGCATCTCAAGATAATGAACACAACAGGCGAAAGAACAGTGAATGAGAAACTTGTGCATTAAAGAAAATGAAATCTGCTCTTTTTATAAGGCTATCCGGCAAAGCAAGATCTCTGGTCCCTGCAGTGTAGAGAGCACAGAGCCGAAATTAACTGCAGTACCGTTCACTTCATGACAGATGGCCAAGCGTTTTTATGCACAGATCTAAAGGATAAGAACCCACATCATAATTAATTATTTACTAAATATGTTTTTCTCATGCGGATAATCAAAGTAAGGCAGTCAGTGTGAGAAACAGTTTCATAAAAACGAAAATCTTGCTTTTACGCTCTCCAGCGCCCGCGTTTGTCATGTTAACATTCAACGCAGCTGTCTTTGACATCTTGTGCGCTTGTAGTCGTGACTTAATAATGGATCAAAGGAGCTTCTGTGCCCTGATTGGTCGAGGGTGTATCCACTTCAAAATGGCAATCACAACATCAGCCTAAAGTATATCATTCTGTCTGATGGGAACCTTGAGGTTCTGTCCGGTTGATTGCAATCAGTCACTCTGGTAAGCACATTAAAACCATCATAATCCCAAATAGCAGCCTAGAGGGATGTCAGATGGATCTGCTTTTCAAATTAGGTGGCACTTGTGCTCCACTTGCTTAGTGAGTGGAAGACTGCAGAATATAATGCTCTGTGCTGCTAGTGGCTTTATGGAGTATTTTTTTCCGTTTTCATGATTAATCGGATGTGGAGCCGAAAGGTGCGTTTCATCCTTTAGGTCTAGACAAAATTGCCAAAATAGCTGGAATGTTACACCGCATAACGTGCGAAAGCTGAACAGCATTTACAGCTCTCTTAGGGAACCGTTTCCAGATTTGCAACCCGCCAAACGGTACAGTCTGCATCTAATAAATATGTAGTGTTATTATTACAGCGAGGAGGACAAATGGCAGATACTTAAAAACAGCTCTTTATGTTAACAGGGATAGATCACACAAGAATTGAAAATTATTTCATCATGTACTCATAAAACCTGTATGATGTTCCTTCTGTTTAACACAAAAAGAGATGTTTAGCAGAATGTTCACTCTGCACTTTTCCATACAATATTCCTGTATTTGCAAATATGGCATGTACAAGTCATTGGCTCTTGTTTGTTCTGTAACCGACTGCAACATGCTAAATTTGAGTATGCACTAAGGCTGTCAAACGTTATACCGTTACCAGTCGGAACTAAAAAAAAGTTGACGTACCAGCATTTCTCTAGTACAGGTAGTACTGAGTACTGGGTATATTCAGTACCCACTGTACTGCTCTCATTCGCGTTTGTTCTCATTCAAAGGTTTCTATTTACAGTGTGTTCTATTTATGTGTTATGTGTGCGTTCACACAGAACGCGTCTTTGCGTCTAAAAACGCGAAACGCAGTGCTAGGGAATGGTTTTTAAAAAAGAGCTGCACAGAACGCGAGACGACCTTTGAGACGTGATGCAATAACGACAATAACGGAAATAATAGAAATAGGCAAACTGCAGAATTTACAGATACAAGTTTTGACATGGAAAAAAAGAAAATAAGATAATAATGAGCGCCTCCTCCACCATGTTGCCATTATATAAAACAATTGTCATGCCAACTCGCAACGCTTTCCCCGCCTCCAAGTTCTTCTGATTGGTCCACTGTTTTGGAACTGACATTGATGAGCGGTGCTGCGTGTAAAAGTTGAAATTCTTTTAACTTGACACGGCGTCTTAAAAACGCGGCGCTCATGTGTGAGGCGCTGCAAAAGACGCGAGACGCGAGCGTAACGGCCATGCACGTCCGTCAAGCGCGTTTACATAGAAAAACAATGGGAAAGTAGTTCCAAAAAAGTGGACCAATCAGAAGAACTTGGAGGCGGGGAAAGCGTTGCGAGTTGGCATGACAATTGTTTTATATAATGGCAACATGGCGGAGGAGGCGCTCATTATTATCTTATTTTCTTTTTTTCCATGTCAAAACATTGGAATAGAAAAACGCGTTCTGTGTGAACGGCCCCTTAGTGATTATAAAGGGAGGCTCCTCACTTGCTTTCAGTTTATTACCCATTCACAATCTGCATACAAGTTTAGTTTTTCATGCTGCTAAGTAAACTACAAAGTTTGTTGATTGACAGCCATATTTAAACACACGACTGAATCGGAAACTGCGATGACTGACGGTGATAACAAATGATCGAGACAAAATAGGACAATTTTTTAAAAAGTACTTAAAGGATTAGTCCACTTTTAAATACACTTTTCCTGATAAATTTTCTCACCTCCATGTCATCCAAGATATCCATGTCTTTCTTTCGTCAGTCGAAAAGAAATGAAGGTTTTTGAGGAAAACATTCCAGGATTATTCTCCTTATGGTGGATTTCAATGGCTACCAACAGATTGAAGGTCCAAATGTCAGTTTTAGATCAGCTTCAAGGGCTTTAAACGATACCAGATGAGTAATAAGGGTCTTATCTAGCGAAACGATCGGTCATTTTCGAAAACAATACAATCGTTTATGCTTTATAAACAAAATATCGCCTTGAACGTACTTTCCGCTTCAGCATTCTTCATAACGCTTACGCTGAATGTCCTACGCCTTCCCTATTCAAGTTACGGTAAAAAACGAAACTGGCGCCGCGTTCGTTCCGTAAGTAGAATAGGGAAGGCGTAGAACATTCAGTGTAAGCGTTATGAAGAATGCGGAAGCGGAAAGTACGTTCAAGGCGATATTTTGTTTATAAAGCATAAACGGTTGTATTGTTTTCGAAAATGACCGATCGTTTCGCTAGATAAGACCCTTATTACTCATCTGGTATCGTTTAAAGCCTTTGAAGCTGCACTGAAACTGTAATATGGACCTTCAATCTGTTGGTAGCCACTGAAATCCACTATAAGGAGAAAAATCCTGGAATGTTTTCCTCAAAAACCTTCATTTCTTTTCGACTGACGAAAGAAAGACATGGATATCTTGGATGACATGGGGGTAAATTTATCAGGAAAAGTGTATTTATAAGTGGACTAATCCTTTAATTCAACAGTTTTTCTCTGGTAAGTTACCGAAATTGGTATCGAGAAAAATTTTACTGGTATTGGTATCGTTTAATGAAAACATGTTTGGGTCATAAGTCGATTGGACCACTTTTATGGTGTTTTTTTTTTTCTTTTCCACTTTTGAAGTTTGACAGCCATTTGGTCAACATTTACTTTCACTGTATGGCAAGGAACAGTGTGAACATTCAGCCTATCATCTCTTTTTTTTAAGTTTGACTGCAGAAAGAAAATCACACATTTTCAATGTTGGGTTAATTATTCCTTTAAGAAGTCCAAAAAAATGAAACTATAATTTATGGAATAGGCCACTTAAAAAATAAATAAATAAATAAATAAATAAAAACAGCTGTCAAATGCCATTTGAGCATACTGAGGTAGACAAGTAAATAATATTTTCAAATGCCTCTAGAAATAAGAGACTGTGAGACGCAGGTTCAGTGACTTCGCCAGAAGCAGGTGGGCAACATTTTCCTTTTCACAGAAATAGTTTTGTCAAAAATTAAATGGTTTAACCAATGCAGATGGCAATGCATTGAAGGCTGTCAATAAACTGTGCATTTTAGGGGAGAGTGGGGTAAGATGTGCCACCTCTTACTTAAACTGTCCTCTCTACTTAACAGCGTTATCATCGTTAACTAAAACTATTAAAAACATTTTGGCTTAAAAAGCTGAAATAAAATATAAAAATTAGATGAAAAACCTAAACTAAAAGGGAATTACAAATGTTGAAATAAGTTGAAGCACTAAAATTACTAACTGAAAAAACTAAAACAAATAAAAAAAAAAGATAATTTAAATAAAATTAAAAAAAAAAATTTAAATTTAAATTTAAAATAAAAAAAATAAAAATTTAAATTTAAAATTTAAAAAAATAAAATTTAAAAAAGAAATTTACTAACAATTAAACTAAAATTAAAATGAAAACTGAAAATATAACAATGAAAAGCTTATTCAAAATATTAATAAAAACTAATAGTATATAAATAATTCTAAAATAACACTGCAATGTAAGGGTAAAGTAAATAAAAAAAATAATACACTTCAATATGTTGTCTGATATCAACTGTACATAATTTAAATTAAAAAATTTATAATAAGAAACATTATAATATGCATGCACAATAATACATAGTTTTATAAATACATTTTTATACCTAAATAACCTTATCTACCGTGTAGAAAATCTTAGCATAACATTTAGCTTTTTTCACGTCTTAGTCTGGATGCAGGTGACGGGTTCTTTCTAAATATGATCAACATTATGCACAGTTTGCTAGATTAAGGGGTGACACATCTTACCCCACTCTTATGTGTACTCTTTATAGATGTAAAGGAAAGGGAGATCATAAGAGATGGGAAATGGTGATGAAATATTGAAAAACAGAGATGAAAGAAGATGACTTATTTAAAAATGACTAAATGCAAGATGAAATACCAAATCTATCTCACATCACTAAGGAAAATGCCAAGCATTATGACAGAATAATGACTGTCATGGATAAATTACACTTCAAAGCAAAATAAGTTAAACCCCCGAGGCTGCAGAAATCTGCTCAGAGTCATGTTCGTGTTAATCAGTTTGCAAATCCATTTGTGCAAAATTAATGTTATATAACCAATTATTGCACTTCACAACTGAAAAATAATGAGATTATATTGCTGATATTTAAAAACTGACAGCGCATCAAAAGAGTCTGGGAAAACTGAAGGTCGCAGCACCGGATCGTTCGATGCGTTGAGAGCGAAGTAGAGTAGTGGCACAGGATTACGAGACCACAAAACCAAATATCTGCCCCAGAAGATTAAATGAAAACATTAAAGACGACTTCTAAAATAAGACTGCAACAGACGTGCTTTATTCCAAATGAAACGTGGTGCTGCGCATAAATGTGATGGTATGAAGGCAGCCTAGTTGACTATTTAGCTTGATATTTATATAACTGTCAGAATTGGGTCATTATGACAAGTAACTTGGGCATCAAAGTCCCTGTAACCGCCAAGCCACAAAAGCGAGTCCTGGACATGCACCAAGACACACCAATACAAACACACCATCTCCTCCATCACATCAAAGCAGGATGGACTGATTGAGACTAAAAAACATGTAGCAGCAGTTGGCCCACCAAATCCCACAGCATATGATGCACATGCGTATAATACAGACTATTTCCAACTGTATCTGTTCATATAATGTCAATTATTATTTTACCTTAATAAGTCTTAAAGGATTAGTTCACTTCAGAATTAAAATTTCCTGATCATTTACTCACCCCCATGTCATCCAAGATGTTTATGTCTTTCTTTCTTCAGTCGAAAAGAAATTAAGGTTTTTGAGGAAAACATTCCAGGATTTTTCTCCATATAATGGACTTCAATGGGGTTCAATGGGTTGAAGGTCCAAATTGCAGTTTCAGTGCAGCTTCAAAGGGCTCTACACGATCCCAGATGAGGAATAAGGGTCTTATCTAACGAAACGATAGGTCATTTTCTAAAAAAAAAAAAATTAAATTCATATACTTTTTAACCACAAATGCTCATCTTGCCCTAGAGGTGCGCATTCGTGAGGCTCTATTAGCACAGCAGTTCACTCCGTCTCACCCAGAAAATCAAACATAAAAAAAATGCGACACAAAATACAAATATATACATTGTGTTCAAAATAAGAAGTTCTCACATTCTGTCATTTTTTGACTGTCCCGGAGATATTTAACTCTGTAAAGAAAGTACACAAAGTACTTTTTTGGGATTTACTGGCATTGTATTTCATGTCACGTTTTTGTTCATCGTAATTTCTCACAACTTGTGTGCTTTTTTTGGGCGAGATGGTGTGAACTGTGGTGAATGAATGTTCATTTTTGGGGGGTTTGGACCCTGCTGACCTTACCACTGTATAGAGAAAAACTGCTGTAAAATTATTTAGGTTTAGAACAACATGAGGGTGAGTAAATGATGAAAGAACTTTCATTTTTGAGTGAACTATCCCTTTAAATACCTGTTTTTTTAGCTTAGTAGGACAATCAAACACCAATGAAAGTCGGTGCCAATAGCCTTGTGGGCAGAGCACAACATATAGCGCAGTTCGTGGACCTTTCCCGATCCCGTCCCCCTTTCTCTCTCCAACTTCGCTTCCTGTTTGAATACTGAAAACGAGAGAATCTTCTAATTAAATCACAAAGACCCATGTTTAAATCCCAAATTTGGATATTCACAATGTATATTAGTTAGCGTTCAAAAGCCGCCCCACAAGTCAACAGGCCTACAATGAGAAATCATGGTGCATCCTATCACCAGTCCATTCCTGCATTCAAATAACTCACTGTACCAAATTTCAATCATTAAATTAAATGTATTCAGCTAGCTTCTGTTCTTATGGCCTTTTACAATATAAGCACACTATAAAACGCCTTTCGGACAAGTTACCCAAACCCTGATCTTCAGCAGCCAATCAATATTTACTCAGTCACTCCACTGATCTGGATCTCCCTAGACACAAGCATTGCTTGCATCAAGATATTTTTTGCTTTCACTTGGGAACTGGGGATGCTTTCCAAAGCGCTGGCCCGGGGGCTGAAGTTTGCTTCAAACAAGAGCGAAAAACACTGCAAATGTACTGTAAGCATTGTTGAAAACTTAGCACTGTAGACCTGAAGACAGCTGCATGCCCTCGAATCCCATCACTGTAGTCAACATCTGTGTTAGAGATAACATCACTCCTCCCATTTACACAGCAAGTCCCATCTTCTGTTCACCACCAAATGCCATTGTTTTTAAGAGCTGCCACCATATGGCAAGCCATTTTAACATTAATTCATGAACACTACTGGACTAGTATCTTTTTCAATATCCCAGTTGCTTCTATTATATATTACTTTACTAGTACATATTTACACATAATACACTAGTGTTTACCCCACTGTTATTAGTAACATACAGTACAAACCTTTTCAGTAAACTCTGAGGGCAAAAACAAAGCAAAAAATTGATTTTAGGTCATAACGTCCAGCCTTAATCCTAACATCTATTCAACTGATACCAGTGTTATTTTACTATTATTTCTATACTATTATACTTCATTTTAATATTTTGAAGAAGCTTCTATTTTTATATTCAGTTTTCATCATTTTAATTTAATTTAAGTAATTCTGTTATGTGTTTGGTCTTCTTTTTTTTGTTTTTTATGTTATTTATGTTTTTTTTTTTTTATCTCAGTTTTAGTTTTTAGTTATTTCCAGTTAGTAATTTTAGTGCTTCAACTCAAGTTTGTTCTTAAGGTAAAATTTTTAAATTTACATGTCTAATATTTATATATTTTATATATTAAATCATTCTGGGCAAACAATTAATCGTGATTAATCGCATCCAAAATAAAACTTTGTGTTTACATAATATATGTGTATTGGCTGTGTAAAATTATTATGCATATATAAATACACACACATGCATGTATATATTTAATGGTGCGTTCACACCAGACGCGAATGAAGCGTTAAGCACGAGTGATTTACATGTTAAGTCAATGCAAAGATGCGAATAGACATCCTGCGGTGCAATTCACGCGAATGACGCGGTGTGAATTGAGCGCTTCGGGCATTTGACGCACATAACGTGTGAATCGCGCAAGTTGAAAAATCTGAACTTTGATGAAAATTTGCACCGCGTTAACCAATCAGGAGCTTGCTCTAGTAGTGACGTGATTACGACGTAGCGAACAGAGGCAGAAATCCGAAACAACAATGGAGGACAAAATCATTGTCGCTGTACGATACATCTTTGTACTTTTATAGAAACATGAATAAAAAGGATCTTGCTTGGAAGAAAGTGAGTGAGGAGGTCGGACAATCTGGTAAGTTGTTAAAAACGCTCTTTACTCAATTTGAGCTATATATATATACATATTGAGACTACAAGCTATCTAAAGCCGGTAAATTGAGCTTATTCACCGTATTTTACAACTACTTTCCCGCTGTAGAGTTGATGTGTTTATTCAGAGGAAGTGTGCAGAAACGAGACTGGAGCCGCCTGGCAGAAACCCCTCTCATGACACGTATTCACGTCTGTTGTGAAGCAAATTTCACGCGCGAATGAAGCGAGTAAACTCAAAATGTTCAAGCGCTCAACTACGCGCGAATAGCGCGTTTTATTCACGCAAGTTGCGTCTGGTGTGAACGCCCCATAAGAAAAATTGGTTATATTTATATAAAAAATATTTATATATAATATAAATTATATAAATATATGTACAGTATATGCATGCAAATATTTCTTAAAATATATACATGTATGTGTGTGTATTTAAATAAGTAAACACAGCACACACACATATATTATGTAAACACAAACTTTTATTTTGGATACGTTTAATCGCTTGCCCAGCATTAATATTTAAATATATTTTATTTATTTTAAGCTTTATTTCAATTAACAAAAACAGTTTTAGTTTATGATAATAACCCTGACTGGTACTCGGAAAACTTGTATAACTATTCAAATAGTTATTGATGTATTCAATACAACTCATGGTGTAGATACTTGGAAAATATTTGTTATTTGAAACACAGATTCACAAAAAAAATAAATTCCCAGTGACAATGGACTAGTTAACAGTCACAATGATAGTGACTAATAACAAAAGAATAATAAATATTAGTATGCCATATGTATGTATTAGTGATAGGGTACAACAGGGCTAAAGGTGCTGCGGGGACTGTGATTTTCTTTCCCCCTAAACCACTAGATGGCACAAAAACTTGCTGCAGCACTTTTCTAAACATTCGTTTTTAAAAATTTCAAGCAACAGTTTTTCAATAACGGAAGAATATGTAAAAGTATGGTATTTGGGGTAAAAAGCGCCCCTGCTGTTGGGGCAAAAGGCACAATAATTAACATGATAATGAATAGCTGGCTGACTTTTTCATTTCTTGACATGACATGTTTAGATTCACATAGCAAATATCATATATCAAATTGGGTATTCATCTTAGAGATAATACCCATATTTATAATGAAACAATCATATTTTAAAATATATTAATCATATCATAATAAAATATAATTTATTGTTACTACTGTAAATCTATATTAAATAGCCTATTATAGTTAATGCTTTCAGAATCTTTACTTTTTAAAATAATTTTATTTCTGTATTTTTAAAATCTATTTTTTATATTTTATATATAAAAATATATATCACATAGGCCTATTTTAATGACAGTATATTTATTGAACAAAAATGAATTCTTTTATTTATCAAAATAAACAGAAAATAGTACAAACTTTGCTAAAGTTATTCTTTTGAGCAAGTATTAACCTAATCATTATTAAAAAAAAAAAAAAAACATTATTTTAGCTAAAGTATTTGTATAAATACTGTGTGCCTTTTACCCCATGTGTGGAGTAAAAGGCCCCCCTCACCACCTCATACATTTATAAGATTTTTAAACAAAATTAACCACTTTATGATTTTTTTTTTTTCACACAAAATATGTTTCTCCATCAATGTCCAATACAAACATTTATATTTTTCCTGCAATCATATACTTTGAGAGTAGTGAAAAGCACAATTTTTCTTAACGAGTGCCTTTAGCCCCGTTGTACCATACAAGTCACTACTGGAATAAGACCTACTAGCGTCTAAAAAATAGTTGCTACTAAGATTGAAAATAATTGTAGTCAACACTCGATTACTCACAAGTCAATTAAAAGAATAGGTACTAGTCAAATAGTGATAATTGATAATACTAATACAAGTACTAGTAACAGCAGCTACTAGTTAGTGCTAAGAATGAATGATTAAACGGCTTGCCACAGCCACCGTGCAATTTACGAGATCAATGAAATTGCCTTCAAATATTCGCCCAGTTCGCCCATGGCGGACCCGCGGGCCAAAACATCTCCAATACAGGACAGAACAATCTCCGCCCCCTCGTGCATGATTCCACGGTGCTCAGAATCCAAACAAAGCACACATTTTATTGACATGTTTATGTGACAATCCACTACACTGTAACTTCTGTTGCCACGAGCGACAATGGAACGTTCGCGGCTACAATCGATAACCACCCCGATTTCGCGCGCCGTATCCGAATGCACCTTTGTGTGTAAACAGGATTTCTGCTGAAATAATGTGCAGACAGCAGCCCCAGACAGCGGAGGGGTCGCACACTCGCTTTCACGTAGAGACGGCGGCGCGCTGATGTTTATCCTCACCTTGCTTCACGCACTTCAGCCTGAACGGGTCTTTGCAGTGCTTGATCACGGCCAGCACATCCCTGATGGTGAGCCCTGCCACCGGCGTATCGTTGACCTCCAAGAGCAGCTCGTCCTGGGACAGCTTGCCGCTCTGGACGGCCACCTTACCCTGCTTCACCTCCCCAAAATAAGGGAAATTGCCGTTCTCGGCGCCCCCTTTCAAGTCGAACCCCAGCTCGCCCTCCTTATTCCTGGTGAGCACCGCTTCGTGGACTTTGTTCGTCCAGTGGTTCTTCTTCTTCAGACTCTTTGACATCGCTGACAATTGACGACTCGCCTACCAGTGTGCGTCTGCTGGATGGCACCTCATCCCTGCCCCAGTGTGGCGTATCGCGTGTCCGCGCCTGTCCCGAGGCGCGCTCAGATCCTCCGCGGCTGGCCGCTGCTCATAGTATCCATGTTGCATGCAGTGGAGTTGCGCTGAGAGCTGCAGCAGCAGTACGCAACTGTATGGAGGAGCACGCTCGCTTACACGCTGACTGCCGAGTGACCCGGATGTGATGTCTGCGAGGAGGCAGGAATGCTTGTGCATTCCTTAGAGCGGGCTTCACGTAAAAGTGTGTCTTCGACGAAAAGGGAAGCGAGGTGTGGAATGAAAGGTGGCTTAAACTGAATGTTTATGTTGTTCTATTGCAGAGTTTATGGAATAGATTTGATTCAAGAACAAATTTTTCGATTCATAAAGGGGGAAAAAGTGCAATGTATAATTGGACGCTGTATGTTTGGTTTTTTTTTTCAATAAAAGATTATTTTATTATTTTATTTTAATAAAAGTTATTATTATTATAATTATTAAAGGGATAATTTGCCCAAAAAATGAAAAATTTGTCATCATTTACTCATCCTCATGTTGTTCCAAGCCTGTGTGAGTTTCTTTCTTCTGTTGAACACAAAAGAAGATATTTTGAAGAATGTTGGTAACCCAACAGTTGATGGTAGCCATTGACTTCCATAGTATTTTTTTTCCTGCTATGGAAGTCAATACCGTCAACTGTCTGGTTACCAAGTGTCTCATAGCAGCTGCCGGGCAAACGCAGAGTAGCACTACAACAACTTTCAACTCACAAATGTATCTAATATGATAAAAAAGGTCTGCTTTACCCCACATACGCTTGACCGGAAGAAGCTGAAGCGGCGACTGTGGCATAATAAAAGCTCCACTGCTCTTGAGCCGTGTGTCACGCTCGTCTCTCATTAGCCTCGTTTCTGCTCGCACAGCACTCGGACCTGCTCTGCTTCATACTACAGTAACATTAATAATCTCATGCCTGAGTCCAATCCCGATTCTTTTCCACCGGCTGTAAACATAAAGACAACACCTCACATGATTCCGCGTAATCAAGGCATCATCAAGCTACATCTTTGTTTTGAATAAGCGACCTCTAGTGGTGAAAATGTACATATTGTGCCTTTAATCTCATAATAGGTTCCCTTTACGTTACATGTTCCTTGCCCATTTTTAGTGTTTATCTTGGTGGTTGTGGCTTGGGGTATGTTTCTTGTATTGTAAATTTGCAATAAATATAAGAATAAATTAAACTATTATTTTAGTTGTATGATTGGCCAGATCTTCACATTTTCTGTTTCTCTATGTTTTTTAAAGAAATCAGTTGAGTGACTCTCTCACATAAAATAAGTATAATAAAAAAAAAAGACATACATTTTCTGGAGAAAATGTGAGTGGTGCTTGCCATGGAAAAACTCAGCACTAGGCAGTTACGGTGCTCAGTGTAAATGAGTACACCCCCTTTGAAAAGTAACATTTTAAACAGTATCTCAATGAACACAAAAACAATTTCCAAAATGTTGACTAAGTTTAATCTAAGACCAAGTTTAATCTGTTTAATTTATAACATGAAAGTAAGGTTAATAATATAACTTAGATTACACATTTTTCAGTTTTACTCAAATTAGGGTGATGCAAAAATGAGTACACCCCACAACAAAAACTACTACATCTAGTACTTTGTATGACCTCCATGATTTTTAATGACAGCATCAAGTCTTCTAGGCATGGAATGAACAAGTTGGCGACATTTTGCAACATCGATCTTTTTCCATTCTTCAAGAATGACCTCTTTTAGAGACTGGATGCTAGATGGAGAGTGAAGCTCAACTTGTCTCTTCAGATTTCCCCATAGGTGTTCGATTGGGTTCAGATCAGGAGCTACTGAATCACTTTCACCCTGTTCTTCTTAGGAAATCCAACAGTGGTCTTAGATGTGTGTTTAGGATCATTGTCATGTTGGAAAAGTGCACGACGGCCAAGGGTACGGAGTGATGGTAGCATCTTCTCTTTCAGTATAGAGCAGTACATCTGTGAATTCATGATGCCATCAATGAAACGACACCAGCAGCACTCATGCAGCCCCACATAAGGACACTGCCACCACGATTCACTGTAGGCACCATGCATTTTTCTTTGTATTCCTCATCTTTGCGACGCCATACAGTTTTGAAGCCATCAGTTCCAAAAACATTTATCTTGGTCTCATCACTGCAGAGTATAGAGTCCCAGTATCTTCATCATTGTCAGAATGGGCCCTGGCAAACTCTAGACGGGCTTTTTTGTGCCTGAGCTTTAGGAAAGGTTTCTTTCGTGGACGGCACCCATGCACGCCATTCCTCTGCAGTGTACGCCGTATTGTGTCACAGGAAATAGTCACCCCAGTTTGGCTTTCTACTTCAGTTCCATCTTTTTAAAATTTTTGTACCACTTTTGCTACAGTATTCTGACTGATAAGTAAATCTTTGCTGAAATTCTTGTAGCCTTCACCTTTCTGGTGTAAAGAAATTATTTTCTTTCTTAGGTCTTGTGACATTTCTCTTCCATGTGGTGCCATTGCTGACAGCATGAAATGGGAAGGGGTTTTAACACTCTTTTATTGTCAACTGTCTGCTGGACACCTTTGTAATGAATAATTAGACTCACCTGTGGTTGAATTCTTGTTAAATTAGACATTTGTAGTCTAAAATTTAGCTTTGCTCCAGAGACTTTCAGTGGGGTGTACTCATTTTTGCAGTTTAGCAGTTTGACAGGAGATCCGAATCACTGATTCGATTCATAAAGCTCCGAAGCAGTGTTCTGAAATCGGCCCATCGCTATATTGTTGAAAAGTCGTTATTTTGTTTTTTTGGCGCACAAAAATATTCTCGTCTCTTTATAATATTAAGATAGAACCACTGAACTCAGATTAACTGTTTTAAATATGTTTTTAGTACCTTTATGGATCTTGAGAGAGGAAGTACCATCAGGCCTCACTGAGCCATCGGATTTCATCAAAAATATCTTAATTTGTCTTCCGAAGATGAACGAAGCTCTACGGGTGTAGAACGACATGAGGGTGAGTAATAAATCATATTATTTGAATTTTTGGGTGAACTAAACCTTTAAATACACATGAATTTTAAAAAAATTAATGATGTGCACAGATAAATCATTTATAATAAATACTCCAGTATTCCATTAAAAAATAAGAATGGTCAGTTTTGTGACTTTAACAAAATCTGTTGAGACTCACTGGCATGTAATACTCCTAAAGACACTCACTGGTCGCCACCTACTGGTGTACTATGTAACCTGCAGAAAGAGTCACTGAATGAATCAGTGAACGAATCTTTTTGGTGAATGGACTCAAAATATTCAATTTATTTGTAAGAATAAAATACCCACACTTGTCTCAAAGCACATAACATTAAAATAATGATGAACAGAAACAACTTAAAGAGCACTGACCTGTACCACTTCCACCTGCCTGCTGCAGATTCATTTCGGCATTGACAGTGTTGTCCTTGATCCGCATAAATTCGAGTCACGAACCCGTCACGTGTTTTCATCTCTTATAAATTACAGTAGCCTAGTTATGTCGTGAACGCAGCATAAGCTCGTTGTTTTGGTTCAGGAGGAACCGTAAAAGATGGCTGCTGTTTGCGGTGCTCAGTGACTGATGTCTGCGCGAGCAGTATCAAAGTCCCTTTAAGACAAGTCATTTCACTCGGCGGCCATCTTTGAAACGCCTCTCGGGCATCCTGGGTATCATGCCCTATCTCTTTGAATGGGGAAACATCAAATTCTCCAAAACTGTTTGCCAACCTTACGATTACATTTCATATTTGAAATCACCAATGAAATCTGACAACAGCTGTCTTATAAATGTTTTATCCAAACGCTCGAATCATGACAAAAAAACTATTTTTTAGGCTGGATCAATCTAATGCGCATGCGCAGACCGAAATGCGCGTCTCTTCAGCCATGTTTCAGAGGCGCGCGTCTGACTGTTTCTATAGAAACCGGTGCTTCTAATGGCTTGCTGCAGTGACGCGATGACTTTACCAGTCGGCGATTGGCTCTTATTTAGAAGGCGGGACTTATTCCGCCATATTGCGCGTTACACTTTCTCCCATTCAAAACAATACGAGTCTTGTGTTATTCTATAGTCTTTGGCAGTATAAAAATACGTTAACAGGCCGGTAGTACATCGTATCGTTGCATTCGGACTGAAAAGATAATGGCAACAAAGGTTTTTCGTTGTCGTTTTTTATTTCTGTCAAAGAATATAAGTGACCTAAAATCAGCTTCCTACCCAGAAAGAGTATTTTTGGCCAAAAATGCTTCTCTGTTCTCTCACTAGTTTTTTAAACACACTTCATATTCTATGAGTTTGAAATAAGTCTAAACTTAAATAAAACTGCTCTAATGACCTTTAGATAAGGTTACAAAATAGATGAGATACAGCAACATTTATCAAAACGAGATCATGCAGATTATATGCAGATTAAACTGGATAATGTGTTCAGTAAATGTTGTCTGGATCAGGATTACAAGGATTTCTCCAACCATAAATGGTCTATATTTATTGCTAGACTTATTATTGACAACAGTTTTATAGACATATTTTACAACCAGGATATAAGAGCTATAATAAAACCTTAAAAAAAGTACATGTTCAATCTACATCTAATGTCCATTAGTTAAAATCCATTATATAGTATTATTACCACACAAAGGAACTTATTCAGCAATAAATAAATGCCCATAAATTCATCCTAAAAGCTATTGTGCCTTGGCATATGCAATATTCAGAAATAATTACACCCATTTGGCATCCACAAAGTAAACGGAGTGGATTAAAGTTGCTAAAATAGTCAGGCTCGTCTATAATGTTAATGTTATGTGGTTGATCAAGTAGACAGCTGTTACAAGGCCCTGATGCTGTCTGATCAGGATATTCGAGGTCCGGTGTAGTAAATTATGGATTCTTTTGATCAGGTTTTCCATCTCTTTCTACTTTATTAGCTGTCTGTTTTATCTCCCCGCAGGAGGCCTGAGAGATTAGTCAAATCACTTACATTTAAATCCCAATCTTACACTAAAATAGAGCCTGGGCAACATGGACATGTGGATGATCTAATGGAGCGAGTCAGTAGGTTAAAGTCACCATAAAATCAAAATTTACATTTTTTTTTTTTTTTACGGAATATTGTAGCATTAATTATACATGATTTAGCCATGCACATCATTGTTTTAAATGCATGTGCTCTTGCAATCTTTTAATCTTGCAGTGACATCTCTTCTCTTCTCTGAACAACCTGTCACCCACATAACATCCACCAGTAGCAAACCACAACCATCCGATCAATTAACCAATTAATAATGGAATAATGATGCAATATGTTAAGAAATGAAAAACATAATGGAGATATAATTAATTTTGAAGTTTTATTAAGTGTTATCAATGAGATTATGTGGTTTTTATAATCAATTAACACTGCTTTTGTCATTTTTTACAAAATTTGTCACCAAAAAAGTCATTTGGTTTAACCAAAATTTCGATTTTACCAAATGACACTTTTGGTTATACCAAATGACGATATTTGCAAACAATGCTAACAGGCTGATATCTAGCTAGCTAGCAAAAGGACAATCAAACATTTTATATTTAGTAAAAGTTTTTAAAATATTACATTTTCCATGTTTTATAGCAGTTGTACCGAATGACCTGATGTTTCAGGACATGTGTATGTGCGAAAAGTGAAAACATGAATTTTTCTAATAAGAGAGCATTAGTTACTTTGCTTCATGACCATGTGGTCCTTTGAAGGCGTCTGAATGATGTCACATCCTGTCACATGATATTGACCGCATGACTTGATCCAAAATGGTCCCTTTATATTTGTTACTCCGAATGACATCAATGAAATTCATTTTTCCGGACATTCTTTCTCATAACAAAGCAATGACTTCTACACATAATTTTAATATCATTTTGCACCATGTTAATATATGATGTTATAAAATCATGCCAGAATAAAAATATATACATTTATTACATTTTAAGATATTTTAATCACAAATTAAATGACTGTATTGGCCTTTGGATGGTTAAACCGAGTGACCTTTTGACACTTCAAAATCTTTAAAATACCTTTATTTGTAGCAAAATATAATTAAAACCTTTTTGATTCAATAAAAGAGATCTAATTGTACAACCTTACATACTTTGGATATCATATCTTTGCTTTTTATTATTATTAAGGCCTTTGGACAAAAAAAAAATGACCTGTCACGTCACGTCATTGATACACACACACACACACACACACACACACACACACACACACACACGGTTGTTTTATATTTATATATGTATTCGGTAACGTTAAAATGTCTCATTTCTTAACATATTGCCTTAACTAACATGAACAATATATTCTTACAGCATGTATTAACATTTGTCAACATTAGTAAATAAAAATATCCACATTTGTGTTAGTTCAGTGCATTAGTGAATGTTGCAGTTAAAATTAACTAAGATTAATAAATGCTGTAGAAGTATTGTTCATTGTTAATTTTAACAAATGAAACCTTATTCTAAAGCGTTACCATAGATAGATAAACACCAATGAAAATAAACTTGAGACAAAAACCACATTACAACTTATCATATATAAAATATATTATACATAATTAAATGTATATGACAAAAATTCATAATTTATAATACGTTTATATTATATAATCAAGTCATTCAAATAATTTGCCTGCCTGTTAAACCATAACTAAAGGCCAATGGGAGCCACACTTCTGCCTTCTCTTGTCATCGCCACAAGAGTGCAGTGTGCATCTGTGTTTCAACAACCTTCTGTGATGCAAGAGCTTAGTTTTTCTTATGGGGGAAATATTCATTTATGATTTCTCATACACTTCATATACAAAAGCACTCTTACAAATGTGTTTTTGGTTTAATAAAAAGAGGAGAGTTATAATTTATATAATGTTATGGAATGGGCTATTCTCATTTTAAAAGTGAAAAGAAAAACTCTTCAAGCCAGAACTCTCATTTCAGGATGCCGTTATTTCAACAGCATTTTTATTAGCAAAATAGTGGATATCAGTCAACATTTGTTCTACAATAAGAACCTACATTTAAGGGATGTGAATTTTAAATCCATTTTAATTGACCATGTTACTATCAGAAAAGACATTTGTGCTTCTACTGAAGGCTTCTATGAGACATTACATTGTACAGGTAGTTAAATCATTTGTTATGTAACATAGGGATGTGGACCTAGTGCAAAAATTAAAAGTGTTACATGAATTCTAAGGAGAAATTCTTTGGTCCCTATTAATGTATTCAAAAATGGTTCCCTTTGATCAGTAAAATGCCTATTAATGCAAAATGTTGACCTTTTTCTGAGTTCTCCATTAAAACAGTTCATGATTTGCAGGTGCAGAGGAACAATTCATCAGCAAATTTCAGGGCTCACCACAGTTTTTCCATCATTCCAATCGCAGGCAAATCTCACATAACATGTGCTGGTAATGACGGCTGTACTCGGATAAGCAGAAGGTTCTAGCATGTTTAGATTTTCCCCCATTCACAATTCACAGCTCTGAGATCACCCACAGTTGTTTGGTCTTAGCTTTCAATGATCTAGACTACTATTGAACAGATGATAGCCGTGTGGATAAATATCAACTGGCTCATATTTAACTTGGTTGAAGAGAGGGGGAAAAGCACTGCAACATTAACTGCAAGGCACATGACCTTAATATTCAGAGTAGAGAGAGAATAATGATCCCAAAAACCCTTTGAATGAAAAATACCATTTAAAAAAGACCTGTAAAGTCAACATCTAAAAATGGTGAAAAATTCCAGCAACAATTACAGTTATACAAATATTTTACATAAAATGTTTTTTTTTTTTTTCCTAAAACGCCCTAAAAAAAAAAAAAAAATCTAAAATGTTCAGAGAACATAAATATAAAGTTAAGTAACCCATTTAACATTCAGGTTCATGGTTGACCTTCCTCCTGCTCCGGTTCTCCCAAAGGTCTCACGTCAGGCCACTCGCGTCACACTGCGAAAGGATCAAAAGGGAACGTTGGATGGATGAATAAACAGTTTTACCAAAATCATACAAATGAAGTCATTAAGTTCCTATGTTTCTGCTCACCAGTGTGATGGCTCGTTTTAGAAGAGCCCACAGTCCTTAAGGTTGTTTTTGATGATGACGTCAGTGACGGCGTCAAAGACGAACTGCACGTTCTTGGTATCGGTGGCGCAGGTGAAGTGGGAGTAGATCTCTTTGGTGTCCTTCCTCTTATTCAGGTCCTCAAACTGACACTGAATGTAAGCGGCTGCGTCCTCATACGTGCTGGATCCTTGTAGAGAGTTTCACACAATTAATATGTTGTAGTGTTGTCAAAAGTCGGTACTGGAGTTTTAAAAATGTGACAAGACCAGCATTTCCCCTAGCATTTTAAGCGCTTGAGTGGATTCTCTGATTGGCCATTGTGTTCATGTGCTCAACAGATATGTCTCATATTTTTTACTATTGTTGAATTAGATTCTTATTTTTCTATCACATTAAATATTCTAGAAAAACAAAAAAAACATTCATATATAGGATTGAGAGATTAATATATCCATACCAGAATACTCTGGGAAACAAATAGTAAGCGGGCTTTTTTTGATCTTATCATCAAACAGATCCTTTTTGTTGAGAAACAGGATGATGGAGGTGTCCGTGAACCACTTGTTGTTGCAGATGCTGTCAAACAGCTTCATACTCTCATGCATTCGGTTCTACAAGAGAAGAAACCAAGTACTGTTTGAGAGGAACTTTAAAAGGCAAAGTTTCTGTTTCGTGATGCTGACACTGAAAAGAGGTCTTGTTTAAGCGCTCACCATTTCCTCATCTTCAGCCAGGACAAGGTCGTAATCGCTGAGAGACACGCAGAAGATGATGGCGGTCACTCCCTCAAAGCAGTGGATCCATTTCTTCCTCTCGGATCTCTGGCCGCCCACATCAAACATTCTGAAAGAAGAAGAGATGTGGGTGGTGAGATGCACTTTGGGACAGTCAGACTGAACACACAATGATTTTTCAAGGAACTGTGGTGTATGTATGTATTATATATGTGCAGTTACAATGTCTATACTCACTTGAAGTGAAGGTCCTTGAAAGTGAAGTGGGTCTCCACAATACCAGTAGTCTTCACCCTGGTTCTCAGGACATCTTGCTGAGTTGGGACATAGGAAGGACTGGATATTCTGTCTAGGTCATTCAGATAGCTATAGAGAGAAAATACAGATTAATAATTACTATTATATATAAAAATCAGTTATGCATAATGACTTCACAAATGACTTAAAGGTGAAATATAAGTCTTTAATCGAAAAAATAAGTTGACTTCACAGAAAAGTGTAAATACTATTGTACTTTTGCTTGGTTTAAGTATCCTAACCATACAATTACAGTAACATTGGCTCAACCAATAGCACAAGTTTGGGGCGGTCCTATCTGTTTGTCTAACCAATGACAAACTAGTTCAGGAAACCTGTACTGATTTGTAATTTTAAATGAAAAGAATTAAAATCACATGAAGTTTAATTAATCCAGCTCAAAGTTGCTCATTTATCTTAACTTCAGCATATGCTTTGTTCAGACTTTTGAAAAGGTTATACACTACCATTCAAAAGTTTAGGGTCAACAATACGCAATTAATTGTACAAAAGTGACAGTAAAGACGTTTAAGGTTATAAAAGGTTTCATTTCAAATAAATGTTCTTTTGAACTTTCCACAAAAATATTAAGCAAACTGTTTTCAATATTGATAATAATGAGAAATGTTTCTTGAGCAGAAAATCAGCATATTAGAGTGATTTCTGAAGGATCATGTGACACTGAAGACTGGAGTACTGGTGTTGCAAATTCAGCTTTGCCATCACAGGAATAAATTAAATTTTAAAATATATTCAAATGAGTTATTTTAACAATTTTAATAATGTTTCATAATTTTACTGTTTTTACCGTATTTTTTAATAAATAAATGCAGCCTTGGTGAGCAGAAGAGACTTCTTTTGACCGACCTGAAACGTGTGAAAGGTAGCATTAAATTTATTCAAAATTTGAATTTCAAAATGGTTTATCTTTGTAGCCAACGGCCAGACACATCGCATTTTTATTATGCCATAGAATTATTCATCTGGGTTGTATGCAAAAGGTAAGGGTTTACTGCAAACTTTGAGAACACAGGACAAATTTGCATTTTTGAAAAGTTTGCATAAAGCATATTTGAATCATGGGCCATAATGGATGGAATAATGTCAATAATAACTCAGCTCAATGTAAAAGTAATGTCTGCACGCAGTACACGAACCAATGACGTGGTCAGTGGCCACAATGGAAACGGAGCAGCATTATGTGGGGAGCGCAAAGGTCATTATGTGGGAAACGGCTGTGCAAGGGAGAAAATATGCCAAAAAACTAAGAGAGAGAGAGAGAGAGATAAACTCACTATGAGGCAGAGTCATTGAGCTGGTACTCTCTGGAGCGACTGAAACAAGCCTGCACGCCTCCATCCTTCCACAGCCGCTGGATGATTCCAGACAGCTCGCTCGTCATGTATCCTTCATCCGCGGAGCCGGCCAGAACAAACAGCTGCCTTGCGTCATCCTGCAAAACAGCCAATCAAATGCATCGTTCTCTTGATTTCCTTTTGATACTTTGGCATTACATAAATAAGTGGCCTGGAATATATTTGGCAGGCATTTAACCCCACTTTACATAATAACAGCAGCACTTACAGCCCGCCCAGCATCCGCAAAGTCAATCTTCAGGCGGCCCATGGCCCTTATGATGGCGATGATGGACTGGATGGTGTTGCTGTAGACCACGGCTCTGTACTGTTTGCACTCTTCCTCTGAGTAGCCTGCTTCATGGATGATTCTGTGGGAGAAAGTCAATTCCATTAATTGAAGTAATAAAGCTAATAGTTCTTGGAATGAATATTGTGAATACAGTCCTGGCTGAAGAGGTTGGAAGCATTCTGCTGCACGCCGTGCCAAACAACGCCCATTAAATGTAAAGATATATTATTATTTTTGCCCTATAGATTGCTGCATGGGTGATGCACTTTTGTTGGCCAAAACCCAGAAACGAGTTAGCATATTAGCACTTGCAGTTCCATCATACCCATCAGTTTGAATGGGTTTTTGGATAAATGCCTGAAAAAAAGGTGTGGTTAACAAGCTCAAGATATTTTCACGTTTGATTTTATAACATAAAATACATCAGTAATACCCCCTTGTGATTTTTTTTTTTAAAAGGATTTTAATTGTGAATAGTCCATTTTTACAGCCTCATTGTGTTTATAATCTCACTCTAACAAACTATTCTAACTCAAAGTTTCAGGGAAGATGTTTTTTAAAGGGATAGAAATGAAAATTATCCCATGATTTACTCACCCTCAAGCAATCCTAGGTGTATAAGACTTTCTTCTTTCAGAGACAAACACAATTGGAGAAATGTTTAAGAATATCATGGCTCTTCCAAACTATGTAATGACAGTGAATGGGGGGGCCTGATTTTGAAGCCAAAAAAAGTGCATCCATCCATTGTATATGTAATCCATACGGCTTCAGGGGGTTAATAAAGGCCTTCTGAAGCAAAGCAATGGGTTTTTGTAAGAAAAAAAATCCATATTTAAAACTTAATCTAAAATAACTAGCTTACGGCAGACGTCGTACCCATACTGCGCAAGTTGACTTGAGCCTCAAGGGTAACTCCCTGAAGCGATGTATGACACAGGATGTAGCAGTATCGTAAGCTTAGATGCCTCTCGCGGTTCAAACAAATAGGGCTGGGCAACAAACTCAAGCTCCTCTTCTCTTATATTGAAATCCTTCCACATTTCTCTTTAAAATTTTATCATTATGTCATGCATCGGGTCGGAAGCTAGTTAATAAAGTTAATAAATCTACCTATCTATCTAATCTATCCATCTATCCATCTATCTATCTATCTATAAAGACTTCAGATGCAAATGCCTCTAAATGCCATCTGAAATTTTCTTCTAAAATGAGCATTTTTATCAAGCTTGTATGTTTATGTTCAGTTATTTAACTTTAATGGCAATGAAAAAGACCTATTAATTGCCATTAAAGTCAAATTACTCAACCTAAACATACAAGCTTGATAAAAATGCTTATTTTAGATGAAAATTTCAGATGACACTTAGAGGCTTTTGCATCTTAAGTCATATATATATATATATATATATATATATATATATATATATATATATATATATATATATATATATATTTATTTATTTATTTATTTATTTATTTTATTTTTTATTTTTTTTACAGTTTTTTGCTTCAAAATCACGCTCCCTACTCACTACCATTATAAAGTTTGGTAGAGCCAGGATATTTTTAAATATATCTCAGAGTGTGTTTGTCTGAAAGAAGAGAGTCATATACACCTAGGATGGCTTGAGGGTGAGTAAATCATGGGATAATTTTCATTTTTGGGTGAACTAACCCTTTAAATAAAGATTGAAAAGTTGCCGAAAGCTTAATGGTGGTGACGTTGAAGTCATGTAACCGTGGTGTAGTTTGTTTATTAAAGGGGACCTATTATGCCCCCTTTTACAAGATGTAAAATTAGTCTCTGATGTCCCCAGAGTGTGTATGTGAATTTTAGCTTAAAATACCCCACAGATAATTTATAGCATGTTAAAATTGCCACTTTTTGGGGTTGAGCTGCTGCGCTCTGGCCTAAGAGGGCGGAGCTTCAAGAGCTCATTCTCCGGTGTCAGGAGTCAGTCAGGATGCAGTAACTGCGAATATATGCTACACGGAGATAGAACAGGTATAGTTTAGTTTAATTACGGTTATAACTTATATTGTCTTCTTGTTTTTATCCACTATATTAGTACAAGCTTGTTTACCGATGAGTTTTATAACGTTTATTGTACTTCACACAAAATATGAAGTGTCCGTTTTCACTCAAGAAAAATCACTGTAAGAGCTTAATAAAACACAGTGCAAGTTTGCTTTAAAATATTATCCATAAACTCTCTCTCTCTCTCTCTCCCTTGCATTATTATCAACATACATAGTGAAATCCACAGAAAAACTCATTAATCAAACTAACAGTAATCAAATATATATATAGACCTTATGCCTATTTGGGTGGTGCTTAATAAACTGGTAAACTTTGTAAATCAACTCCGATGAACTGTAATAAAGTGCTCTCACCTTCATTACTGCCGTATCCGGTATCACTCTGGAGACTGTAAGCTAGATCTACTGATTATCCTTGAGTAACAACTTTTTAGTATAACCTCGGTTTTGTATTGTCCCTTTGTATTGTCATTCGATCACAAAGCAGTCCGGTGTGAAATTATTTGCGCAGACATAAATGAATTTCGGGAGAGTTGAGGGAAGCATTTTCTTCAAAAACAAAATGAATCCACCTCATCTTAAGCGCCTCAGATTTATTCTCAGATTTAACTCGGATTAATCCATCCAGCTACAGAACACCTAAAACGTTTGGGAGACATTCTCGTCAGTGCAGCAATGGCGGACTGTGTACAATTGGCTGTGAACTCGCTCAGGGCGGTTCTATGCTAAAACGTCAGTGTCTGTCAACATTCATGGGCGGGGCCAGGGACGTCACATTGCCAGGGATCTGGAAACGGCTTGTTCTGAGACACTGCTTATGATTTATTGGGATTAAAATAAAAAAAAAGGAGTGGTTGGATTTTTATCATTATAGAGTGGTTATGTATACACACTGCCAATACACATTTATATCCAAACACCATGCAAAAGTGAGTTTTGCATAATAGGTTCCTTTAACTATTTTAAGCTTTTTACTTCTAACAAACTGTATTTATGCTTTAAAGTTCATAAAAGTTGTGTTCATGTGAAGATTAGAATGATGAACAAAAGAATCATGTGTAAGAATCAAACTTTTGTTGGGCACAGAGCTTATTTTCTGCAATAATCCAAAAGACAATAGAAAAATCCTATTGGGTTTTTGTTCAGGGAGCCAGACTGAGTGTCATCTCTGCAGCACTCTATTGCTTAATTCTAATGGCTTTGAGGATGTTTAAAATATTACATGGTTATAATAGTCTGACAAAAGCAGGGAAGTCCCTTAATAAGTCATGTTCATAATCGAATGATTATGTAATGCATTGAACGTTTAATTTTTATGAACGCTGCTATCTCTTACATCTCACATGATTTTTAAATGTTATGAAACTAGTATGACATTATGAGGACACATTTGGGGGTGAAACTTACTTCATCTGTTTGACAATTGTACTCTTCCCAGATTCACCAGCCCCTGCGAGAGAGAGAAAGAAAGAGAGTGTGTTAGCCAGATGGACACACACCCAAACATTCCAGATCTTTCCCTGCTCCGTAAAAGAATATGAGGATCTGATTCTGAACGTTCAAGCATTTGTGGCTTTTGCCAGCTCAGCAAAAGTATTTCTTGTCAGTGTCAGATTGAGCAGGAAAATTCATTTGGTTTTGCCACAAGTAATAACTGGGTGGAGAGAAGACCTTATCAACTTAAACCTTGAAAGGAAAAAAAGACTGTTTTACTGAAATTATATTGTCATGATTCATCCTTACGATATGATAAAAACAAGTGAAACCAAAGGGAAGTGGGAAAAACTGATGTCATGTGAAATGGCCCAAACCAACAAAACAGTCAATGAAACCTAGACAAATGTATACTCATTAAGTGGATATTTCACTCCCCTGTATGTTAACAAGTGTAGGTGTTAATCTTAATGGATTAATTAAAAGTCACCTCACCGTAATGGGATTACAGACAAACTTTTGAAAACCGATTAGCTACATGTCTAGATAAGCTTGTCAGCGCAGGTTCGATTGCGGGTGACAGACAGCAAATATAAAGACTAAAAACTTTAGAAACAGTTAAAGTTTCAAAGTGGGGTCCATGGGCCCCCAGGAGGCCACAAGAGGGTCGAAGAAAATTTGTAAGGAAAATAGGTGGATTTTAGGCCTTTCAACAGTGTTAATAATTAGTGTCAATGTATTTAATACATTATTAATAAACTTTTAAAAATTATATACTGTTCAAAAGTTTGGGTTAGGTAAGATTTTTAAATGTTTTTGTAATAAGTCTTATCAATGCTGCATTTATTTTATCAAAAATAGAGTAAAAATAGTTAGATTGGGAAACACCATTCAAATGTAAAATATCTTTTTATTCTAATATATTTTTATAATGTAATCTAGCTGAATTTTCAGCATCATTACTCCAGTCTTCAGTGTCACATGATCCTTCAGAAATCATTCTGATATGCTGATTTGATGCTCAAGAAATATTTCTTAGTATTAATGTTGAAAAAAGTTGTGCTGCTTAATATTTTTGTGGAAACCGTGATACTTTTTTTCAGGATTCTTTGATGAATAGAAAATTCAAACAGCATTTTTGTTTTATATGGAAATCTGTTGTAACATTATATCCCTGGCATCAAAATGTTAAAAAATTCCTAACTTAGAGTTTTTAATTAAAATTTCTTCATTTCAGAATCAGCCTAGTTGGTCTTTAATTTACCTACGGTCAGGCAAATCTCAACACTCCCATACAGCTCTTCCGTGAGACTAGAGTTCATCCGTTCACTGAGCGAACATTTCAATTAACCATCTCAGTTGTGGTTAGAGGACGTCCCTGTGGGAGGACATCTCTTTCTCTGAGTCCCAGAGCAAAAACACAGCAATTAGGCCACATCAGCATCTCTCACACTGATTCAAACCCTACTGCGAGGAGACCGAACACAAGAGCGCTGCATTTACCCCAGAGACCCCCACACGAGTTGATGAGAGGCTTGTGGTACTTAATGTTCATCCACACCATTTATCGTCCTCAAACAAAGAGCGTAATGTTTCCTGAGAAGCAAATATCAAAGTGTTCAACAGATAGATGAGGAACAGTTCCAGCATGTCAAACATATTTATCATTTATTCGTCAAATTCAGTCATTTCATTAGGAATCCACGAGTGACTCTTGAGATTTTTCATGTAATGAAATGTGATTAAAGGAGAATTTCACACAATGAAAAATTTCTGCAAATTTCACAGTGGGTTCAAGTTTTCTTGCAAATTCCCAATATTCACCAACGTCGTGGACGTGCGGTGCTTCATAGATCGCTACATTTTTGATAGCTGGCATTGAACTTCTGGCAAAATTTTGCAAATGTGACCAATATTACCAACAAGACTGTGGACATATTTGTGAAATCTCTCAGAAATGATGCTGACAAACTATTTAAACTGTCAAATGTGTAGCGATATATGCTCACAGTTGTTTGTCAATGTGGTGAATCTGAGTGAATAACTTGAACCAGATGCAATGAGGAAATGTTTCGTCTTTACATTAAATTCCAGATCACACAAATTTATCTTGAAATAACCTTAGAAGTGATTTGATTGTGCAGGCCAAACTCCTTGCTAGGGCTGCCCGACATTTCCTTTTAGCATCGATATCGCAATCTGCGCATATGCGAGAGTCACATTGCAGGATGGGCAACGTCAAGTATAGGGATCGTAGTTGATCCATTCGGACCAGGAACCACGGTTCGAAATGCATGATAAATTAATTGCAAAGAATGAATGTTTTAGTTTCTGTTAGTTTAAACATTCAAGCTCAAGAAGACACAAAAAATAACTCCATTCTGAACTCGCATGCCGTTTTCTGTGCGCACACACAGAGATGACACCGAATTCTGTTCTCTATTTGTTCTTGAACAGACACATACATGCAAAATTATGTCAAAATGCACTTCCCTGTGAATATCCTCATAAACACTGTTGCTTATGGCTTAGGTGAACGTAAACAATTGAGAAATAAAACAGATGAGCATCATTATATTTGATCCGTGCATTGTAATTACCATTTAGACGCTTCAAAAATTTCATAAAGAGATCATAAAAATAATTGAGGGGTTTAGACCAAATTTCCTGAAGAGACTCACTTTATTTGATAAACAGATTGAATTTAGGCTTTTATTCACATATAAACATTGATCAGCGAACATAAGCTCTGATGAATGAGAACAAACCTTATTGGTCCTTGCGGAGGCTTAAATGTGCTACATAACACAAGAATGAACCTCATTGGTTCTCGCACGTCAAGCGAACATGCTTGAGCTACCGTTTACCATATCTGATGTGTGCATTGATGAATGTTTATGTGAATAAAAGCCTAAATTCAATCTGTTCATCAAAGCTATCGTTTCGTGTCAATTTAGAAAATTTGGTAGAAATAAATTTGGTAGAAAATTTGGAAAGACCTTAGATTTCATTAAAATATCTTCATTTGTTTCTCGAAGATGAACGAAATGGTTTAGAACTACATGAGAGTGAGTAAACGTCAGAATTTTCATTTTTGGGTGAACTAACCCTTCAACCAATAATACTGATGACAGCTTTATCCTAAGATGCATCATTACAAGTTTCTGGTGCCACATAGTGAACGTGACTCCCAAAGCACTGGTTTCACCTTTTGTTTGGTCTCCTGCGGCTGCGTTTATGGTGCTGTAATTTGAACTGGCTCTTCAGTTTCTGGGCAACCAACAACACTGCCTGAGACACATGACCAACACACTCTAAACCATGAAGCAGTGCTCATTCTTTACTGAATTATCACATTTTGATACGCGTTTCTGGCACTTGCTGCGACAAAATTATTCAAATAACCACCAATGAAAGTGCTTTCTCTTCTCAGCAGTGAATTTATTCTTAGTAACAATCCTGGAAGTCAACATTTGTCCCCTTCTATAGTCTAAACAGGAAGTCCAGCCTGTTTTACAGCAGGCGTTAGGACATATGCTGTCGATCCGCGATGCCAAAAAGCAAACAAACCCAAGAAAGCAGCACAGAGAGGGCGTGTAATGAATCAGCACTTAGGGGGAATCCAGTTAACTAGATAATTACATGCTAATTTTCCCTAAAGTTTGATGGTGTAAGGGCAGGTTTTATGCCCTCTAACAATTTACACAGCAAGAAGAGACCAATGGGAAAATGTTTGTACAATGAACAGATAATTAAACTGGCAAATCTAAATGAAATGTTGACTATTATCGTTTGCGGAAGAAAAAGCAAGGGAAACTGACACAGTAAACTTTCCAGCTATTCAAAATGAACAAACTGCATGCAAACAGCACCAAGTGCTGCTCTTCAGGTCTCGGAGACAAATATTATGTTTAAGCTGAACACGCCATCGATAAACAAGAAAGGCAAACAAATGTTCAAATCACCACGAGCGAATAAATTGTTCATCTTCATTACTCAATGCCCTGAAAAATGCCTGCACATAAAAATAATGGAAAAGTACAGAAGAAACATATGCAAAACAGGAATCGGAAACTGAAGAACAAGTGGCCTCTATGTAAATCGCAATGAATTTACATGTCTACTGCTAATGTAAAAGAAAGAATACTGTGTTTTTATGCGTGAAATTGTAGGAAATACATTATGAATATTTTGTTAAAATCAACAATTTCTGCTAATTTAATATTTCTTTAAATCTATTCTAGAGTGTTTAAGAACTTGGTGTTTGAAAACCTATTTAAATAATAACTCAAATATATATAATTCATTTAGATTTAAGAGTTTTCAGACTTATATGATGTTTATGAGACCACTTTTTAAGCCCATCATCCTCTCCAGTTTACTCCAAGCACCCAGCAGGACCCTCCATATACACAAGCTCATTTATCATAATTGGATGAGGGTTACGGTAATCTATCAGATCCATCTCAGTAAATCAGGCAGTGGGGATTAAATTAGATTAAACTAGGCTTTTGTTGGCTGGATTAGCCGTTTGCGTCTAACTGGCCACGAATATGCAAACGAGCACTTTTAAGAAGTCCAGGCCAAAGTAAAAGAACAAAAGCAGCCAAATAAAACAATTTACGCAATTATCTAATCTCTAATGTATAGATATGTAAACTACATTATTAAAAACAGTGTTAAATGATTCGAGTGATATAAGTGAGTGGATTAGCTTCATATGCTAGCCGAGACACCAGCGCGGTAACTATTGACAGAAAAGTTTCCCAGCGTTCATAAATATGCACTTGACTGCTTTATTCTCGACTCAAAGCTTATTTAAATGTCAAATCCAGTGCTAATGTATCTCATATTTGTTGTTAAGTTAAATTTACAGGGCGTTTTCCCTAACGGAGCGGCTAACTCACCCAGCAGCAGCAGCTTGACCTCTCGCGACGCTTTCTCTCCATCATCCCGCAGGTTTTTGTCAATCATTTTACTCCTCTCCTGGGCGCTCTTGTCGTCCGAGCTCAGGGTGCACCCCATCTTTTTGGAGTTTAAAACGCTTTCAAACTATATAAAAAGTCGAAGAGGCGAAAAAAAAAAATGGAGGAAATAAATATCATGCACAGTGGTTCAAATGAGGAGCCACCGCGACGTCTCACGCCCAACTCTTTCACACGCGCACAGCCTCTTAAAACTGGATTTTTCCAGGCGCTGGAGTTTCTAAAGTTTAAAAAAATAAAAACGGAGGGTGTCAGTAATCAATCGAATGCCTTGACGGCCATGGTTGATTAAAAATAAAGTGAAAACGCAGTCATTAATGCTCAGCCTCACGCTCGGCTTCTCCCACTGCTGTTAAAGTGTCGAAAAGATCGACGGAGTTTCCTGTTTCTTTTCATACATAAATCCCCCCTCCGCGGCCGCGCGCCCGGAGAGCACGCTCCCGCACACATGCGCGCAATGCAAGGGTGCGCGCAAATTGAACCCAAGTACTTGTGAAGTCAGAAAAATTCGGGAAAATAACTATTTTTTTCCCATTATTTTATTACATTTCTGGAAATCTTAATACGCTTTAAAAACACTTATTCATAATATTTTATTTTATTTATATGTAATTTTAAAATTAATTTACAGTGTTTGTATATTAATAATGATATATTATTTAATACATTTTCTGAAAATACTTATTCATAATATTTTATTTATTTATTTATTTTACATTATTATGTTGTTATTTATATGTTAATTAATATATATATATATATGCAATTTGTATGTATTTACATAATTTATATATAAATAATTATATATTATTTATAATTTTATAATTTCTGAAAAAGCCACTTTAAAATACCTTATTATTCATAATATTTTATGTATTTATTTGTATTTTGTATTTACATTATTAGTTTCTTTTCATACATAAATCCCCCCTCCGCGGCCGCGCGCCCGGAGAGCACGCTCCCGCACACATGCGCGCAATGCAAGGGTGCGCGCAAATTGAACCCAAGTACTTGTGAAGTCAGAAAAATTCGGGAAAATAACTATTTTTTTCCCATTATTTTATTACATTTCTGGAAATCTTAATACGCTTTAAAAACACTTATTCGTAATATTTTATTTTATTTATATGTAATTTTAAAATTAATTTACAGTGTTTGTATATTAATAATGATATATTATTTAATACATTTTCTGAAAATACTTATTCATAATATTTTATTTATTTATTTATTTTACATTATTATGTTGTTATTTATATGTTACTTAGTATATATATATGCAATTTTTATGTATTTACATAATTTATATATAAATAATTATATATTATTTATAATTTTATAATTTCTGAAAAAGCCACTTTAAAATACTTTATTATTCATAATATTTTATGTATTTATTTGTATTTTGTATTTACATTATTGCATGTTATTATTTATATGTTAATATGACATTTCTGAATTTTATTTATTTGTCATTTTTAATATTTACATTATTTATATATAAATAATTATATATGATTTATAATTTTATAATTTCTGAAAAGCCACTTTAAAATACTTATTCATAATATTTTATTTATATGTAATTTCAAAATTTATTCACAGTATTTATATATTAATAATGATATATTATTTAATTAATTTTCTGAAAAGCCTAATATGCTTTAAAAATACTTATTCATAATATTTTATGTATTTATTTGTAATGTTTTATTTACATATTACATGTTATTATTTATGTTAATTAGTATATATGACATTTCTGAATTTGATTTATTTGTATTTTTTAATAATATTGACATTATATAATTATATATTTTTATAATTTCTGAAAAGCCTCTTTAAAATACTTATTCATAATATTTTATTTATATGTAATTTCAAAATGTATTTACAGTATTTATATATTAATAATTATATATTATTTAATTAATTTTCTGAAAAGCCTAATATGCTTTGAAAATACTTATTCATTATATTTTATGTATTTATCTGTAATTTTTTATTTTTATTATTACATGTTCTTATTTATATAATAATTAGTATATATGAAATTTCTGAATTTTATTTATTTGTAATTTTTAATAATATTGACATTATTTATATATAAATAATTATATATTATTTATAATATTATATATTATATTATATATTATTTATAATTTTTCTTAATTTATTACCATCATTTATATATTATTTTATATTATATTATATTTATATATCATATATAATTTAATGAAATGTCTGAAAAGCTCATGCTTTAATAATACTTCACAATATTTCATTAATTTGTTATTGATTTACATTATATATATATATATATATAGCAATAAAATAGCCCTTTAATATCCTCACAATAGTGTGTCAAATGTGTATTGTAGAATATTTTTTCACAACATAGGTAATTATTGTCTGCATAGGTTGGTGAATAATTTATAGAGGAAATGGCTCCATTTGGTGAGATGAATGAGGCCACATCTGGTTGGTCAGGTCACGGGTCTAACCATATTCAAATAGATTCAGATTTAGGAGATTTTCTTATAGGAGGCACAAAACCATACAGAAAATCAAAAGATGATCTCATTTTGAAATATTATCATAGCCAGCCTTATTATTTTACATACTATTTAAATTTCAAATGTCATGACTATGCAAACCAACTAGCAAGTTCCCCCCGTATCCGTGACTAGTGTATTTTCCTAAAGAACCACAATGGAAGACAAGGAACACTCGAGCCATTTAAAATGAGGGTAGTCATCATGGCGACTGAACATTCATTACACTGATTTATAGTGTCATTCATTGTTGGGTCTTTAGAATATATATATTATGTTTATTTAATTTTGTGCAACTTGAATTACACACTATAGGCAACAACAAAAACACTCTAAAACATTGTCAGACGGTCATTGGAAATGCTACTATTTACCTTGCACTGAGACTTTACATGTATCTTATAGGGTTGGTTATTTATCTAAAAAACATGAACGCATAAACTGAGGATGATATGAATGTGTTAATAATATAACCCAAGTGTATAAATGTCTATTAATACAACAATCATAAACATACTTTGCATGAATAGTGTGCATGCATAGTCTACTAGTCCAAAGTTATTTCTAAAAACAAAACAAGCTTGCATTTTGTTATGTCTTTTAATTAAATAATACACTAGGCACATTAAAATTAATAAAGGGACAAAACACATATTTTGCACTGGAAATGGCAGGGTGCTGTAATCTAGTATGCACCTTTATGTTATAAAGTGGTGAGATGAGACAATAGGGATAATTGATCTTTCTCCAGCGTGGTGAGACTTGTTATGCTTGGGGACTGATTGCTTGCTGTGCGACTTGAATGCAGAGACACTGCTGAAACAGGACCTGGGGGGATATAAGTGTGCGTAAGTGTGTGTTTGTGATTATATCGAAGGTGCTTTATGGGTTTGCTTACCTTTGCAATCTATTTTATTTAAATGAATTATTAATTTATAGACTAAATGCAAGCTTTATTTGTTAGGATTTTGCTTATTTACGTTTGTTATGTGTCAAAACCTTGGATTTTACAAGAAAGAGAATTTGCAGTAATTGAGATGTATTTTAGATGGCAGACAGACAGTGAGGATGCAATGTTACCCTGCTCCGCAGCACCACCAAGTGGCTGTACAATGCAACAGCATGGATTACTTAGAAAAAAAACACAGAAACAAATATTTCAAACTATTCAGGGCACTAATTCATTTAGACATGACTTGAATAAACTTGAACGCGCTAATATACATGTAAGAAAATATTTTTCTACTTGATAGCTACATCACTTGACATTTTTAGAGTAATTTTAAATTAAATTAAAACTTTTTTATTCAAATAAAAATATGCACTGCCCACTACACACAATAGCTTAGTAACTTAATGTCTTCCTATGGTCTGGTGGCAGTAGGGAATTTATTAACAGGACCTAAGGCTGGCTTTTGTCTTTTGGTACTTGTGATGAGATGTTTGACAGCAAACTCTGACAGCAAAAGTTTCCACTGGGCAGCTGGTACTGCTCACAGCAGCCTGAAGCCAGACGATTCTATTGAAAACTGCACCAAGAGAGAAAGGACAGTTCTGTGGAGGGGCTTTATTTTGCACTCCAGCCTGTTACTGTTATTAGATAAATAAACAGACAGGTAGATTTGTTTTTTTGCTGCGGCACCCAGGGAGAGATTGGGGGGTTAGGTGCATTGCTCAAGAGCACCTCAGTTGTGGAAGAGAACGCTGTTCATTCATTCCCCCCACCTACGTTTCCTGCCAGTACTGAGGCTCAAACCCACGACCTTCGGATTGTTAGTACAATTCTCTAACCATTAGGCCACAACTGTCCCAAACTGATTCTAAAACTACAAAGAAAAACACCCAATAACGCATGTAGGGGCCGAATTAGCCCAATTCCAAATGAGTATTAATATGCAAAAAAGATCCCTGAAATTCTTGATGCATCTAAAGCCGCATTTCCACAGCAGGAACTTTCCCCAGGAACTCGGTGTGTTTTGAACGCAGGGACTAGTGTCTAAATGAAGTTCCAGATAAAAAATTTCCTCCTCAGAAAGTCCCTGCTCACGAGGCAGTACTTTTTTTAAAGTTCTGGAACTTTCAGGGGTGGGACTTGGGCGCTGAACATGCTGATTGGTTGACTGCACGCAGCTTTTTATTTCAACCACCACTTTTAAAAGTCTGTTGCGGTGCGTGCAGTAAGAGTTGTTTGCTATTCAAATCAACAATGGAGTTTAAAAAATACAACCGATGGACCGACGACGAGGTTCAGGCTTTATTAAAGGTCCCGTTTTTCGTGTTTTTTTGAAGCTTTGATTGTGTTTATAGTGTGCAATATAACATGTGTTCATGTTTCGCGTGTAAAAAAACACAGTATTTTTCACATAATTTACTTATCTGTATACCGCTGTTTCCACTGTCATAAAAACGGGCTGATGACTTCCTTGTTCTATGAAGTCCCTCCTTCAGAAATACGTAACGAGTTCTGATTGTGCCAGCGGTTCCTGTGTTGTGATTCGACAGCAGCTTAGCGCTCCTTGCCCGGAAAGGTCACGCCTCTTACCATAACTTGGAGATGCACGCGCTCAGTGTTATTGTAAACGTCTTTAATTTTACCCTATCAATTTGAGCCGGAATCAGACCCGGTGATTGGACTGCGGGATGAAAATAACAGCGTTTCGACGACATGGCGACAAACACACTCTACAAACGCAACTCTTGTGTATTCCTGTGGGCGGAGGTTAGTCAAAAAACTGTTTTAGTGACGTCATTAAAGAAGGAAGTAGAGGGATGTAGTCCAAACTGGCCGTTCGATGTAGGCGACTTCTGTTAAATAAAATATCTCGCTTGGCATTGAACTTTGAGCTTTAAAATTTTACAGATTTTATTTATACTCTAACAACAACATTACACACTAACTAAAGTTTGAAACATGGGATCACGAAGAACGGGACCTTTAAGCATCAACACGACAGCCAGTGCCACAGTTCCTCAACAAGCCGTCCATACCGACGTGATGAATACGATCCTCAACTGGATGGAACTGAAATAAATACTTTGATTGTTGCGATCCTATCAGACTTATGATAGCAACCTTAATCGCCCCCCCCGACTAAGCCTGGTTTCTCCCAAGGTTTTTTTCTCCATTTTAACACCTATTTGCCACTTGTTTGCCACCTGATGTCACCTGATGGAGTTTGGGTTCCTTGTCGCTGTCGCCTTTGGCTTACTTAGTTGGGGACACTTGACATTTGACTTGACATTTGATATTCAACAGTATTCTTGACATTTATTCAACAGTGCTTCTGATCTGCCTGCATTGACACTATTCTTTAAGAGCTGCTGTGCAGCCAAAATTATGTACCAGTTATCAATGTAAAGCTGCTTTGACACAATCTGCATTGTAAAAAGCGCTATATAAATAAAGGTGACTATACTGAGGACAAAATCCAGCAGGAACTGGAAAGTCGTGCGCAGTACGTCACTGGACTAATCTTAATGGTACTTTAGACCATGCTAGAGCACACAGCAACAGGTCTGGGGGAAAAAAGTTCAAATTGTTCTGGGTAATTTCGGTGGAAACAAGGCTATTGCTCTGCCATGACACTTTAAGCTCAACTTTGACTAGTTGCAGATCATGCCCTATAGAGGGCGCAACAGGATAAAAAATCTTTGAAGTCTACTTTTACTCTCTGTTTCCAACAATTAAAATGACAAATAAATGCAAAATACGAGAGCGCTCAACAAGATTTGTTTGATAATACCATCTGGATGCTCGATATTGAACAGGTGAATGCACGTTTTAAAAAGCTTATTTGTTCGCCGTTTTAAATTAATGCACTGCCGCATTGTAACGCACTGACAGTATAGCTCGAACATCACATGCAGATTGCACGCACACAGAAAGATTCAGTAGCACAGAAATGTATTGTCAACACTGTTTTGTGATGCATCAATAAAATAGCTTAGAAACTGAAAAGTTCTAGCATACATTTTTTTTATTAACTAAAACACAAAGCTTCACTATTATTAGAGAGACACTGCCAGAATTAATTCACACGCAATCGCTCTCACTATGCATTCATATAAATGTAATCTTTAATGTGCTACTTTATCTGTATCTGATATAGAACGAGCAGAAATATGTGAGAAATATAACGCCCTAAAGACAAAATTGATAAAAAATATGCTGTTATATATAGGAGCAATAGGCTTGTGGGCAGCTCTGTCAAATGCCAAAGCTGTGCACAAGGCAGGGTTGCCAGGTTTTCGTAACAAAACCCACCCAATTGCTACACTAAACTAGCCCAATCACATTTCAGGAGGGGTCCCCTGATAAAAATCACATTCCAGGGGCTAAATATCATGTTATTTGTGGTCGCTTCAACCCACGGACATGAAAAACAACACGTGGCAACAATGTTAAAGTAGCCCAATTCCACAGGAAAACTGCAGACTTAGCAACACTGGCACAAGGCACCCCGTGTTCGAGTCTTATTTGTTCATTAAAGGGTTAGTTCACCCAAAAATGAATATTCTGTCATTTATTACTCACCCTCATGTCATTCCACACCCGTAAGTCCTTTGTTCATCTTCAGAACACAAATTAAGATATTTTTGATATAATCCGATGGTTCAGTGAAGCCAATGCACAGCAAGTTAATTTAGACTGTTTATCTGTTGTCACAAAATGTTAATGTGTGTTAAACAAACTGCTTTTTTTTCTGTATAATGGTGGAAAATTTGCATTTTTGTAGTCAAGACTTTTAAAGTACTTTAAACTGTGCACAAGGCTGGGTTAATAAAGCTGTGCACAAGGCAGGGTTGCCAGGTTTTCATAACAAAACCCGCCCAATTGCTACTCAAAACTAGCCCAAAACTAGCCCAATCAGATTTCAGGAGGGGTCCCCTGATAAAAATCACATTCCAGGGGCTAAATATCATGTTATTTTTGGGGTCGCTTCAACCCACGGACATGAAAAACAACACACGGCAACAATGTAAAGGAAACCCAATTCCACAGGAAAACTGCAGACTTAGCAACACTGGCACAAGGCACCCCGTGTTCGAGTCTTATTTGTTCATTAAAGGGTTAGTTCACCCAAAAATTAAAATTCTGTCATTTATTACTCACCCTCATGTCGTTCCACACCCGTAAGACCTTCGTTCATCTTCAGAACACAAATTAAGATATTTTTGATGAAATCCGATGTCTCAGTGAGGCCTCCATTGACAGCAAGTTAATTAACACTTTCAGATGCCCAGAAATCTACCAAAGACATTTTTAAAACAGTTCATGTGACTACAGTGGTTCAACTTTAATATTATGAAGCGACAAGAATACTTTTTGTGCGCCAAAAAAGCAAAATAACGACTTTATTCAACAATATCTAGTGATGGGCGATTTCCAAACACTGGTTCATGAAGCTTTACGAATCTTTTGTTTCGAATCAGCGGTTCAGAGCGTGTATCAAACTGCCAAAGTCACGTGATTTCAGTAAACGAGGCTTCGTTACATCATAAGTGTTTCAAAATTTCAATGGTTCACGTGACTTTGGCAGTTTGATACACGCTCTGAACCGCTGATTCGAAACAAAAGATTCGTAAAGCTTCATGAACCAGTGTTTGGAAATCGCCCATCACTAGATATTGTTGAATAAAGTCGTTATTTTGCTTTTTTGGCGCACAAAAAGTATTCTCATTGCTTCATAACATTAAGGTTGAACCACTGCAGTCACATGAACTTTTTAAATATGTCTTTAGTAGCTTTCTGGACATTTAAAAGTCTAAATTAACTTGCTCACAATGCAGGCCTCAATATGATATTATCAAAAATATCTTAATTTGTGTTCAGAAGATGAACGAAGGTTTTACGGGTGTAGAACGACATGAGGGTGAGTAATTAATGACAGAATTTTCATTTTTGGGTGAACTAACCCTTTAAGGATGTCATCAGCGATTAGTTGACGTTGACTCGATTCGACTTTAATCACATAAATGTCAACTTAAAAAAATCTGAACTCGTTCAAACCCCAGTATCAAATGGTCACACGTGTTATAATTTGTTACACTTTTTATTTAAGTTTGTTATAATATTTTCTTCTATTATTCCAAGCTTTAGCAATATTGTATTATTTACAGTCATGCCGATAAAGCAATTTAGAATTGAACTGAATTAGATAGATAGATAGATAGATAGATAGATAGATAGATAGATAGATAGATAGATAGATAGATAGATAGATAGATAGATAGATAGATAGATAGATAGATAGATAGATAGATAGATAGAAAAAAAACACGTTCTACCATGTTCCCTGTAGTTCTCTGGCTTCTCATCTAGGTGTGTTTAGAGCCCACCCTCGTTTACACACTAACAGAGTTCATGTACAGTCACTGGCACAGAGAGCAACAGGCGCACAGCTCACTCTGATCCTCACAGAAGACGGATGCTGCTGACAATCATCTGCTCTGATAGGAGTCATGACTGGACATTTGACTGCAGAAATGAGGTATTAGGTATTTTATTTTTTACAACTTACACGGTTGGCTATGTTTAAGGTGTGCATTTGTTCTCAAAGGTTATACATTGTCGTGTGTTTTAAATTATATTATTTAAACAGTTTATGAATTACAATATATCTTGGTTTAATATTTTTGTTGCCTTTTACATTTTTTTTGTATTTCATAATTGTTTTAATGTTTAAAATTAAGTAAAAGTCTTTAATAGGCTGTTCAGTGGCAGGTTTTATTGAGACAACTTGCCCCTATATACTGTGTATATACTTTAACATGCTATTGGGGCATGTTGTCACAAAAGGTCAATACACGTTAAATGAACTGTATTTCTTTTCTGGAGAACAACAGTGAAAATGCTGATGTTTCATGAATTTTTGTGTAATTTATAATTGTTTTATTGTGTGACTTCCAATGTGACAACTTACCCCTATATAAATTTGCCATTAGGGAATGCTGTCACAAAATGTTAATGTGTGTTAAACAAACTGCTTTTTTTCCGTATAATGGTGGAAATATTTGCATTTTTGTAGTCAAGACTTTTAAAGTACTTTAAACTGACTTTCAAAAACAAACCCACCTTGAGAAAAATAACTGGAGTAACATCTAGCCCCTCTCTGCCTTACATACACTAACCAATCCAAGGTACAAATTTTAACACCGGTGCTAAGATTGCTGTTCTTTGTCACAGCGCTGAGATATTTCCCACATGGCTGTGCTGTATGCCCCTGGCTTTCTAACAAGAACTTGTGGCACAAGCTAGAAAGGTGAAGATGGGTGTCTGAAGTCAGTACGTATAATCTTAAGATAAATAAAGAATAAATATTTATGTTTTCACAATTTAATGCCTTCCATCTTGATAGCTTGCTCTGTCCTCTCTGTTTTTGTCAAGCAACATCATGTCACAGTGAGAAGTGAGCAAATGTGACAGACAGCACATCAGTATTATTATTATTCTCACTTAAAACAGCAGCTTCAGTAATATGTTGATTCATATTCACATTATTCATTTATTAGATTAGGTCATAATGTCATTTGTCCTTCAAAGAGAATATACAACACACACCACCACACATCTTCAGCTTTACTCTTCATCCTGAGAGTGATGATGACCAGACCCCACACTTAACAAACAGGATAACCGACAGAAGATCATTAACTTTTGAGCACAGTAGTAAAAACAAGCCTCATGTCCTCAGTCATTCTAAATTTATTTAAACTTTTATTAACAGAGTACATATTTGCCCTGTAGCTCACCTATATGAACAACATATAACATCTGTTTGCATTATATTAAATTACACAGCTCCACCCAATATGACTTCACAAAGCATTACTTAATTAGCAGCTATACAGTGCATTAGTTCCCGCCCCCTTTTTCAGCAGTGCTGGTTTCAGAAGTATGTTTTCCATTCTTTGTTAAAGAGTTATAAGTCATGAACCAATCTAATCAGCTAAGAGGTGAATCACAACACCACAAACTTTGATTTGAAGCAAAAAAGTTTTTGAAAATCGGACAAAAAGACAAAGGTACAAGATTGTGTACTTAATGGCTTTGAGGGAAAGAACTACAATCCCATGATGCATTGCGAATAGCATGATCGAATTAAAAATGACGGAGAAATATAAAACTCATTTACATATATATATACAAACATTTCAGTATTTTGAGAGCGTAGGGAAATTGACTCGATAACGTCATTCGCAGTGGTTCATGGTAGTGGGCGGAGCTAAAGAGCTATTTTGGCATTTGTTGCTTTTTTCTACTCTCTGATTGGTGTAATTTTCTGTACAGCATCATGGGAAATGTATTTTTTCACCAGGAATTCTGCTGTTAAAACAATTATTTTTTTAAAATAAGCTGAAATAATGCGGGCTGACAGCTTCAGCAAAAGCAAATACCATGGTTTAAAAACCTTGTAGCTCACAGTGGTCTGTTTTTAAAAGTTATCGTTCAAAATCATTTACTTATGGAGAAAATGAATGCATTAGCAACCTCAACAACCAATCAGAACACATTAGCAACTACCTAGCAACCATCCAGGGGTGCATTTCACAAAAGCATCGTTAGCCAACTAACATCGCAAGTTCCGTTGTTACTAACGTAGTTCAACGATTTGGTGTTTCCCGAAACCACAGTTCAAACGAACATTCGCAAACTGTATCGCAAACTTGTGGTTGGAACAGAAGCATAGTTTCTTGTTTTTATGACATGTATGAGAATTAGTCCTCAGATGTCATGTCTGTAATTTATAGCAGAAAATCTAGCATTAATTAGATCTCAAATGGATTCATTTAAAGAAGTTATTACTCCACCACATGCGTGATATCACTAACAAACGTGACTGAACCACAAGTTTGCGACAATACAGTTTCAGGAAATGGTTGTGACTAGCTAGTTGATTTGCTCAACGATGGTAAAGAGGAAAAGATGATCAGTTCACGATCCGCTGCCGCTTCGTTTGAACTGAGCAAACTGTCGCGACACATTAAAGAGCGCCAAAACTGTATTTATTGTTTGAATATTGTAATAAAATTGACACACTCTAAAAAATGCTGGGTTAAAAACAATCCAAGTTGGGTTAAATATGGACAAACCCAGCATGTTGGGTTAAAGGGCACCTATTTCACAAGATGTAATATAAGTCTCTGGTCTGGACAAGTTTCAGCTTAAAATACCCCACAAATTTGCCCCTATTTGGGGGTGAGCAAAAACATGCCTTTTACTATATTACTATATTGCTTGCTAAAAAAATAAATCCAAAATTGGTTGAAAAAAATGGCTGAGTGAAAACAACCCAATCCCTGGATTTGTCCATATTTAACCCAGCATTTTTTAGAGTGCAGAATTTGAAAGCCGAGACTTTGTTTCATATCAAAAGTAACAAATCACAAAGCTTATTGAAATTTTTGCTGCCTTCACGTGCTCTCGGAATTGTCTTAAATCCGAGTTTAGGTTAAAAAAAAAAAAAATGCACATGAAATGCACAAGTCCCTTTAAGACAAGTCATTTCACTCAGTGGCCATCTTTGAAACGCCTCTCGGGCAGCTCCTATCTCTTTGAATGGGGAAACATCAAATTCTCCAAAGCTGTTTGCCAAGCTTTCGATTAAATGTCATATTTGTAATCACCAATTAAATCTGACAACAACTGTCTCATACATTTATTTTTTTTTTTTCGTTTCATGACAAAAAAAACGGTATTTTTCAAGCTGGATCAAGCTACTGCGCATGCGCAGACCTAAATGCGCGCCTCTTGTGCCTCATTTCGGAGGCGCGTGTCTGACTGTTTCTATAGGAACCAGAGCTTCTAACAGCAGCAAAACAATACAAGTGACGTGTCTTGAACAAAGACTACAGAATAACACAAGATGTGTCACTCGTATTGTTTTGAATGGGAGAAAGTGCAACGCGCAATATGGCGGAAGTCATGCCTTCAAAATAAAAGCCTTGATTGATAAAGTCATCGCGTCACTGCAGTGACTGTTAAAAGCTCCAGTTTCTATAGAAACAGTCAGACGCGCGCCTCCGAAATGAGGCACAAGAGACGCGCATTTAGGACTGTGCGTGCACATTAGCTTGATCCAGCCAGAAAAATATAGTTTTTTGTCATGATTCGAGCGTTTAGAAACAAAATTTATGAGACTGTTGTTGTCAGATTTCATTGGTGATTTCAAATATGAAATTTAATCGAAAGCTTTGGAGAATTTGATGTTTCCCCCATTCAAAGAGATAGGAGCTGTACTTGAATGCCCGAGAAGCATTTCAAAGATGGCCGCTGAGTGAAATTACATGAAATGGGACTTTGGTCTTGAACGCCCTCCCACTTTGAAACTTGAATGCAATGAGCTCGTAATCACGACTTCAGAAGTGGGAATTATCAAATTTCAGTATTATCAGATGGAAGGTGCTTCAAAGCTTTGTTAATTCATCTACTGAAAACAGCATCGATTCATGGGATTTAAATCATTATTGGTTCTTCAAAAGGAGAATGGATTAAAATCACAAAATCTATATTTTTTACCCAGCCCTACCAAAAAAACACCCAGCAACAGTAACATGCTAAAACCACCAAGAACGCACTAGAAACCTCTAAAACTCTTAAGCAAGCACATACTTAAATGTTTTAATAACACAATAGCAACATTTTTACTTCAAAAAATGTAAAATCTAGTTGTTCAGTTTTTGGTACTGATCCAAACTGAAGCAGAACAGTACATGCTGTCCTGCTAAAGGTATTAAGCTTATTGCTCCTAAGAGGCCTTCCTGGTTACAGTAAATAAAACAGAGTCCTTCCTTCCATCTAGCTACATTAAAATATCTGAGATTATATCACAGTTAGTAATGTTTTCCCTGCAGTATTATCAATCCCATCAATGTGATGCTGTTCTCCTTTGCCTTAATGGAAATCTGGCAGCATAAACAATTCAGATGAACTCTCTGTTTGAGAATGATGTTTGGCAAACAGACTCCATCTGCAAAGATACACACTAGTTCTCTCTCCACATGCCATGTCATATTCTGAACCATAAAGACAGGAGTGGTCTTTGCACAGGGTTTTTGTGCATTTTAAAGAAAGCACTTAACAATTTATTGTATTTTTATTACAGTAAAAGATGGAAGAAATATGCATTCCCCAAAAAGTATTTGAACCAATGTTAATGAAAACTATACTATTTAAATATAATTGGTAAAGCTGGAATGAAACTAAAATACATATTTATGACTGCAACTGCAAATAAAAAGACTCCAAAAATAATATTATTTATAGTTTTTGATACAAAATATATTTAAAATTGAAAAGACAAACTGAAAATAAATAGAAATAAAATCAAAATTCAAAACATTGGCCTGGACCCAAAATGGTTCTGAAAAATGATGTGAGAAAAACAAAATCTTAATTTGTTTGCAGAGGTTTTATATTCTGCTGCTATGCAGTTTCTACAGTTCATAGTGGTTTTATAGACCCTTATAAGGCCATTATAGACCCTTTTAGTGCCAAAGTCACAATTACGTCATGCCGTTAGCTGGAGGCAGCCAATACAAACCAGCTAGTCTGCGGTTTTCCCATGGATTTGGGCTACTTTAAAACTGTTGCCGCAGGTTGTTTTTCAAGTCCGTGGGTTGCAATGACCCCAATTATGTGATATCTAGCCCCTGAAATGCAAATTTTACCAGGGTAGCCCACCAAATAAACTCGGATTTTACCCCCGGAACACATTTTTTCTTGGGCGAACCCCCTGAAACACGATTTTTGCTAGTTTTGTTGTCAAAACCTGGCAACCCTGGCCTGTCAGCTATTTATTGTCACTACATAAAGATCTTAAAATGTCATCTTGTTGTGTTTTTGGATGCCAGAATTGATAGAGTACAGGCTCCAATTTGAAATTTTATCGTATTTTATCGCAAAAAAACCCGACAACAGCTGTGGTTAAATGAAATAAAATGAACGGACTGGACAGAAATGATCATCAAAAATGTTTCCTTGACACTTCATGTCAAGGTTAAATCAATAATTGTCTTTTTTTGGTATGGATTATAGTTTGGTTACATGTCTAAAGATTTCCCATGCATGCCCATCTAATCAGAAATTGGGGAACAAGTTAAGATCTTAGATCAACGCTAACTTTTTTAGCGCATATGTTAGCTAACTTTGTTAGTCGTACAACTGGCAGTTAGGTAAATGCTAGCTAATGACCAGAGACTAAACATAAAGGAAACTGTTTGTTTCGTCTCCCTTTCTACAGTGCAGTGGAGGTAATCCTGTCAGATCGTCCATCCACTGAGTGAGCGTGTACGGGTCGGCCAATCTGGTTCTGTCCGTTAAAGTTAACTTTTTCATATAACAATCGTGGTCCCGGACAGTGAGTAACCTTACATATTCAGATAAAATCATATTTTCTCCAGTCATTGTTAAACAACAAGTTAACAAAACTTGCTAGCTAGCATTAGTAAAGTGATCAGGGGAGTTGTTCTGCCTCCACCTAAGCTCCGCCCACAAAAAAATCACAATCACAATGTGCTCTCTGTAAGTTTTTGACTGTACTAAAGCATAAAAATACCATAATATGTTTGCAGATATTTATTAAACATGCTCAGTTCGCATACTCGTTTCTCTGAAAACCAATGCTACAGCCAGTTATTTTACTTTGAAATTTGCGTTCTGTGTCGGAATTTCTGTTTTTGTTTCGGGTTGCCAGTTGGCGGAAAAAACATGCAGCGAATTGCAGCCATGGAAACCAGCGAACAAACAGGGTCAGAGATCGCAGATTCTACCCGATATAAAAAACCTCAGCGTCCATCTAAAAATCTCTATGAATGGGAGCATATTAAAACGCGATATCAACTCATCATAAATCAATAAAATCAACTAATTATCATACAGTGTAAGTCTCCTCTCCTTCCAATGTCAATTGAGCTCGCTCCTGTTGCGTGTCCTCAAACTGGCAACCTGCGAGAGCGTCGAGTCTGAGGAGGAGGGGGCGGGGCAAACAATATTTTGAATTTGGACTGCAGAACCCATTTCACATTTCAACCACTAGCTGTCAACTGAAAAATAGTATATTAGGCAGTTGCGTACAGACCCAATTAAAAATGTAGAAAAGTGAAAGCTCATCAGTAAATATACATAATTCTATTCTTTATTTTCTACCCTTAGGTTCTGATGTGCATGTCCTGTGACAAGGAAAAATGGAGACTTCCAACTTAACTCTTTCTCCAAGCCTCAGCCATGCTAACAAGACTAACTTTTTCCTAGACAGTCCATTCTCACCTGTCAAGCTTGTTTTCATCATTCTCGGACTGAGCACTTTAAGCCTGATCACAATTATTGGCAATGTGCTGGTCATGCTCTCTATCAAGGTCAACAGGAACCTCCAGACGGTCAACAACTACTTCCTGTTCAGTCTAGCATGTGCTGACCTGTTCATCGGCGTTTTCTCCATGAACCTGTACACTGTGTACATTGTGACTGGCCGCTGGCCTTTAGGAGCTTTGGTTTGTGACCTCTGGTTGGCTCTGGACTACGTGGTGAGCAACGCCTCTGTTATGAACCTCCTCATCATCAGCTTTGACCGATATTTCTGCGTCACCAAGCCTCTCAGCTATCCGGTCAAAAGGACCCACAAGATGGCAGGCATGATGATCGCAGGAGCTTGGATCCTGTCGTTCATCCTCTGGGCTCCAGCCATCCTGTTCTGGCAGTTCATAACAGGCAGCCGGACGGTTCCTGAAGGCGAGTGCTACATCCAGTTTTTCTCCAATGCTGTGGTCACCTTCGGCACCGCCATCGCTGCCTTCTACCTGCCGGTCGTCACTATGACCGTACTATACTGGCAGATCTCCAAAGCCAGCCGCAGTCGTGTTCGAAGCAGAGACAATCGGAGAGTGTCTAGGGTCAGTAATGATGGAGGCCAGGCTGGACCCACAAATGAGAGCAATAAGGAGAGGAAGTCAATCCAAGGAGGAGAGGAAATGGTTCCTCGGAGACAGAGTGCTTCAGATGTCACTACAGGTCTGTATACTTTTTTCTTCCATTGAACACAATGGGAGATTTTTTGAAGAATGTTCACACTGCTCTTTATACAATGTAGACAGGGGCTGTTGAGCTCCAAAGAGACAAAAGATAAGCATAAAAATAGTCTATTCGAGGAGTTTCCAAACTTGTCATGTCACGACCAGTGCTTGAGGTGGGCAGGTACTTCTCTTTTTTTTCTTTAGTGTACCGTCAGTTTTCCTTACATGAGGAAGTCCACCACGCCCTACCTTCTTCAGGAACGTGCTTTGAACCGAGTACCAGCACTTTTATTTTTCCCCTTCAAGCACTCGTCATGACATACTAAACCCGTGAGACTTTCGTTAACACAAATGAAGATATTTTTAATGAAATCTGAGAGCTTTCTGTCCCTCCATTGACAGTCTATGCAACTACCACTTTAACGCTTCAAAAAGTTCATAAAGAGATTGTAAAACTAATCCACATGAATTAAGTGGTTTAGTCCAAATTTTCTGAGGAGACACAATCGCTTTATATGATAAACAGATTTAATTTAGGCTTTTATTCACATATAAATATTCATCAACTCACACATCAGTTGTGGTAAACAGAAGCTCAAGCATGTTTGCAATGTGGTTCATTCTCGTGTGTTACGCAGCACGTTTGAGATTCCTCAAGAACCAATGAGGTTTGTTCTCGCTCATCATGCAGGTTCGGTTGAGCTTCTGTTTATGTTTATGTTTTTATCCCAGTACTATGTAGTTGCTAGAGTGTTTTGGGACCCGCCAAAGCGTTAGCTGGAGGCGGCAAATACAGACCAGCTATTTTGTCACAGTGTTGCCAAGTCTGCGCTTTTCCCATGGAATTGGGCTACGTTAACACTGTATCCGCGGGTTGCAACGACCCCAATAACATTATATTTAGCCCCCGAAATGCCAATTTTACCAGAGGGAGAACTGCCAAAAAAACATAGATTTTACCCCCTGGAATGCGATTTTTACCGGGTGAACCCCCCTGAAATGCAGTTGGGCTAGTTTTGAGTAGCAATTGACCAGCTATTTATTGTCAGCTACACAAGGATCTTAAAGGTGCCCTAGAATTAAAAAATGAATTTACCTTGGCATAGTTAAACAAGAGTTCAGTACATGGAAATGACATACTTGACATGACATGACTTCTTATATAAACCTCATTTGTTTAAAAGACCTCAGAAGAACAGGCGAATCTCAACATAACACTGACTGTTACGTAACAGTCGGGATCATTAATATGTACGACCCCAATATTTGCATATGCCAGCCCATGTTCAAGGCATTAGACAAGGGCAGCCAGTATTAATGTCTGGATGTGCACAGCTGAATCATCAGACTAGGTAAGAAAGCAAGGACAATAGTGAAAAATGGCAGATGGAGCAATAATAACTGACATGATCCATGATATCATGATATTTTTAGTGATATTTGTAAATTGTCTTTCTAAATGTTTCGTTAGCATGTTGCTAATGTACTGTTAATGTGGTTAAAGTTACCATTGTTTCTTACTGTATTCACGGAGACAAGACTGTCGTTATTTTCATTTTTAAACACTTGCAGTCTGTATAATTCATAAACACAACTTCATTCTTTATAAATCTCTCCAACAGTGTAGCATTAGCCCGTTAGCCACGGAGCACAGCCTCAAACTCATTCAGAATCAAATGTAAACATCCAAATAAATACTATACTTACGTGATTAGACTTGCTGCATGACGAACACTTTGTAAAGATTCATTTTGAGGGTTATATTAGCTGTGTGAACTTTGTTTATGCTGGTTAAGGCAAGCGCGAGCTCCGGGGGAGGGGAGCATGAGATTTAAAGGGGCCGCGCACTGAATCAGCGCATATTTAATGATGCCCCAAAATAGGCAATTAAAAAAATGAATGAAAAAAAAGCTATGGGGTATTTTGAGCTGAAACTTTACAGACACATTCAGGGGACACCTTAGACTTATATTACATCTTTTAAAAAGACGCTCTACGGCACCTTTAAAATGTCATTTTGGGTGCCAGAATTGATAGTGTACAGGCTCCAATTTGAAATTTTATCGCATTTTGCCAGGAAAAAAAACGATGACAGCTGTGGTTAAACGAAGTAAAACGAACGGACTGGACAGAAACGATCAATGAGGTTCATTCTTGTGCGTTACGCTGCATGTGTAAGCTTCCACAAGAACCAATGAGGTTTGTTCTCACTCGTCAAGCAGGTTCGCTTGAGCTTCTGTTTATGTTCGCTGCATGATCAATGTTTATATGTGAATAAAAGGCTAAATTCAATCTGTTCATCATACAAAGCGGTAGTGTCTCATCAAAAAATTTGGACTAAACCACTCAATTCATATGGATTAGTTTTATATGGATTAGAACTCTTTATGAACTTTTTGAAATGACAACGTGGTAGTTGCGTAAACTGTCAATGGAGGGACAGAAAGCTTTCAGATTTCATTAAAAATATCTTCATTTGTTTCTCGAAGATGAACGACAGTCTTAAGAGTTTGGAACGACATGAGGGTGAGTAATTAACAACAAAATTTGCATTTTGGGTGAACTAACCCTTTAACTAAAACTATTATAAATGTTGAAATCAGCTTTTGCTGCATAACATTTTTGTGGAAATGGTTATACTTTTTTCAGGATTCTTTGATGAATAGAAAGTTCAATGAACAGCATTTATTTGCATTTATTAAATAGAAATCTTTTGTAACATTATAAATGTCTTCACTGTCACTTTTGATCAATTTATTGCATCCTTGATGAATAAAAGTATTAATTTCTCTCTTTTTTGAATGGTATCATTGTTTCCACAAAAATGTTATACAGCAAAAACTTTTCAGCATTGATAATTAGAGTTAGAAGAAATGTTTCTTGAGCAGCAAATCAGCAAATTAGAATGATTTCTGAAGGATCATGTGACACTGAAGACTGGAGTAATGATGCTGAAAATTCAGCTTTGATCACAGGAATAAATTACATTTTAAAATATATTTAAATAGAATTTTTTTTTTTTTTTAAATTGTAATGATATTTCATAATATTACTGCAGCCTTAGTAAGCAGAAGAGACTTCTTACAAAAACATTAAAAATTGTAATGTTTCCAAACTTTTGACAGGTACAGTATATATATGTATATGTATGTGTGTGTGTTTCTTGTTTGTTCAAAATTGGAATAATTGAGTAATCTCTAATATCTTGACAGTAATATTAGTAAATGTGTTCAAAATAATATCTAAACATTAAAACATTACCTAATCTAACATTTTTTTTTGTGTTCAAGACTGCAATTTCAGATTCTGAGACATATGAACTACTTTTATGGTCTTTTTTTGGAACTTGGCAGCAGTCAAAAACAAGTATTGTGTTATCTGAACCAAATACAGTAAATCTTGTCACTATAAAAGATCTCACTGAAAATACATTGTACCCACCTGCAGGAGAAGAGCAGGAGAGCGAGAATGACTCTATATCTGGAAGTGTGCTGGCTTCTTCAAACCAGCGGGATGAGGAGGCCGCATCCATAAGCACTAACGGTGACATCCGAAGCCGTCAGACCCAATCAGCTCCGTTGGCCACAGGAAGTTGGGTCAGATTTACTTGCTTCAGAACAACATCCCAAAAGGACCTGCAAAACACCTATAAACCCAACAATGGAGGTCAGGACATGACCAACGGGAAGGAAAGGCTGAGCCTGGTGTCGCAGAAGATTCTCATGCCACGTTATCAGAAGAGAAAGTGTTTATCCTCACGGGAGAAGAAGGTAACAAGGACCATTATGGCCATTCTGGTGGCGTTTGCAGCCACATGGACCCCCTACAATGTCATGGTACTCATCAACACTTTTTGCTCGGCCTGTATTCCAAACACAATGTGGATCTTTGGCTACTGGCTCTGCTACATAAACAGTACGGTTAACCCCGCTTGCTATGCCCTGTGCAATGTCACCTTCAAGAACACCTTCAAACAGCTGCTGACATGCAAGTACAGGAATATTAATGCCACCAGAAAACATTAAGACAAGTTGTATGCACTTTCATGGAGAATATCCTGAAGTCTGGTGGTTTGCATCTATAGACCTTATTCACAGCAGCGCCATCTTTGATTTTTGTACGGGAATGAAAGCGAGGCTGAAAGGGATGGACACATCTCTTAAAGGGTTAGTTCACCCAAAAATAAAAATTCTGTCATTAATTACTCATCCTCGTGTCGTTCCACACCCGTAAGACCTTCGTTCATCTTCAGAAACACAAATTAAGATATTTTTGATAAAATCTGATGGTTCAGTGAGGCATTGACAGCAAGATAATTAACACTTTCAATGTCCAGAAAGCTACTAAAGACATATTTAAAACAGTTCATGTGACTACAGTGGTTCAATGAGCGGCGAGAATACTTTTTATGTGCCAAAAAATCTAAATAACGACTTTATTCAACAATATCTAGTGATGGCCGATTTCAAAACACTGTTTCATGAAGCTTCAGAGCTTTACGAATCAAATCAGTGGTTCGAAGCGCCAAAGTCACATGATTTCAGTAAACGAGGCTTTGTTACGTCATAAGTGTTTCGAAATTTCAATAGTTCACGTGACTTTGGCAGTTTGATACGCGCTCCGAACCACTGATTCAAAACAAAAGATTCATAAAGCTTCGAAGCTTCATGAAGCAGTGTTTTGAAATCGTCCATCACTATATTGTTGAATAAAGTCGTTATTTTGGGGGTTTTTTGCCGCACAAAAAAACTCTGGACAATATGAACTCTGGAAAATTATAAGTGATCTAAGAGCTTTAAAACACTGCAAGTTTAATCCTCACAGCCTCGATTTCATTCCTGCTCTGAATAAGGTCACTTCCTGGGTTTGAAAATACCAGGCCAAGCTGTTGAAACATTCACATGTTACTTCAGCAGCCAAATTAGAAAGACTACAGAAAAGAAGTGGTTAACTGTTTAATAGTGTTTTAATTCTTGCATTATTACGTTTAGGGTCAGTTTTTTTAATGCATTAAATTGATCATAAGTCTTTACATTGTTATATATGTAAAATGAAATAAATTTTGAATATCCTGTTCATCAAAGAATCCTGAAAAAAATGGAATTTATCATTTATAATAATATGTTTTTTGAGCAGCAAATGAATTAAATGAATTCAGAAGGATCATGTGACACTGAAGACTGGAGTAATGATGCTTTTGAAATATATTAAAACTGAAGACTTTAAATTGTAATGATATTTCAAAATATTACGGTTGTTGAAGAGAACTTCATTACAATACACATATTTCTTAAGAGAATCACATGTTCTCTATATATCAATGTGACTTCATTTTCCAGTCATTTAAGCATGCCAATAATGGTGTTTCAATATTATATATAATCTGTGTTTTAGGATTCACACATTTTTGACTAATAAATTTCCATGACTTTTACAGCTATTTGTCATTGCAAATTTCTAAAGAAATGCTTTAAAAACCAATAGATTTTGCAAATTCTAGCTGGTGCAGTACGTTTTTTTTTCTGATTGTGATTAGTCTGTGCTTGGCAAGTATAATGATTATTTAGTTATTTATGTGACCCTGGACCACAAAACCAGTCATAAGTCACACAGGTATATTTGTAGCAATAGCCAACAATACATTGGGTCAAAATTACAGATTTTTCTTTTATGCCAAAAATCATTAGGATATCAAGCAAAGATCATGTTCCATGAAGATATTTTGTAAATTTCCTGTCGTAAATATATCAAAAGATTATTTTTGTAAGAAGTATGCATTTCTAAGGACTTAATTTGGACAAGTTTAAAGGCGATTTTCTCAATATTTTGATTTTTTGCACCCTCAGATTCCAGATTTTCAAATATTGTCCTATCCTAACAAAAAAAAATATTTGATCCTTATGACTGGTTTTGTGGTCCTGGGTCACATATTTATAAGCATTTTTACTTGCTATTAAATGTATAAACATATTCAATTATGTTACTTCATGTATATGCACTAAGTTTTTTAGGTGTTATTAATCTATGTGTGGTAGAAATTTAGTGAAATTATGGAAAGAAATTGAAAGCAAAAAGAATGTATCAGTGTTGTAATGATTTGGAGAACGTGATTAAAAAAATAACAGGAAAACAATTTAGTTAAAAACAATTTTAGCTTTAATCATTTATCATAGGAAAATAAACAGACATCTTGTAGGTCATTAACAAGCAAACTGGCCTTTTTTTTTTTTTTTTTTAAACAAAGTTTAAATTGCATATGTTCCATTTTACCAGGGAGGAATCACATGAAACGAACAAGCTTGTCCACACACATGGTAAACTTTTTTTTTTCTTTCCTCTCTCCAATTTACAGTATAATGCTGGTATTTCAGGATAAATACTCAAAGGCAGTGACAAAATGCGTTTGTCAGTGGAAATGAGAATAAGAGACATTTTACCTCAATATGAAGCTCTAAAACAAAGTACAGAAAAACAAAGGCATTCAAGGGAACCATCATAATTCAGACTATACCATTAGGAAGGCTGTTCAGTGTTTTATTGCTGATTCAATTTGAACTACATCAAGCCCCTTTTCCAAACAGGCTTAGTAACAAAGTACATGATGCTGCGACTGTGCGTCTTAATAATATAATACACGTCTCTAGAAAAACAAGACATCACTGGCGACACTGAGGTAGCGTAAACGTTACGAGGCGTAGCAGGGCAGGATCTCAGAGGCGTCTCCTAAACCCTTGACCTCGGTCATTTGCCAAAGTCCCAAGTTCAACACCTTAAGGCAGGGCAGCTGCGTGATTCTCTCCAGTCCCCTTTTGGTTATTTTGGTGCAGCCGTACAGGTCGATCCCGGTCAGCTGCGTCAGATGATCCGCAATGAGCTCGAGGCCCTTGTCCGTGATCCGGACGCACTGGCCGATGTTCAGCGTCTTCAGTTCGTGCATCTGCCGGACCATCCTGTTGATCCCGTCGTCGCTGATGTGGCACGAGCAAAGCGACAGGGATTTGAGCTGGTACAGGCCCTGCGCGATGTAAGCCAGGCTCTGGTCGCCCACTTTGTCGCAAAACGACACGTCCAGCCCGTACAGCCTCAAAGCGCCCATGGAAAGATGCATGATGCCCGTATCGCTGATGTTATCGCACGAGCGCAAGTTAAGAGTCCAGAGTTGGGTCATGTGTGACAGGTGGATCATGCCGGCGTCGGAAATCCCGCCGCAGAAGCTCAAGTTCAGGACTTTCAGCTTGTTTAGGCCCTTGGAAATGTGTTTAAGCGACAGATCGGTGAGTTTCTGACAGTCCTGCAAGGTGAGGTGCTCCAAACTCAAGCAGCCCTCCGCGGCGCTGCGCGTCATGCCGGCCAGGTGCCCGATGCCCACGTCCGAAACGTGCCGGCAGCTTCTCAAGTTCAGGCTTTTGAGGTTATGAAGGCCCCAAGCGATGAGCAACAACCCCGTGTTGGTGATATTACTACACCCACCGAGATCCAACAGTTCCAGGTTCTTCAGATACTGCGCAATCCTGCCCAAACTGGAGTCGGTGATCTGTTTGCAAAGGCTGAGGTTGAGGATCCTCAGTGAGGGGATGTCCTGCACGAAAGCATGACCGAGGCCGTTATCCGTCAGGTTGTAGCATCCACTCAAGTTAAGGCTCTCGATGTTGGGCATGCCCTGAATAACATAGCTAAGGCTGCGCCTCAGGCTGAGGATCTGGACTTTCTTGATCCCTCTGGTTTGGAGGCTGGGGAAGAGCGATGGGTTTGCTCTTCTCAGATGGAGTTTGGCTTCTACTCCCCTCCAGACGGATTTGTGGTACGAGGCGTCTCTCCACGCCGTGCACACTTGCGCGACTCTGCCTTTGCCTTTAACGTCCAGGTAGTTGAATATCATCGCTAAGATCTCCGGGAAAAGGCTCGAGACGTGGATCTCCATTTCTAAGAGCAGCTCGTTAGCTTAGCGAAGTTACTAGTCTGGTTTTCTGCCGGCGAGGACCGCATGTACATAAAAATGCCGGGGGAAATGTCCGAACGAAGTAAACACGCAACAAAAATAAAAAACGAACGCGCTTTGTTGCATTTAAAACTTGCTGAGAGATTCATTCGCTTGGAATAACCAGCTTACGTCGCTGTATTTGCACCGCCAGGTCTTTGTAACGGCTGTTTCCAGATCGCGACACATGTTTAGTAAACATAAATGTAAATCCATGAAAAAGCTCGACGAAAAGACTTTGAAAAACGAAACGTTAATGGTTGGAGAAAACAAACGATTTCGCATGAATACAAATCAGCCATTTGACGAAAACTATGGAGTCCGGTTTCCGGTAGCCTTTGTCTTCATCCTTTCAAAACGGGGAGGGTGACTGTTCACCGGGCTGTTTTTATTGTATGGAAAAAAAACATTTGTTTATGTTCAAAATGTCTGAAATGTATCTAAAAAGGTATTGTTTTTCCCTGAAAACATATAAATCATTACCTTTGCTCGAATTAATTCAAATTCTGTTTATTTTCAAACAACAACAACCCCTCTATTCGTAATGGTATGTCCGACTCATTTCCGCGAATCGGTTCTTTTGAGCAGTTTCAAAGAATCAGTTCACAAAAATGATACGTCGAGACACAAATACTTCTGTACGTCTCGTCTATGACATTTTACATTCATAAAACATAGAAATGACGTTTTATAATCACTTTTATTCATAAAAGCAGACATTCAGCTAATAAAAATAACTTAAGTCTCAAGGTTTTGGCACGTCTAGATAATTTAAATAATTAAAACGTGAACACCAAATCTGTTTTGTGTTGATAAAAGTAAACACACAAAATTAGGTGCTCATAACTGATATTCGGGTACTAAAATAACGTCAAATCCTTGTTTCACTCCAAATGCTTATATGAGCTCACTAGTTTTTAAGATTTTGACGGTCTCGGTTCAAAATGTAATCGTTCAGATGGGTTTTATGAAGCGTTTCAAGTGATTTACTAAAACGATTCGGCTCAAAAGAATGATTCATTCACGAATCAAACCTTGCTTCCGGCTCAACTTCACTGACCCGTCCGTAAACAAATACAAGCTCCAGTTATCTGTGAATACGAAATCAAACGTGAGTTTTTCACGCTTATGCCTGAACCTAACCTGTTCATCTTAACGAACGAGTGATTTAAGTAAATTATAACGAAAGCAACAATGAAATATGAGCCTGACCAGTATAAAACCCAGCCATAGCTACTCTTGTACTTTGAAACAGTCATAAACATGAAGCATAAAAGCATTTTACTACAAATTCAGTCTTGTTGAGGTTGTCCACAGCAGCACACATGAAAGCTGATAACAAATTCAGTATGAAACAAAGCACAGACTTCAGAAATAACAGTGCAAAGTATTAAAGTACCACTGTAAACCTTTTAAATTTCTAAAAATGTTCCTTGTGTAAAAAATCTATGTAAGATATGCTCAATTTCTTTCTATAAAACTACAGAGAAACTGACCAATTTATAACCCAAGTCAAAAAGCTTCCATACATAAAAATAAGAGAAACAAAAATCACAAACTCTTTTCCTTATCATTTTTCATACATTGAGGTGTTTATGCATCCTTTCTGTTTTATATTCTGGAATATACATTTATCCAATTATGCTTAAGGTTATTTAACCCATTCAATTAACTCTTGAATTCTAAAGAAATCAGACAAAAGTCTTTTTAAATTAAGCAAATGTTATATAAAATTACCTTACAAAAAAGCATATTATAGCCAATAAGTGAAATGTTCAATTTCAGTTTCATCTTACACAATTTTTCTGTATTTGTACTATTTTATCAACTAGCTAAAAGGGAGTTTTTGTTAACACATTCAATTAGCAAACCCTGTTTGCTCTCTGGCAGCTCATTATCATCACATAAAAAAAGCAACAAGCTTGAGAACGTACAATGTTCTGCACTGTATTATCATTAGCAATAGTTATTCTCACAAATTAAGAGACTAATTTCATTTTATACCATTAAGAGTGCAGGTTAGATTGGCAATGACTTAGAAGCACTAAATGTAGTTCATTTAAAGCCCTATGACAATAAATAGTGCATGAGATCAAGAGTGACAACAATGGAAGAGATTTCTACATTTAGTGATACTGTCGCCTCATAACACAATACGTTAAGTGTAGCTCACTTAAGATGCGGTCACATTTTGCGAGCAAAAAAGGTCAATTGTTTAATATTAATAATGTATAGATGTATGAAGCACAGCTCACACAGAAGTCACTTTCAGTTTCAAACCAAGCAGCTTTCTGTTGGTCAACGCGGCGAATTTGCGTGACCAACTTGAGAATCTGTTGAGAAATCTGCGTGGGGAAATCTTTTGTGAAATTACCACAAAAATCACGTGGATTCCTATTGAAATGTCTGGAATTTGCTCGCGAAAATTCACCAAACAACAGTAAATGTGACTGCACCTTTAAACATAAAATGAGAGACAGTAAAATGCCTTTAGTGCCGTCAACTCGATAAATCGCATCTAAGATAAAAGTTTGTTTACATAATATATGAGTATATATAATATTATATTTAAATACATAATATGTGTGTGTATATTATATTTAAACAAACTTATCTTAGAAGCGATTAATTGCGATTAATCAATGTGACAATCTAGTACTGTCAAATCGATTAATCGCGATTGATCGCTTATAAGATAAAAGTTTGTTTAAATAATATATACACATATTATGTATTTAAATATAGTATTATATACACATATATATTATGTAAACAAACTTTTATCTTCGAAGTGATTAATTGCGATTAATCAATGTGACAGTCTAGTACTGTCAAATCGATTAATCGCGATTGATCGCTTCTAAGATAAAAGTTTGTTTAAATATAATATATACACACATTATGTATTTAAATATTATATATACAATCATATATATATTATGTAAACAAACTTATCTTAGAAGCGATTAATTGCGATTAATCAATGTGACAATCTAGTACTGTCAATTCGATTAATCGCGATTGATCGCTTCTAAGATAAAAGTTTGTTTAAATAATATACACATATATTATGTATTTAAATATTATATATACAATCATATATATATAATGTAAACAAACTTATCTTAGAAGCGATTAATTGCGATTAATCAATGTGACAATCTAGTACTGTCAAATCGATTAATCGCGATTAATCGCATCTAAGATAAAAGTTTGTTTAAATAATATATACACACATATTATGTATTTAAATATTATATATACAATCATATATATATTATGTAAACAAACTTTTATCTTAGAAGCGATTAATCATGATTAATCGATTTGACAGTACTAAATTCATTAAAATGGACACATTCCATGTCTAATGTCAATGAAAAACTATGTAGAAAAATTCAAAAATCCACCCACAGGTTTAGAACATTATTAAAACAATCGCTTTAAACTGAGTCCTCTCCCATTTTTCCCACAAAACAGCCCTGGCTTTTGCGCAAAGCTGGAATGAAATTCCAGTTTTAAAAATACACAACGTACAGAGCTACTTCACAAGTTCACAGAAAATAGTAGTAGTTTATAATCAATCATCTGAAATGGATTCTTCACAGCAATTCATTCCATCAGCTAGTTTTCCTGCTTGTTCCAAAAGAATCGGAGCGGCAGTGGGAAAAGTCAATGAAGATTCCGTCAGGATCCGATTCCAGCGAGTCCAGCCCCTGCATTACGATCGTCTCCGGACTAGAGGAGCAGCTTGGGGGTGACGAAAGGCCTTTGTCCACCTCGGATGAAGCCACCTGGGCATCTGGTGGGTGCAGACACCCTGCGGAGGTGTGGATGAAGACGGGCGGAGAAATTAGAGCGGGCTGTCCCGTGGCCCCTCGCACCACACCGGACAGGGTGAGATCACTATCCAGTGAGAGTCTTGGGGTCGAGCTGGTCTCTATTCCCACAGACAGGGCTGAATAACCCTGGTGCTCTATGCAGGAAGTGACATCGCATGCGGAGTGACGCCGGATGCCCACGCTGCCTACAGAGCTCACTTCAGAGTCGTACTCAGCCACGGGGGTCAGCATGGGGATGTTGTAGCTCTTGGAGCGCACTACTGGGTTACTGGAGGGCAGGTCTGCAGACTTGGACCAGCAATACTGCAAACGCCTCTCTGGAAAGATTTTTAAGAAATTAGTAATACTGCTTTTATACTGGAGTAGTACAGTTCTGACTTACTTAAAATGTATCAGTGGCTGAATCACATACAGTATGATCAGAGCAGTAAATGTTTATGGGTGGAGAACATGACTGCAAGATTTTTAAAGGGACAGTTCATCTATTTATTAAATGCAAGTTTTTTTTTAAAAAACAAACACATTTTTTAAATTTTTTTTATATTATTATTGTTTCATTATGCTTTTGATGGAATTCATGAGATTAATCACAATAATTTTACTGACACCAGCCCTAGTTTTTAACAGTATTTATTCCCAAGTGTTTCTCTCTCCTCTTTGAGACATAATTTGTATTTGTGTATTTTTTATGGAGTTTCTCCTCGCCACTGTTACCTATGATATTTATTGTGAAAAGTGACTTACAAATAATTGAATTGAAAATATTTCTCTAAGGTTTATACAGCGAACATCTATCAGTGATCAGCGATCTATCAGTGTGTAAAAAAACAAAAACAAATACAAAATAAATATATTCCAAAAAATTTTTTTTTAAATTTAACAAATTATTTCATTTTGGAAACATCTTTATGATATCAAGCTTAATATTTTTAGCTTAATCTCACACAGTATAAATGAGTCATAATAAATTAAAACATACACACAACATACACCACATACAACATTTTTTTGATATTTAAATCTACTGCTTTATCATAATTTATGATTAAATGATGATAAAATACATACTATATTACATACAATACAAAAAATACTGTGCTAAAATTTTCAAATTAATTTTTTTTTCCCATTGTTTTTTCATGAATGATTTCTGATATGCTAATAATAATTTCTAATATCATGTGACAATTAAGACTGGAGTAATGATGCTGAAAATTCAGCTTTGCATCACAGGAATAAATTACATTTTAAAACATATTCAAATAGAAAACAGTTGTTTTAAGTTGCAGAAACATTTAACAATGTTACATTTCTTACTGTATTTTACATTTTGATTTATTTTTCCCTTTGTTCTGTTTTGTTTTTCTTTCTTTAGTGCATTTAGTGTATAAATATTTTTTTGCCTGATAGTCTTTTTTTGTATATTGTATGATTATATATAATTTATACTGTCACCATTGTAATTATTTGTTCATCCTAAACCGAATAAAAGCAAGAAAGAGAAAAAAAGAGGAAGAAACCAATATTAAACTATGGAAGCTTGTTTCTGCCACTGAATAACAAATAAAATAGGTAATTGTGAGTTTTTTTAATCTCACAATTACATCTTGCTTTTCTGACTTTTTTCTCAGAATTGCATGATATAAAGTCACAATTGTGAGATATATATTCGAAATTCTGAAAAAAAAAGATCTGAAAAAAGTTTTTTTTTATCAGAAATGGACTTTATAAGTCTCAGTTGCAAGTTTTTATCTCACAATTGCAAGAAAAAAGTCTGAATTGCAATATATAAACTTGCAATTGCGAGAAAAAAGTCAGAAAGTTGCAATTATCTTTTACATTTTTTTATTCTGTGGCGGAAACAAGCTTCCATATTAAACAGACTAAATGTTGGGTCTGGAATGCTGGTTTCTGTACTCTCTCACCAATCACACAGGAGCAGTGAGAGGCGCCACACTCATGCGAACACAGTCCCTGCGTGCTCAGGTACGGCGACACCACCTTCTGAATGAGAGACTCCAGCTTCAGGTATTCTTCACTCACACCTTTGGATTCATGAACCCCCTGTAAGATATGTAGGAGATTCACTTTGACTCTATTGCTTTTGAAAAATTAAATTAACAGTCATTTTAGTTGAGACACACAAGGCTTATGATTAATGTCTCATTCTATATGACACAATTGCTTACACCACAAATGACCCGTCTTGAAGTCACCATGTTATCATTTCTGGGTGCAGCTCATGACGGTATGGCTGGACCTTTCACATGATCTAAGAGGATTTTGAAAAGGGAATGCTTGCAGCCCTGCGTACCTGTAACACCAAAAGCATCTGGACGATGGAGGGAGGGACACGGGCTCGTGGTCTGGACAGAGCCTCCTCCAGCTTCACGTTAAGGGTGATGGTGTTTCGAAAGTGCAGCAGGGCCAGCTGACGCACTGATGGCTCCTTCCCCTGAACATGAACATGCACACAGATTCACAAACCACTGCCGTCTCTGATGTCTGACCAGTTATTTCGCAGTATGACTGGACTGTACCTGGACGGGGTGGAAGATGGCTTGAAGCATAGTGAGAACATCACAAAAGAAAAAGTCCCATGTCTCAGCCAAAGAGTCCAATAACTTCTGACCTATTTTCAGGCAGACAAGAAAGAGTTGGTATTGTTTGTGTACCAAGTGAAATGCTGTGTAATGTTGCAATTCTGTAAATGAAATTCAAACATTAAAAACAGACATTGTTTTTAATGTTTGGATGGTATACCTTCATAAAACCTTATTTTGTCCCGTAAAATGACCATGCCTTTTGTTAAAAGTTGATTCTGATAATGAGGAAAAACAGAAAGAAATATTATTATTATTTTTTTAATCATTAGTTTTTTTTAAATGTATATATTAGAACAAACACATCTCTGGAAAAACAGAATTTTAAAACGTTTCTCACCTGGAGGTATTCTGTAAAGAACGAGCCCAGCTCCGTTTTCAATAGCTGCCTGATAAAATAAAATATAGAATTTTAAACACATAAATGTTTCAAAAGAGAAATAATTCTTACATATGATGTATAGGAAAATAAAGCAATTTAACTGTCAAGAATGTGTTCAAATATTTCATCCCAAAAAGTAATGAAAATAGCAACTATATGTATTTGGGTCATTGACGAATAAGGTTTTTAAACCATAATGGAGATATAATTAATTTTGAAGTTAAAGTTTTATTAAGTGTTGACAATGAGATTATGTGGTTTTTATGATCAATTAACACTGCTTTTGTCAGTTTTTTACAAGATGAAAAAAAATTGTCAGCAAAAAAGTCATTCGGTTTAACCAAATTTTTGGTTTTACCAAATGACACTTTTGGTTACACCGAATGACGATATTTTCAATCAATGCTAACAAGCTGATATCTAGCTAGCAAAAGGACAATCAAACATTTTATATTTAGTACAAGTTTTTAAAATATTACAACATTTTCCATGTTTTATAGCGGTTGCACCAAATGACCTGATGTTTCGGGACATGCGTATATGAACAAGTGAAAACATTAATTTTTCAAATAGTTAAAACAGAGTTAGTTACTTTGCTTCAATGTGACCCTTTGCAGGTGTCTGAATGATGTCACATCCTGTCACATGATATTGACCGCATGACTTGATCCAAAATGGTCCCTTTATATCGGTTACTCCGAATGACATCAATGAAATTCATTTTTCCGGACATTATTTCTCATAACAAAACAACGACTTCTACATATAATTTTAATACCATTTTGCACCATGTTGATATATGATGATATAAAATCATGACGGAATAAAAAATATATACATTTTAAGATATTTTAATCACAAATGAAATGGGTGTATTGGCCTTTGGACACTTCAAAATCTTTAAAATACCTTTATATGTAGCAAAATATAATTAAAACCTTTTGGATTCAATAAAATACTTTGGATGTCATTTCTTAAGGCCTTTGGACAAAAAAAAAAAAAAAAAGACCCGTCACGTCACTGACCCATTTATATTATATACAATTTTAACACCAAAAATTATATACAGTATACACTAAAGTTAAAAAGTCTGGGGGATTTTTTTTTTTTTATAGTTTTTGAAAGAGGTCTCTTCGGCAGCATTTATTTGATTAAAAATATAGTAAAACAGTAATATTGTGAAGTATTTTTACAATTTAAAATAACTGTTTTGAATATTTCAGCATATTTTAGCATAATTACTCCAGTTTTTAGAGTCACATGATCCTTCAGAAATCATTCTGATGCTGCTCAAGAATATGTTCAAAACAGTTGTGCTGCTTAATATTTTTTTTCAGGACTCTTTGATGATTAGAAAGTAGAGATATAGAGAAAATAATAAGAATCACAAACAGTAAAACAATGCAGATGCATTACAGTAATGAGAATGAGGGGGGAATGTGCTTATTTATGATATATAGAATAATATCACAAATTCAATGTAAAATTGCAATATAATTTCTTATTTTTTACTTTTGATTTTGGGGTGAAATATGTTCTGGGTATGTTTTCCTGGTAACACTTTACAATAAGGTTCATTAGTTAAACAATGTATTAACTAACATGAACTAACCATAAACAATACATTTGTTATTGTATTTACTAATCTTCGTTAATATTAGTTAATGAAAATACAGTTGTTCATAGTTTATTAACTAATGTTAACATGATTTTAATACTATATTAATTAGTAAATGTTGAAATTACCATTACCTACTGTAGTTAACTAATGTTAACTAATGAACCTTATTGTAAAGTGTTACCGTTTTCCTTAGTTGGGATGTTATTGCTTCACAATTTATCTTGTAATAGTTTCATAATAGCGGACTGAGGCTCTGCGTCCTCTCACAACTGTTCTGTGCTGATAATGTGAAGCCTCAGATCACAGCTGCCAGCGTGTAAAAGTGTACTTTTTACACACTGCTAACAGTTACCATTATAGTGTAATAAATAATTCACAAAAATGTATAAAAATGAACAAAAGATCAGTCATTTTGCCTCACCTCACGCCTTCATTGAGCGTATATAGTTCGTTGTCTGCCAGTCCTTTCTTTTGAAATACAGCAATGACTGCGTTGTGAATGCTGCAATAAATCGCAGAGATGTGAAATAACATCTCAGTTTATGACACTTATTGACACGCGCTGGGCACAAAACACGCACTAACCTGTTCCATGTGGCATTAGGGCCTGATCCTCTCTCCTCCAATGAAGCCTTTTCATTTTTCCCCAGCTGACTTAGATTTGGAGAACTCACTAACTTCAACCGGTACAGAGTCCTCATGGTTGAAACAGAGGGATAAAAACACAGTACAGTTAGTCCAGAACAGCAACAACAAGTGAGAGAAGGGGAGGAGCTAGAAAGATGCGGCTACAGACATGGAAGGGGAGGAAACTACTGTTTGACCGTTGAGAAACCGATTTCCTTCCTCCTAACATTACATTCCCATCCTTTCCTCAGTCTCTCTCTCTGTCAAACACACACGCACACCCACCCACAAGGATAAACAAATCTTGTTTAATAGTTAAGCAACACAAAAACTCCTTTCTTTCACATTCCCAGTGCAAGGGAGTGACAGCCTGCTCCTCCTGTGCAGTGTGAGGTTTTAAAATACCTCAAATCATGAGCTTTGTTCATGGAATTACTTTTCTAAGCACTGAAACTTATGATTTGTGCCTAGAGGATGATTAAAAAAAACAGAATATATTATTATTCTTATCTTATATTAATATTATTGTATTATTCCTATATTTATATATGTATATTCAAAAATAAAAGTAGGATAAATTTTATATAACATAGTATAAGAATAAAAGTATAGCTGCAAGCAGCAATTAAGGGGCCAAGCACAAAGAAGGCACAATATCATGCTAGCATGGCTGGGAGCATCAGACCAACTGCAACAATGAGCAATTAAAGACCTATAAAGATGATTTTGGACAAAATGGCTGAAAAACCAAATACAGTCACTAGGAATATGATTTAATGGTCTATCACTTTTGACCAATGACACATATAAAATTTGGTGTCAATATGCCAAAGCATTGCAAAGTTTTTTTTTTTTTAAGAGGAAATCAAAATGGCACACAGGAAGTTCGGCCTCCTATGGCACAAGTGGTATCTCTGTTCTCGGCATGACCCAAGACATCTATAGACCCTTTTACTGTTTGTACACAATGATGACGTAGCAACATATATGCGTGCATTTTGGCAACAAAACTATGGCGAGAATCAGCAGTGTGTCAAGCTACGCGAGCAGATTAATCAACACAGACAGAGAAAGTTATTTTAAAAAGTTGACTTTATCAAATGGTATCCGGCTACCAGATCCGTGTCCTATAGTGGAGTGGATAGAAGACGTTAACAGATGGCCAGATATATATATACAGGTGCTGGTCATATAATTAGAATATTGTGAAATAGTTCATTTTTTTATTGTAAATTATTTTAAAAAATGAAACTTTCATATATTCTAGATTCCCTACATGTAAAGTAAAACATTTCAAAAGTTTTTTTTTTTTTTTTTTTTTAAATTTTGATGATTAGAGCGTACAGCTCATGAAAGTCCAAAATCCAGTATCTCAGATCAATCAAAAAATGGATTTTCAAAACAGAAAAGTTCAAGTTCTATAAAGTATGTTCATTTGTACACTCAATACTTGGTCGGCAGCACATATTACAGCAAATGACTTGCTCCTAGCACAAATTACAGCATCAGTGAAGTGTGGCATGGAAGTGATCAGCCTGTGGCACTGCTGAGGCACTATTGAGCCTTCAGATCATCTGTATATTGTTGGATCGACTGTTTCTCATCTTTCTCTTGAAAATATCCCATAGATTCAGGTCAGGCATGTTGGCTGGTCAATAAAGCACAGTAATATCATGGTCAGCAAACCACTTGGAAGTGATTTTTGCACTGTGGGCAGGTGCTAAAGTCCTGCTGAAAAAGGAAATTAGCATCTCCATAAAGCTTGTCAGCAGATGGAAGCATAAACTGCTCCAAAGTCTCATGGAAGATGGCTGCATTGACTTTGCACTTGATAAAACACAATGGACCAACACCAGCAGATGTCACGGCCCCCCAAATCATTACTGACTTCAGAAACTTCCCACTAGACTTCAAGCAGCTTGGATTCTGTGCCTCTCCAGTCTTCCTTCAGACTCTGGTACCATGATTTCAACATGAAATGCAAAATTTACTTTTATCTGAAAAGAGGACTTTCGACCACTGTTCACTGTCCAGTTCTTTTTCTCCTTAGCCCAGGTAAGATGCTTCTGACGTTGTTTCTGTTTCAGAAGTGGCTTTTTTCAGAAGTCCTTTTCCTGAAGATGTCCGAGTGTGGTGACTCTTGATGCGCTGACTCTGGCTTCATTCTACTCATTGTGAAGCTCTCCCAAGTGTTTGAATCGGCTTTACTTGACAGTATTCTCAAGCTTGTGGTCATCCCTGTTGCTTGTGCACCTTTGCCTACCCAATTTCTTCCTTCCAGTCAACTTTGCATTTAATATGCTTTGATATATCACTCTGTAAACAGCCATCTGTGACTTACTCTCTTTGTGGAGGGTGTCAATGATTGTCTCCTGGACCATTGCCAAGTCAGCAGTCTTCCCCATTAGTGTGGTTTCAAAGAACAAGAGATACCCGGAATTTATACTGTAGGGATGGTCATTTAATGAAACACAAATGTAAATATTCTAATATTTTCAGATACTGGATTTTGGACTTTCATGACCTGTACGCTCTAATCAACAAATTAAAAAAAAAAAAAACTTTTGAAATGTTTTACTTTACATGTAGTGAATCTAGTATAAATGAAAGTTTCATTTTTTAAAATAATTTACAATAAAAAAAATGAACTTTTTCACGATATTCTAATTATATGACCAGCACCTGTACGTATTTAGTTGAGAAACCGAGCGTGTACACCCGAGAGAAATTACGAGCATATAAATCATATCTAACACGTTAGAATCACTGGGGAACAACACCACTTCCGTTGCCAAAATGCGCGCGCAACTATTTGATCACGTGGGCTGTAAAAGGGTCTATTACTAGGCATGCTGCACCAAATCTAAAGAGACCAGTCTCGTGATTTTTGGTTAAACTGGTCATTTTTCATATCTCCTGACCACTAGGTAGCACAGTGGCAAAACACTGCACATTAGGGCTGGGCGATATATATCGCATGCGATTGTCACGCGCATTTCGTCAGTAAAGACGGTTTCCTGATTACTGCTAAATCGCCATCATCTGCTTTCAAATGGAGTGGCATTTAATAGACAGAGCCGTAGTGAGGTCTGATCGCGCTCTGACAACGACAGTGATGTCTAGCACTCATTGAAGTATATGCGCGAGACATCACTGCCGTTGTCTGAGCACGATCAGACCTCACGAATCGAGTGATGAACACAGTTGGACATAGTGGTGTATTAGAGGTAAAACATGATATAAATACTGTTCGGTTTATCGTAAAAACCAACCCTTTCGTGTCTTAGGACATTAATGTGTCGTCATGAGCCACAGGGTTTAATTTGGATTTGTCTGTCGTGATTTATTTACTCTTATAGTCCAAGTTCCCGCTGAGTTGCATTATACCACTGACAGACGGCAACGGTTGCAGTTAAAAATCATCATTTGTGTTCTACTGAAGAAACAAAGTCACCTACATCTTGGATGCTCTGGGGGTAAGCAGATAAACATCAAATTTTCATTTTTGGGTGAACTATCCCTTTAATATGCTAAAGCATTGTGGAGATCAGTCTCACAGAAAAAAAAAAATCTGACAAAACAGTTTGGAAGTTCAAAAAAGTAGTGTTTTTTTCCCCTAAAAATTCAAAATGATGTTACAGGGTGCAATCGAATTGTCTTGAGCCAAGGAATCAGAGGAAACATTTTGTTTCTAGCCTTTACAGTTCAAAAGTTATTAGCATAAACTTGAGTGCAACTTTGGACAGTTGGTGGCGCTAGAGGGACTGCAAAATTGCTCTGGTTAATATTCAGACTGTCCTCTATCTGTGTGCCAAATTTCATAATTTTCCCACAAATGGTTCAATGGGCTGCTATAGACTACAATAGCAGAAAAAGAAAAAAAAAAGAATAAGAAAATGGATACAATAGGTGTGTACGCACCTTCGGTGCTTGGCCCCTAATCATATAACTGGTATTATTATATTTATTACAAAATTAAATAACATTAAATTAATAAAATCAAAACATTACTTTATATTTTATATATATTTATTTTCTTAATATAAAAAATAAAAATATAATAAATATAAATAATCATCTTTTCATATATATATATATATATATATATATATATATATGTAATACATATATATTTATTTTATTACTTTGTTATGTATATATTATATACATATGTTTATTTTGTTACTTTTTTATACATGTGTATATATATATATATATATATATATATATATATATATATATATATATATATATATATATATTTTTTTTCATAGCATGTACATGTATATGCTGTGGTGGTGACTGTACTCTATTGACTTTAGCCTGGAGAATTTTGATCCATTTCCCACTGGTCCTGACTGCACTCATTGAATTTACATTAATATCGGTCTGGTTCCTGGAACTGAGTAATCTATGTTATGTCATGTCTCCTGTGGCATCATACTGCTGCTAAATAAATGTACACAAAATGGGTCCCTCAGCAGGTAGTAAATTGAGGAATGTCACACATTGTGGATTTTTTTTGAATATGGCTTATTTAGAGTATAAGTTACAAGGAAAAACACAGGACATCATAAACAAATAACAGGATATGAGTATGTATAGCAGGATGTGAGCGTGTAAATAGTTCCGTTCACAACATCAGTTGTACCTCCTGAATGGATGACTGCTCCCATCCATGTGAAGATGGTGTGGCAGAGCAAACAGGGCAGAGAAGCTGAACGTGGATGATCTAGGGGCGGGTCGATCAATGTGGGCTCCGCTCAAGTTCTCCAGCATTGTTATCGAAAGACTGCCAGATCCTCCTTTCATTCAGAACATCTCTGGTCCTTCTGATAACACAAAAGGATGAAGAAAGAGACAAAATGAGAGCGCGTTGTGGTATTTGCTACTACTTGCATCTTAAAGGATTAGTTCACCCAAAAATGAAAATTCTGTAATCATTTACTCTCCCTCATGTTGTTCTTTTCTTCTGCAGAACACAAAATAATTAATCATTTCTATTGTGTACTGGTCGCTCTTTTCCAAGCAATTACAATGAACAGAAAATTTGCAAAAAATGTTGCAAAAAATCAATTAAGCATAAAAGAAGTTCATACAACTTGTGAGCCATATTCCACCATATTCTTCTTAAATGCAATTGCTTTGTGTGAAAAACACTGAAATTTTAGTCATTATTCACCAACATTCTTCCCCTTCAGTGAGCTGTTAACAACTGCAACTGAGTCAAACTCGAAAATCGGATCAGTCAGATTCATGAAAAAAAAATCTGTAGTTCAATGGACATCACTATTTAAAGGATTAGTTCACTTTCACATGAAAATTAGACCAAGCTTTATTCACCCTCAAGCCATCCTAGGTGTATATGACTTTCTTCTTTCTGATGAACACAATCTGAGATATTTTAATAAACATCCTGACGCATCTGAGGTTTATAATGGCAGTGAACAGGGATCATGAGTATGAAGCTGAAGAAAGTGTCTCTATCCACATCCATCCATCATCATGTACTCCACACAGCTCCGGGGGTTAAGAAAGGCCTTCTGAAGCGAAACAAGTTATGAAGTAAAATATCTAGCTTCTGCCAGAGCACCTTTCATATTCTACTTATGAAAAAAAGTGTAAAACTCTCACAGTTCAAAACGCTTACGCTATGTCTTACGCCTTCCCTATTCAACTTGAAAAAGCTTAAAGCCCAAAGTATACTTCGGCCATCCGCGTTCGTGCACCGTCCGCATGACGTAATTTTCGTCATCTGGAGGGCTTGTGCACCATCTGCGTGGTCTCGAAATTTGGGCTGCACGCAGACGGTGCGCGTGCAACAGCGCATGCGCAAGCAGAACAGAAGGGTCCACTAGGTGGCAATACGCACAGAGCACAGTGCAATGGTGGATGCACTATTTTTCTTCTCAGTGCTGCCCTCCGATGTCTGGTAGAGTATAGAAAAAAATTTGTACTGCGTATGTGTCGAACTCGGTATACTTTGAAAGATGCGTAGACACGACTGCGTGCGGGATGCGTCTGGGCACGGAAAGTGAAGTATACCTAGGCCTTAACTGAAATGACGTCAGTTCTGTTTTTTTTCGTAAGTTGAATACGAAAGGCGGTCGGGCGGAAGCTAAATATTTTACTTCATAACTTGTTAAATATGGATTTTTTTTTTACACAAATGCTTCACTTCAGAAGTTCTTTATTAACCCCCTGGAGCCGTGTGGAGTATGTTTATGATGGATGGATGCACTTTCTTTAGCTCATACTTGTTGGTCCCGTTCACTGCCATTATAGAGCTCGGATGCATCAGGATATTTATTAATATTTATCCGATTGTGTTCATCAGAAAGAAGAAAGTCACATACACCTAGGATGCGTGCTTACTGCATGACAACTAACATGGAGGCACCGGTGCGACCACTTGCACTTAAAATTCTTCTGCATTTTTGGGCATACAGATAAAAGTAATACATCTTTTGAATATGTGAAGAGTCTACTTTTATTTGTGTGCACTCACAATAACAACAAAACATTGTGCTTTTGTAAAATAATGAACGCAAACAGGGTGCGCTTTCTGCCGTCTCTCTTTGTGAACTTCAGCGCGCCCCCAAAAAAGAAAGAACCGAAACTCCATGTAAATTTGCATGAAAAATATATCTATAGAAAGCAAAATGTATGCTTTTAAAAGAACCTATTCAAATGGAAAACAAACATTCTCATGTTATGTAATCCGTATGTAACTGTGGAGATGATGAGTCCATCAACTTCATCACTGCAGCCGAAAAACACTATTTATCAATAAATTATTCAAATGTTAAAGCAGTCTCCTTGCTGTTTTTCCCCCACCCATTCATAATCATTACTTCTGCCGGTGCGCTGAGGCAAGCTTTATGTGTGCGCTTGAATGCTGATGAGGCTATAGACATTAAACACTCTTTATTATGATTTATATGGTTTAATAATAAACTTAAAAATAACGACTACTGGTCGACCAGAAAAATATTTAGTCCAGGGCAGCCCTACTGTTGATCCATCTGAATTTGTTCACCAATCGGACTGATTGGATTCTGAAATTAAAGGTGCAGTATGTAATAATTTTGTCCACTAGAGGCCTATTCAAAACAAAGGTGTAGCTTGATGATGCCAAGTTTGAAGAGCGGAATCTTGGGACATGTGGTCTCCATCTCAACGGACGGTGCAAAAGAATTGGGATAGGACTAGGGAAGAAATCATGTTCATGGATGCGATTATTAACGTTACTGTAGTATGAAGCAGAGCAGGACCGAGTGTTGTGGAAGCTGAACGAGGCCGCTGGAGCGATTGCGCAACACACGCCGCGAGCAGCAGAACTTTTATTATGCCACAGTCGCCGGCACCACTTCCGCTTTTCCAGTCATGAGTATGAGGTAACGCAGCTCTGTTTATCATATTAGATACATTTGAGTGTGTTGAAAATTATGTTACTCTGTGCGTTCGCTCGGTGACTGCTGTGAGACACTGTTACACACAGCAGTAAGATAGATCGATTTTAGAATATCATATTAAATGCTGGATGGCTTGTGTTGATAAATAGCATGCAATTAATTTTAAAACGTATTGTATAATGGAGAAAATGCTGTATTACTGTTACTAAAAATAAAGCTGCATCTGATTATGCTATGTTAGCTACTTGACAAAATAGTGTTTTTCTCTGAGGCATGGTAAAGCATGGTACTCGCAAAAAAATCAAGAAAATTAGATTTAAACAATAAGACTAAACGTGTTGAGCTATATAACAATAATTAGTTTTCTGTCTATAAATATATCAAAACAGTTGTTTCCTTGTCTATTAAAACATGTAATATATTAAAGCGTCTTTGGTGTTTCCATGGTTTCTACAAAATAAAAGCGGAAACCGAGGGTAATGCGGGTATGACGCAATTAACAGGCGACTCCTCACACGTCCCAGAGCCTTGGTTAAAATTGCAATTTTCTCACAATTTACAAATAGTTGGAAACATTTGGGATATTGTAAGTACTCAAATTAACAAAATATATAACACTGATGAAGCTCCAGCCTCCATTCAATGTAACTGCAAAGAAAAAAGCGACCTGCAAAAGAAATAAAGTCATAAAGACTGGAACGAGATAAAGGTAAGTAAATGATGAAAGAATTTTTAATTTTCGGTGAACTACCCCTTTAAATTTCACAACTCCCTGATGCAAGCATTTGGTAAACAGTCAGATAATAAGGTCATGTTATAACCCACTTATACAACACAGATACAGTAAAAACTCCTTTTTAACCATTAAAGATGCTTCAAGATTTACAAATGTCAGTTTCATTTTGTAAAAGGAAGGATCGATGTGCTTGTTTACGCTATTCATTCTCCATGTGTTCCTCAGCAACACAATTCAACTCGCGCCCCCTAATGGACCATTTGGGAAGCTTCCCAAAAGAAATAGGCTACTACAACAAAAGACTTGTCTTATTGCATCAGGCTGTCATCATTTGCTCACGCGGCCGTAAGAGCTTTTTAGGAGCTCTTAAAAAAATACACACACACATCTCCAACATCCTCGACCTAAATACGTGACTTTGCTTTATGTTCCACTTTCCCTGAAGCATCATGTCAGTTTCCCTTTGTTCACTGAACGTGCCAGGACACGAGCCACGATGTATTACAGGAGCAGGAGGAGTCCATTTCCCTTTCTAAAGTGTAGACAGGTAAAAGCGACGGTAAAACGACGACGTCTGGGTAAACCTGAGAAGGCTATTTGAGAGGAAGGGCATCACTTCCCATCCTGGACTAACAGATATCGCTGTTAAAACTCGATACGAATCAAACAACTCAACTGACCGTGTTTCAATGCATCAATTTCTATTGGTTACATATTCCATCCGTAGCTATAAGTTATTCATGGCGGGGTTGACGCACTGGGTACTCAATGTACCTTATGGTGAACATGGCACTTTTGTTATTTACAAACAGCGCAACAATGCACCATTCATCCAGGGGAAAACGCAATATAACATAAAAACACTCCACGCAAACAGTAGTGCGTTGTAACAATGTTTCAACTCACCGTCATGTGTGTTCCGCGTGCAAAGTGAATAAGAGCAGTCAGGGATATTTAAGTAACTTCAATGAGGACGAAAGCAATAAATATGATGGACTACACTTCAGGAGAAACTAATCCATAAATGCGGATGTGGGCTTATGCGGGGTTAATGGATCATTCCTGTGGCATCCCCAATACTCGCCCCTCCTATTCGCTTCCCGAGTTGCAGACTGTCTGACCAGACGGCAGTCGAGACTGTGGGCGCGTTCACGCCCGAGCACGTGTGCGCGCGCCATTGTGCGAAGGGTCAAGATATGCTTGAAACAAAACGATAGAGGTGTTAGAATGTAAAGTATCTATTTTAGGGTTGATATGATATTAATATTAATAAAGGATTTACGAGCTCAATTTAAGAGCTCAGCAGGAAGCCATATATAATAAAATCCATATTCAATCCAATCAGTCACTGTGTGATGCTAACCAGACTGCAATCTTTACTCGGATGCCTAATTTAGATAATCCCTGCTGAGTTGAGGGATGACAGGGATATAATTTAGCACACCAGCGGTTTATCTTAAAGAGGCCGAGCAGAATTTAAATGAATTGGATTTGAATTCAATTTTGCTTGTTATTCTGTTATAGACACATAGTCATGACATTCATTTGTAGTCCAAACGGAAGGCTACTTCGTCATAGGTTGCCTCCTGTATTTTTTATTATTTTAATTTTTAAATTTTAAAAGAACAGTAATGTTTTTAATGAATAGGTTAAGTGAATGATTCAGTGCATCGTTCATCCATAACACACAAAAATAAATTTATTTGACAATTTATTCGGACAGAAAGGGCCATTGAAGAGCGAACAAATCTTTTTGATGAACGAATTTAAAGTTGTGATGAAACAGAAGTAGCGGCAGATCTTTTCTTCTGTATTGTGATGTACATATGCACTGTAAACCCAAATAAGTTGGGCTAACTCAAAAAAATTGAGGTAATCAGTTTACATCAAATTTTTTGAGTTAAGATGTTCCCAATTTTAAGTAAGCAGAACTATCAAGTTCTGGAAACAACAAGAGTACAGGTGTTTCTAAAGCATGTAGTGCCATCTGATGTTAAAAACTAAGCTCAGAATCGATTCGAGAGAGAATCGCGATACGTTGGAAAATACCAAAATCGCTCCAGATTTGTATTGTGAATCGAGAATCAATGTATTGTCCCAGCCCTATTAATTTGATGTCGTATACCAGTCAGTCTGCACAGCGCCGCTTCAAATCGAACACATCTTAAATCTCCTGTGGTCAGGTGTTACAGCGGCCAAGTTATACAAATCGTAGCTCTCAGAAAATTACGAGTTTACAGGTTGTGAATACAAGTTCTACAAACACATGAAGGCTTTTTACACTTCAGAATAGTTACGGTAATTACAAGGCGTGAACGCACCTTCACATTTTTGCACTATCTTCGGAACACAAATTGAGATATTTTTGATGAAAACTGAGGGTATCTGATCTGCACATAGGCAGCAACGATATTGCACCTTTTAAGGCATCTACGCTAATATTAGTCTTTCTGTTTATCCCGAGGTTTACCGTAGTCAACCGGATCCAGGCCGTATCCAGGTGAGACCGAGGACCTACGCCTTGACACTAGGGCTGGGCGATATATCGCATGCAATTGTCACGCGCATTTCGTCAGTAAAGCCGGTTCCCTGATTACCGCTAAATCGCCATCACCTGCTTTCAAATGGAGCGGCATTTAATAGACAGAGCCGTAGTTCACTGACAAGCAGTGTTGGGCACGTTACTTTAAAAAAAGTAATTAGTTATAGTTACTAATTACTTCTCACAAATAGTAACGGAGTTAGTAACTGAGTTACATCATTATAAAAGTAACTAATTACCAGGGAAAGTAACTATTGCGTTACTTAAAATTTTTTTTTTTTTAAATATGTCAAATAACTTGAATGCCCCAATATTAAATATAAATCTAAGAATAAATTATTCTTGATCCGACTCGTGACTCATGATCCGCTCTTCCTCGCGACATGAAATTTCTCTGTACTGTACTATACGTGTTGGTAGCCATTAAAGAAAATGTAGTTTCATATATATGTTTAAATAGTCCTATGTTATGTTTTAAATTCATTTACTTGATTATGAAAAGTGAACACCATGAGTAAGATGCATCATAAGATGCGCAATATATCGGGAGACATGGAGTGGGTCAGACATGATTTTGACCACTTCTTTAAGTTTTGTTTTATAGAAAGCCTCTCTTTAAAGTGAATTTCGTTTTGTAAAAATTGTATCTTAATTTTAATCAATGTTTCATCAATCAATTGCCTGGATTTAATAAATAAGAAGCAAATATAGCAGACTCATGGCAGGGCGGGCGCGATCACTGGCGCGTGAACTGGAGCGCGTCTTACAGGCTACAGAACCGAAACTCAGAGGCTGCTTGCCTCGCAGACATGAGAAATATATCTATAGAAAGCTTGAAATATCTAAAAACGAAAAGAAATAGGCTACTCTGATTATGTAGCCTAATCCGAATGAAATGTGCATTCTCTCTCTAGGCGCGTCCAGTATATGCGGAGATGATGAGAATCAGCAATGTCAACTTCATCTTCGCAGCAGACACTGATTCAGAAAACATTACTTTATTAATAAACAATTCAAATGTCTCCTTGCTGTTTTGGTCACATTCATAATTATTACTTTTGCCGGTTCTTTATGGCAAGCCTTATGTGCGCTTGAGTGCCTTGAGTGATTATCCTATATTACATAAACGCTCATTATTATGGTTTATTCTCTCCAGTATTTAAGAAATTAAATTAATATAAATGTGATTAGTCAACTAATGGCTTAAATGAATAGCTACTAGTCGACTAGAACAACTTATTTCCCATTTTTTCGATCCAGCATGTCACAAAGGGTATTCTGGTTTGAGCTCGCGCTCAGCTCGCATGCTCATAGACACACACACAGAGCATCGAACAATATTATCAGTTTAAAATTATATTTGAGTATGACTAACCCCAACACACACCAGAGAAAAAAACTTTGCAGGTCCTATGGCTAAGAGAGAGCCTACTCAGATGAAAACCGCTTCAGTGAGCTCAGTTATAGTAACGCTGCATTTTTTTTGCCAGTAACGGTAACGGCGTTGTAACAGGAGAAAAAGTAATTCGTTTGATTACTCGTTACTGAAAAAAGTAACGGCCGTTTATTTATAACGCCGTTATTCCCATCACTGCTGACAAGCTACGCAATATCGCGTTCATTATCGAAGGCGATTCATCTGCGATAATGAACGCGATATTGCGTAGCTTGTCAGTGAACTACGGCTCTGTCTATTAAATGCCGCTCCATTTGAAAGCAGGTGATGGCGATTTAGCAGTAATCAGGGAACCGGCTTTACTGACGAAATGCGCGTGAAAATCGCATGCGATATATCGCCCAGCCCTACTTGACACGACCACAATGCAACCCTGAAGTATCAGGGTTGACCTGATACAGATCCTCAACAAACCGTCCATACCGGCGTGATGAATACGATCCTCAACTGGATGGAACTGAAATAAATATTTTGAATGTTGCGATCCAATCGGACTTATGATAGCAACCTGAATCGTAACAAAGCACTGTTCGCCAGAGGAGAACTGGCCCCCCGACTAAGCCTGGTTTCTCCCAAGGTTTTTTTCTCCTCCTTAACACCTATTTGCCACCGGTTTGCTACCTGATGTCACCTGATGGAGTTTGGGTTCCTTGCCGCTGTCGCCTTTGGCTTGCTTGGTTGGGGACACTTGACATTTGACTTGAATTTTGATATTCAACAGTGCTTTGATCTGCCTGCATTGACACCATTTTCTTTAAGAGCTGCTGTGCAGCCAAACTATGTACCAGTTATCACTGTAAAGCTGCTTTGACACAATCTGCATTGTAAAAAGCGCTATATAAATAAAGGTGACTTGACTAAGGTTCAGAAAGGTACTAAAGACTTTGTTAAAACCGTCGACGTGACTACAGTGGTTCAACCTTAATATTATGAAGCGATGAGAATACTTTTTTTGCTCTGCAACGAAAATAGCGTAGCAGTAGCAGTATGGCAGGGGACAGACGAATTTGTTGAATAAAGTCGCTATTTTTGTTTTATTTTTGCGCACATAAAATTAAGGTTGAACCACTGTAGTCACGTTGACGGTTTTAACGAAGTCTTTAGTACCTTTCTGGACATCAAAAGGTGCAATGTAATTGCTGCCTATGTGTGGATCAGATACCCTCGGATTTCATCAAAAATATCTTAATTTGTGTTCTGAAGATAAATGGTCTTACGGGTTTGGGACGACATGAGGGTGAGTAATTAATGATAGAAATTTCATTTTTGGGTGAACTAATCCTTTAAAAAAACAGGAAGATGAATGAGAACTTGCAGGGGCAGGATTTTAGCAGATTTAATAATTGGAGAAGTCCTGCATACATCACCAGAGAGATGAAACATTACTAGATGCATTTAAAACGCATGCATTTAAAAAAAACATTTCAAATAAATGCTTTTTTATTTTGCTGTTATTTTTTTGTTTATGTTAATATTTATTTTCATTTTGTGATGGTGAACGCGGAGAACACAATAATCTTGTATCTGTGACAAACAGCCGGATGTTTAAAACATTCATTCACTGAATTTCTACATGCCGTTCTTTATGACGTGTTACGCACGAGTGAGTGGGCGGGGCGGCGTAAACGTCATGGCGCGGGAATTTTCAAACGCACAAACAAGACCAGAGAATTCTACTGTTCGGCGTTCGGCTTTTATATTAGAACGTTGCCATTATAACATTGACTGAACGCTTACCAATTCAATTTGTCGGCTCCTCGACAGAAAGTTGGGTAGATAGATAGTAGCGCACTATGGGCGTACACTAGCGCGTAATGTTGGGTTATACTTCCTGTTATGATAGCGACCTCCATTCACATTATACATATCCAGCATCGTTTAAAAGAGAATATTGACGGCTTTTGATACTTGGCGATCAGAAAACACTCATGGATCACTGCAGTAGGAGGCAAGAGGAGAGGAAACCAGCCAGCACGTGTTTTGGTCAGGTATGTGTTTTAGGGGGGGCAGATTTTAACACTTTGTAATGGTCATTTTGACATTATGTGATTAGCTACAGAAACACACCATTCATAATGTATTATAATAATACATGCAGAGTTTAGAATGTATTTGTAACTGTTTCTATTTGTTGTAGTATGCATACACTGCAGAGGAGTATCAGGCAGTCCAGAATGCTTTACGGCAGAAACTAGGACCTGAATATATAAGCACTAGACAGGCTGGAGGAGGACAAAAGGTGAGAAATAATAGGCTTCTTGTACACATATCAATATTTAGCCTTGCACATTTAATATATAGTTGATTAACTTGCTGTTTTTGCAGGTGTGCTATATCGAAGGTCACAAAGTTATAAGTCTGGCCAATGAAATGTTTGGGTATAATGGATGGTCACACTCAATATCTCAGCAAAATGTTGGTAAGGACACCATCACAATTTCAATGATGTCTTCTCAAACATTTTTATTAATGCCACATTCAAATCAGGTTGAAACTTGTATTTAAAGGGGTTGTGGTCATCTTGTGTTACAGACTTTGTGGACCTTATCAATGGGAAATTTTATGTTGGAGTCAGTGCCTTTGTGAAGGTTCAATTAAAGGTAAGCGTTCTGACGGGATAGACACACAGCATTGTGAGGAGCATATATGTACCATTCTGTTTCTTCAATGTCTTTTCTATAGGATGGCTCGTTCCATGAGGATGTAGGATATGGGGTGAGTGAAGGCCTCAAATCCAAAGCTCTGTCCCTGGAAAAAGCAAGAAAAGAAGCCGTCACAGATGGACTGAAACGAGCACTCAAGTAATTATTCCTACCTCTACATACACTTGATTCTGATTAGTCATTTGTAGCATTCTGTGGTCATTATTTTAATTAGATTTTGTGTGAAAAAAAACTAATTTTATTCAGCAAGGATGCATTAAAGACATTTATAATGTTACAAAAGATTTCTGTTTCAAATAAATGCTATTTCTATTCACCAGAGAATCCTGAAAAAATGTATCATGGTTTCTACAAAAAATATTAAGCAGTTTTCAACATTGATGATAAATAGAAATGTTTCTTGAGCAGCAAATCAGCATATTAGAATGATTTCTGAAGGATCATGTGACACTGAAGACTGGAGTAATGATGCTGAAAATTCAGCTTTGCATCACCGGAATAAATTAAATTTGAAAATATATTCAAATAGGAAACTCTCATTTGAAATTATCAATTTTGCAGTATATTACTGTTTTTACTGTTTTTTTGATAAATTAAATGCTGGCTTTGTGAGCATAAGAAACATTCATGTGTATCTTCCACATTACTCTGCACTTTCTTCTTATCAAAATCATAATTTCATGTCCACAAATGAGTTTATTTTGATAAGAATCCATATAAGAAGTATGATTAAAAAATACTCTGTTTATTATCTCAAAATAAATCCCTTTAAAGGGTTAGTTCACCCAAAAATTAAAATTCTGTCATTTATTACTTGCCCTCATGCCGCTCCACACCCGTAAGACCGTTAATCTTCGGAACGCAAATTGAGATATCTTTGTTGAAATCGGATGGCTCAGTCAGGCCTGCATAGGGACCAATGACATTTCCTCTCTCAAGATCCATTAATGTACTAAAAACATATTTAAATCAGTTCATGTGAGTACAGTGGTTCAATATTAATATTATAAAGCGACGAGAATATTTTTGGTGCGTCAAAAAACCCCAAAATAATGACTTATATAGTGATGGCCGATTTCAAAACACTGCTTCAGGAAGCTTCGGAGCACAAATGAATCAGCGTGTCGAAGCATGATTCGTATTGCGTGTCAAACTGCTGAAATCACGTGACTTTGGCGCTCCGAACTGCTGATTCGACACGCTGATTCATAACGCTCCAAAGCTTCCTGAAGCAGTGTTTTGAAATCGGCCATCACTATATAAGTCATTATTTTGGGTTTTTTTGACGCACCAAAAATATTCTCGTCGCTTTATAATATTAATATTGAACCACTGTACTCACATGAACTGATTTAAATATGTTTTTAGTACATTAATGGATGTACTCACTGAGCCATCCGATTTCAACTAAAATATCTTAATTTGTGTTCAGAAGATGAATGAAGGTCTTACGGGTGTGGAACGGCATGAGGGTGAGTAATTAATGACATTATTTTCATTTTTGGGTGAACTAACCCTTTAAGGTGACATAAAACCCCTCCACTTCACATCAGGCTCCCGATCACCCTGTCAAGATTTATTTTGCGCTAATGACTGTCGGACTACATTACGCCTTGTATAATTTTAATTGAATTAATCATTTTAATTTTTTTTTTTTTTTTTTTCTTACAATAAGATGTTTTGGAAACGCTCTTGGAAATTGTATTCTGAATAAGGAGTATCTCATAGCCATCAATAAAATACCAAAGCAGGTAAGAAGTATATAGTCATAAACATTTGGGCCAAATTTGTGACTTACTTTAATGGGTTTTCTTAATTTATAGTGTGTTTCCTGTTATCGCAGCCACCTCCTCCTTTAGACCCGGACAAAACCAAACGCAGCGATGGCGAGCCGTCTGTGGAAAAGGCCAGGTTCGACAGCCTGGTCCGCGCCAACAGCAGGGAATTTATCAAACAGGCGGAACCAGCCAACATCCCCTTTGAGCGAACGGGAAGTCGCCCTGTACAAGGAGGGCATGAGAGCGGCACAGGATCCAGGACTTCATTGACAAACATGGCAGCACATTCTGGCAACACGTCAGCTCACCAGGATTCTGAAAACAGGCCCAGCAACACCTCAAGGTGAATTTATTTGGTGCTAATTTGGCGACTACAACACTAGCCAGCTGCACTTGTGATAAATCTGCTTCTCTCCATGTTGTTAGGTCAGCAGCTGACATGGCTGACCTGTCCTCGTCTGATCCTCCACTGGACTCCAAGCAGCAGAGGAAGCTGAGACAGCAGCAGCTGCAGCAAAAGTTCAGACAGGAAATGGAGGCAAAGAAGTTGCTACAGGAGCAAAAAACCCAGCCGTCAAACGCTTGCACTGAGCTGGCGCTGCAGTCTAAGCAAGGTGTGATGGAAAATTTAAGGGTTCATGTTTTAGCCATGAGTATAAAACATTCAAGCCTTTGCCTGCAGGAGTGTCAGGTGTGTAGCGTTGTCCATCGGTGGGTTTATCGTTTTAGGACAGGCTGTATGTCCTGTTAACCACAGTACACCAAACGGACACCTGGTGACAACTAAACAGGAGGAGTATCCTGCTGGTAAGGAATATTTTTAAAAAACACAAGTTCATGGTCGGTGTTGGGGAAAGTTACTTTTAAAAGTAATACATTACAATATTGCGTTACTCCCTAAAAAAGTAACTAATCGTGTTAGTTACTTTTTATGGAAAGTAATGCGTTACATTACTTTTGCGTTACTTTTTCCTCATCTGAGTTGGGCTGTTTGTTTTTATAACAACAAAAAAGTTATATTTTTGGCAAATGTAAAGGCCTTTTCACACCAAAAGTGAAATGAAAAAGCCTCGGGATGAAGGAAATGCACGTTCACACCTGTACAGTAGAGGGCGCAGCTCAAACAAACAAGCCTTTCAGCTGTGCTGCCGTTCTGCAATACAGAAAAATATGACACAGGAGTAGTAGTAAATGAGTAAATGTATGCTCACATTTAGTCTAGAACTAGTCTACACAACGCCTCGGCACTCCTGATTTATCTCAACACGGGGACAGAAGAACTTTACTGCATTACTTTACTAGTTTCTTGAAAAAGTAATCTGATTACATAACTCATAATGCGTTTGCGTTACCCCATATATTGGTAGTTATTCTCAATCTTTTTGACTTGAAGGTCCCCACTGTCCAACACAATTTTCAAACCAACCCCATTTAGGGTAAGATATTTCCACCAGTATTTCTGCTATAATTATGACCAAGTGTTTTTTTTTTTTTTTAATCTTTTCTTTTTTATAAACCAAAACTGGGAAACAAACCAAAACATTTAAAAGAAAAGATTCATGTTATGTTTTTTTTTTTTTTTTTTTTTTTTATATTTTATTATAAATATTAGTACTATTAATAATATTTTATTTTTAATAATTAAGTCATCCTGCACCCTTGAAGTTTGCTGAGGCCCCCTAGTGGAGAGCCACTTTGCTAGGGGGGTCATGGAAAATAAAGTTTTTCTTTGAAAGGCATTTGTATGGCTGCCAGTGGTAACATAACTTAACATATTAAATGTATTTAACAATGATTTTCCAACATTTACAGATTAGATTGACATTATTGTGGTTTCACTGGTCAGAAATCAGGAAATTGATTGATTCTGACAATTTTAACAGTAGGAAATAAATAGAAATACTTATTTGATTTGGCTTTAGTATAGTGACAACATAAAAGACAATTATTTAATTTGCAAACATTTGTATATTCAAATATTTGGTTGACTTTATATTTTAGGAAGGGTGTGGCCAGTATTTCCATTAATTTCTCTCTCTCTTTTAAAGGGTTTTAAAATGATACAAGAATGAGTAAATGACAGAATTTAAATTTTTCCTCAATAGGTCTCACTAAACTTCTGTAAAACTTAAAGGGTTGGTTCACCCAAAAATGAAATTTCTGTCATTATTTACCCTCATGTCATTCTAAATCTGTAGAACCCAGAAGCCTTCACTACGTCAACTGCGTTACTTTTTGTGTGCGAAAACAAAAATATTATCGTCACTTCATAACGTTAAGGTTGAACCACTGTAGTCACTTGGACTATTTTAACAATGTTTTTACTACCTTTCTGGGCCTTGAAAAGTGCAATGACATTGCTGCCTATGGGTGGTTCAGAAACTTCTGATTCCATCAAAAGTACCTTAATTTGTGTTCCGAAGATGAACGAAGGTCTTGGAATGACATAACTGAGTAATTAATGACAGTTTTCATTATGGGTTGAACTAACCCTTTAAGGACTGAGGTTTTAATACAAGAACAAGGTTGTTAGACTGTGTGATAAAAATGTCTCACTTCTCAGATGACCCGGAATTATGGGACTTCACGCTGGATGGTATCGATATGCTCGACGATCCCGCAGCAGGCTCCACAGCACCTCCTCGTCCCACCACACCGAGCCAGCACAAGATGACGACACGCAGCAAGACCCCACAGAGAGCCCAGTACCTGAGACCACCAGCTCAACCTCAAGGGCATGTTGTTCCTCAAGGCCAGGGAGGATATGACCAATTCAGATCCTCTGAGATGAGAACTACAGCAGGAGCAGGTACAATCTGACTCGTGTTCACTTAATAAATACATACTCACTGACGAGAACTTTGTAATAAGGCAAGTATATGCATGCCCAGTTCTGGTTTTGCCTCTTCACTCATGCAAACATCACATGTCCCCATTAATATAAATAGCCAGGGACTTGACACTCTCAGAGCTAGCAGCCTGTGGCCCACAATTCCAGAACCAGCTGGTGCTTGTTGACTTTGCCTGTTCATTAAGAGAAAATTACTTCAGCTTCTTTAAATTATGGACCTGTGGTAATTGTGTTGTAATTGTTAATGAAGGTGGACAACAGAGCCCATATAGACACGGCCAGATGATGAAGAAACGAAGATTGGAGACACAATGAATTTATTTATTTTCTTTTTTTTTTTAAACTGAAATGTTTGTCACGTGGTCTGTTTTTGACTGATAAACCTAATTTGTAATATATTTTATGATTTTTTTTTTAAGAATAAAAATCTGTGGAAAGGATTGAAACACGATTCCCAGTTTATTGTACAACTTTTGTCTATTTTTTACTGGTAGCTGATGGCAGGAGAACTACTAAAATTCTGGAAAAAAAAAAAAAAAAAAAAAAAGCACAATGTAGTGGGAGGAGAAAAAGTCCAAAATGTTTTATTAAGCATTTGAATATATATACATTTTTTTTTTTTTTTACAAGACTGATACATAAAATCATAGATATTCACCAAAAGGACCCTGGCTGAAACGAATTGACAGAAAACATCAGCAGCAGCAATTTTTGACCCCACAAATTTAATGCTGTTTTCTATGGGAACAAGTGTGAGATGTGGATTGTGAATACATGCAGTTTTCAGTTGTGACGGGAGTGTGTGACTGTGATTAGTGGCGTTTCAACAGTTTTCCTGTATCTAAACGTGGTTCTGGTCAATTACAGAGTATTTGGATCTGTGCAGTCAAGTATCAAAAGTAAAAAATAATCCTCCCCAGTCGGTTAAACCTTTAAACGGCGCGTATTCTGCATTGCAGTAACATTTACCTTCTCTAGAGAAGTCAAGCGGATCATTTCAGAGATGACGGGACGTCACTTCCACAAACGATTGGCACTCAATTTGTGGTATAGAAAAAATGTTTTTTTGGGGGGAAATGTGTATATATATGAAAAACAAAAACAGTTATGCAGTGCTGTAGTTTAATACTGTACTTCTGCTGCTGCAGTCATGTTAAACCTTTTCTCAACAAAGTTGGTCACCAAAAAAAAAAGTTTGCCCAAAATCAAGTATTTCACAGACTACAGCACATTTGGATGGGCTATGATGTTTGTGTGACATTTTAAAGACAGGGGAAGACATAATCCTGTGGTTTAAGGCTAACGTCTTTCAAAATGAAAGCAACATGTGATTGGATGAAGAAATATGCTTTCATTAATATGCATACAGGATTCCCACCCCCTCAAGGCCCATCTATATCCAAATTAAGTCTTCTATCCACTTACATACAAAAAAGGATGTGGGCAGGGAGTAGTGGTGACTGTCTATATAAGATACACTGTATTATTGTAAGTTCAATGTAAATGATATAAAAAAAGGTCACGAATGAACAAATGCTATGAAATACGTGCAAGTACGAAGAGCTATAAAACCCTACTTTTACCTCCCTCAATTGCACATCCTCCTCCTTTCATTTCAAACTCCAACTTAAGTAAATGAAGACAGAAGACTGTCTCAAACACAGTTACTTCCAACAGTCCTACCTTCTTTATCAGTCTTCCAACATTCTTGACTCGTTTGTAGGATACGTACAGTCGGCGCCCATTTAGACTTGTGTTGGTGGTGTAGTCTTTCAATCTCTCCATCCATTCGCTAACATGTCAGCATCTCACTGGTCACGCTGCCTGACTTTATTATAATAAGGACGGTATCCGTATTATAAGGCTATATATCTGATGTTTAAGACAACTTAAACCCTTTCTGTGCCTTTTTATCAAATGTACACATTCATCTATCAGTCTTTTAAACAGCAGGTTAGGTCAAATTTGAGTAACCCGAGTCACATTATATGGACCTGGAAGTCTTTCCAATGTAAACTGTCAGATAAAACATGTCCACTTAAAAGGACTAGGCCCGATAATCTCAACCCCACAAGGCACAGCTTCTCTCTTCCTTGTACCAACCCTTCAACAGCTGTTTCAGCTCGCCTGAGTGGTGCGCAGATTGGTTGACCCGCAGCCGTTTCCAGATTGGTGAGCTCCTGAGGGAATGAGGAAGCCGGGTTGTAGTCCTGCAGGGGGAGCGGTGGAAGACACCGGACCCACCTGAGCCCATTGAGGCATGCTGTAGGTGGGACAGGTGTAGCCAAACTGTTGATTGTTCACACACAGTGAACCCTTCCGTCCAGTTGTGGGGTTGACGTTGGATGGCATGTGACCACCCATGGAACAAAGCTGACCTGGTGCAGAGTATTTACGTTGCATCATCTGAGGAGGAAGACCGTTGGGTTTGATTAGTACTGGTTATTTATTATAAAACAAATAGTTTTGATCTTGATTGGTTAATACAGCACTCTAACCATGCTAAAATGCACAACATGATGCAAAACACCTGTTCTTCTAGCTATTCATAGTTATCAGTCACATGAGGCATTTAGACCATTTAGACATCCATAGAACTGCAAGTTTCAGGCAATATTTAGATCACCTCTCAAAAGGTACACTGCAAAAAGAGCCACAAAACGGTATTTTTTTGTAAGAATCTTTAAAAAAAAAAAAAAAGACCAAATTTGAAAAGTCTTTGTTTCATACCAAAAGTAACCTCCATCTTGTCTGTCTGCACGTTGTCAGTGTCCTCTTTGCTCGGCGATGTATTTTTTACTGCATAAGAGCATGATGTGTGGCGTGAGAGTGCCATGGCTTGTTGGACGTAGCAACAGTAACTAAGGGGGGTGGGTCTTTGCAAAGGGTGATTTGTGCAGAGATATTTATCTTTTAATTTGGGGGCAATGTCCCAAGTCACCATTAATTTCTGACCCTGCTGATTATGCATGTACTCTTTTAATCATTCGCCGATAAACTATCAAAATTATGGTCACTATATTTCTTACTGACTTAGAGTTAACGTGCATCATGGGCTTGTGCGTTCTTTTTTGGCCTTTCTTTACCTGTGGCATCTTGTTCTTGGCATCCCTGGCCCAGTTATCAACCAACTGATGGAGGTCATCAGTGAATGTGCCCTTGCGTGGGAGATTAGTAGCAGGTGCTTGGTCCTGGTCATGGCTCTGTCCGTTCTCTTCTCTTACTGGACTTGTGATCCCTACAAGTTACAATCAATATTCACCAATTAGAAGAACTTGAGCATTTTGAGAAGAAAAAAAGATGCATTAATTCTCTAACTAAAATGTTGAGTCATACCTTGCACATGAACATTTGAGCTTGGTACCGATTCAGAAGTTGAAGTCTTCCCAGGGTCAGACTGATTGACTGAACTTTGACCAGCTTGCTTGTTCCCTGGACAAAACCAAACAACAGTTTTCAAGCCATTTGTTCACAAAGCCTGAACAGGATGTTACAGTTGGAAGTAAACCACTTAGTTCTGATACCTTGTTGAAAAGAACCAGCCTGAGTGCCACTACCACTTCTTGACCTATTCCCCTTGCCCTTAGCGGGTCTCCGCCTTCCTGCAGCGATGGCCACGGTGGGAGGGACCACCACAGAGGGCGGGGTTTTGCCCAGACGTGTAAAGAGTTCCTCAATTTCCTTTTTCTGTTTATTCTGTAATGCCTGGATCTCAACCAAATGTCTGCAAAAAGAAATTCAAGATGATCATGAATTGATGACGACAACAAATTGCTTTTATTCCTTTTGTAATTTGCTTTGGATAAAATCCTCTGCTAAATGCATAAATGTATATATAAAAATCACATGATTATCTTTAATGAGTCAAACATGAACAAATGAGGTCACAAAAAAAGATCAAGGTACCTCTCCCTGAGCTTGTTCATCTCTTGTTTAAGGCCCTCATCTTCTGATTCAGAGTCATTGTCACTGCTGAGGTAGTGATTGGTGATGGACATGCTGGAAGCAGTCATTTTAGACTCTTTAGTTGTGTCTGGTCCCTCGGTAGAGCTTACAAAGAAGGTCTTTCCTTCTGCTGGGGCCACTGAGAACCGGCCCACTTTGATGTCAGTGCTGGAGGTCACCTGAAAGCGGCCAACTGTAGTGATCGATGAAATGGGTTCAGGGCTGACCCTGAGTGGGGTCTGAGATTTATGAACTGTGTTTTCAGGGCTTGAGAGAGATGATGGTGATGAGGAGGATGACGACGATGATGATGATGATGTTGTTGAAGAAGGGGTGATGGAGGAAGATGAGACTACGACTACTGGAACAGTGCCTGGGTCTTGATCACTGGCCACAGAAACCTGAAATGTAGACAGAGGACAAGCATGAACTTGCTGTTTAAATCTTTCAGGCATTAAAATATGAACCCTAGTGCACACTGAGAAGGCTACCTGAAATCGGCCAAGTTTGAAAGCTTTTTCCAGTGATGTTGTCACTGGCTCTTTCTCCTCAGTGCTTGTCTGTCCATCTGGTTGATCTACAGCTATGGAGGTCTTTAAAAGAGAATGCAAAAAAGTATATGAATGTATACATCTTAATCTTTGTTTTGGGCAGTCAAACTACAATATTTTACAACCTGAAGTAACCTTACCTTTTCATAAGGTTTAAGGGATTGTTCACCCCAAAATTAAAATTCTGTCATTTACTCGCCCTCATTTTTTTCTAAACCTATACGAGTTTCTTTGTTCTGTTGAACACAAAAACAGTTGCTGGTCCCCATTGTCTACCATAGTACTACGGAAGTTAATGAGGGCCAGAAACTATTTGATTAACAACATTCTTCAAAATATCTTTTTTTTGTGTTCATCAGAAGAAAGAAATTATTAACATTTGATTTCATACTCCCCCAAAATCTAAAACACAGTTCAGCGCTTCCGTGTTCTACGTCAGAACGCCAACATTAATTTAATAGTTTTAGAGAGAGAAAAAAACAAAACAACAACGGTATGAATTGCATTTTTAATGTATAAGCATTATGTCATCCAAACAAATATAGAAAATAGCTTAATTAGCAACTTTCCCCACCTGTGGCCTTTGTGGTGACAGGTCTGCAGATGAAGCCTGGGCATAGCTTGTAGATGTCCCAACAGAGGCAAAAGCACCAGGTGCAAAGTTCCCACTGGAACTGAGAGACAAACTGGGAGGCGTCACACTGGAGACCAAGCCAGGGGTGTTAGTGCTGATAGTGTTGGGTGGGGAGGATGTAGGCTCTCCAGATCCATCAGGTTGGGTGGAGGAGCTCTGGGAGGAGTCCTTGAAAAGGGAACGCAACTTCTGGTCTAAAGCGTGAATGTCTTCAATTCCAGGTGGCTTCCCCTGTACATCACTCTCACCATCTCCTGTCCCAGTTGGTTGCGTCATGGGGACAGAAGAGGGGCCGACTTGCACCTGCTGGATGGCAGCCTGAGTTTGATCCAAGCCACTGCTCTCAGCCTGCTGACCCACAATGTTTTGAGGAGTCTGGGAAGGGGAGGGAAGTGACAGTCGACGTGGTGCTGGTGATTCACTTGGGGCTGGAGAAGGAGATGTCCTCCCTGTACTGGTTTGGAGAGTGGTAGATGGTGTAGGAGTGGTTACTTGAGTGGTGACCGCTATCAGAGTTGCAGTAGCTGCTGGTACAGGGCTCTGAAATAATGACTGAGAAGTAGGAGGAATACAGCTCTCTGGGGCAAGACCTCCAGGTGTGGCTGGTATCACAGAAATCTGGGTTGAACCAGGGGCAAAGTTGGCTTGTTCTTGCTGAACACTGCTGGCTGATGTGGGATCAGATGCTGGAAATGAGAATGCACGGATAAAATCAGTCTGAATGTTCGAAAAATGTTTAAGCAAACTTTTTCTGCAGATGTGTAAATCAGACCTGGGACGGAGTCTTCAAATGATGTGTTTGCAGAAGAAGGTCCGAACAAAGGTTCCCGAAGTCGTGCTTCAGGAACTGGACTAACTATGAAACGCCGGCCTGCTGAATGTACAACCTGTGCTGCTACGCTAGGTGGCAAACCTGTTAAATGTGAAATTTGACAAATGTCAATGATACAAGATGGGGGCAGATAAAATGTAAAAACATCACTACAAAGTACACTTACCAGGCACACTGGATGTTGAAATTTCAGGTACTTGCTGGACTGAATTATTGATCGCCTGAAGTGAGAAGTGTTACGGTGAGAATTTCATTTGTAGTCCTCAAATTATTTCTTAAATTTGTTCTTACAGTCTGAAAATCAAAGTACATACCTGAGCTTGGCTGTTTTTCATAGCTTTTCCTTTCTGATCTGCCATCTGAATGACCTCTCGAACCTGATCTATGAAGTACTCCCGCTCGCTCTCCAAGATAAAATCACTTTCGACCTAATACAAAATGAAGAGAAGTTACACACAACTTGGGAAAACTACCCTAATCCACTATTTGGGGAGAAAAAAAAAATCCTTTCACAATAAAGTAATTTTAAATCATCACTATGATGAAACGTCCAACTCAGGGGTCTGTTCTATTCTGTAGTTATCATCCCTTTTTAATTTCACTGACTTTACCTTCCACGATCATTCGCACAGGACATTTTTTTCGTTTCACTGTACTTGTTATCCACTGTGAACATGCACTAGATGGACATCTTTGACCACTCTGCTCACGTTCTGGTGTCTCACATATGTGCGCACATTTGTAAGATGCTGTGTCATGTTAAAATAAGTGTTAAAGAGTGTACTGAGTAGGGCTGGGCGATATATCGCATGCGATTCTCACGCGCATTTCGTCAGTAAAGCCGGTTCCCCGATTACCGCTAAATCGCCATCACCTGCTTTCAAATGGAGCGCCTTTTAATAGACAGAGCCGTAGTTCACGGACAAGCCACGCAAAATCGCGTTCAGTATCGAAGATGAATCGACTTATATCAATATATAAGTCGATATATCGCCCAGCCCTAGTACTGAGACACATGCTCTGGGTTTTTGCCTTTGCAAAAAAATTTCACATTAAAATAAAAGTCTTGCATCTTAAATACAGCCTAATACATATCAAATCAATAATAAAAATTGTTATTTCAAATGGAGGTCTATGCCAATTCCCAGGCCAATCCACTATACTGAAAGAGAAAAATGTACCATAATTTCAGCAATTTCTACAGGATTATCTCCATCCAAATCAAACTTGAATGTGACCATCTTCCTGTTGTGGGTTTCCAGCTGACATTCAGCAACTCTGTCACCAATATTAGAAATCTACAAAAAAAAAAAAAAAAAAAAAAATCAATTATATTTTTACTTATACTTTTTTTTTTTTATATATATATATATATATATATATATATATATATATATATATATATATATATATATATATATATATATATATATATATATATATATATATATATATATATACACACACACACACACACACCACTGTTCAAAACAAATATTAGATTTGAGCGTAACTTACATTCAGCACATTGAGCTTGCCCTTGGCCATCTTTTCGTGGCGTGAGCGGCTGCGTACAGAGCGGCGTTGGGGTCGTTTCATAGAGCGACCCTCGTGCCTGCCCTCGTTCCCATCGCTCAGACCAGATGCAGCATCAGAGTGGCCACTGAAGGAACCAAAAACATCATTGGTTCAACTTCTCTCTAATGGAAGGTCAATATTAATACACATGAATTATTAAAAAGATGTTTCACCTTTCCGTGGAGGCTGGAACCAGAGATGTTTGAGGTTGTGTCTGCTCTACTGGCTGTGGTTGGGAAACACTCAGTGGTGCCTGTAATAGAGAATCGAATTAGATTTTTAGAATCCAGGTGACTTTCAATCACATTCACCTATAACACACAATTCACATGGAAGAGAATGTCTTTGTCCAGACAAAATGGCTTGTTGTAAATTGGTTTGTGGTAACTCAAGCTGACAAGGCTTTGGTGGGAGGGGGTGTTGAAGGTGAAGTAACAGGAAGATAGACTAGTGTTCAGAGAGTTTTTCAATGGTTGGTGCCAATATCTAGAGAGGAGGGTGGCCAATGGCCATTATAATGTCTGCACACACACACACACAATTTATTGACAAGTAAATGTACAGTAAAAAGTTTGGGGTTAGTAAGATTTTTGAATACTTTTATTCAGCAAGAATGCATTGAATTAATCAAAAGTGAAAGTAATGGCATGTATAATGTTTAAAATAAATGCTGTTCTTTTGAACTTACTAAAGGAATCCTGAAAAAAAAAAATCCATAAATACTAAGCAGCACAACTGCTTACAACAGAAATATTTCTTGAGCATATTAGAATGATTTCCAAAGGATATGACACTGTTTTTACTGTATTTTTAATCAAATAAATGCAGACTTGGTAAGCATAAGTGACTTAAAAAAAAATGTACCAATCCCAAACTTTTGAATGGTAGAGTACACTAAATTACTGACATTAAAAGAATGTTTATTTTTCCACAATATTTCCTCAAAATTCACTGAAAACTGAGCTTGTTTCAAAATTTAACAACATACCTGTCCAAGAAAAGTTTTTTCTTTAGCATTTTAAATATTTTGAGCAAATATTGTGTAAAAGAAGTGTAAATATAATATTTAGCTATTTTGTGTACCATTACAAAACTGTTTTTTCTATAGGGTGAATTCAGGTTGATTGGGACACTTTTTCCAATTCATCTCAGTAGCAAAAAAGTGTCCCAGTCACCCTGAATTCACCCTACATTATATCTTTTATATGTACAAGCATAATATCAGCCCTCAGCACTGTAGATATTGTTAGCAGCACTAAAAACCCACATCGGCAAACTGCTAATTCACACACCACAGTGTTAGGCACAGCTAGTACCTGACAGGCCTGATATAGAAAATAGAGTTGTTCAGCATTTGGAGGTGGTGAGAAAACAGGAGGGCTGAGTTGACATGCCCATATCTGACAAACATGTAAGAGCAGCCAGCATGCAAGAAAGGGATGGAGAAGTAAAGAACAGTAGGATTAATGCCCACAAGTTGGATGTTGTAAGTAAAGCACAGCACATTCATCAAGCAACATGAAGGCCAATGGAAGATGTAAGATCAGCCGCCAGAGGGCGCTATTCATGATGTTACCTGTAAGACTTGCGGGGGTACGCTGCCATCCTGAGGTGACTGATGGTACTGCAGGGGGACGGTAGGCTGAACAGCAGGGGGCAGAGAGGCCGCCTGTCCCATCACCTAAGAGGGGAGTTCATGTATACATTGAAAGGGCTTTTATAACTCTGGTTTATGTTTAACAAACAACAGATCCATAGAGCAACATGTTTTTGTCATGTCATAGATCATGTGAAGTGTACCTGGGGTGTGGACGCAGTTCCAGTCTGGGGGATGGGGACTGGGTTCAAAGTACTGCTCAGCTGCTGAGACTGATGTGGAGAAGAAATTTAGTAAGACAGACATAAAATCAAAGAATACAGTGTTTTGCTTTCAGATGAACATAATTAGCTCTGTTCGAAAACCAAGACATGTAACAAAATAGATGGCTCACCATGCTTTGTGGATGGGTCATGGTGTGCTGTGGCTGCGGATCAGGCTGTACGGTGCTGAAAGATGTGCCTGGCTGGGCAGGAAGAGCCTCAGGGACAGTCACTGAACCTTGAGGGTCCACAAAACCTACATCTGTGAAACATACATTGTCGTTACATATTGTGTAAAATGCTTTGGCAATGTTGTATGTGAACACAATTATGTCAATGAAGAGCAAATGACAGTTTTTCAACACTAACTGGAAGCAGAGGTGCCAGGCTGCTGCAGTTGCTGGTGCTGGTCTGCTTCTGGTTCCTCAGGCTCCGTGATGACTGAGGCCAGAGCGGGATCAGGGGGCTTGGCTGTGGGGTAAGTATCCGGTCCAGGCTGTGAGGAATTATTCTCCTGCTCCATCTTCTTCTTTTCTTGTTCCTCTCTCACAAGTTTTCTCTGCTCTCTCTTACGGGAGATCAGGGACACTCTGTCCTTAATGGCCTTTGCGATGGTCTTGTGATCACCCTCACAAACATAGCCCGAGTCGACCTGGAGGAAGAAAAATATATGCATAATTAAACTTCAAGGACAACAATTAGTCATTATTATAAGGCGACCAGGGGGGATTTTATGTCTGTGAACGTCTGTGGAATTACTATAAATATTGATAATTACATGAAAGTCCACAAATTAACCATTTAAAGATTCAAAAAATAAGGTTTGAATCTTTAGTTAGGTTACAGAACAGAAATCCAAGTATCTTTACCATTTCTTGGGCAACATCATCTGGGACGTCTTTATTTAAGTCAAAGGAAAATTCAATGGCTTCGTTCTCTTTGTATTTCCCTTTAAGTTTCTTTACATCCTCAATGCGCAGCAACAACTTTATGGCCACCAACTCGCCATCATCCTCCTCAGCCAGTTCTACACGAACCCCAGTCTCCTCCTGGAAAAAGGCATGACTTAAGAGGTCCTTGATGCAATACCTAAAAAAAAGAAAAGAAAATGGAGATGAATCGATATAACACAAAATCTAATTTATAAAACTTAGGACCTGCACAAATAACATTAATAACATATGCCCATATAGAAGAAACCTACGCAATAGAGATTATTAGATTATCTAATTAAACACATTTAAATGCAAGTTGAAAATAATCAAGTTTTATTAAATAAATGTTTTATTCAAAATATACATGTGTATTATCTACTGAATGTGTTGACTGTTTTAACACGTGAAGTGTCTTAGTAATCCTTCCTGTGATGATGAGACCCAGAGAGAAGCGAGAGTTTACGTTGAATTAAATGCCAGATTCAGCTTGTTGTATGACCAAAACAACAATAAATCAGAAATAAAATTTCATGCATAAAGTAGGACTATTAATTATAAACCAGAAAATACACTAGGACTCTTATTTTTAAATGTATATGCTTTACTACTTCCAGTTGCTCATTCAAAAAGATGAGGGAGATAAAATATGCACTCTAGAACATTACAATATAAACTCCATAAAGTAAACATTGTCATTATCCATTAACAATAGCTCATAAGCAATTGAAACAAATGAAATAAATGTGCGGTAGTCACTGATTGCAAACTACTTTGAAACGGCAAGCCTGTACAACACGCAAAAATTATGCGTTTTTACATTTCATTACATACGTATTTCATTAAATCATAGCCTTTAAAGTTTAATAATCACATAAAATCATATCGCAACTCGTGTTTTTCCATTCCAAAATTGAAGACGTCTTACAATGAGCCTGTTTTCATGCATACCAATATGCTGATAACTAACAAAAATCATCTTACTGAAATGACTCATTTTGCAGGTTTACATGCAAACCAATGAACAAACCAATAAACACCTCACTCAGTTTATTCCCCTAGTCGTGGCTTCAATACGTAATGTTCTTGTATCTGATATTTCATTTGTTATGCGAGTTGCGATGTTAAATAAAACATTAAAACCCCCCAATATTCCAAAATGTCAGAGGGAAATTTGTACAAACACTTCCCCCTTTGGCTGCATAAGATAAGCTGTGACTTTACTCTGAAAAAGGAAAATGGGTTAACGCATTTCCATGACTTCACAGATTGTCAGCTAATTAAGAATAATTGGCATAAGAATGTGCATGTAAACACAAAAATACTTAAGAAATTTTTATATAATTAATCACGTGGTAATAACAGACCTCAGTCAGGATAGACACCCGATTTCACGACACAAACAAAAATGAAGATGCAGCCTGTTCAATATAATACTGTGGTGTAACCAATATAACACTGAAAATACACTTTACCACAAATTTGCAGTGGACAAGAATAAAAAGGTTGTGAAAACTAAACTAAGACATTGTGACAACTGCACTCTCATGCTCACCTTTCATCTTTATTCTGACGTATACAACCCTCAATGATCTCCTTCACTTCAGGAATTGCCACTTTGTCGAAACTGCCAGGCTTCACCCCCTGTAAACACGACACAGGAAAAAATCAAATTACACTAATGTAGAAAAGTGTCTTTAAAGAGGTCATGAATTGAGAAATCAAAATTTCCTTGATCTTTTGACATATAAGAGATCATTCTACTATAAAAAATATCCTTTAAGTTTTAGAATTCAAAAATTCAGAACTTAAAAGCTTCAGTGAGTAAGATCTTGTTTATCATCAGTAAGACATGTTTAAAAACATTTTTTTAAACACGACACTGCAAACTACTACTATGAATGTTTTTCACTTTATCAAAAAGAATAGAATAAGAACGACAGTGTGACAAACAATGGTATATTCATTCATAATTCTGTTAACAAGAAACACCGCAAGTTGTCAATTATAACTGTGGTAACTCCAAGTAGTTAAAACTTTATTTGCCACAACCAATACTTATAAAGTCATTATTTTAGGTTGTTTTTGTGTGCACAAAATGTATTCCTTTCGCTTCATAACATTAAGTTCGAACCACTGTAGTCACATGGACTATTCTCACGATGTCTTTACTAACTTTCTTGGCCTTGAAAGTGGTTATAACATTGCAGTCTATCGGAGGCCAGAAAGCTCACAGAAAGCATCAAAAATATCGTAATTTGTGTTCCAAAGATGAACGAAGGTCTTATAGGTTTGGAACGACATGAGAGTGAGTACTAATTAATGACAGAATTTTCCTTTTTGGGTGAACTAACCCTTTAGGTCTTTGCTTAGGTATATGAAGACTCGATTAATCATCAAATTAAATGACAGATTCACCAAAATAATCGTTAGAGCCCTTTAACTTGAGGCTGGATTTTCTCAAGGCTTCTACATTGGAATATCTCAAGACTAAATTTTGCATATATTATTGTGTGGTACCACTTACCATAGGTAACATTTTGTTTAATATCATTTTGGTTTTGTGAGAGGTCATAACTTCAGCATTTACTGGTAGAGGTAAAAAAACAACAACTTACCACTGTGTGAGAAAAAAAGCAGAAAGGAAACACCCCCATAGAGGGCAAAAAAGGGATAAAAAGACTAAAATAGTGCAGCAAACAAGGGGGAGGATGAGTGTGCGGGGCTCTCTCCTCCGCCAGTGAAGTGTGGACTTACGCTGGTAACTCTGCGATAGATCTGAGCTGCATTCTGACACTCGGAGTACGGGTACTCAGAAGTAGCCATCTCCAGCATACACATCCCAAAGGCATACACATCCACCGACTCGTCATACTTCTCTTCATACATCTCAGGCGCCATGAACTCAGGGGTACCTTAAATTAAAAGAATGGTTCAGAACTCTCTCAGTACCCTATTACACCCTCTCAGTGAAGAGTTGAGAGGAAGACGATGCTGTTGCTGAAGACCGCTTGGGCACAACCTGCGAGAAAAGAGAGAGGTAGAGGGAAGGAGAGCAAAAAGGGGATAGAAAGTAAAAAAAAAAAAAAAAAAAAAAAAAAGAGGGGAAACTGTCCTCAGTTAGACTGCAATGATAATAAGCCCAAGTTTCTCAGTGTAAGACCTTTAAGGGCAGGAATGCATTCGAGAAACACCAAACTGGTGCACAGGACTCACTCAAAGGCCTGGACTGACCACATGACTCTAAACAAGGTAGCCTGAATTCAAGCAATGTATTTGTAGTTGTTAGCCTAAACAGGATGTTTGAAACCAGTACATGGTCAGAGGGCCTTACGCTTTTACTCACAAGACCAAACTGAAGCACTAGCTATGGATAACATAAACCTTTCAAAAACGTCCTACCTTTAGGTTAACCTGTGAAGAGAAAAGGTTTAGCATTTCAAATGTTACACACTCCATAGCTTACTGAAAAGTGAGGTTCTGTGCACCAAGTGAACTAGTAACCAAGTTACCCATTGACAAAGGTCTCACACGGACAAACTTCACATATTTATAATGGATTCAGACTAATGTGTCACATAATACTGGTGGACTTACCAGGCTCATTTCTGCGTACTTACTGTCTGTACTGCAGTACATTAAATAATCCTTAAAGTAGAATAAGGGGAGACCTGAAATTAGAGCCTAAGGCTTCCAAAACAAAACAAAAACACAAAGATCTCAAAGCTAAAAGTATGAGGGAGATGAGCAGAGAGTTTAAGGCTTTGAGCTCCAGACATTGACACACTGAAAGAAAACAAGCATTTCCTTATGGGGGGAAAAAATGAACAGATTCATTAGCATCATCATCATTAAATCATGGTTGACTGAAGAAACAGACCACAAATTTCCGAACCAGAGCAAAAGATCACTCACGGTACCTGCCAGCCCAGGGCTCAGCTCTAGCTCTAGTGTTATCCCATGATCAGATCAGGTTTCCCTGCAGACGAGTCACAAAATATCTACAACTGCTCCACAACTACTCACTTTGTCTGAGGGTACCTGAAATTGTGGCAGTAAAGACAGAAGAACAGACAGAAACTACATTTGATCTAAAGGAGGGTGTCAAGAGACAACTTCCATAATGCGGGAGCCCTGGTTTGCTGCGGTTTGAGCGGTCAGGGAAACGCTGTGGTCTGCTTTCTCACCACTGTTATTAAAACGCGCTTTGAAAAGAAGCAGAGGAAGAAAAGAAACACGGAATGAAGGATTTGCTTTTCCCTCAACCACAAATCTGAGTTGGCCACTTCAAATGGATTTCGATTCGGAGGCGGTAACGCAAGTTGCAAATACTTAGCCGTACCTATGACGCTCTTGGCAAAGGAGGCCCTCTTGAGGGTAGCCAAGCCCAAGTCTCCAATCTTGACTGATCCAGTAGGTCCGGTGATGAAGATGTTGTCGCACTTGAGGTCCCGGTGGATGATGGGAGGCGACCTTGTATGAAGGAAGTGGAGCCCCTTCAGAATCTGCCGGCACCAGCTTCGCAGGACTTTGATCTTCATCTCCTTAAACCTTTTTAGATACCTAAAAGGGCACCGAAAACAAGTAAATCATAGCAGGTGGGCTCGATGACGAACATGGTTTAAAAAAAAAAAAAATCTTACAGGAACAAATAAGAGCACTTACGTCTTGAGAGTCCCAGATGTCATGAGTTCAGTCACCAGGACAATACACTTCCTCCCTTTCAAGGATGACTCCCAGGAGTCGTAGAAGCGTACTATGTTGGGATGCTGAAGACCCTTAAGCATTCCGGCTTCCTCTTTAAAACGCTGCCGCTCTGACTTGGACAACTTGCGATCCTGAAAAAGAATTGTATGTTTTACAACATTAACATTGTCAGCAGAGAGGCAACAAAACGATATTGCAACAAAATTTCACAAAGCAAAATTGGTCCATTGTCTACGGTCACGGTCTTAAAAAAAAAAAAAAAAAAAAAAAAAAAAAAAATCACGTTTCAAATGTTCAAACCAAGCAGCATTCTGTTGTTCAATGTGGCAAATTTGCGTAAACAAATTTGATGTGAAATCTGCGTAGGGAAATATTTCGCTCTTTTTCGCACGATTGCACAGATTCATACTGAAATTACTGGATTTTGCTCGCAAAATTTTGCCCAGAAACAGTCAGTTTGGACACACCTTAAATCAGGGGTGCTAAATCCTGTTCCTGGAGATTTACCTACCTGCAGAGCTCAGACCCAACACACCTGACTGCAATTATCAAGTGCTCCTTGAAGATCTTAATTAGCTGTTCAGTTAATTTTTTTTTTTTTTAAACTTGTGAGAAGTGAAACTGATAAACAATGGCAGAAAAAGTCCTTTTGAAAAAAAAGAAGGATTTATTCAGAGTATTTTACTTATTAAACTTCTAAAGAAATGAATGATAAATATGTGCTGTCAAAGCAGTTAAGAAGTTTGATTTTTTTCTTTATTTAATTTAATTAAACAAAAGTAGACATAAAAAGCTACATAAAACTGCAGTGCTTTAACCAGATTTATATTCACCAGCCTCCCCAACTGCTTTAAGCATGTTTAATACCTCTTTGACTTTTCTTTGATAAAAAAAAAAGTTGTCTTGAATTGTGGTTTCACCAAGGAGGAAATACTGCTGCTGCAAAAACCTCATTTGCAGTCAAAGTAGATGGTGCAGAACTAATAATATCATCTACAATGAAACTGCAAAGTACTTGCCTCAAACTGCTGTGTGTGTCCAACTACAGTTAAAACAATGGACTCAATTCAAATGGCAATTCTTAGTTGACCTACATTTGGTGTGGTCAGCTGCCATCTCTGGAATGAGAAACATTTAGCCGTGAGTTTGCCTTTGTCAAGCCCAGCGGGGATGGCCATTCACCCTAAACTAGGGTTAAAACTTCCATACCTGCTCACATATACGCAATTAACACAATTAGAGGTCTTTAGCACAACGCCTTAATGGGGTGAAGCCTGGTAAAAAGCCAATTCAGTACTGACTGATGTGGGTTAGAGGAAGGGGGGCTCCGCTTTGCACCCCACCCTATGACAGACCTACTTTCTCTCTCTTCCTCTTTGGCTATTCCAAATATGTGGTGCACTCTGTGGCCTGTAGGACAAGGCCAGCAAAGCGTGGGAGAGTTTCCCCAGAGGAGGGGCGGCCTGCACACTAAACTCCAGCGTGAGGATAAAACTCCTGGCATGAATCCGGCTCACGTGTAAAGGCACATACCACTTCAGGCGGAAGATAAGGAATTAGGATTAGTGAGATGATCTGAAACTCAAATTACTAGTGCTGTCAATCGATTAAAAATATTAACTAATTAATCACACATTTTTCTATAATTAACCACAATTAATGGCACATTAGTTTTTAATATATATTTTTTATATTGTAATACGTTTACATTGAATCTCCAAAATAATGTAGAAACAACATAAAGACATTATTTTTAAATATTTGTTTATTAGCATCTTTTTATGAAGCGTGCCAGAAATATAATAAAAGATCCATTTCACCCTGGCAATCATCTCTTCACTCTGCTGCCATCTGGAAGACGTGATCGATCTCTTAGGACATGCAGCTCCAGATTTTTGAATAGTTTCTACCCACATGACATCAAGGAACTGAATTCTAGTTAAAACCGGAGGGCTGTTTTTATTAAATTACGGGTTTGTGCAATAATGTTTTAATTAATATATATTTTTATTGATTATTTTTATTCAACTTTGTACTTCTTGCTTATATTTTGTTTGTATACATGTTGATGTGCCACCGAGAAGCAAAAAATTTCGTTGCATAACTTTGCAATGACAAATAAATTATTCTATTCTAAGCACTATGTATGAAGGCCTGTATCACCAATACCAGTACTGATACGGATGTCTCTATTAGATTAATTTTTTTCTCAATTTTAGCCATTAACAATAGCCATTCCACATTACAGTATAATTAATAGGCAATTTAAAAATGTAATAAGCTTTAAATATATACACATCTTCTCATACCATTGTAATAAATGTCACATTTAGCTGTGCCTTTAATATATCAGGGCTCAACGCTAAGGTTTTTTGTACTGACCCAGTCAGGCTGGTTCAGATTTTTACCTGCTCTACTAAAATGCATTTTATGCAAGTTATTGTTTTTGTTGGACATTCATACGCTCATCTATCAGCCTGTATTGTTAATCAGTGATCACATGGGGGTCACGTGCTTTGTGAACATTTTTGTTTTTGTTAGGATCTGAATGGGCTTATTTCCTATCTAAAATTGCTATAATGTTACATTAAGGAAGTAAAAGAAAATTTTACGCATTACACCGGCACTATACTAGTCTCGTTGATTTGAATCTGGAACCAGGCCTGGTCTTAAAGTGAAGATATTTAAAGATGGTCAGGGTGTCAGTGCCATTAACTAAGATTAATAAATGCTGTAGAAGTATTGCTCATTGTTAGTTCATGTTCATTTTACCATTTACCACTATTAAGTTTGGTTAATATTATTGAATGCACTGTATTACCTAACAAATGAAAAATGATACAATACATATTCATGCATCAGTTATTTGGTAACGCTTTACAATAAGGTTCAAGTAATATTTATTATAAAACTATTTAATGCAAATAATTATTTAACTTTAAGATAATAAAATATTCATAAACGTACCAAGTACAAATCATATTAACTGGGAAAAGAAATCTTTAAAAAGTTTAAGGTTACTGCAGAAGGCTAAATGGATTTACAGAGGTCCATTAAAGGGATCAAATGCAGGGTGAAAGGCAAATGCAGGACAACTGGGGTGAAACTCAAGCAGTTGCTTGAAAGTCAGTAATATGCACTTGCAGTGATGACTTAGTTAACTCGCTAAATAGTTTAACTAGAGTATTGGTATATTGAATTAGACACTTAGAGGGAACTTCTGTAAAAAAAGAGAAGCATCTGACATCCATTTTCATTTTCTTTTTGTGGTGACCTACATATTGTTCAAATGTGTTTAGCATGTGAGAAAGGAAAGGAGAGAAATGTAGGAGGGGGATATCCCTGAGTTTAGCATAAGACAGATGGCCTTCTGGGGGAGATCTACAGGCCCTTCCCTTTTCTGCAACAGTGTGAACTTGCAGCCTGGAACACATACCGTTGTGTCGCACAAGACAGGCCGATAGATACAAATAGAGACAGAGACATGAAATGCGAGAAAGTGATGCAAAGAGAGGCTGAACGCTAGAGAGAGAGGCTTTTGTTTCAAATCAGTATATGAGCTGGCTACGCCTGAGGGGCATGAAGAGGAGAACAGCAGCTCACGTGGTTCTGCCTCGTCATCGCTCTGCAAAAGAAGAGGCAGCAGGGGGTGGAGAACAGCAGCAAAGTCAAGCCTTGGCAGTACAGCTCACCATACTTTACACAGATTACAACTGCTTTGGTGGTTGAACTTGACCCACTTTTAAATTCACACCTCTATGTGGCGCATCAAAACAAAAAGCTGCTCCTTCATGATAATAATAAAATGAAGGATACATCTAAATGCAAAAAGACTTTTTTAGAAGTGGGTCACACAACTTATGAGCCAATTATTTTCCGACAGAGGTGCTTTCGCTATGTAGTCTGCCAGCGTCAGCATGCTCTGTGCAAGCACACCTCACCGCAATTACTCATGCTTTTATCACATCATAAACCAATAAAAGTGGAATGATTGCAAAGACCTATTCCTTGTGTAATTATTCCATAGCATACGGTGCAAAAGCTCATGTTTCTCACGATTCATAAAATATTAAATTTACAATAAGTTGAGATTTTATTTTAAAAAGCTGTAGACTGCAATTTATAGAAGAATGTTTCTGTCTCAAATTAAAAAATAAAAAAGGTATTGAGAAAATAGTGAAGTTACATTTAAAATGAGATATAGTCACACCATGATGAAATATACACTACTATTCAACATTTACAAAAGAAATAATGGTCTTATTCAGTAAGGATGCACTAAATTGATCTAAAGTTACAGTAGTAAATACATTTATAATTTTACAAATACTTGATCTCACAGATTATTATTGCTGGGCATTGACACAAATTTCATGATCGATTCTATTTCAATTCACAAGCTTACGATTTGAATAAATTTTGATTTCATATTGATTAATTGGGGCCTATCAGGTACAGTACATGGCAAATTTCTTCAAGGAAAACATCTCTCAACTAATGCTATAACTATACAGGGAACCTCAGTTGGTTTTTATAATTACGTTATAATACATTTTTGATATAAACATTTAAATGGCAGCTGTCATAAAAACATGACAGATTTATTCAAACATCAAATATTGAAAAACAGGTTAAGTAAAAAAATACAATGATTCTGCAATATAGTGCATATATTTAGCTCTCTAGACTACATTTTTCTAGCTGACTAATGAGTTTATGGTTACTGAATGGCTTTTCTGAGGTAAAGTAACATTTTCTTTTGAATGTGTAAATTCAAAAGACTGCAAGATGCAAATTGCAATTCCAGGAAACAAAAGCCACACTGTAAGATATAAAGTTACAATTCAACTTTTTTTCTCTCTGAAGAGAATCAGGCTTCCACATCAACTAGACCGTCTCAAAGTACACTTTAAATAAACACTATGATTTACGGCATATGTCACACCACTTACAATACACACCTGGTGGTCTAAAATAACCCAATTAGGAAATGAGAATTTTCTATTCAAGGATGATACTACAATGCCGGGGCTACGGCCAAAGATGACAACAGCTTTAAAAATACTGGCCAAATGCCAGTTGGGTTAAGTGTCAGGGGTGTGTATTGAGATGCTTCAGAGGTGAGACGCACCAAAGGTGTGACAAAAGGACTAGTAAAAGTGCCTTCCTTTTTGTAGAGAGATTAGAATGCAAAATTAAATATGAACAATCCAAACTGATGACATGCCTTGGAAAGGTGTAGGTGGAACATTTTAGTTAAAATCAAACTAGTCATAAGATTGTCATTACAAGGTGCTGTACCGGAAAGACCTCAAGCCAGCTTTGTAGGTTTAAGAGAATGAGATAATATTTAATCTAGGCCTAAATGAGCAGATCAGATAGTGATTTACCATCATCAGCGGAGAGATCAAGAGTGCTATCAAAGTCAAGTGTTGCACTTTGTTATCCTAGCTGAAAAGCTGTGACATCCTGTATTTTACTCACCAAGACACAAATGAAATGGTGCTTTCAGGTTTTTCAGGTAGATCTAACAGTACTATCGATCAGTAGATTAGGTACATAAATCGAATAAAGTAATCAAATGTAAAAAAGCACTGCATAGTCTTCACTGTATAAATTAAATATAGATGCATCCTTATTAATGTTACAAAATGTATTCAGTCAAGAGCAGTGATTTTTTTTTTTTTTTTAGTCTTTTGCTGTTTGATTAAAAAAAACAACAGGAATATTAGGCTGCTGTCACTTTAAGACAATGCATGGATCTATGCTGATACTGCTACACATGCATTGTCTTTCTCAACTGTTTACGCTCACTTAAGACATAACCGACTATACTCGCCAAGACAGGCCTTTTGACAATTTTGAGTGAAATTGTCCATTCAAGATTTAATTAGTCCATTCATTGGCTAATTAAAGACATTCTTTAGTCGCCTAGTGTGAAACTTGGGTGCATATGCGAGTAATTTACTTTTTTGGAGACAAATTTTGTCCATTTTGTAACAAAATGACAAAAGCAGTGTTAATTGATTATAAAAACCACATATATCTTTGTTAACACTTAATAAAACTTCAAAATTAATTATATCTCCATTAGTTTTTTTTTTTACACTTTTAAAAATCGTATTCCTCAATGACCCGTATATCTATTGTTAAAATACTTAATAATTTGATGTCATTCACAATACTTCATGGGATTGTAGTCCTTTCCCTCACTAAAGCCACTGATTACAGTCCTATTTTCATCCTATTTTCAAATACCTTTTTTTTTTTTTGGTTCAAATCAAAGTTTGTAATGTTGCGATTCACCTCGTAGCTGGTTGGATTGGTTCGTGGGTTAAGACTCTCTTAAAATCCCCATGGGAAAAATGTATGGAAAAAGCGGCCAGCTGAAAAAAGTGGGTGGGGACTAATGCACTCTATAGGACAATTCACACTGCACCGACAGACGCAGACCAACAGTAACAATCACCAGATAACAGCAAGTCACTTCTCAGACATTCTAATTCGATTCAGCATGTTCAATCGGCAAAAACAAGCTCCGACAGGGCTGATGAAGTGTCTGTTGCCATCTGTCGGTGCGGTGTGAATTGGCCTTATTAAAGGAAACAACTAGTTTTACAAACACAAGAAACATACCTGTAACTCGCACCATGCCACCTCCACCGTGGTTTCAGTATCCAGACCCTTGTATACAGTCTTGAAAGAGCCACGGCCTATCTCAATGTCAAACTTCAAGAAACGGCCATCCGGCGACGTTCCGACTGCATTTGTCTCAACTTCCTCAATGTCCTCCTGCTCCTTCTTAGCATCCCGTAACTCTGCCTCAGCTCGTGCCTTCTCTTTACTTTCTTCATCGTCCTCTTTCTCATCCTCTCGTTTCGTGTCAACACTATCTCCAGACTTCGGCTCCGCAGCCAAACACGGTGCTTCTGCGGAAAGAAGCGGTCTGGCATTTGCAATCAACACTGGCTTGGACTCTACTGAAGTCTCAACACCATCAGCCACTTTCTGTTCTGGTGCAACCAACACTTTAGCTTGTGTGGCCACAGATGCGGCTTTGGTTTCCAGGGCAGGAGGTTCACAAACAAGAGCATGGGTGTCCGTTGAGATGGTTAGGATTGCGTTCTTGCTGGGCAGCTCCAACGCTGTGGCATTGGAGTCGTTGATGACGCTGCGACGGAAAAAACGATGCTCTCCCTTCAGCAGTTCCCGCTCCATTGTGTGGTGGCGACGCCGGACCTCGACACCTAGACGCTCACCCACCAGCGTGTCTGAGCTGGTGCCGTTGACATTCTTCGAAGGAGGAGAAAGGAACTTGACCATCTTGTCGCTAAGATTTTCTGACATTTCTCCAACCAGTGGAGTGAAAAGTCGGGTTAAACTTTATATGCTATCCATGCATGGGAAAAAAAGGAGTATAATGAGAAGAGGTCACTTCAAACCAAGTGGAAATTTACCAAACCTCCCTCCTCTCAAAACAGCACTTCAGATAAAGTCAATGCTCTTGCAAACTAAAGTGTTAGAGAGGAGCACAGGAAGTGCTTGGTGATAAAAGTAACGCAGGATCCATGCACAGATCAAAATACGTTGATGATAAAAAGGAGACCTCACATCCAGCTCATCCATCCTGTGAAAAACTGTGGGGTGTATTCAATCCACATAGGGGGTCTCCTGAGGGGGGCAGGGTAATAGCCCACTGATAAATGTGATGATGACAGGGTCGTGCCAGGCAACAAAGTTTAACCCTTGCGTCCGATTCACTGAAAGACACAAAATATAGTTTAACCAAGGTTGGTTAGCCAGAGTTAACAAATTTACACTCAACTTAAAAGTCTGCTTGTACACAAGGCAATGGCTTTTCCACAACCAGGCAAATATAAACCAGTTCAAATGAGGTTAAAGGATTAGTTCACTTTCAAATAAAATTTTCCTGATAATTTACTCCCCCCCCCCCCCATGTCATCCAAGATGTTCATGTCTTTCTTTCTTCAGTTGAAAAGAAATTAAGGTTTTTGATGAAAACATTCCAGGATTATTCTCCTTATAGTGGACTTCAATGGACTCCAAATGGTTGAAGGTCAAAATTACACTTTCAGTGCAGCTTCAAAGGGCTTTAAACGATACCAGATGAGGAATAAGGGTCTTATCTAGCAAAAAGATTGGTCATTTAAAAAAAAAAAAAAAAATGTAAATATGCTTTATATAAACAAATGATCACCTTTATAAGTGCTTCCGCTTTCCATATTCTTCAAAAAGCTTACGCTGTATGTCCTACGCCTTCCCTATTCTACTTACGGAAATAGACAGGCGTAGATAGGCGTAGGATATACAGCGTAAGCTTTTTGAAGAATACAGAAATGCGTTTTTTGGTAGAAGCACTTAGAAGGCAATCATTTGTTTATATAAAGCATATATATTTACATTTTTTTCGAAAATGACCGATTGTTTCTCTAGATAAGACCCTTATTCCTTGTCTGGTATTGTTTAAAGCCCTTTGAAGCTGCACTGAAACTGTAATTTTGACCTTCAACCGTTTGGAGTCCACTGAAGTCCACTATAAGGAGAATAATCCTGGAATGTTTTCCTCAAAAATCTTCATTTCTTTTCGAATGAAGATAGACAGACATGGACCTCTTGGGTGAGTAAATTATCAGGAAAATTTTATTTGAAAGTGAACTAATCCTTTAAGAGTTTACTCTCACTTTCTAAAAAGCAAGGATGTTACGTTTAAACCTGTTAACATAAAAATAGACCAGTCATACTGAAACTTTGTGATAAAGACAGAGTAGGAGGAAGTAACTCTTTGATTTTTCACATTTAACCATCAAGGCAAATTCTCGTTACATTTCCTAACTAGCTAATTTATATCCTATTTAAATGTAAACAACAAAGGTATTCTGCATTTTTGTATATTTAAACAAACCATTTGAAGTAAATCCTTCAAGACAAACAGTATCTGTCTTCAGTACAGTGAACATATGTTGCGGGATTAGTAACGTTAAATTAGATTCACCCTCACCATGTGTGAACACCAAACAGTTTCAAATGAAATAAAATCAATATGTTGAAATAAAATCGTTTACTTTTCTTTCGATGAACATGAAAAGGCTAACTGAAGAATGTACTAGCGGTGACTTAAGATGTCAAGCCTCAAATTCACATTTTTTAATCATTATGTCAGTTTCTTTTAGTTATCATAAGACTCCAGAAGAATGGGAATATAGCCCAGCAGTACTGTGGGCTAGTTTTATAATACTTTTATGGTGACTTGCGTCATTTTTAAGGTTGAAAGAACCCGTCTCCATTCACATTCATGGAGAAAAAAAAAACCCGAACAGCAAATTTTCGTAATTTCTCTTTAGTACTTCACAGAAGAAATAAAGTCACACGGTATTAAACCGACGACTAAATGAATGAGCAAACTATTTTAATTTTTAGATTAACTATCCCTTTAAATGAGTCTTATATCTTGAGTTGACCAAAAACGAGCTAGAACCAAAGGTTAACCGCTAGTAAATAAATAAATACTAGTCACGACCCCGTTTAGTTTGACTAAAGGCCGTTTTATCACCACATTTAAGACAAAAACTTACCATAATGTTAAGCGTCGTCGTCATCTTCAGTTATCGGTGAATACCAACGGCCAACTCCAGGTTTAACCGGTAATTCCCCAAACGCGCGTGCTCAGTATTTGAAATAACGTTTAACCGGCGGAAACCATGTGAGAAACTAAATGTCTATCGCTTCACGGATTTTTAGACAGTAAAAATGCGACAAAATGCCTAAACGTCGGTTACTGTGCCTCCGCTCTAAGCCGTCTCGAGCGATACTGCGAAGTTCTTATGTCAAACACTACAACAGCGCGTGCCGCTTCCGCTAATGGTTGCTCGCGAGACTGCAGAGCAGGTTCTCTTTGTTATTCCCTTTCAACTGACCTCGATTCATCTTCCTTGTACACTCATCTACTGCATGACGTCGTGCGTGCAAACGATGCAGTTCAAGTTGACGTTACAATATTTACATCTACAGGACGCAAAGCTAGAATAGAAAAATCCTGGAGACTATATCCATTTATGCCGACACGAAAACTTGGCTTTGGGTGCAGAACGCTCGCGAGCGCTTTGTGGCTCTATTGTTGATCCCGCACAGATGTAACGTTAGACGATTTGCACGCGCTGGATTCAAGGCTGCGCAATCTGCATGCCATCGATACTTTACATTTTCTGCATCGCACAAATACATGCTACATGAACAAACCGGTTCGTGATCAACAACAATAACCCGGACTGTGTCCACTCCCCCTGCTTGTCTTTATTCGAATAATCTCTTACAGTTAGAAAATAGCGCCGCCTGCTGAAGAATCAAGCGCATGTATTAAAACCGCGTTTTAAAGGAACAGTACACTCGAAAATGACAATTCTGTCAAAATTGACTAAACATGCATAACATTGTTTGTTCAGTCAGTGGAACACAAAATGAGAAGTTTGGTTTAATGCAAGCCTCAGTCACCATCCATTGAATCCTTTTTCATAGTGAATGGGGACTCTTCTTATTCTAAGTGTACTTCTTAAAGGGATAGTTCACACAAAAATGAACAATGTGTCATTATTTACTTACCCTCAAGCTGTTCCAAACCTGTATGAATGTCTTTCTTCTGCTGAACACTATTGATATTTTGAAGAATATGGGTATAACCAAACAGTTGATGGACCGCATTGACTTCCATAGTATGAAAACAATACATTGGAAGTCAATGGTGCCCATCAACTGTTTGGTTACTAACAATCTACAAAATATCTTCTTTTGTGTTCAGCACAACAAAGAAATATATACAGGTTTGGAACAACTTGATATTATCATATTTGATACATTCCTAAAGCCTCTAAATGATCAATTTGATCAAAATCCACTGAAATACCTTTTTTACACAATCTTCTACATACCTTCTGCCATCTGATTGACATATGATTATCCATCCATCCATTTTCTTTTTTTTTTTAGAAAAAAATGTTCAAAAATAAGTGTCAAATATGAAACAGGCTTTTGAAGAATGTTTATTTTATCTCTCAAACATCATTGTATTGAATTTAAATATCACCTTAATAAAATATTATTGGTGTACAGTGACATTTTTTTAATGCATTTTAATTTAAAGCTACAATATGTCAATTTTTCACCACTAGAAGTCGCTTATTCAAAACAAAGGTGTAGCTTGATGATGCCTTGATTATGTTATCTTTATGTTTACAGCCGGTGGAAAAGAATCGGGATTGGACTCAGGCATGAGATTATTAATGTTACTGTAGTATGAAGCAGAGCAGGTCCGAGTGCTGTGCGAGCAGAAACGAGGCTAATGAGAGACGAGTGCGACACACGTCTCGAGAGAAGCAGAACTTTTATTATGTAACAGTCGCTGCTTCTGCTTCTTCCGGTCAGGCGTATGTGGGGTAAAGCAGCACTGTTTTATCATATTAGATACATTTGTTGAAAGTTGTTTCTACTCTGCATTCGCTCAGCAGATACTTTGAGTACTATAAAACTAGATCGATATTAGGCATGATAAAACATGGTACTCGCAGTAAATCAAGAAAACGAGATTTAAACAATAAGACTTACTGTGTTGAGCTATATAACAATGTTATATTAAAATTAGATTTCTGTCAATGAATGTATCCAGACAGTTGCTGAGCTGTCTAATAAAACATATAGTATATTAAAGTGTCTTTGGTGTTTCCATGGTTTCTACAAAATAAAAACGGAAATCGAGGGTAACACAGGTGTCATTGATAAGCGATGCACAGACACGTCCCAAGTCCTGGTTAAAATTGCTTATTTCTCTGAATTTAAACATTCTTGGAAGCATTTGGTATAATGTACAGTGGCATGAAAAAGTATGTGAACCCCTTGCAGAATCTGTGAAAATGAGAATTATTTTAATAAAATAAGAGGGATAATAAAAAATTGCATGTTATTTTTTGTTTAGTACTGTCCTGAGTAAGATATTTTACATAAAAGATGTTTACATATAATCCACAAGACAAAAAAAAAAAAGCTGAATTTATTAAAATAACCCCATTCAAAAGTTTGTGAACCATTGATTCTCAATACTGTGTGTGGTTACCTGATGATCCACGACTGTTTTTTTGTTTTGTGATGGTTGTTCATGAGCTATATATATATATATATATATATATATATATATATATATATATATATATATATATATATATATATATATATAATTATAAATGTATAACATTGTTCTAGTGTTTTTGGGATATTTTAATGCAAAAATCTTTTACATATTGTGCCTTTTTAAGTATGATGCAAAACATAAAATAGCCTACATTATGCAAACTTTTTTCCTTTTTTTTACATTTACTTTTAATATTTTGTATCGTGTGCATGATTTATAAATTATGGGAATGAAATAGTAAATTGTGCTCACGCTTAAGTAAATCGCCGGAATGAATTAGTAAATCGTGCGCACGATTTAGCCTACTATTTTTTTCTCGCGTGTCATGTCCGGGGCTCCGTAATTTTGTCTAAAGGTTCAATAAAGTGTTTCAAAAATTTTTGACTCACAATAATACACTTAGCACCATATTTCACAGAAAAAAGAAAACCAGGTTTGGTACAATATGAGTGTGAGTAAATGCTGAAAGATTTGTCCATTTTGTGGGAACACTGTCCCTTTAAGAGGAATCAAACCCCACCAACTGGTTATTATCTCTGTTCTCTGTCTATAAACTGACTGGGAGGTGATAAAGTGTAGCTTAGAAATTTACATGGTTTGAGGCAGGATGACTATTCAGAGATGCAAATAAAGATAATATACAAGTAAAGGCCATATTATGGCATATACAAAAAAAAAAAAAACAGAATAGAACAGTAGATTCAAATTACAAAATAAAGAATGACAAAATAAATAAATATTTGTATATATATTATATATATATAATTTGATATATAAATGAAAATGTACACTACATAAAGTGAATATCGACAATTGAACGTCAATTTTTATTTTATTTTATTTATTTATTTATAATAAAATGACCTTCGTAGCATGGCGTTGGCATTTCAGAGGCGAGTGTTGTGAGCGCGCAGCGTAGGCGTTACGTCACTGAAGTCCTCCAGCTCTGGGAAGATGCTGGTGTGTGTCTGCAAATAATAAAATCATAAAGCAATACAAAGAAAAATAGGCCGCTTCCTCTCTATCACACATCACTTGGACAGACGGTCGTTACATATCGGATGAAATAGACCAGCCATACAAGGTAAAGTGAATTTTGGAAGAAAAAAAAAACCTATTGTGGTTTATAATAAAAATAGTGAATGCTTGTATATGGTTACGGTTATTCAATATCTACATATATTGATTTTTAAATATCGCCTCTCATTTACTGTCGCATTTGCTGGACAGCTATTACTAACAAAAGAGGAGGCAAATGTGTTAAGCCATGCAATGGTGGAGAAGAAGGACACTGAGGGAGGATGCTCAGGATTGTGGCTGAGCGATTGCAGGGCTGAATTTTACGGAATATTAGGTTTAATATATCCGTAATATAAATTGTATACGAATTGTAGTCTGTAATTTTGCGCATTTGCAAGTCTCATTGACATGGTGTGTGGGAAATGCCGACGCTTCTGGTTGGTTTGTCAACGCTGTGAGCAGCCTTCACCTAAATAGAACAACATTATTGAATCGACAGCGATGGACATTGAATATGTGTTTAGAGTATAAACCATTAGCCGAGTATCCCATAATAATGTTGGTAAAACTGTTGTCATTAAATGTTTGATAACCTTGGAGTGTGAGCCTACATTAAAACCCCACCTTTCCTTCGATTCACTCATTCGGTGTGTAAATGGGAGATGCATTATTACATAGCTTGTGAATTATTTTTGTAGGCTATATGAGAGGAACTGTCTATAGCACGATCCAGATTACTATTAAGATATATAATAATAATGATATGAACAATAGTAATGTTAACGTGTAAGTGTTGTGGGGGAAAAAAGCTTAAAATCACTGACTAAACATAGCTTTTTTAAATATCTGTTGTTTGTTGAAACCGCTGTAAAAATCTTGTTGTTGATTGTTTTGTACATTTTAAAGGACATTTTTTAAACATTCTGTCCATTTAGAATATTTGAAGTCTGAATATGAACAATTGTAGCTATAATTATATCTAAGTATACATACTAAAGCAAAGCATAGCTGTTAATAATGCACAAGATATCATAACACAAACGCTAACACTATATTTGATTATACAGCTCTCTGTGGTTTACCATACTGGTAAATTTCGACTAGTTTTAGTGATTTTAGTGTTTTTAATCAAAAACCACTGCAAAACTAGCCTCTGAAACAGAGAATAGAGATATAAGCCCATTAAACCCATCCCAATATAAGCCTAGAATAAATTTATGGAAATACATCAACTCTAGATACAATTACGATTCATATATTGGTGGAAAACCCCCACATTTATGCCCCTATTTGATCAATGTTTTGTGGTAGAGATATATGATATAATGAAATAATATAATGATGTGTGTTTTGAGGGTTTTGCATTTTTATTTTATTTTACAGGCCACCATAGTTGCTCCATTTGAAAGAAAGGTACTGAAGACTGGCCTTTGCTCGACAGATGACATTTCTTATACTTGAGATGACCTGGCCTGGCTATTAGCACATTTCCTCACATAAATTTGTTTTGGTGGGTAAATTTACCAAATTTACCAAAATGTACGGAAGTTCGCGCTCGGTGAGCAAAATGGACAGTAATCACGGCGGGGGTAGAAACAACCAGGGCAACTCGGGTCGCTCGCCGCGACTGCCTCGGTCACCCCGCATGGGCCACCGTCGCACCAACAGCATGGGGGGCAGCGGCGGAGGCCCGGGCGGCTCTGGAGGCAAGACGTTGTCCATGGAGAACATTCAATCTCTAAATGCAGCCTATGCTACGTCAGGGCCGATGTACATGAGCGACAACGAGGTCGCAATCGGCACCTCCTCTGACCTCCCAAAGAGCGGAGTAGCGACGGGACGCTTTGGAGGAAGCATTCCCTATGGGGTCCGGGGAACGGTCACAGGCAGCACACCTGACATGGCCATGGTGCCGGCAGTGTCGACCGACTCTATGGGCTTTGGAGGGGAGATCCATGCAGCTTCAACCGTTCCTCACTCCCTACGTCAAGCAAGGGACAACACCATCATGGAGCTCCAAGCCCAGCTCAAGGAGGTGCTGAGGGAGAACGAGCTCCTTCGGAAGGAGATCGAGGTGAAAGAGAGCAAGCTCAGCTCCTCCATGAGCTCCATCAAAAGCTTCTGGAGCCCGGAGCTGAAGAAGGAACGTGCACTGCGCAAAGACGAGGCGTCCAAAATAGTAGTGTGGAAGGAGCAGTACCGTGCAGTACAAGATGAGACACAGGTGGGTAAATCTGGCAAGATATGCTTGTTTTTTTTAAGTATAAACAGTGTTGGGGAAAGTTCCTTTTAAAGGTAATGCATTACAATTTATGTTACTCCCTAAAAAGTAACTAATTGCGTTAGTTACTTTTTATGGAAAGCATTACTTTTGCGTTACATTTTTTCACTAGGCTTGCTTGTTTGTTTTTAAAGTTATATTTTTGGCAAATGTAAAGGCCCTTTCACACCAAAAGTGAAATTAATAAGCTTCAGGGTGATCACAAATGTGATGTTTATCTAAATTAATTTTTGCTTATTATTATGGTTGAATTGGAACATCGAAGATCAGCAGCAAAGAAACTGGTGAATAAAGTGAGATTAAATACATAAAGTATATTTGTTTAATTTAATATATTTAATTATTGCAGGTTTGTGCAATATTCTGAGTTTGCATTTTACTGTTGTTATTCATTTTGAGGAATACTGACTCTGTTTTTGTGCAAGTGAGATGAGTAAATGCTTTCATTTAGTCTAGAACTACAATATCCGTTATGTTTACACACAACACCTCTGCACGTACTCTCGATTTCTCTCAACATGGGGACAGGAGATCTGCCAGTCAATACATGGGAAAACAAAGTAACTTGCGTTACTTATTTTAAAAAGTAACTCGGATATTGTGTTGTAAATTTAAAAGTAATGCGTTACTTTACTAGTTACTTGAAAAAAGTAATCTGATTACATATCTCAAGTTACTTGTAATGCGTTACGCCCAACACTGAGTATAAGTGATATTTTATTGCTGATCAGAGAGTTGTTTTGTGGCTTCAGTGGTATTTAGATTTAAAGCATGTGCTTAAAGGAATCTAGATTTAAATTAGTATCCTAGATCAGTACTAAAAAGGCACTGTATATCTATAAAAGTGTACTTCCATCTAAAAAATAGATTTACACTGATACATTTTGGATAAGTGCAAACTAATTTGCATACTTCTTCACTATTCTCTGCCAAAACACAGCGAGGTGTAGTGTACTATGAGTACTAGGTACTTCATCAACCAAAAAAAGGGCAGAATTTTTGCATACTACCATACAACTCTATATACTTAAAGCAGAAATGGTAATAGTAATATGGCAGTATGCTATTCTGAATTCAACAAAAGTGTGGAACTTAAATGTGGACTAGATACAGGTAAATAATACTAAAATAAATGCACATCAGGTGTATTTAAAATGCCATTTATTTCAAATGGAAAACCACTGCTTCTGTATAATAAAAAAATGTAACGTTTAATTTGAGACCACATTGCTTGTATAAAATGCACTAGAGTACATATTGTATAGTACATTTGGGAAACAACCTATTCAATTTATCAGCACATAATATATATATATATAGTCACAATACCCATTACTATTTTGCAATATATAATATGCATACTGTGCATGCAGTATGCATGTTTTAGCATGCACAGAATGACCAGTGACTCCCTACATTTGCCAAAATATGCATTATACAAAGCACACTGTGCTTGGTAGTGTAAAATCTCTATTATCAGACATGATTTTTCATCTTTTTTTTAATCATTATTGAAGATTTTTTTTTCTTTTAACAAAAAACATGCAAAATTTTGCAGTTTTTTATTTGAACAGGACATCACTAGCTTAATGTGACCACAGCGTAGCATTCTTCTGTTAAAATTTTTTATCTTCAGAATGCATATTGTCATGCATGCTATTTTTAAAATAGCAAGCAGTATACAGTATATACAGCTCAGTATGAGTGCAATAGTTTTCCATTCCAAACACTGCCCTGAAATGCATGCGTCAGGTAGAACTGACCAGCTTAAACTAGTTAAGACCAGCAAACCATCTTAGGCTGGGTATAACTATTTATAGACACATTTTTATCGCATCAGTGCATTTTCATAGATTTATAGGTGCGAGAACTGAGATCCAGCTCATCTTCAAACGAGAAGGAAAAGTCTACCTCCGCTGTGAGGTGACGCTAATGGCCAATCCTGAAATGGACATCCTGGTCCTGCTGTGTGCGGCTCACTGCACTGCCTGAATTCCTGCAAGCCACAATATGCTCGATGAGCAATACATCTGAGCTAATTAAGACTGAAACTCTGTTTTCAGATATTCAGTGATCCTTTTAAATGTACGTTGAGATACTAAGATGGGTTTTTGTAGCAGTGACAGTGGCATAGTCCTCCATCTATGTTCCGTTTGAAACACTCCCCTTATTTGAATGATTAGCTTCAACCATGATTCACTGCAACATGGCTGTCATGACAGATTCCCAGACGATGGGGCGTACAGCACTAAGCTAATGACAGCTTGGTTATTCACTAGCATAATCAGCATTATCACGCTCCTCACACTGTTCGCTTGAGATTGAAATTAACACATGAATCATCAGAGAGCTCTGACTCTTAGTTTGTGTTATTTGGTGATTCTTGGCGAGTCGTTTTGTGCCTGTTGGGCTTAATGAGATCTTACCATTATTATGGCACAGTTGTGTATGTGTGTGTCTGATTAAGAAAATGTATCATTACTGTTGTTTAGTCGCCTTTTGGCTGCTATCAAGTTTGGAACATTTTTGCTTCAGCGTGGATGAATTTGGAGTAAAGAAGAGTGTGAGAGATGACAAAATGAACACACACTCACCACCTTTACAGCTAATGTCGAGGACAAGTGCATGATGGATTGTGGATAAAAGCTTCTTAAAGTCATAGATCACCACAAAATGAAAATTGACACTTGTTTGATACCTATGCAACTTACTTTCTTCTGTGTAATACAAAAGGAAAGTTTAAAGAATTGTACTGGTTGCCGTTTAGATGGTTAGTGAATTGGGACAAAAATATTTCTCTGTTCCACATATATCTTGGAAAAAAAATATTTCAAGTCTTCTGAAGCCGTATGATTGCTTTGTGTGTGAAAGAGATTGAAATTTAAGCTGTTATTCACTGAAAATCCACTCTAGAGCTCCTTGACAAATTAATGAATCTTTCTTTTTAGTCAGATCTTTTTGATGAATCACTTGATCCAGTTCACAGTAAAGGATTAGTTCACTTCAGAATTAAAATTTCTGGATAATTTACTCACCCCCATGTCATCCAAGATGTTTATGTCTTTCTTTCTTCAGTTGAAAAGAAATGAAGGTTTTTGATGAAAACATTCCAGGATTTTTCTCCATATAGTGGACCTCAATGGGGATCAACGGGTTGAAGGTCCAAATTACAGTTTCAGTGCGGCTTCAAAGAGCTCTACACGATCCCAGACGAGGAATAAGGGTCTTATCTAGTGAAACAATTGGTCATTTTCTAAAAAAAAAAATTATATAATTTTTAAGCACAAATGCTCTACTTGCACTAGCTCTGTGATGTGCCACGCATGACGTAATCACGTTGGAATGGACATGTGACGTAGGCGGAAGTACCGCGGTACAGTGAAAAACTCCATCTCAAAATCATCCAACATTACATACCTTTTTTGAAAAGGTCATTTGGCTTAGTATTTACATGTTTGCTTTGTAAACACTTGCTCGGTACTTCCGCCTACGTCACACGTGACCTTTCCAATGTGGTGAACCCTGAAAGGTTTTCCTCAAAAACCTTAATTTCTTTTCGACTGAAGAAAGAAAGACAAACATCTTGGATGACATGGTGGTGAGTAAATTATCAGGAAATTTTAATTCTGAAGTGAACTAATCCTTTAATTATTTGTTCAGAAATAAGACTGACCCGGTTGTTGAGTTCAACTCACTGAATCAGTAAGCAAGGTTAACAGACCACTGGAGGGGAAAATTATCAGTGAGTATCGAATAAAATTTTTTAAAATTTTTGTTCCTCACACAAGCTGGCCAGACCAGTGTTATTTATCATTATTTATTTACTATTTAGTGCTGTTAAACGATTAATCGAGATTAATCACATCCAAAATAAAAGTTTGCGTTTACACAATATATGTTTGTGTATTTATTATGTATATGTAAATACACACACATGCATGTATATATTTAACAAAAATGTATTATATTTTTATATAAAATATAAATACCTATATAAATGTAAATATTTCTTAAATATATGTGTATGTATTTACATATACATAATAAATATATACAGTACACACACATATTGTGTACACACAAACTTATTTTGGATGCGATTAATCGCGATTAATCGTTTGACAGCACTAATACTAGTATAATTTTTATTAATATTTAGAATTTTATATTAGATTTTATTTTATATTTAGAGTTTTCATTTTAATTTGAGTAATTTTATGTGCTTTTGTCATTTTTGTAATTTAAAAATGATTATTTATTATTTTATTTATTTAGTCTTAGTGATTTTAGTACTTCAACTTAAAGTTCATTTAAGATTTTTAGGTTTAATTTTTTCATTTAATATTTTTTTTTATTATATTTCAGCTTTATCTCAATCACTGAAAACAATTATTATATTTTAGTTGTAGTTAACAATGATAACACTGATATGGACATCTTTCAAGCCTGAAAACCTCAGTCAAGGGTCATCTTTCAAGCCTGAAAACCTCAGTCTTTATTAAATGTAACTGCATGGAAAAGAGCAGGATGTTACAGGCGGGACTAAAACCTGCATCATCCACACGAGCACCACAGCACAACTTCTCAGGAGAATATGCACTAAATATTGCTCCATCTGAGCTGTATTTATCAATTCAAGTTGTAGTAGTATAGTTACAAATGAGATGTTTACATCACAACTGTTCTCAGTAATTACTCATGTTACTGCTTGTATGAAAGATGATACTATAGATTGAACCGTATTCGCTGACAAATAAAGAGATGGTTTCTGTGGGATGCTTTTATAAATAATAGAATTATAGCTGATGTGAAGCCGATAATTTTGATTTCTCGGCTGTTAACTTATATCAGTTCCAAAATCTACCAACAGTCACTAAACTATTTCTGTTTTTAAATATTTTTGAATGAATTGTAAGTAAATTATTCTCTTGTCCATCACAGCACCTGCAGACAACCGTGCAGGCGCTGCAGGCCGAGCTGCGCATCCAGCGTGACTTGAACCAGCTGCTCCAGCCACCTGGGGAGCCGCTGGCCTGTGAGCCCAGCGAGGAGCAGGAAAGGCAGGCTCGAGAGCTGTTCTTGCTCCGCCGTACCTTAGAGGAGATGGAGGTTCGCATGGAGACCCAGCGGCAGACGCTAGCTGCTCGTGATGACTCTGTCAAAAAGCTCCTGGAGATGCTGCACAGCAAGGGACCCTCGGCTAAAGCCAGTGAAGAGGATCACGAGCGCACACGTCGCCTCGCAGATGCTGAGATGCACGCGCACCACCTGGAGAACCTTCTAGAACAGCGTGATAAAGAGCTAGCGGCTTTGAGAGAGGTGTGTGATAACTGGAGTTAAAAATACAAATGACAAAATATGAAAATGATATAAACCTGTTACATATGGCACTTTACATGAATAGGAAAAAAAATGGTAAACTATTGTTTAAAAAAATAGAATTGTTTTTTTTTCAAAATTACATTCAAATTACATATAAAAATAATTTATATATATATATATATATATATATATATATATATTTATTATTTTATTTATTTTTATATATTTATATTATGCAATTTAATGTTAAGTCATTACCTTGATATAATCTTTTATATTCAGATTGAAAATTATTTTTAATTTTAATTTCCAAAAAGTACTGTCTAGCTCTTTGCGCAAAACCCTGTTACTAGATGATTTTCCCTTATTACAATAATGGAATATTCATTCAAATTAACATATTTTCTATTTTCTAGATTTATACACATATTTTATTTGTCTGCATTCGTCAAGCTCAACCACTGAATCCTATTAACCCAAGTTATTATAAGACAAAATTATCAAACAAATAATTTTCTTTTATTTTATATATAATTTTCTTATATATATATATACACACACACAAATTTGGCAACCCTGTTACTTGCAACAAATATTCACTTTGGTGTAGTATTATGTTTTTATTTTATTTTAGAAAATAAGTTTCTTTAACTTTGATATTTATATATGTATATGTATAATTGTAGTTCATTTTGACAAAATATAATTTGATTAACTTGGGTAACACGGTTGCAAAAATGACAATCCTCATATGAAATGAATAGCAAATAAAACGTCTTATATAATATTTAGCCTGACTTCCTGAGCTTGACGACCAACATTTTCTGAAGGTTAAGCACCTCCGTTCACTGAACATGTGCTGAAAAGAAAAAAAAGAAGACAGTTTCAGACAATATTTTTCTAAAGTGCCATATACAATCAACTGACTGCAGTGAATTAAAGCAGAAAGCCTAATACAATGCACCATTATACAAAATTCAGTCACATAATGACGGCAGCTATTCTCCTCAAAGCACAAAAAACTAGGATACTTAATTGAACTAGATAGCAGGAGACCCTATTTGTATTTATAATAGAGTACAGCTCCTGCAATGTGATGGAGAATTCAGCCAAAACTAAACAGTGCTGCTCTCCCTCAAGGTATGATGACATATCTGAGAGCTCTATTTCTGGCACTGGTGTGAAGGAAGTGCAACCATGTGTCTTTAATTCCAGGAGCTGCATCGCCGCCTCGAGGGGACGCCAGAGACTACGAAAACCAAAGCTCTTCAGACTGTAATTGAGATGAAGGTATAGCTCCTATTTTAATTAACGTGTTAATTTGTTTACATATGATGACAGGAACCACATCAAAATAATTGTACTTCTTTAAAGCATGACAAAAATATATTAAAACATTATTTAAATTTAAATGGTTTAATATATACTTTACATTAATACTTTTAATTTGACATTATTACGAAACGCACTTTTTAACAGTGTAATTAAGCGTGAAGCTCTTAAGAAACATATGTACTTAAGTACACTTAAAGAGTTAGTTCACCCAAAAATGAAAATTATGTCATTAATGACTCACCCTCATGTTGTTCCAAACCCGTAAGACCTCCGTTCATCTTCAGAACACAGTTTAAGATATTTTAGATTTAGTCCGAGAGCTTTCTGTCCCTCCATTGAAAATGTATGTACGGTTTACTGTCCATGTCCAGAAAGGTAATAAAAACATCATCAAAGTAGTCCATGTGACATCAGTGGGTTAGTTAGAAGTTTTTGAAGCATCGAAAATACATTTTGGTCCAAAAATAACAAAAACTACGACTTTATTCAGCATTGTCTTCTCTTCCGGGTCTGTTGTCAATCCGGGTTCATGACTCCGCAGTGACGCTGCTGACGTGTTATCTGGTGCGCCATGGAATCAATTCAATGGAAAGGTTTCCAGAAGAGAAGACAATGCTGAATAAAGTCGTAGTTTTTGTTATTTTTGGACCAAAATGTATTTTCGATGCTTCAAAAAATTCTAACTAACCCACTGAACCCACTACTTTGATGATGTTTTTATTACCTTTCTGGACATGGACAGTATACCGTACAAACACTTTCAATGGAGGGACAGAAAGCTCTCGGACTAAATCTAAAATATCTTAAACTGTGTTCTGAAGATGAAAGGAGGTCTTACGGGTTTGGAACAACATGAGGGTGAGTCATTAATGACATAATTTTCATTTTTGGGTGAACTAACCCTTTAAGTACACTTAAAGGGTTAGTTCACCCAAAAATGAAAATTATCCCATGATTTACTGACCCTCAAGCCATCCTAGGTGTATATGACTATCTTCTTTCAGACAAACACAATCAGAGATTTTGAAGCCCCAAAAAATGCATCAATCCATAATAATAAAAATCCATCCCGCTCCAGGGGGTTAATAAATGGCTTCTAAAGTGAAGTGATGGGTTTTTGTAAGAAAAATATCTACTTTTAAAAGTTTATTAACTATAATAACTAACTTCCGGCAGACATCGATATCCGGCAGACAACTTCCATATGCATCGATATACGGTGGAAGAGTAACCTCTGACTCGACGCATGACACACTGACGAACACGGAAGTGCAGAGGATAGAGCAAAACAAAACACCGGTCACGAATTAGAAGTCTAAAACAAATGAAATGTGTGAAATTTTAAAGAGAAATATCAGAGGATTTAGATATAAGAGAAGAGGAGCTTGAGTTTGTTGCCCAGCCCTATTTCTTTAAACCGCGAGAGGTGTTGAAGCTTACGATACTCCTACATCCTGCCTCATACATCGCGCCAGGGGTTACTTTTAAAGGTGCTATAGAGGATGTTTTCAACGACTGAGAAACCAAAGACTGTTACTGAGTTTTTGAAATGAGCGCATGCGTAAGAACAACCCTCCTCCTTCACAGCTCATTTTGAGGGAACGCCTCCCAAAACTCGTGCACGAGTATTGGAACACGAGTGTTTACCACCGGCATTCGCTATGTCGTGTTAGTGGATTCATTATGTCGGACTCACCGCAGGTAACTCATAATCTGCAGTTGTTACTCCTGTCTCCGGACAAAAACATTGCATGCGGCGCCTGTGGAGTGTGGAAAGTTACTGGAGCGCGCAGCCGCGCACATCTTTCACAAGGAACGTAATGGCAGTGATTGACAAGCTAGAGGGCCAATCGTTTACGCGATGATCGCGTAAACGATTGGCTGATGTTTTTAAGGCCCTACCTCGTGCACAGATGATGTATATTAATATTATTCCTTTCAGTGCACCTAATAAATAGTCTTTTATCAGTTAGTAAAGACAGTTTCAAGTAATATTGCAAAAATGTATCAAACAAAACATCCTCTGTAGCACCTTTAAGGTGCAAGTTGACTTGTGCAGTATGCATACGGCGGTCTGATGGAAGCTAGTTATTTTTGTTTCTAAAGTTTTCAATATGGATATTTTTCTTACAAAAACCCATTGCTTCTCTTCAGAAGGCCTTTATTAACACCCTGGAGCCATATGGATTATTTTTATGATGGATGGATGCATTTTTTGTGCTTCAAAAGCGCGCCCCCCATTCATTACCATTATAAACCTTGGAGGACTAAGGATAATTTTAAATATATCTCCGATTGTGTTCATCTGAAAGAAGATAAGTCTTACACATAGAATTAATTCCTTAAAATATAGCGCTTTTCTGGGCACTCAAAGCGCTTTTACATATTGAAGGGGGAATCTCCTCAACCGCCACCAATGTGCAGCATCCACCTGGATGATGCGATGGCAGCCATATTGCGCCAGAACGCCCACCACACACCAGCTTATTGGTGGAGAGTGATGAAGCCAATCAGTGTATGGGGATGATTAGAAGGCCATGATGGACAGAGGCCAATGGGCAAATTTGGCCAGGATGTCGGGGTTACACCCCTACTCTTTTCGAAGGACATCCATTTTAACGACCACAGAGAGTCAGGACCTTGGTTTAACGTCTCATCTGAAGGACGGTGCTTTTTGACAGTATAGTGTCCCCATCACCATACTGGGGCGTTAGGACCCACACAGACCACAGGGTGAGCGCCCCCTGCTGGCCTCACTAACACCTCTTCCAGCAGCAGTCTAGTTTTCCCAGGAGGTCTTCCATCCAGGTACTAACCAGGCTCAGCCCTGCTTAGCGTCAGTGGGCAACCAGTCTTGGGCTACAGGGTGATATGGCTGCTGAGTAAATCATGGGATAATTTTCATTTTTGGATGAACTAACCCTTTAAGTGGCCTTTTGTTTCAATAATATTATATTATCTGCAAATACAGTTTTTTAAAAACATACTTATAGGATCTGAAGTCCACTACAAGTGCACATTCAGTAAAATTAAGAGCACTTTTTCACAAGAATGGTTCAGCAAAAGATGAAAATTGTGTCATTTACTCACCCTCATGTTGTTTCAGGCCTGTATGATTTTCTTTCTTCTGTCGATGATATTAGGCAGGATGTATGTTTCATACAATGAAAGTAAACGGTGACCGAAAATGGCACATCAGAAAAGTAGCATTAAAGTAAACCTTGCATATTTTGCATATTCAAATTTGGCACATTGTGATTGGTTGACATTATTGACATCAAGCCTATAACCTCATTTTGACACGTGTCTCAGGATTCTCAGATCGGTTCTCTAGAGCGGGGCCTCAGGGAGCTTGAGGATCAGGTCATGATGCTTCGATCCAGTAGCATGCTCAGCTGTGAAGAACGGCAGGAGGAGGCCAAGCAGATGGAGGTCTACCGCAACCACACCAAGTTCATGAAGAACAAGGTACTGCATGGTCTGCTTTAGAAGAACACATCAGGATTAATCTCACATATGAATAACAAATGTTGAATAATTCTTTTATGTAGATGGACCAAGTTAAGCAAGACCTTTCCAGGAAGGACACCCAGCTCCTCGGCTTGCAGACCAAGCTAGAAACCCTGACTAACCAGTTCTCTGACAGCAAACAGCATATTGAGGTGCTCAAAGAGTCTCTGACTGCCAAAGAACAACGTGCTGCTATTCTACAGACAGAGGTAGTAGAGCACACCAGTGGTTAGTCTTCAGCCATCACACCGTCAGATTCTCTGACCACTGCACACAACTGCTTTGCAGGTGGATGCTCTGAGGTTGCGTCTGGAGGAGAAGGAGACCATGTTAAACAAAAAGAGTAAGCAAATCCAGGAAATGTCTGAAGAAAAGAGCACACTCAACGGAGAAATCCATGATCTGAAGGACATGCTGGATGTCAAGGAGCGTAAAGTCAACGTCCTTCAGAAAAAAGTGAGGGCATGATTCACCAATGCAATGTGTCTTTATTTTACTTTTCATTACAGGAAACCGTTGATGACAACGAACAAAATGTTCTCTTATTACACGTGTCAGAATTCACCAATCCACTATGTTTAAAAATACTCAAGTTACAAAATACATAAAAAATACATCTATGAGAACCTAATGAACAATTAATACTGTTAAATTGATAAAGATCATTAGAAAATCAGATAGAGACTGATTAAAGTAAAAAAAAAAAAAAAAAAAAAAAATATATATATATATATATATATATATATATATATATATATATATATATATATATATATGTGTGTGTGTGTGTGTGTGTGTGTGTATATAATTCTAAAAATAATAAATAATAGTAAAAACAAACAACAATTTTAATATATAAAAAATAAAATTAAGAAAATAAGTTAAAAGAATATATATATATATATATATATATATATATATATATATATATATATATATATATATATATGTAATTAAAAAAGTAAATAATAATTAAAAAATAAATAATAGAAGAAAATAAATAAAAATAATTTAAAATAAAAAATAAAATAAAGAAAATAAAAAATAAATAATTAAAAAAGTAAATAATAGAAGAAAATAAACACAACAATAATATATACAAAAAACTGAGAAAATAAGTTAAAAGAAAAATGATATACTGTTAAACTGATAAAGATCATTCAGACAATGTGATTTAAAGTTTAAAAAAAAAAAAAAAAAAAAAAATATTATATATATATATATATATATATAGATATATATATATAGATAGATAGATAGATAGATAGATAATTATAAAAGTAAATAATAGTAAAAAAATAAACACAACAACAATAATAATAAATACAAAAAAATTGGAGTAAATAAGTTAAAAGAAAAATTATTAAAAATAAACAAACAACCAAAACAACCAAACAACAATATTACTAAAAATAATAAAACACAAAGAAAAATAAATAAATTAATAAAAATACAAATGACGGTTTATTCAACTTATTGTCTCCTAGGCTAATAATCTTGTTCCCTATATAACTTTAACAAAGAACATTAAGAAAGAACAAAAATAAGAAAATCCCGAGAAATATGACTTCCAAAATACAACGATTTAACAATAATTTCCACCAAATTTCCAAATAATCACAGTTATTACAGTTATTGCTACTGTAAAACCATAGTAAATTAATATAGGGTTTATTATAACAACAAGAACTGTATTAATGGTATTTTTGCATGAACAAATTGTAGATAATTTTGTGAATGTGCACATCAAAGCATTTTTTACATTAAATTGATTTTACGTTCAAAGTCCAAATGATGCAGGTCTATAAATATGTCTCATACATGTAGGTGAGTTGCTAAAGTATAAAAACATTTTTTATACTTTGACCATGAATTACTAAATTAATTATTTTCTCAAAATGGTAGCTGTGGGGTAAAGTGTGTTAGATGTTTCGGGGTAAGCTGTGCTAGTTCAAACGCAGGAAATACTATTAAAAATACTCTGAAAAAATTCACTACAAAACTGTTTCAGATTGAAAACCTGCAGGAGCAGCTGAGGGATAAAGAGAAGCAGATGAGCAGCCTTAGAGAGAGGGTGAAGTCCCTACAGACAGACACCTCTAATACAGACACGGCCCTCACTACACTGGAGGACTCACTGGCTGAGAAGGTGAGGATCACCTCTAGAGGACGCTATAACACACCACCAGACTACAGGACAAATCGTTGGTGCACTTCCAAATGGCATCAGCATGGTCGTAATCTAGAGTCGGAACATCTGTGCTTAGTTATAAACATTTCATGTTCGTTGTATATGCTGTCTTTTTGGCACTGTTTTAATGTGTCCACTTCTAAACAGGAACGTATTATTGAGCGTCTGAAGGAGCAACGTGACCGCGAGGAGCGAGAGAAAGCAGAGGAGCTGGATAACAGTAAAAAAGAGCTGAGGGAGTTAAAGGAGAAAGTCAGCATGCTGCAGGGAGATCTGTCAGACCGAGAGGTTAGAGATCAACAAACAGAAAAGCCATTAAAAGCACATTACATGATTATGACTTATTATTTATTTATCTTGCTGTAGAATAACATGCACCTGTAAAAATATTTTATGTTAAATTTACTTGAGAGCAAAATTGTTTAAGATATAACTTGTTTGCATACAGTCTATCTTGAATTAAGTTTCTTACCCCATTGGTAAACAGATTTGAATATAAATCTATTTACAAAATAGCAATATACAAAATATAGTGAGGTATAATGAGGTTGAGAAAAAGAAATTTAATTCTAGATATATTCTCTGAAAACAAGTTTTAATATCATGCAATTTTGCTCTCAAGTAAATCTTAAAATATTTAATATTAGACAATAAAAAAATTATTTATAGTTTTTATTAATATTTTGAATTAACTTTTATTTTTATATTTTATGTTTTCATTTTAATTTTAGTTACATTTTTAGTAATTAATTTTTTTTAATATTACTATTTTTATTTTTATTTTGGTTTCAGTTTTAGTTTTAATTTATATCCAGTAAGTGATTTTAATTTTAACGAACTTATTTCAGTTAGTTGCCAAGACAACAATTCTGATATTTGTTTAATTTTAGTATTCAATGTATTATTTATATTTCAATATTTCGGTTGACAAAAATATTTTTAATAGTTTTAGTCTTAGTTAACGATAATAACCCTGGTATGTTGTTGAAAAACAAGATAAATGACTGATTAAGACAATTATTTTACATTTATTACAAAAAGAAGGCCAGTCTGGATTTCTATAATATGTGTAATGAAATATTTTTCATCAACCTCGAAACATACTTACAAGCATATATCCTATGTGACATGAGATTCTAAAGGAACATGTATGCTAAAAGTGTTTGTATGTTTGTATACTTTGGACCTCAATGCTAAGTTTGGTTTCAGACATCTCTGCTGGACCTCAAAGAGCATGCATCGTCGCTGGCCTCATCTGGCCTGAAGAAAGACTCCAAACTCAAAAGCCTAGAGATCGCCCTTGAGCAGAGGAGGGAGGAATGCACTAAGCTCGAGAACCAACTGAAGAAGGTGAGCGAGAGCGTCCTAATTTGCTGGATCTCAATATTTGCATACTATCCACTTGAGAAAAGATTGTAAATGTCCTAAATCACATTACGTTAGTAATGTGTAAACCAAAGTTCTTTAAATGGGATACTTTTTACAAATGTGATTTCCAGGCCTGGAGAAGTCTTAAAAAGGTCATGGAAATTAGATAACATAAAATGGTTTGGTAAATTTTTTTGCTCTTCTGTAAAATATTTAATTGGCTAGATATTGCTTTTGTAAGTGTTTTTGTGGAGATAAATTGTAGTGTAAAACTATATTATATATTTATGTTTTGGAAAAAAATATTTCCAACAAATATATCACCCTTGTTTGTCATTCTAAACTTTATTTATTCTGTGGAAATAAGATATTTTGAAGAATGTTGTTAACTAAAAAGCTTCAGTTCCCATTGACTTCTATTGTATGGACCAAAAAATACAATGGAAGTTAACAGGAACCCAAACAACACAACTTGCTTCTTTACTACCATAGTACGATACATGTTGAACAAATCAACTAGCTAGTCACAACTGTTTACCATATTGTGGCAAACCAAAAAATGTTTTTGTCCATGATTTCACGCAGGTGGTGGAGTAATAACTTGAAATGAATCCGTTTGAGATCGAATTAATGCAAGATTTTCTGCTATAAATTACGGACATGACATCTGAGGATTAATTCTCATTTTTCTCAGTTATTTTGCTTTATTTCCAGATTCAATCATAGGCTCGTTCTTACGTACCAGAGCACGTACGTACATGCGCACTCTTCAAAAACATTGCTTAAAATCTCTTGACAAACTAAAATATGTAAATGACATCTGTATATATTCAAAATAAATGATATACATTGTACTTAATGTCAGCTTGCTTGTTTTGCTCAAGATAACGATTTATCAAGTCCACATGTCATAAAAAACAAGAAACTATGCTTCTAACCACAGCTCGAGAGCTGTTGTTCCAACCACACAAGTTTTTGGTTAACAACAACTTCAAAATATCTTGTTTTGAGTTCTGCAGAAGAAATAAAGGCATACAGGTTTGGAATGAAATGAGGGTGAGTAAATGATGGCAGGATTTGCATTTACTCCTTTAAATCTGTTTATTCAAAAGATTGATACATTATATAGTAATGGAATTTCACCCAGCAATCTACAATTTCTAATAAACTTAAAAGGTCACGGAAATAGTTTGCTAAAAAAATGTGGGAACATAGTGCATAGTACAAACCCGATTCCAAAAAAGTTGGGACACTGTACAAATTGTGAATAAAAAAGAAATGCAATAATTTACAAATCTCATAAACTTATATTTTATTCACAATAGAATATAGATAACATATCAAATGTTGAAAGTGAGACATTTTGAAATGTCATGCCAAATATTAGCTCATTTTGGATTTCATGAGAGCTACACATTCCAAAAAAGTTGGGACAGGTAGCAATAAGAGGCCAGAAAAGTTAAATGTACATATAAGGAACAGCTGGAGGACCAATTTACAACTTATTAGGTCAAGTGGCAACATGATTGGGTATAAAAATAGCCTCTCAGAGTGGCAGTGTCTCTCAGAAGTCAAGATGGGCAGAGGATCACCAATTCCCCCAATGCTGCGGCGAAAAATAGTGGAGCAATATCAGAAAGGAGTTTCTCAGAGAAAAATTGCAAAGAGTTTGGAGTTATCATCATCTACAGTGCATAATATCATCCAAAGATTCAGAGACTCTGGAACAATCTCTGTGCGTAAGGGTCAAGGCCGGAAAACCATACTGGATGCCCGTGATCTTCGGGCCCTTAGACGGCATTGCATCACATACAGGAATGCTACTGTAATGGAAATCACAACATGGGCTCAGGAATACTTACAGAAAACATTGTCAGTGAACACAATCCACCGTGCCAGCCGTTGCCGGCTAAAAGTCTATAGGTCAAAAAAGAAGCCATATCTAAACATGATCCAGAACAGCAGGCATTTTCTCTGGGCCAAGGCTCATTTAAAATGGACTGTGGCAAAGTGGAAAACTGTTCTGTGGTCAGACGAATCAAAATTTGAAGTTCTTTTTGGAAAACTGGGATGCCATGTCATCCGGACTAAAGAGGACAAGGACAACCCAAGTTGTTATCAGCGCTCAGTTCAGAAGCCTGCATCTCTGATGGTATGGGGTTGCATGAGTCGGTGTGACATGGGCAGCTTACACATCTGGAAAGGCACCATCAATGCTGAAAGGTATATCCAAGTTCTAGAACAACATATGCTCCCATTCAGACGTCATCTCTTTCAGGGAAGACCTTGCATTTTCCAACATGACAATGCCAGACCACATACTGCATCAATTACAACATCATGGCTGCGCAGAAGAAGGATCCGGGTACTGAAATGGCCAGCCTGCAGTCCAGATCTTTCACCCATAGAAAACATTTGGTGCATCATAAAGAGGAAGATGCGACAAAGAAGACCTAAGACAGTTGAGCAACTAGAAGCCTGTATTAGACAAGAATGGGACAACATTCCTATTCCTAAACCTGAGCAACTTGTCTCCTCAGTCCCCAGACGTTTGCAGACTGTTATAAAAAGAAGAGGGGATGCCACACAGTGGTAAACATGGCCTTGTCCCAACTTTTTTGAGATGTGTTGATGCCATGAAATTTAAAATCAACTTATTTTTCCCTTAAAATGATACATTTTCTCAGTTTAAGCATTTGATATGTCATCTATGTTGTATTCTGAATAAAATATTGAAATTTGAAACTTCCACATCATTGCATTCTGTTTTTATTCACAATTTGTACAGTGTCCCAACTTTTTTGGAATCGGGTTTGTACAAGAATGCGAATGTAGCCATTGTAAACAAATGGGAGAGTAAGCATGGACTTATATATTTGAGTTTGTGTAAATTGTGGGTGTTTATATCACGGTCATCTATTAGGCCCAGAGTGCCGCAGCCAATTCACAGGCCAATGCAGAGATATCTGAGCGGATTTCATCACTCGAGGCTGATGTAGCCAGACACAGAGAGGACTCTGCCAAAGCCCAGGCTGAAGTTGATCGTCTATTGGACATCCTGCGTCAGATGGAGAATGAGAAGAACGACAAGGACAGAAAAATCAGTGAGCTGGAGAGGTCAGTCTATTTCCCTGCTCACCATGGCTTGCTCTCTCCTCTTCTTTAAATGTGATTATCTGTTGCATTGGTGTCGCAGTCAAAACATGTTACGTCTTTATCCGTTTTTGCTGCCATGTTTAAGCATCACCGTCAAAACGTTTTCAGTGTCTGCGTTTGACGAGGCTGATGTTTTGACTGGGCTTCTCCCCCCCCCCCCCCCGAGTTTTTGCGTTGAAGCACTGATCAAGTACTTTTTCTCACGCTAAGTGGCCTTTGAACTTCTGCTTTTTGTCTCCCTCTTTTTCACTTTTTCACCTGGAAATGTGTACCTAGTGTGGCTTCCAGGTTAGTAGATACATGTGTACTTCCACACACATAAATGGGCCTCAAGAATTAAAGTTAACCCTTTTAAAGATCCCATGAAATACATGTTTTGTAGCTTTTAGTCATGTGATAGTGAACACTTAAAGTTTAAAAAGACAAAAAAAGCTTTTAGCAGACATACAAATTTATAATTTACAGATCATATTTTTCTAGGAATGCACCAATCTTAAAATTTTGGCCGATCATTATTTTCATGTTATGAATGATAACCGATAAATTCAATACTATTTTGTTTAAATAAATTAAAAAGAAAACACTAAAAACTAAGATCAGTCATTTTACATGCTACAAGTGAATTTAGGAATCCCAAAATTACAACTTAAAGTATGAAAAATTGTTATTCATTTTGAGATTTGCTAAAGATGACATTTAACAGTGATATTAAATTATTTAAAGATTAACTTTATGAAAAGTTAAATATCTGATCATTAAATATCAGATAATTTTTAAAAAATGTCTGATAACCGATGTTACCGATATAACCGATATATTGTGTATCCCTAATTTCTAATCACATGATCTCTAGAATGACCTAGAAAGTAGCAAATCATAGTTCATAGATGGCATAAATAAAGCCATTTGCCTTTTTTCAAATAAAGTGATGAGCCCTTCAATATGTCCCATGAAAAGTTGTTCATCAAGTGATTTCATGGAGTTTTAAGTGCAAAAATAGAAAGAAAGGGAATGTATTTTGCTTCTCCATATAATCTCTGTTTTAGTATATGAATAGCACAAGGGAGTTACTATACATGTGATCAGGCTTGGTGATATTATTATTGACCAATAATAAAACCAGCTCTTTTTTTAGAGCTATTAAATAGTTAGTGTTATAAACCTCTCAGCCCGCTCTACCCAAAAACTCTTAAACTCTTAATTTTACTATTAAACCCTCACAACCACTTCATGTTTATGTTTCAGGCAAATGAAAGAGCAGAGTAAGAAGTCCTCTGGCAAACACAAGGAGCCACCAGGGAAGGGCAGAAATGTCAACGATGGCCCACAGCAGGTGAGACTTACAGAGGGATAGTTATGACAAAGCTCCTGTGTTTTGACAGATCCCTGTATATTTCCAACATTGTCAAACTGTGCTGGTGTCCTTATGATGAGCTGAACCCTGTCTACCCCAGGAGTCCCTGCGGCAGAAGGCAGAGCGCATCGAGGAGCTGGAGGAGGCTCTCAGAGAGAGCGTTCAAATCACTGCCGAGAGGGAGATGGTTCTGGCACAGGAGGAGGCCGCACGAACCCACCAGGAGAAACAGGTCAACACTACAATACTTACTAGCAAAATTATAAATGTTCAGAATTGACTAAGAAATGTGTTACGTCAATAACTAGTCGACTATTTTTAACTTGATATGCTGTCTTAAAAATGCTCTTGAAACAAGATGCTCAAAATTAGGGCGATGGGGGAGTTCAAAACTACTAAAAATCAAGATATTTCTTATTTGTTTCTACAATGAAGAAGCAGGACTTTATTAAAGTGTGATTTCTAGACCTAGAAAAGTTATGTAAAGTAATAAAACCTTAAAACTTCATTGGCATTTTATAATGAATACACATTTTTCTAGTTATGCCAAGCTCTTATACATTTTATCAGGTAGAATCCTTATCCAGTAAATCACAAGAAAACTGAAAATGTCATGGCTTTTGAATATTATTATGGACAATGTGGAATCTAAAAGGTTGTGAACCACTGTGCTAGCATGCCAATCAAAGCACCTCCACTAAAATGTCAAAGCTAGAAAAATAAGAAAATGACATCCTTATTGGAGAAACCAGCTCATACCAGGTTAAGTTGGTCAAGCTGGTTTTTGCAACATGGTAGCCGGTTTCTTGGTGGTCCAAGGTAGTCTACCAGCACCAACAAGTTTGACCAACATGTTCAACCAGGTCAAACTCTGCCCCACTAGCTTATAGACTATCTAGACCAGCTTGGACCAGCTAGAAAACATTTAATACCACCAGAAGCCAGTTTTACCTAGATTTTCCAGTAGAGATTAGCTGATTTCTAATCAAAACCTTTAGGATCAGTTTCAGGATCAGTCAGTGTTTAATGTTTTTGTCAATTGGTCATGATATTTTAGGTAAGGTGCAGTCATATTAATGAAAATCTGGCAAAATTTCACAAGCAAAAAAGATCCATTGTCAATTAAGCACAGCTCACACAGAAAATCACTTTCAAACCAAGCAGTGTTTTGTTGGTCAAAATGGCGAATTCACATGATGTGTGATCTCAGATATCTGATAACAGATTATTTTCTGTAACAAATGCATTTTCTGTAAAGCTGCTTTGAAACTTAAAAGAGCTATAAAGAGCTAAAAAAAAAAGTGAACTGAATTGAAATATGAATCTCCTGCATGAAGAAATCTTTCGCCCTTTCACATTTCCAACTGCATAATTCCTATTGAAATTACTGGATTTCGCCTGCAAAAATTTCCCAAACAATGGTTACAACGGGGACTGCATCTTTAGTCAGTCTGTGAAAGAGATTTACCTTTTGTTTATTTCTTAAAAAGATGGAAGAGTTGCTTGGAGCGATGGAGAAGGTGAAGCTGGAGCTTGAGTCCATGAAGGCCAAGATGTCTTCCACCCAACAGTCTTTGGCTGAGAAAGAAGCTCATCTGACCACACTGAGGGCAGAGAGGAGGCGACACCTGGAGGAAGTGCTGGAGATGAAGTACGCTACCAATTTTCTGTTTACATCTTACCATAATGGTGCTTGCAAAGAGTCTTACTGTAGTTTGCAAAGAAACTGAAAGAATGAAAAGGGCTTGCGAACATTTTGGGAAATTAGAGCACTCATTTTGCACAGGGAACCTGCAGGCCATATTGTTTTACGTGGGTTACACAAAAACAAACTGTTCCTTAATGACTTTATCTGTTTCATACATTAGTGCATCAAGACAGTGACTAAACAACCAACTTTGCATTGGCCTTCATAGCAGCACGAAAAAAAAAGTATAATTCAAATTTTTAATAGATTATATACAGAAAGCGGGCAACACAACAATAATAAAACACTTTAATCCTATCATAATGAATGAAACTGTCACTGCGAGTTTACATAATTTCATGTGGCTGAGCACAGCATGAGCTCACTGACTGTCCGTCCACAGAGTTCATCCATTATAATCAATAAAGCTGTCTACAATGCAGAATAAATCTCTTATTTATACCGCATCTAGTTTTGTTGCATCATTTGCTTAAAAGTAAATGTTCCAAAAGGTTTTTTTTTGCAGTGATGAAACATTTTGGGATCCCTGAAGAACCTTTCAATGAACAGTTCTTAACCATTAGCTGTGTTTCCACTGCAGGAACTTTCCCCAGGATCTAGGGACTTTGGGGTGGTACTCTGTGTGTTTTGACCACAGGGACCAGGGTCTAAAAAGAAGCTCCCCCTCAGAAAGTCCCTGCTCACGAGGTAGTACTTTTTCAAAGTTCTTTAACTTTCAGGGGTGGGACTTGGGTGCTGAACATGCTGCTTGGTTGAGTTCACAAAGCATTTTGATTGGTTGACTCCATACAGCATTTTATTTCAACCACAACTTTTAAAAGTCGCGGTGTATGCAGTAAGAGTTGTTTGTTGTTTGAATCAACATGGAGTTTAAAAATTACGACGGATGGACTGACAACATGGTTCAGGCTTAATTAAAAGCTTATATACAGAGGTTGAAATCCAGCGGGAACAGGAAAGTTGTGCGCAGTCCTACGTCCCTGGACTAATCTTCATGGTACTTTAGACCGTGATGGAAACAAAGACAGCAACAGGTCTGGGGGAAAAAATTTCCTGGGACAAATTGTTCTGGGTAATTTCGGTGGAAACGAGGCTATTTTTTAGGTTATTTTTTCATAATTTCTAATTAATAATTTAAAGGTGCCCTAGAATCAAAAATTGAATTTACCTTGGCATAGTTGAATAACAAGAGTTCAGTACATGGAAAAGACATACATTGAGTCTCAAACTCCATTGCTTCCTCCTTCTTATATAAATCTCATTTGTTTAAAAGACCTCCGAAGAACAGGCGAATCTCAACATAACACCGACTGTTACGTAACAGTCGGGATCATCAATATATACGCCCCCAATATTTGCATATGCCAGCTCATGTTCATTAGACAAGGGCAGCCAGTATTAACGTCTGGATGTGCACAGCTGAATCATCAGACTAGGTAAGCAAGCAAGGACAATAGCGAAAAATGGCAGATGGAGCAATAATAACTGACATGATTCATGATATCATGATATACTTAGTGATATTTGTGAATTGTCTTTATAAATGTTTCGTTAGCATGTTGCTAATGTACTGTTAAATGTGGTTAAAGTTACCATCGTTTCTTACTGTATTCACGGAGACAAGAGCCGTCGCTATTTTCATTTTTAAACACTTGCAGTCTGTATAATTCATAAACACAACTTCATTCTTTATAAATCTCTCCAACAGTGTGTAATGTTAGCTTTAGCCACGAAGCACAGCCTCAAACTCATTCAGAATCAAATGTAAACATCCAAATAAATACTATACTCACATGATCTGACGCACGCATGCAGTATGCATGACGAACATCATGTAAAGATCCATTTGAGGGTTATATTAGCTGTGTGAACTGTGTAAATGCACTGTATTGTAGTCGAGAGCTCGGGGGGGGGGGGGGTGGGGGGGAAGGAAGTGCACGATTTAAAGGGGCCATGCACTAAATCGGTGAATAGTTAATGATGCTTCAAAATAGGCAGTTGAAAAAATTAATTAAAAAACAATCTATGGGGTATTTTGAGCTGAAACTTCACAGACACATTCAGGGGACACCTTAGACTTATATTACATCTTGTAAAAACTGGTTCTAGGGCACCTTTAAAGAACCCTTTTCCGCTATAAAGAACCTTTAGCACAATGAAAATTTCCATGGATGTTAAAGGGTCTTCATGGTACCATCAATAGCCTCTTTTCCACCAAAATGACCCAGAACAATTTGTCCCAGGAACTTGTTTCCCCCAGACCTGTTGCTGTCTGGATTTCCATCGTGGGCTAAAGTACCGTGAAGATTAGGCAAATTAGTCCGGTGACGTAGTCCTGCATGTGACTTTCCAGTTCCCGCTGGATTTCATCCTCCGCATATAAGCTTAATTAAGCCTGAACCTCGTCGTCAGTTTTGATTGTTGATTCGAATAACAGACTTTTAAAAGTGGTGGTTGAAATAAAATGCTGCGTGGAGTCAACCAATCAAAATGCTGCATGAACTCAACCAATCAGCATGTTCAGCACCCAAGTCCCACCCCCGAAAGTTCCTGATCTTTGAAAAAGTACTACCTTGCGAGCAGGGACTTTTTGAGGGGGGAATTTTACCTGGAACTTCACCCTGGTCCCTGTGACCAAAACACACACAGTACCACCCCAAAGTCCCTAGTTCCTGGGGAAAGTTCCTGCATTGGAAAAAGTGACTAATGATAATAAAGAACCTTTCATTTTAAGTGTATTGGATGTTAGACCGTCTATAATAAAAATATTGATTTGATACAGTGGTATTTGACCTATTGGTTTTGAAAATGATTATTTAGTTGCATTCATAGTCTTCTTTATATATTCATTAATTGAAACTTTGAACTCATTCTACTAATGCATTCTTTGTCATGCATCAACATGTACAATATAGCGTTCGGGAACAGCAACAAAAAGCATATTGTAAAGATTTAAAGAATATTGCATCTTCATCTACCATTCATGCAGGAAACACATCTGCTATGTGTTATGCAATAAACTTAAGATGATCTAAATTGCTTTTCCAAATGAGATATTTAAATCATTAAATAACCATCTTTTTCATCAGATCTCATTCTGAGGTCACTCTGGCAAGCTGTAGTGTTAATAATATAAATCAATGAATACAGAGTAAACAGAGGTAAACATCATGACAGAAAAATAGGCTGTAAAACTTTAACTGAGTACATGTTTTTCATACCATGTAATTGTGCAGATCATAAATGCAGAGGATGATTCATTCTGCACGTGGCTTGTTCTGTTTGCTATTTCTGTCTCCATACTTCAGCCATGCTCCTGGGAATCTGTAGAAAAACTGAGAATAAACAAGCTATTTCAGTCTTTCTGAGACAATTACGCACAGTCATTTTGACAAAATCCGTATTCCACTGAGATGTTTTGTACTTGTGAAAGCAAACATCCTTTAACCTGCTCTGCTGAGGGTCGTAAGACACCTGGTCATTGTCAATGAGGTGTTGCTTTGAAGAGCACTTCCGTAAAGTGCTGTTTGACATTAGGCTTTGACTTCTAATCATGTAGATATAGATATGTTTTTAATTTAGTTAACGAAAATATTTTTATAACTTTAAATAATTGTAATTCACAGACAGGAGGCTCTGCTGGCAGCCATAAGTGAGAAAGATGCAAACATAGCCTTGCTGGAGCTGTCTTCATCCAAAAAAAAGAAGACACAAGAGGAAGTGGCTCAGCTGCGGAGGGAGAAGGATCGTTTGGTGCAGCAACTCAAACAGCAGGTACGGACTGCGTCACAAGGCTCCAAGCGTATCTGTTTGTCCTCAAGGTCAAGTTGTTTGTTTGCTTTAAATCAGTGATCATAGAGTTGCTGGGGAACTTAAAAGGCCTAGACAAAATACATCTTTGTTTTGACTGGTGGGTTTCTGAATGCAAACAAGGTCTATTGATGTGCTTGTTTTAATTGATCTCTTCTTCTTGACCCCTAATCAACCCCCCTAACCTTTTGCTTTCATCCTTTTCTACCCCCCTTTCTTTCCTTACATCTGTGCCTCCTCTTTTCTCCTAGACACAGAACCGTATGAAGCTCATGGCGGATAATTACGACGATGGCTACTTGAAAACACCACCTGACCAGACCAACCACAAACCTCCAAAATCACCCGATCAGGTCACAATCTGGTCCTCTACAAAGATCAGAAAAGTGTTAAAGGGACAGTTCACCCCAAAATGAAAATCTTGTCATCATTTACTCACCTTCATGACAATACAAACCCGTTTAACAACACGAGTAAATGATGACAAAATATTCATTTTTTGGTGAACTGGACCTTTGAGATTGTTTACTACTGTCATCAGCTTTTTTTCTTCTTCAGTGGATATTCAATATGGCTGAATATGAAATACTTGTACCGTTGCTGTATTTTGCTTATCCCATATTCATAGGAGCTTAATCTTAACAGCAAGCCAAACAAATACAAATTGGAGGTGTGGTCAGTTTCATACTTGTTAATAAAATATTAATATTTGAAACTGAGTTGGAAACGGACGCTCCATTGTCCATTTCCATTGCAGTCGCGTTATCGTAATTGAAACGGAGCTGCCCTCATCTCCAACGCAGACGCCATCATTTCCTTTTTACTGCCTTCATATTGATCATAACTTCTCAACCCTATGGATTTTATTCTTATTCATGACTGTAGAAATCGCCCCTAAGTGCAGATCCAGGATCAGTTTCCCTTAAACCTTGCGATACAATATTCAAACATCAAAGATGCTGAAAGCTGATCCTGCGTCTGTGCTTACGGGTTGCTTCTACTTGGATATATTCGCATACTAACCTGATCTTTTTTCCCATGCTGCACTTGGCTAAAACCCTGCCATCTCTTAACCAATAGGATGATGAGGAGGGCATTTGGGCATAGCCTCACTGGCAGCCATTTTGTTTTAGAAGGGTGAGCATTTCTTTGATGGACATGTAAAAGCCAATCTCAGCTGCCCTGTTCCTCCCCATGTGACATCAAACCCTGCCTGTCTCGCTGTGCCTGTTTGAGATTATTGACCATGTCATGGCAGTGCAAACATGCTTCTGAGGTATCCATTGGGATGTTTTTATTTGCAAATATTTTCAGTACTTTTTTATATTTCAAAGGATATTTGTTTTGATATAAAATCTACATATATAACTTATTTATAATTGCACTGCTATGAAATGGTCTACAAATCTCATTTCCTCTGGTTTTGTTTTTCCCCTCCCTTTTTTAAGCCTGTTATCTCTATGTATGGTTTTGTGGTTAAACATAATCCCAGATGGTGCATTAAGTCTATAAATTTTCCACACTCTCTCTGCCCTCACCAGATTCAATTCCTCCTCCTCCTCCTCCAAAAACAACAACAACAACAACAACAAAATTTTACATGTTAACCAAGCATTATTTACTTAGCAGGGTTACACAATCAATAAAATTCAACAAATACAAAATACGAAAAATACATTTTTTTATAAACTGGTAAGAAAAATGTACAGTGCAAAGTTAATTATGTTTATTACAAATATGAAATAATGTACATACCTGTACACAGTGAGGTGTGAGACCACATTGAGAATCTGTGATTCAAAATCTAATTTAAATCTGGAAACAAAAAAAAAGTGTATGCATTTGGTGTACTAAATATTGAGAAATTCAGAAATTTATATATTTCCGTGCAAAAGTTTGGGGTGAGAAAGATTTTTGAAAAGAAATTAATACTTTTATTCAGCAAGGATGCATTAAATTGATCAAAAGACAGTAAAAAATATCTTTTTAACTTTATATTCATTAAAGAATACTGAAAAAATTAACTGTTTTCAATGATAATAATAATACATGTTTTTTTGAGCAGCAAATCAGAACATCAGAATGATTTCTGAAGGATCATGTGACACTGAAGACTTATTAGTTATGCTGAAAATGCAGTCTTGCCATAACATCACAGGAATAGAAAACAGCTATTTTAAATTAAAAATTTTAAACTACTATTTTAAAACAGCTAAATTGTAGTAATATTTCACATGACCGTTTTGTTGTATTTTTGGTTAAATAAATGAAGACTTTGAATGGTATATATATATTTTAGGGCTGTCAATCGATTAAAAAAATAATCAATTGCACATTTTTCTGTAATTAATCACACCTAACATTAAAATGTACAATAATACATCATTTCACAGTGAATCTCCAAATTAATGTATAGACAACAAAAAGACGGTACATTTAAATATTTGCTTAATGGCATCTTTTATAAAGTACTATGAATGAAGGCCAGTTTCATCAATATCAATACTGATAGCTCTACTGAATGTATTTTTTCTCAATTTCTGTGGGATGAAATTAATAAAAGTTATTGTTTGTGTTGTTTATGACCCCTGTAATCCATAATAAATAAGGTTATGATGACACCAATTTTTAACCAGTGAAATTTCACAATTCCCTATTCCAATTTTTAGACCACAACAAAAACTACTAGCCTACTTAATAAAAAGTAGGTAAACAGTCAATAATAAGAACAAATATACAAATTACAAGCAATGGCACAAATAAATAGAATAGAACAAAGATTCAAATTAAATAAACTGTGCTTTAAGATTTTCAATGTCTAATCGTAATATTCAGGGAAGAAATACTGCAGAAATTAAATAAAGTAGTCAAATGTAAAATAACACTGCATAGTCTTTAATGTATGAATATAACATGGATTAATCATTATTAAAGCTACAAAAGTTATTCAGTCAAGAGCAATTTTATCTTTGTTATTCATTCTTTGATTGACATCAATGACACAGACAGCAGGTTTATCAGGCTGCTGTCACTTTAAGACCTGACGAACATGATATGGATCTGTCATTTTCTCCAAACTCTTTGCATTCAAAATATTTTTGTGTTCTCAAGAGAACTCAAATCGGTCTGTAAAGCGGATTTCTGTGCGGTTTCAAGTGTCGTGTATGTATGTACAGTTTTTAGCTGATGCGTGTTAAGCAAACGTTAACTGTGTGTACGTTTTAATTATTTATTTTTTATTAATAATAAAAATTTCTAAACCCTTCAGGCATTATTAAATATCGTATCAATTTGAGTTGGTCGAGCTAGAGGAGATTACTGCACATACCATTTTGCTGTCAGTTTACAGAAACATCAACTAAATAAATGAGGACTGCTCATTACTGTTTATCAGTATTTAACTAAACCAATGTTCACTGAAAGTTATGACCCAGAATGAGGGAAGATATCAACAAATAAACTAAAATCAAATTAAGAGACACAATAATATAATGAAATGAAACTACATGAAATCTTAGGGTTTTGGGGTAATGTCTTGTCTCGTCGTGTCTAAAAAGCATGTGTTTGCATGCCAAAATATCTTATGTCTTTTCAAAGCACCGTGCTGATAGAAATGATGTGCTTGCATTGAACAATATCAGCCCCAGCAAGCTAAAGTTTGCAGACGCATGAGAACAGACTGTATGTTTCTCATAATCCTTTGTTCTGTGGTAGTGACAGTCTCTCTGATCTGTAGATAAGATCTGGGCGGAGAGCTACAGTGCACAGGAGCTCTACACTGGCCACCTGATTATCCCGTACAACCACCCCAAAACCCTTTACTTACAGAATCACCTCAGCCCACATCTCATCACACCAGTTACCCAGGACCCACCGTCAGTGACGACACACACATTTTCACAGGTAACACTTATATATATGTTATATAAGTGATATAATGTATTTCTTTATGCATCCTGTAATTTATCATATATGGAGCCAGATTTACTAAATGGTAAATTAGCGCAAGAGCGCAATTCCACAGATGCACTGATGAGAGTGCCAAGTTTTGCACGTGATCTACTGCTGATGCACAAATTAAAGAACACAGACGCAGTCAAATCATTTACATAATGACCAACGCAATCTACCAAGAGCAGCACAAATTAGCGTTGGGTCACAAATAAGCAGAGCTGATGCTCATCAGGTGCGGGTCGACACAGGCGCAACTTACAGTTACACGTAATATACGGATAACGTCTTTCTCTGGCATTTCTCTGAAATTAAAGCAGTAACTTTTTTACCTTCATAAATAGTCTTCTAAGTCCTTACGATGGTTAATTGACTTGTAGTGGTGTGTTTGAGGCGAGCACTAACCCCCTCTGGCACATCTACGCCAGAAAACAGCACTTGCAAGTTGAGCTGCGCCGACCCAACACAATCTCGCCTCATGTTCACGCGAGAGTGACAAAATCCTTTACGGTAATTCAAAAACAATGTATACATTATGACTTTATAAGACAATTTCGAAAATTACCCACCTCCATCGAAATTTCTTGTACTGTAAAATATGTTAACGTTTTCCACTAGAATTTTTAACTTAAGCCAATTGGGAGAATTACATTAATTCAAAGCAATATTTTGAGTTGATCCAACATAATATTTTAAGTAAGGTGAAGACGTTTTTTTGCCACAATAAAAACACATTTCTAAGTAACAAGAACTTAATAATTGTCAACATGAATGCAACTATTTAAGTTGATCCAACATAATGTTTTATGTAAGGTGAAGACGCTTTTTTGCCACAATAAAACACATTTCTAAGTAACATGAACTTAATAATTGTCAACATGAATGCAACTATTTAAGTTGATCCAACATAATGTTTTAAGTAAGGTGAAGACGCTTTTTAGACACAAAACGCATTTCTAAGTAACATGAACTTAATAATTGTCAACATGAATGCAACTATTTAAGTTGATCCAACATAATGTTTTAATGTAAGGTGAAGACGCTTTTTGCCACAATAAAACACATTTCTAAGTAACATGAACTTAATAATTGTCAACATGAATGCAACTATTTAAGTTGATCCAACATAACGTTTTAAGTAAGGTGAAGACGCTTTTTAGACACAAAACGCATTTCTAAGTAACATGAACTTAATAATTGTCAACATGAATGCAACTATTTAAGTTGATCCAACATAATGTTTTAATGTAAGGTGAAGACGCTTTTTTGCCACAATAAAACACATTTCTAAGTAACATGAACTTAATAATTGTCAACATGAATGCAACTATTTAAGTTGATCCAACATAACGTTTTAAGTAAGGTGAAGACGCTTTTTAGACACAAAACGCATTTCTAAGTAACATGAACTTAATAATTGTCAACATGAATGCAACTATTTAAGTTGATCCAACATAATGTTTTATGTAAGGTGAAGACGCTTTTTTGCCACAATAAAACACATTTCTAAGTAACATGAACTTAATAATTGTCAACATGAATGCAACTATTTAAGTTGATCCAACATAACGTTTTAAGTAAGGTGAAGACGCTTTTTAGACACAAAACGCATTTCTAAGTAACATGAACTTAATAATTGTCAACATGAATGCAACTATTTAAGTTGATCCAACATAATGTTTTATGTAAGGTGAAGACGCTTTTTTGCCACAATAAAACACATTTCTAAGTAACATGAACTTAATAATTGTCAACATGAATGCAACTATTTAAGTTGATCCAACATAACGTTTTAAGTAAGGTGAAGATGCTTTTTGGACACAATAAAACACATTTCTAAGTAACATGAACTTACCAAGCACCGCTTGTCACCATGATGGTAAATCTCCAAAAACCCACATTAACAGAAACTCTTCTAAATTAGCATAACAAAACACTAATTACTGCTAAATCTCCCTTACCATTAATCTTGTGTAAAAAACAAGACACTTAATTTTAGCATTTACTCTCCCTTTCAAGTGCCATGGGCAAAGCATGATGGGAAATATAAATCCCAGCCCAGTTTCACTTAACTTAAGTTCGTCTAAATTAAAAGAAGTGTTCATACAACTCAAAACAATGAAACACATTTACACGTCATCAGATTGTATTTTACATTAACAGAACTTAAAATTAAATACATTTTTGATTAAATGAAAATGTTAAACTATGACAAGTCATGATAGTATATCGAATCAATAGGCATAATTTGTGTGTCATCCAAGCTCAATAAAATAACAAGTAAAAAGTCTAACAGCATTTCAGAACTTGATTTTTTATTTCACAACAATATAAATAAGTAATGACTAAAGGTCCCCTGAATTATTTTTTAGAGTGTAGTCCAGAGCTGCGCTTGGAGTATTTACGACAGTGTGATTCACTGAAGGAAACTGTAGGGGGAGCTTCGCAAATCTTACTGAGTTCCGCTTTAATACGAGTGAAAAAATATATTCTCCCTTCTACCATGCGCTCTCTGTTCTCTGCGGTGTCTCCTCCTAGCAGCAACAGTTGCTGCCATGTCACAAAATGGGTTAAGACATGCTTTTTTGGGGCGGTAAATAATGGCGCAAATACCAGTAAATTGACTAGCGCAAACATTAGTAAATCGGGTTGGGTGATTCATTTAAATACTCTCCTTCCATAAATTTTGCATCTGAAAGGTAAACTCCTACAAATGCATATGCAATAAGGTCAGCCGCAAAAACAACTCAGTCCACACCTTTTCAGCACTGAATTTGCACAACTTGTCTTTAGTAAATCCCAACAGTAGTTTTTTAATGCCAAAAGAGGGTTTGCGCTGCCGCAAACTGTTAGTAAATCTGGCCCATGTTGTCTAAAATTGGCAAATCTGAAAGTAATATAATTTTTAATTGTTATGTCAGACCTTCTTAAGCCGCTTTTCCATCGTTGGCTGAATGGTTTTAAGAACGGTAAGGAGCGGTTCCAGTTAAATTCCCAATTGAGCTTGGTTCGGCACGGCACAATTACAAACCATTCTCGGCCCAGGATTCTCAGCATGGTTGGTGCTGGTAGAATGCGTGAAGTGACGGCACCACTCAGGATTGGTCAGTTTCTCTGAAGTTGGCCAAGCGTGATATTTGAGCGAAGTTAACGCAAGTTAAAGGATTAGTTCACTTTAAATGAAAATTATTTAATGATTTACTCCCTCTCGAGGCATCCTAGGTGTATATGACTTTCTTCTTTCTGATGAACACAATCGGAGTTATATTAATAAATATCCTGACACAACCAAGCTTTATAATGGTTTAAAGAGTTTAAAAGTGGAAAATGAAACCATATCTGTACCGGCTGGGCTGGATCGGCATGGAATGGAACAATTAAGCAACCAGAATGGTTTGGCCCGACGGTGGAACAGCAGCTTTAGAGAATACTTTTATAACTTTCTAGGTGTGCATAATTCAATCAAAAAACTTTTATGCTTTGATAACTCTTACTTATGCCATAACAAGTTGAGATGCTAAGTCAAAATTATGACAAAAACTATTGACAGAAGTTAACAATGACTAAAAATTTGACATTGACAAAACACATTTAAGAAATAGTTGAAATTCTGACATAAAAAGTTGAAATTAAGATAAACAGCTATAATTATGACAAAAATGTTTATTCATAATTGACTTAACTCTCACAATTTTGACTTTTTTGTAATAATTTCAATATTTTATCTCATAATTATGACTTGGTGTCTCATAAATTTGACTTTTTGTGTACAAGTTCACCTTTTATAAGTTTTATGATTTACCAAAAATTATTCTTTTTTATATGGCGGAAATGGGCTTCTGATGTGACAAAAAAAAAGTGTTCATTTAGTAAAAAAAATTAATTTAATAAAACAAACAATGCAATAAAAAATGTAAAAGTAATCAAGCCCCTAACCTGCACCATTGTAAGAAATTATTTTAAATATTTAAGAATTTTAAATATTAAAATGTTTTAATATTATTATTTTTTAATTTGTATATATTGTATTTTGTAAATATTATTTTTGAAATATTATGATATTACAAATATCATGCAGCTTTATTTGCAATTATCAAATTTAAACAATTTTCAAATTAAAGTTCAAGTATATATATATATATATATATATATATATATATATATATGTTTTTCATATGATTTGATTCATATACTCATATAAATCTTTTTGGCTTTTAGTGGGAGCCTGGGATGGTGAGTCAGTGTGGAGCTGCAGTTAGGATCCTTGGACCCTGCTCTGGACCTAAACTGGCCATGATCGAACCCTCCAGCTTCCTCCACTGTCTCTCTGCCCTCACCTCTCACCTGAACTAAACCGGAGCCCTCAAAGAGCCTGTAACAGTCTATAGTCTTAATACTGGTGCAGCATTGAAAATATGCAGTGTTAGTTGAGTCGTGAATGCAATTTTAATTTCGTTCTCTTGATATGTCATCATGGTTGAGTAAAAAACAGATTTAGAATGTTAACCTGATCAATGGGTGGTGCTATATAAACATAACTGAATGCCAAACTGTTGTTAAACAATTAAAAAAGTGTTATGCTAATTTAACTGCACTCAATATTAAGACTATTGGACCCTTGATCTATTCTGAGTTTAGGTATCGTCTTGCACTGGTTATACTTCATCGGATGACCCTTCCCCTTTACCGAAAACCTATAGGACACCTTCAAGAGCATGATGTAAACATTTATAGATAGTGATGTCTATTTGTCACACCTGATACCAAGTCAGTGGAAAAAAGAAAATCAGGTTCTATATGTCCTTTAATTCCAATTAACAGCTGCTACATGGAATAGACATAAAATATATATGAAAACAGTTTGCCGTGCTCATGAAGGAGTCCATCAAGGGGTGCGTGCAAGAAATTACGGTTCTCGCTTACTGAGACTATAGTTGTTTTCTAGCAGCTCTTAGACAGGACATTGTAGGCTCCCAAATATCTTCATATCATATCCTGATAACCAGTTTCTGAGAGCTCATTGCTGGTTTTATGTACTCTCATAAACATGGATATCATTGTGTGTCTCTCTCTCTCTCAAAGTGGATTTTTTATGTTGCATTTGTGGCCTATTGTCTTCGTGTATTAAAATTACAATAAAAAAATGGATAGTCCAATAAAAAAACAAAACAAAGACAAAACAATTCAAATGAAAAGAAGAGATGATCAAATCAGACAAAAGACACGGGTATGGGTGTTCTGAATTTGTATAAATGTGTATGTATATAAATATGTATTATCAGTGTTTTCACTCTCTGAAGTTTTTTTTTTACTGCTTGTGTTGGCATATACAGTTTGCCATTAAGCAAAATATATATACACAGTTTTTTGTGTATTCTGGACCAATTAAATTTCACAGTGGGCGTGGCTACAGCAACTTAGTTTTCCAACATTTTCAAAAACCTAGCTGTCTGGTTTACAAGCTTTAAACTGTTTATTTTGAGATTTGATGGTATTTTTTTTGCAGCTGTTATGCATCAGTGCCCATTTTTTCCTTTCAACGGAAATTGATAAATGGAATATAAAGGAAATTCAGAAATGAAAAAATTTGTATGTGCTACTCTGTACATGTGACACGATCTATACTGTGTCCCACAGCGAGAAAGTCATTGACTGGCAGAGTAACTTAACATGTTTTAAATCGCAGCTGACTTAACATGGACTACATGTCATGTTTTAATCATTTGCAGCTTAAAAAATTGTCTACACTAAATTATTTAGACCCACCCTGCCATCTTAGTGCTACAGTAGTTGTTCACCCCAAAATTAAGGGATTAGTTCACTTCAGAATTAAAATTTCCTGATAATTTACTCACCCCCATGTCATCCAAGATGTTTATGTCTTTCTTTCTTCAGTTGAAAAGAAATCATGGTTTTTGAGGAAAACACTCCAGGATTTTTCTCCATATAGTGGACTTCAATGGGGACCAATGGGTTGAAGGTCCAAATTGCAGTTTCGGTGCAGCTTCAAAGGGCTCTACACAATCCCACGATCTAGCAAAGCAATCGGTCATTTTCTAAAAAAATATATAAAAATTATATACTTTTTAACCACAAATGCTCATCTTGCAGTGCTCTGCGATGTGCCACGCATTACGTAATCATGTTGGAAAGGACACATGTGGCGTAGGTGGAAGCACTAATCCAGTGTCTACAAAGCGAACGCGCAAAGACTAAGTCAAACGCCCTTTATAAAAAAAGGTAAAACAACGATGTCGGATGATTTTAAATTTGGAGGAGAAAATGAAATGGAGTTTATCGCTTTGTAAACACTGGATCGGTACTTCCACCTACGTCATGCGTGACCTTTACAAAGTGATAACATCATGCGTGGCGGATTGTAGAGCAGTGCAAGACAAGCATTTGTGGTTAAAAATAATATAATGTTTTTTTTTTATTTTTATAAAATGACCAATCGTTTTGCTAGATAAGACACTTATTCCTCATCTGGGATCGTGTAGAGCCCTTTGAAGCTGCACTGAAACTGCAATTTGGACGTTCAACCTGTTGGTGCCCATTGAAGTCCACTATATGGAGAAAAATCCTGGAATGTTTTTCTTAAAAACCTTAAAAAGAAAGAAAGACAGTCATAAACATCTTGGATGACATGGGGGTGAGTAATTTATCAGGAAATTTTAATTCTGAAGTGAACTAATCCTTCAAGATTCTGTAATTATTTGGACTTTTTGTGAGAATAAGTTTTATCCCTTGTGATTTCTCATACTGCACGTCTGACACATTACTGATCCCAAAATTTGATTCGCCATATTTATTACATTACAATTAATGTAATTTCAGACTCTAATGCAGATTGAAGGGTTGAAACCCTGAACGCGTACAATAAAACTGTTTAATTTGATTCAAAGATATTCATCACTGAGAAACAAAAAGCCTGAGAAGTCGACTGTCTCATTGCATGCAACAATGAGAGGAATCCTTACAAGCATTAGCCAACGGTTTAATTAAGTCAAGGCTTTTGTAATGCAAACAATCGGTCTTGACGTTATCTGTTGTTGATGCACTATAACCATCAACTCCAGATGTCCCTTCTCCAGTTTTAAAATCTGGATAAAAGCGGTCAAATCACTAGCATTGCGTTTCCCACAGAATTTGCCTCATTAGTGTTATATAACTGTTAGAAAAGAGTCTGAGTGCACTTGTCTGTTCTTTTATCACAATTACATAACCAGTAGTACATCATGCAAATGTGTCAGAGTAACAGTCACTAATGTGGTACCCGAACCCAACCGGCAGGTCAAATGTTTGTGCAAGATGGTTTATGGAAAAATTTCACTGTTTACACAGACACCGATGGGCTGAACCATCCCAGAAGGATTTGAAACTGTGACATCATAAAGGGCACCACACAATAACAGTCCTGTCCATAAATGGTAAGGCTTTTGATTAGTAGTAATAAAACTGGGAGTTGGCTCGTAATACATCCACTGCTGAGCACTATATAAAAAAATACTTTAAAGACTATCAATTCTGTTTGGACACAGGTTGACGTTGTAAACATTGGTGAGGGGATTTTTGTTTTTAATGAAATTAGAGAGACTTGGACTCAACGTTTTCCACTCTTGTCTAACGTTTGGACGACTATGGCTCCATTGTTTATATGGTTGTTACAACATTTCTTGTAATGACATTTTCAGTTTGATGTGGGGTTGCCACATCTCTTTAACATAAACATTCGAGTTGCAATTGCTAACAAAGGACGCGTGTCATTACATGTGCTCTTTCAGAAGGAAATGTTCACTGTCTGGATGCAGGCATTACCAAAATGCTTTCAATGCAACTTAGTTTGGTCGGTCCATCTGGGTAACGCCCTTGGGCAGCTGTTTGTTATCATGCAATCTACCTGAATGGGGAAAGACCCATATCTTGTCAAAATTACATATATTAAATAAGGAATAATGTCTGACAACAATATCATACATCTCTATATAAATACCGTAATCACAGACACTCCTGTCCAGGTGGGATTAGACTTCTCAGAGGATGCCTGAAAAACAGAGGTTTTGTGAGGAAAATACAAGCTTCTTCAATTCAGACTGGTTTAAATGAAAGTATGAAAGAAACACAAACATACCTAGGGAAATAGTCTCATCTGAATAGGCCTTCGCAGCTCCGAATCTTCTGTGGCTTGGGTGCATATGTCTATGTGTGTGGGGCTTGCTGCTTTGTTGGCAGGATGTTGAGAAGCTGCTGCCATCATAATTCTCACACATATGCATATCTGCACATGTGAGAAAGGAAATTACATATGCAGAGAATGCACTGTGTTCTAGATTAAAGACTGATCATAACTGTGATGGTTTAGATTAAGTGTCAGGGTCAGCCAACACAAATGACTTTGACAAATCACATTCTGCTTCTCAGTTCTGATGTGTTTTAAAAGCTTAAAATAATGTAAGACAAAAATATGTGTGCTGTTATTGCTGGTATTTCATCCTTCTCGTGAGAAAAAAAGTGCAACTCAAACCTAAACTGTATTTGCATGATCTAAGTCATACAATACCATACGATTTTCAAATTTATCAAACAGTAAGTAAACATAAGGGTAATCATTTTATAGACACCAGTAGACAAACAAAATATGCATAAAACAAAGAGATTGTTTGCCATTTAAATATCATTTAGTAATCAAGTATTTTTTTTTTAATCTTGTTTTGCCTTTAAAATCAGAAAATCCTTACAACAAGATAAATTTAACTGAGAAGCAATATTGCATAAGATATTAATGCTGTATCTTGCCAGTGCAGTAAGACAAAATACACAAAATACATTCTCTGAGCAAGCAAGTATTATGCAGTGTTAAATGTATTCTGATTCAAAAAATGTTAGACATTTTAAATAGGAAACAAAAAAGATTACTTAAAAACTTTTTTGCATTAATATTATTTCTCAATAGACACTATATAAAAAGCTCACTTTGCTTCTTATCACCAATTATGTTATCATCACAATAATGAATCATCAAAAAAAAAAAAATGTCAAGGTTTTTTTTTTTTGGTATATGCACAGTATTGTCAATAATCATTACCTTTTTAATGAGCAACTAAGACAGTATTAAGGCAAATTGAGTATATTCTGTGCTGATCATTCTGCAAAGAGGCTGTAACTTTGAGACTCTTTGTTAAGAGTAATCACAGAGCATCGCCCCTCTCTGAGCTCTCATAGTTCTATAAAGGGAGGTGGTCCTCCAGTCCCTCTTGTTCATTCTCTCTCACACTCTTCGACACATTGAACAGACCTGCTCACCATACAGGACACAATGTGGCTCACTGTGTTTTACACATGGGGAAGCCTCTTAGCATTTTCTGTGTGTGACATCTGCCCAGAAACCTCAGAGGACGCTGCTTCATGTGTAAAGCTGAAGCCCCTTGGGCACTGCGGGGACGAGGACAACTTGTGCCCTTATCAACTCACCCTTCCTCCTCTCTCCATCCAGCTTCCCAGGCCTTTTAGGGAGCTGGAAAAAATGGCCAAGGAGCTGCAGAACCTAAAGGAAGAGGTGAACCAGCTGAGGAGGGATTGCCAAGAATGTAAGGACAGGCATAGTATTGAAAGGGGTGAATGGAAGGACCACAGCGAAGAAGAGGAAAAGAGACCTCAAAGTCAAAGGCATAACACCAGCGTCAAGGAGACACAAAGTCATAGTGGAGAACAGGTGGTCCAGATCTTCACTTCAACACTACCGCAAAGAGACACATCAGAAGGTGAAGGAACCGTCAAGGGTGGTGTGAAGAGGCTCCATCATTCCATTCTGGAAAGTCAGAGATGGAACATTAATCCGAGGATTGATCTAAACCAAGGCGCCACAGATCAGAGGTCTCAGATGAGCAGGGAAGTAAAAATATTTAGCCCCTCACTTTACGAGATACCAGAGGACATATCTGAGGTCAATCTGGTGGTCTCACCTACACCTGAGGAGAAGGAACTCAAGTCTAAGCGAAGTGAATTAATAGAACCGTCCCTTCCTAGAAAAAAGGACGATGTACAGTCCGCAACCCCTGGGAGATTGCAGTCAAAGAATCTCAGGGATGGACATGTGAAGAACATTAGTAGCATCCTGGCGGCGAGAAGAAGAGTAAAGAATGTGCCTGATCCGAACAGGTTAAGCGGCATTTCAAGGGATGCTAACACTAAGACAATGGATTTAAACACATCAGCTGGGAACAGAAGGGTTGTAAAGTTTCCTGGAGTGGGTGGACCATTGAGGCCAAAGGGATCCTACATAAACAGTAGAGTTATCAAGGTTAACAATGAAGAAAGACTGAAGAACCCTGCTTTGGTGAGAAAGACTAATCCACAAGCGGGGGACATGACGGTCAAGACTGAGCCAGAAGAGGCTGGATTTTCCCCAGCAAGAAGTGGCATTATGAGGGTAAAAGAAACAAGTCCTCATATAGCAAACACAAAATCTGGGGCAGTCAGTGGACTGATCCCATCAACAGATGACCAAAACAAACAAGACATCAGTAGGGTTTCTGGTTTCAGAACAGATGATGGACATGGCCTGAAAGATGCAAGCCAAGTGACTATAGTTAGGGAGGACAATTTGAGAAAGGTAAACAAGACCGAGATTACAAGGCTTCCAACAAAACCGGGTAAAGAAAACCCAGGAGATGTGATTCACATAGCCACAAATAAGTCAGCCTCTAGTGTTATGAAACAAGCAGAACAGCCAAACATATTTAAAGAGGAACAGCAGCATGTGGGACTGAGTGAAAGTCTGGTAGTTATTAGTAGCAGGGCAGAGACTAGTTTCAAAGTGGATAGAGAGGACTTGCCTTTCCGAGGCAGACAGGTGGAAAATGAAAAACATGTAAACCCAAACGCAGAAACTAATAATGGACAAATTGATTCCACAATTTTGGATAAAGTTGACAGCACTTTTAATGAAAGGACAGTTAATCCACTGTTTCCAGATCTTAACGATAAGATACAGCCAGGAACATTCATTGAAGGGCCAAAAGAGGAAATTGGTATTAACTCACTGAGTGCAGGGACTGTAAAGGACACCCCGAGCCACAGCAAAGCCATCTTGCTGGAAAAAGATCTGGTGAAGCCTACTCTTGTCCCAACTGTAAAGAGTAAATCGATAGATAGTACACCAAGTATGACCAGTAGGGTTCAACCACCTGTGGTAGGCCAGGGGATAAGGAGAATTTCAATAACTCCACTCAAAGCAAAAGTTGAAGAGGAACAGCCAAAGAATAACAAGAACATCAGCAAGATACATGAAGTAAGTCAAGACAACATAAGGTATGTGATGTCAAACCCCCCAAGAAGCCCTGAGATACATCCAGTAACTTCACCTAAGGACCTCAAACTAAGACAACCTATTTTTATGAACAAAATGTCAGCAAACAGGACTGTTGGAGTTCCTTCGAAGCTATCCATCCCAGTCAGAAACATCAATATTGCCAGGAAAAATGGCACTGGAATTATAAAACAAAGTTATTTAAGGAAGAAGCCAATCTCTCAAACTGAGACAAAAATAAACAGTGGCTTGAAGACAAAGGTGACTCAATTCTTTAGTCCCACTGATGCAACATCTACTGTAGAACAAGATCAAACAGAAGAAATCAAACACACCCCGCAGGTGATGAGGTCAAAATCACAATCAGAGTCTCAAAATGCAGGTGATGTACAAGATTTGTATAAGGTTCAAGAAGATAAGAACCGAATTGGAGACAACAGTGAGACTGTGTTGATACCAAACATTGGGAACCAAGCAGAGGATTCTAAAACTCAAAGTGGAGCATCAAATTCACATATTGGTGGGAAAGAAAGCAAGACATTTAGTTTGGGAACTGCTGATACCAGCAGTCAACAGCTATTTGAAGTGGACAAGACCAGCAGTGGGAAAAAAAGGCCAACTGCATCCACCTTAAGGAAAGAGTTATCTAAGAAACCAGTAACAACTCAATTCACAACCTCGACAGTCTCCTTTACGGACACAGACCATGAAGATGGTAAAAAAAACATTCGTACAGTGACAAACACACATGTTGAAATGGCTAAAAATGTCAGTCAGGATACACCCATAAGCTTCGAAAATATCGGAGCAACAAGAGAACTGGAACTTATTAAACTTAATAAAGACAGAGTGGAACAAAACTCTGGGGACATATCCAACCCAAATAGTGCGGACAAAGCCCAAGGTTACAGTGAAGGGACATACGCAATTCCAGTTGTTTTGGAAACGCTTACAAATGTTGAAGAAATTAAGGGCTCAAAGCTTTTCTCACTCAGCCCTGAGGACACAGCTAAGGGATTTAAATCACATGCAGTCAATGATGAGGTAACAGAGCGAGAGCAAGTAGAGAACAAAAACAACAGCACCTGTCTCAGTGATTGTAACACTACGTCAACCCAACAGTCTACAACCCAGACCAGGCCTCTATTGGACTCTGGAAGAGGTAGGGAATTTCTTACCCAACCCATGTTGTTCATTTTTAAGTTTCTCTCCTAGTTGAAGGAGTATTTACTCTTAATTCAAAATGAATAAAGCACTCCAGAGTGTTTAGAGTATGGATTAGAGTATGTTTATTTCTTGACACAAAGTTTAGAGTATGGTAGAATAAGTCACTATGACTCTTTGTATAGATTACCCTCAAGGTTTCAGGAGAGTGCAAACAGGGACAAAAATAACTACCGGTAAAAGCAACCTAGATAATCATTTTCTGGAAATAATACAGTATGAAAGTCTCCTCTAACACATGTTCTGTGACCCTGCACTTTATCTTGATAGTGTGATAGGATTCCAAAATTCTCCATAGCAGGGATAAGAGGATATGGATTCTCATCTGAGTAGCAGATGTTTTGGTTTTTGTGAAGAGGACCAGCTGTAGGCGTCTTATTCTGTGTGATGTATCAGGATGTGGTGTCTTTGTTGAGCTTAAGGAAAGGCTCAAAGTCAAAGACTTTTCAGCAATGCGTAATTGATGCATGTAGAGTTCAGTACCATCCCTTGTCTAAATTTACATGTCCAGTGATTGGAGAACAAAATTTGGCACAGCGCTGCTCAGTGTAAGCTCTTAAAACCATGAATAAATATATCCAGGTGGTCCACATTTTTATGTATAAAACAGCCTTTGCATATCTCTTAGATTAAACATTAAGTACTGTCTGCCGAGTGCAGCTTTGTAATTGGGGTGTGACGACAAAGACAGATAGAAAAAATTTCAGTGCATCTTGCCCTGTTTTCGTTTTTTTTTTTTTTTAAATATGATCCAGATTTTCAGCTCAGTGTTTATTTTTTTTCAGTTTTAACTCAATTGAATGGATTTGTATTGCGTTTTACACAATAAATATGGTTTCAAAGCAGCTTCACAAATAAAAGCCCCTTGCGGGCTTCTCTAGATGACAATGGCAAGGAAATACTCTGTTTAAGTAAATGTAAGCATGCGGATTTAGGTTGTTTACGCATTGCAATAGCATATTTTATCAACAGAGGGTGACGTAACCTAAAATAATTTTTATTGCCTACAGAAAAAGGACCTGCACAAGACTGTGCCGATTACATTACGAAATCAAGAAGGAATGGTGTATACAGAGTAACGCCACAGCCGAAAAACAGCACGTTTCCCGTTTTCTGTGACATGGAGTCCTCTGGCGGAGGCTGGACATTGATCCAGCATCGCTTTGATGGGAGCACAAGTTTCAATCGCACCTGGAACGAGTACAAGAACGGATTTGGTAAACTAATAGAAGAGTTTTGGCTTGGCAATGACAAGATTCACTTGCTGACAAAGGCGAAAAACATGTCATTGCGAATAGAAATCGAAGACTATGAGGGTGTCAGAGAATATGCCCATTATGACCACTTCTATGTGGCCAATGAAAGCCAACAATACCGTCTGTCCATTAGTGGCTACTCCGGTACAGCAGGTAATGCTATGCAGTTTAATAAGAAATACAATCATGACCAGAAGCTTTTCACCACTCCGGATAGAGACAATGACCAGTATCCCTCCGGAAACTGCGGCGCCTATTACAGCTCAGGCTGGTGGTTTGATGCATGCATGTCTGCAAACTTAAACGGCAAATATTATCAATCAAAGTACAAAGGGGTACGTAATGGGATATTTTGGGGTACGTGGCACAACATTACAATGGAATATTATCCAACCAAAGACAGACAAGCTTTTAAGACTGTTAGAATGATGATAAGACCTAAAAAATATGCAAATTAATATTTACCTACCAATCCTAAAACCTACCAATTAAATTAAATTAAGCTGTGCAAGTGCAAAACGGCAAATGCTTAAAGTAAATCGCTACTCTTGTGTTACTGATTTAGTAATAGAAAAATTGTAATGTCAAAACTTGAATAAACATGACAAATGTTTCTGTATCTGTTGTTTTTTGAACTGTACACATATGGATTAGCATACACAACTGAGCCCTTTTGTGTTGCTTTGAAAATGCTGTATTGCTATTTACAGATTCAGCTTCCGTTTGTTTTTTTTTTTGTATATTGTATTTTTTTTTTTTACTTGCAAACACCAAAATGTTTGTAAATCTGGGCCAATCCATGACTGTTTAAATGGATATATTCACAATATATCGTCATTTTTTTATACAAATATAATATTTTACCAGCTGAATAAAATAATTTGTAATTTTTATATTATTTTCATTGTATTCATTGTTCATTTTCAAACATTGTAATTGTTTTTATGTAAATTGTAAACCCCAGAAAAGTACCTTGTACAGATAATTCTTTCTAATAAAAGGAAATTTCAATTTCAGTTAAAAAGGAGGATCATAATTACTTAAAATTAACTAATAAATAAATAACTAAAATATCAATAATAAAATATAACTATAAAGCAAGCAATAATACAAATTTAGCAAATTTCCAATCTCAAAAACAGTTTCTGCTGAATTGTAACACTTCTGTGTGATCTTGGAAACATCTGTAAATAAAACTATGAACTTATGGACTGAACATCGTCGTAAAGAAAATAAATATGTATCTTATAATTACAAGGATGTTGTTATTACTTTTTTATTATCATTTACACACTCCATACAAGAGAAAATTAAATTCCGTAAACATGTATTATGTGAGTTTTGCAATGCAAAAAATAAGTGTATGATAAAGAAAGACTTATAATCTCTAAATTATACACCATTAGAACATGTCTTTTTTGTTAGCGAACCATATTGTGTTACAGTACTGGTTGAAAAAACAGTGTGTATGCAGCACGTTAACAGTTATTTTTCAAATTTCCATTATGGTATGCCGCTAATGATCTCAGTGTTTCACTAAAATGCAATAAATATTCTGAGCAACATTCACAATCAGTTATTTCTGTCACCTGAGTGGAAACTCACCACTGAGATAAAATTCGTAAACCTCCCTGCCTGCATCATTGTGAACACGAAACGTAGGCTATTCAGCTTCACCCTTGAGCCTGAAAGAAACAAGCAATTCCTGATAAAGAGCTTTAAATAGCTGTACATTCTTATTGTCCGTTATATATATATTCCCTTCTTTATGAATAACATCTACTTTCAAGATGATTTTACTCCTGAAGAATACAGTAAAGACTTTTCTGGTGGCTTTCAAAGAGTACCGTTCATATGTTCAGTCTCTTCTGAAGTGGAAAACGTTGTAGCCCAGCTCCACCATGGCTCCGATGAGCAGCACCCAAAGAGGGATGCAAACCGAGCTCACCAAGATGTCCGTCAGGTGCTGTAATTTGGCACAGAGAATCAGGCAAAATGCCATTTTAAGCAGCATGGCCACGAGATACCACACGCGCTTCTTCAAGTTCTCCGCCCCGTTGTGAGGGTCGAACCCAGGCTTGCAGCGGCCTGCCATTTTGACAATGAGCATGAGGAGGAGAATAAGATCAAAGGTCCAGACAGGAAGGAAGATGAGGAACCAGTTCCAGTCGATTTTCTTGTCCAACTTGAGGACCAGCATAATGAGGAAGATAAGCGTGAAGATCCATGTCAGGAGGACTCTTTGAGCAAGGGACATGTTCATTTGAAACGCTGGCCTGAGGGCACAGCAATAGGCTGATCTGAGAGAGAGAAAAACAATCATCAGAAGTACATGCCAATCAATCATTCAGTTCATTTCATCTTGTGGAGTTGCAGCTTTGGAAATCATGCTGCTAAAGGGGACATTTCAATTTAATAACATTTCAAATTAATAACATTGTAAAATTATATTAAAAATAATGTATTAATAATAATAATGAACTAATATATTATTAATCATTAAAAGTAATATGCACTTTTTGCACGTTTTTTATTCAGTGGTTTAACAGATGTTAAACGGCATTATATTTATTAAAAAGAAGCATTTTCACTAAGAGTCATAGGAGATTATATGCATATTCACAAAAAGGCTATGATTCGGTTTAATATTAGTTTAACAATAAATCATTCATTATCACCAAAATAAAATACAGCAAATGGCCAGTGTTCAACGATTTATTCAAATGTAAACTGTTTTAGTTACAGTTAACAAACGTACCCAGCAAGCTGTACTTGACATGTAAGGCACACAGATGTGCTGTCTCACTAATAAACTAATATTTCTTTTATTTATATATATTTTATGTCAACTGTCCCATCCTGACACTTTGTCAAAATAAAGGAGCTTTTCATTACTAGCACGAAACTAGCATAGACAGACCGGACTGCCTTTTTCCCATTGTATAAGAGCAAAACACATGAAAAGAAAAAACGCATTGGAAAAAAAACTTACCAATTATGAAGACAACCTGGCTGGCCTTTTAGTTAGAAAGATGAAATATCCCTTTCTCCACTGTATGAACACTGCTACAGATCAGACGTTTTCAAAACAACTTCTCTTGAAGGACTAAGTTGGAGTGTGCGCAGCGCCACCTACCTGATTGGAGGACGCGCATCACACAGCCCAAGGAGTGTTCAGTATTCAATTTTATATATATATATATATAATATATATATATATATATATATATATATACACACAGTACAGTTCAAAAGTTTGGAACCACTAAGATTTTTAATGTTTTTAAAAGAAGTTTCGTCTGCTCACCAAGGCTACATTTATTTAATTAAAAATACAGTAAAAAACTGTAATATTGTGAAATATTATTACAATTTAAAATAACTGTTTTCTATTTGAATATATTTCACAAAGTAATTTATTTCTGTGATACAAAGCTGAATTTTCAGCATCATTACTCCAGTCTTCAGTGTCACATGATCCTTCAGAAATCATTCTAATATGCTGATCTGCTGCTCAAGAAACATTTAATGTGTACAATTGTACAAAATATTTGTGTACAATATTTTTTTTCAGGATTATTTTATGAATAGAAAGTTCAAAAGAACAGTGTTTATCTGAAATCTAATCTTTTGTAACATTATAAATGTCTTTACTGCCACTTTTGATTGATTTAATGCATCCTTGCTGAATAAAAGTATTCATTTCTTTAATTTCTTTTCAAAAAAATACAAATAAAAATTCTTACTGACCCCAAACTTTTGAACGGTAGTGTATAATGCTACAGAAGCTTTGTATTTCAGATAAATGCTGTTCTTTTGAACTTTCTATTCATCAAGGAATCCTGAAAAAAAAAAGTACACAACTGTTTTCAACATTGAAAATAATCATAAATGTTTCTTGAGCAGCAAATCAGCATATTAGAATGATTTCTGAAGGATCATGTGACACCTGAAGACTGGAGTAACGATGCTGAAAATTCAGCTTTGCATCACAGGAATAAATTACTTTGTCAAATATATTTAAATAGTACACAGTTATTTTAAATTGTAATAATATTTCACAATATTACTGTTTTTTACTGTATTTTTAATTAAATAAATGTAGCCTTGGTGAGCAGACGCAACTTCTTTTAAAAACATTAAAAATCTTAGTGGTTCCAAACTTTTGGACTGTACTGTATATATATATATATATATATATATATATATATATATATATATATATATATGTAGACTTCAGATGCAAAAGCCTCTAAGTGCTTTCTGAAATTTTCTTCTAAAATGAGCATTTTTATCAAGTTTGTATGTTTATGTTCAGTTATTTCACTTTAATGCCAATGAAAATGACCTATTAATTGCCATTTAAAGTGAAATTACTAAACCTAAACATACAAGCTTGATAAAAATGCTCATTTTAGAAGAAAATTTCAGACAAAATTTCATATATATATATATATATATCTTACAAACTATTTCAAAAATCTTCAGAAATCTTCAGTTTATAAGCACATATTTAAACGCATTTATTTATTGTAATAATTGTTCCTGGCTTCTTGTTGGTCTAAGATGGTCTATAAGCCCTTTAAAACAAAAATTCGAATTTTCCTTCTGAAAAAGAAAAGAAAACACAACACTGAGCAGGAGAAAAAAAACAAACAAACATTTGAATAGTACGACTTGTAAGAGTGTTACTAAAAACACCACTGATGTGTCTTTATTCAGCCTCAAGATGGCACTGTTTCACTATTTTGAGTTGTTGAACAGATTCTGACACTAGCAAACTGCTCCATTGAGGCTCTAAAGATGAATTTGCCTCTAAAACCAGAGGTGTAAAGTACTTGAGTAAATGTAATTAGTTACTGTACTTAAGTATCTTTTTGGCTACTTTGTCTATCAAAGATATTGGCAACCTTTACTCTCTACTTGACTACATTTTTGAGCAAGTAAATGTCCTTTTTACTCCACTACATTTGTGATGAGTAATGCAATTACAAATTACATTTTTCATGGCAGCTAACTTTTTCTGCAGCAGTTTGTTTCTGATACAAAGAAGCGATATTGTCATCTAAGGGCATTGAAGATACTATATCTTATGCATTTTGCCTTTACTCACCCAAAACTTGTCAACAAGGATAAGCATTAGCAGGTAGTTGCTGATCGCAGATGTTTGATTTATTAGATGAGGAAATGACTGCAGCTGGCGATGAGGCTCAAACCAGCACATACAGTAGACTTTGACTATTTCATTTTACTTAACATTGTTTTATATATCTGCTATATTGACAAGACCATTCTGAAGGATTTTGGTTTACTTATGGCCTTTCTGTGCACTTGAGCTTAACTGAGACTTGAGAGTTTGTAGACGTCTAAAAGGTTGTTGTTTTGACCTTGATTTATTGCAACATTGAGGTTCAGTTTTATTTTGACTTTAGAAAATAAACTTGATTTCTCATCTTACAAATCAATTGTTTCTTATTTTCACTGGCATGTCTCAGGACTAGTGCATCTCTAAGCCTATATTCAGATAGAGTGAAATACTTAAGTACTGTTAAAATCAGATACTTTAAGACTTTTACTCAAGTCGTATTGGAATTGGTTACTTGTAACTTATAGTGGAGTCATTTTTAATGTAAGGTATCAGTACTTTTACTCAAGTATGGTTTTCAGGTACTCTTTACAATATACATGAATCAATATCCCACTAAATAATATGAATTGCATGTTGCTTTAAAGTCACCATGAAATCAAAATCAATTCTTGTTTTTATGGAATATTGCAGCATATATTATAAATTATTTAACTGTGCACATCATTTAAAAATAAAATATAAAATTATGTACCCTCATAATCTGTAATCCAAATAACTTCCCCTCCCTCATGCAGCAACATCTCTTCTCTGATGTTAACTGGCGTGAGGGCAGGATCAACCTGTCACTCACATGCAGGCTTGGCCTGGAAGGGTTACTTTAAAAATGTAGGCTATTCCGTTACAGTTACAAATTACTTCATAAAATAAGTATTCAGTAATGTAATCCAAGTACCACAATATGAAAGTAATGTAATCTGATTACTTTTGGATTACATATAGAAAGAAAGAAAGAAAGAAAGAAAGAAAGAAAGAAAGAAAGAAAGAAAGAAAGTGAAATTTGGGGGAGGAGGGATCAACTTTACTGTAAATAAATTGCATTTTTAAATGTAATTTTAATTATTTCTTCTCAATTTCTGCAAGTTTTTAAATGTTACATACTTTTGAATGGGTCTTAAAGGGTTAGTTCACCCAAAAATGAAAATAATGTCATTTATTACTTACCCTCATGCCGTTCCACACCCGTAAGACCTTCGTTAATCTTCAGAACACAAATTAAGATATTTTAGTTGAAATACGATGGCTCCGTGAGGCCTCCATAGGGAGCAATGACATTTCCTCTCTCAAGATCCATAAAGGTACTAAAAACATATTTAAATCGGTTCATGTGAGTACAGTGGCTCAATATTAATATTATAAAGCGATAAGAATATTTTTGGAGCGCCAAAAAAACAAAATAACGACTTGTATAGTGATGGCCGATTTCAAAACACTGCTTCAGGAAGATTCGGAGCATAAATGAATCAGTGTGTCGAATCATGATTCGGATCGCGTGTCAAACTGCCAACGGCTGAAATCACGTGACTTTGGCGCTCCGAACAGCAGATTCGACACACTGATTCATTTGTGCTCCGAATCTTCCTAAAGCAGTGTTTTGAAATCGGCCATCACTAAAGTCGTTATTTAGTTTTTTTTTTGTCGCTCCAAAAATATTCTCGTCGCTCTATAATATTAATATTGAACCACTGAACTCACATGAACCGATTTAAATATGTTAATGGATCTTGAGAGAGGAAGTGTCCATTGCTCCCTATGCAGGCCTCACAGAGCCATAGGATTTCAACCAAAATATCTTAATTTGTGTTCTGAAGATCAACGAAGGTCTTACGGGTGTGGAACGGCATGAGGGTAAGTAATAAATGACAGAATTTGCATTTTTGGGTGAACTAACCCTTTAACACCGTACAACCATGTTGTTTGCATTTTCTTGTTTGAAAAAAATAAATAAATAAAAAATAACTGCAGCGAAATTTCCATGAATTGAAAGCGTTTTTCCCTGCGGGCAGCATCGTTTCATCTAGCAGCAGTGATTCAATCTGCGTCTGAGGAGATTGTAGACGGGTGTTATTTGCGCATGCACCAGCGGGTGGCTCACGCGAGTCATCACTGGCAACAGAACCAGGAACTACTGTATAATCAAGCAGCGCTTAATATGGTGTTATTATGGCAAAATAGTGACTTATTTAGTTTTAAATGAAACCATTGTAATCCTCATAGTATTCCACCTTTTTTCAAAATGTAACTGTAATCTGATTACTACGTTTTTTGACGTAACTGTAACGAATTACAGTTACTGGATTTTTGTATCCTGATTATGTAACGCCGTTACATGTATTCCGTTACTCCCCAACCCTCCTCACATGAGATCAACCAATAGCAAACCACAACCATCCAATCACTTCCCTATGAACAAAATCAAGTCCCGTCCCACATTTTTTCTTGTTCCATTTTACAATAATAGTGAATAAAAGACTATGACATCTTCTGTTTCATGCCGACTTTAATTTCAACCCACATTAACACCCTTATAAATGCAACATTTGTCAATTTTCCTTGCTCTTTAATTGCTGTGCTATGAAAGAACAGAAGGTTCTCACCCACGGGGTGAAAGAAAACTTTTCAGATTTCTCTTGGCTTGATGCCACACCTGAGATAACCATCAAAATCCACTAATTTCCCATATATTATTACAATCACTTATTTTCAAAAATACCCTTTAGCGTCCAGACAAAAAGGTGTAAGGTGTGCACTGATAGCGCACAAAAAGCCTCATGCATGCTGAATCAGTTAATGAGCTTATTACCCTTTGCAAATGTGCTGTTGTGGCTGCCATTACTGAGGCCTTGAGGGGATGTCAGCACAAAAGCCAGGTAATAATACAGCGGCTTCTTTGCTCTGTGTTGCTTATCAGTGAAACCACACAACTGCAAGCTGCCTTGAGGCCTGAGCTGAGGACAGTGTTTTAATTGGGTCAGTCTGAATCTGCAGCCTGTTGCCATCACATGAGTGAATAGAGAGCTGGAAAAAGCAACCCTCTGCCTTTTTTATGGGGATGCAAAAGGTGTTCAGCCTACACACACACACACATACACACACACACACACGTCTGGAACAGTCTACTACTCCATTATGAAGATTTACCGTAGTTCTTGCATAGTAAACACAGTTTTTATGTACTATTTGTAGCTGGATGGTAACCTGCAGGTTAATGCCTCATTACCATGATTAGATCAATGTAACTATACTAGAAGTGTCAATGTATTTTTTTGTTGTTGTTTTTTGATGAAAATTATAAAATGAAGTACATTCCCTTATTTCCATAATGCTATAAATATATATTTAGTAGGATGATTTACGATCCAGGAACATGTTGTACTTGGTGAGGTCATGTTCACTGTTATAGATTACTGATTTTACCTGATTTTAGTAATATTGTGAAATATTATTACAATTTAAAATAACATGTTTCTCCAATCTTCAGTGTCACAAATATCATGCTGATTTGGCGCTCAGTTATTATCAGTTTTTATATGTACACAGTTATTAATAATTGTTTTTGCTGCTTAATATTTGTAAAAATATGTATCATGATTTCCACAAAAGATAAAGCAGTAAAAACTGTTTTTAACACTGATAATAAATAAGAACCATGTCAGGGAAAGTTACTTTTCTAGGTACCCCAACGGAAGGGTCACGAAAAAGTGGTAGGGTTTGGAATCAGGGTACCATTCACAACTTCTGACAATGGAAACGGCAAAAATTGCATACCGTACCGTTTACATTACTTTTGCGTTACTTATTCTCACCTGGGCTGGGCTTGCTTGTTAGTTTTTAATAACAAAAAGGTCCATTCACACCAAAAGTGAAATGAATAATCCTCACCTGTACAGTAGAGGGCGCTGCTCAAACAAACCTTTCAGCTGTGTTGTCATTCTGGAGTACAGAAGAATAAAAAGCAGGAGAAGAAAGTTTAAAGGCCTGCTCAGAGACAGTGGCTGCGTCCGAAAACTGGAAAATGCTGCCTTCTGAGGACACATTTCAAGGTAGTAAGGCATCAAGGCACGTCCGAATCCAATGTTAGTTTCACTTCCTGTCTCACGAGATATACCTTCCTCAGATCGATTTTTGAAGGAAGCATAGATGTATCCTTAGCTGCCTTTGATATCCCACAATCCTGTGCTTTCCATTCTGTGACAGTTGAGCTAGAAAAATAAAGATGGCGTCCGAAAGTTGCGTTTGCTGCTCAGTTTGTGTATAAATGTACGATTTTGACCAACATATTTCAATTTTGATATCATTTCTATCGAGAAATTACTACTTTAGTAATTAAATCTTTGTTTAGTTCTCACCAAAGCTCGCGCTATATTGCTGTAGATCATTAAACTGTTACGCTGCCTCAGAAGTCTGTCCGAACTCAGTTTTGTGAGGTACCTTCATGCACAAACGCTGCCGTACAAGTCATTCTCTTATAAGACAGCGAGGCAGCAAGACAGCAGCCTGTATATTATAGGGAGATGAGAGGGTCTGTATCTCTTACCATTGGAGAAAGCGTAACGGCTAACATAAATGAGTCCTACCTGTCGCAACATTCCCTAGTATGCCTTCTCTTAAAAAATACATTTTAGCTATAAGACCCTTATTTCTCGTCTGGTATCATTTAAAGCCCTTTGAAGCTGCACTGAAACGGTAATTTTGACCTTCAACCGTTTGGAGGCCATTGAAGTCCACTATAAGGAGAATAATCCTGGAATGTTTTCATCAAAAACCTTGATTTCTTTTCGACTGAAGAAAGAAAGACATGAACATCTTGGATGACATGGGGGTGAGTAAATTATCAGGAAAATTTTATTTGAAAGTGAACTAATCCTTTAAAGTATATTTGCAGTATTTAACATATTTAATTATTGCAGGTTTGCATAATATTCTGAGTTTGCATTTTTTGCAGTTTTTCTTCATTTGTTTTTGTTCAAGTGTTGTTGTGAGTAAATGCCTGCTCACATTTAGTCAAGATCTACAAACAGCGCACACAACGCCTCTGCATTTACTCAAGATTTCTCTCAACATGGGGAGAGGAGAGATGTCAGTGTATAAATGTGAAAGCAATGTACTTATTTGAAAAAGTAACTCAGATATTAAAGTAATGCGTTACTTTACTAGTTACTTGAAAAAAGTAATCCGATTACGTAAGTCAAGTTACTTGTAATGCGTTACCCCCAACACTAATAACTGAACACAAATCAGAATATCAGAATGATTTCTGAAGGATCATGTGACACTGAAGACTGGAGTAATGATGCTGAAAATTTTGCTATGCCATCACAGAAATAAATAACACAGAAAACAGTTTAATTTTTTTAAATTATTATTTGTTTTAACTGTATTTATTATTACTATTTCAAATAAATGCAGCCTTGGTGAGCATAAGAGACTTTTTCAAAAACGTTAAAAATCTTAATAATTTCAAACTTTTGCCTGATAATTTATAGTCTTTTCTGGAAAGATAATAAGAACTGTTATCATTTTAAAATGACACAACATCATACAGTGACTCTGAGGGTCGAGAAAAGATTATCCTTATCTTGGCTTTGCATAATTCGTTTCTGCAGTTTGTCTGGTACAACTTTATGCATTGACTTTGAATATGAATACATTTCAAATTAAGGTAAAGATAGAGTCCTTTATATTCCGGTGCCAAGCACAGCTGCACAGTATATATTAAAAATATTCCCTATAGTAGTGCGTCACACATATAACTGTAGCCTTTTAATCTATTCTTGAGTGTATTTTACTAACACAGTAAACATTTAATGAAACCAGTTTGGCATTCTATCCTGAACATATGGCATGAAAACATTCAATGTCTATGAAAAGAAAATTTAAAGGGACAGTTCACAATTTACTCACCCTCATGTAATTCCAAACCTGTATGATTTTATTTCTTCTATGGAACACAAAAAGAAATATTTTTTTGTTTCAAAATGTCCAAGCAGTTCTTTTCCACACAATGAAAGTGAATAGGAACTCCGGCTGTCTCCCCATTCACTTTTATTGTTAGAAGTGTTCAGAGCTGTTGGGAATAATCAAGCTGAAATTTCCTACTTCTGACCTCAAAGAATTCTAGACAATTCTAAATTCTTCCACCTCCTATTGAAAACAACCAATGGAAAGTTGCTGTGGTCGGAAAATTACGTTCAATGATCTCTCTGGGTTAATTCACCATATTTACCATGAGTTTGTATGTTGGATGTTCCAGTTATCGTTTTCAAGCAGGATGTGGGAGAATTCCAAATTCCGAGTTATCTGGAATGTGGCATGAGCCCATAAAAAACACATGATGTGAACTACATGCGAGTATCCACAGTACAAAACAACTTAATGCGAAAGAAACACAATTCAGCTTGCATTTACATCAACATGTGAAGGTGCACATCTCTTTGACTCTGTAAGGTAAATTCAATTTGGGGCTTCAATTTCCTCTTGTGAGTATGTAATGCGGTTGTCATGTTCAATGAGAAATTGCTTCCCCTCTGAAGAGCTTTGTGGGCACTGAAATAGGCTGCTATGACATGCTCGTTCTCCGTGTCCTTCTAGAGAAGATTAAAAGCTTGATATTGAAATCATGCTTCGTCACCAATGCAAGACATCTTATTTACTCCGAATGGGCAAGGAACGCAGAATGTCAGATGTGAAAAACACGTTTCTGCCGTGTATGCGCACACACCGTTTCGACTCAAGGATCCTCAAGCCCCGCTTGGCTGCGGCTCCATTATCTTTGGTTCCGGCAGTATCCTAAGATTTGTGCCTATTCCCCGGCGTACTTCAGCCCTAGGGCTGTCTGTGTTGATTTATGTTTGACAGCCATTGAACTCATCACAGCCTTGTGCGAATATCCGTATTGACCTGTGGCCACTCACATTAAATCCTATCGAGTTTAGTCTTGCATGATGCCCGACCTCCTCGAGGAAGGCTGTCTTATGGGGCAATCGGAAAATTCATAGCTATAGCATTTAAGTGCAAATCTATCTTAGGCAGCACAGGATCAATACAAAAATGCAGCCATTTGTGCTTTTACATTGGATCTGTGCATATGAAAATACTTCATCTACAGCACAAAAACAGGTGGGTATAGCAGATATGACAAAAGCAGAGGTTTAATTTGACTTAATGAATGCATTGCCGTAAAATTGCAATTGCAAATATCTGCCATAAAGATTATAACCACACCAAGATTTTATGAGTTTAAATCTCATGAGCATTTTATTTTATTAGCCACTTTTTAAGCACACACCAGTCGCAGGTAAAGTTGCCTTATTTTACTTATAAACTCATTGAGAAGTAATCTTTAATATAAATATGTATTTGGATAAAAATAAATATTCATATTTTATTAAGACTATGACTGCTTCACCCAGCAGTTCTGTGTATCACTACACAACACCCTTAGCAACCACTCTTAGCAACGTTCTCAATTGATATTGTTCATTGAAGCTTAGTGTATTATGTAGAAGAGTATTGTGAGAAAGAGTGATTTTATTACATCAGATTTAGCATTTTTCTTCAGGTCAGTCCTATGTTCATAATAAAAAATCTGTTTAAACGTCTTGTGTATTATCTTGTCCTTTTAACATTTAAGGGGTTTTCCCGTGACTGACAGTGCTAGTCAAAGCATTTTTCAGTTGCATCTTGTTCCGTGTTCTTTTCATTGTAAAAGTCTTCGCTACTGACTGACACAATCATAAAGACAGTCTTTGCCGCCATCTAATGGCGTAATAATGTAACTTCTGTTGTTGTTCACGGTCAGGGACTATTTTTTTCCGGCAGAAGGAAGGCTTTAGTGAAAGTTTACTTCATGAAAGTTGCATTGATACATATTTTTGGCTTTAATATTTGTATTGTGTGGTAAGCGTTTTATAAAAGCAATAAGGTACTCGAGGCTAGTGCTGTATCCTGAATAAGTCACGGCTGAAGGGGTTGCAGGCACTCCGCTTTGATTTTCTTAATATTTTGATTTTTTTTTTGAAAATATGAAGCAGTACAACTGTTTCAACATAGATAATAATGATATATTAGAATCATTCATATTAGAATAAATTCTAAAGGATCATGTGACAGTAAAGACTAGAGTAATAATCTTTTTATTTTTGACGATTTGACGAATTAATTTAAAAATGAAAAAGTTTAACTTGCAGATAGATAATGCTGTTCTATCTGTGATATATATATATAGATATATATATATATATATATATATATATATATATATATATATATACACCTTTAGAAATAAACCATTTGGCAAATGATTGTATGAGAATGTGCTTTATTACTAAAAACTATGTGTATAACAGATTTAGCCTTTATCTGTGTGTCATTTGATCATCAGCCTGGCACAGACCTGACAAAAGGGTCAAGAATATGTACAACTGACAATATCTGCCTAAACTGGGGTTAAATACTGGATAGTCTTTCTTGGGCTCTGATTTGACCCACATGATTTCCTCAAGAACATTTCTACAGACCACAGCACATGACTTTACATTTACTGTACATGAGGGTTGACATGGTTGTCCTTCATTTCAGTCATCATTACTGTCCTCTGTTGCTCCATCCCAGTTTAACAGTGGTCTTCTTTCTGAGGGGACAGACGGCTCGATCCGCTGCCACCGACTGGGCGGCCAGATGATGTGAGATGCCCGACCGTGGACAAGACCGAGAGACACCTGTGGAGATAAGAATCATCAAGCTAAACTACCACAAAAAGCTCTATAAAATCAAACAAAATGGACAATTTCTTAAGGAGAAAGTAGCTTTTGATAGTCTGTCGTTTAACAAAGATCAACTGGAACAAGAATTAGATGCTTTTCTCATCTGGTGAATACAAAGCAATATATTTCTAGCTAGAAGAGAACAGGAACCTCATTGCTTTTTATAGCCAGAAGGACATGGGAGGCATTCCAACAAGCTCCCAAAAACTTTGATTTGGAGGGTATTGTAAATACCTGCAGGGTTTGGAGGGACTTGAAGGGGTGATAATGTACTCACCTGCAGGAGATGATACAGACCTCACAAATCTTTAACAGCATGACAAGACCACAATATAAGGTTAAAATACTACAGAGAAGCTCTGAGAAGAATCTTACTGGGAATCCTACCAGTCCAGTGTTTTTTTTAATATAACTTATTTACAATTATAGTTTTTATTAATATTCAGTTATAGTCATCATAGCGACACCAGCTGGCAACAGGAAGTGACATGTTTAACAAACTTTTATGGACTCCTAGCAACATATTAAAGCATTAGCAAGTGTTAAATAGGCTAGCAACATGCTAGAAACACTTAGCTAAGTGCTTAAGCATGCTATTAATGCAATGAAACAGGAAGTTGCTGTAACTTGTAAAAGGCATGCAATGTCCAATCTGCCCCAAACTTAATATTTGATAAGAGTCCTGGCCTGTAGACATCTACACGCCAAAATTTAGTTACAGTCATAGCGCCACCAGCTGGTTATTTTAGTTTTAGTTTAGAACACTGTGGCGACCAGGGCGGGTGAGAGCCGTGAGGGAACGGCGCGAGGCCGGTGGCGCGAGAGTTAACGCGCTCGGGAGGCGCACCAGCCTTGAGTCTCTCACGGAGGAGCTCCGGAAGCATAAAAGGAGGAGCGATTACAGTGAAGGACGAGAGAGGACCAGGCCTGGACCTTATTTTATGTTTGTGTGGCCGGCAGACGTCCGTGGTGGTCTGCCGGCATTACTTTCCTTTGGTTTTTGGTTTATTTATATATTAAAGTTTGTTAAATGTTCGCCGGTTCCTACCTCCTTCTTCCCACATCTACGAACCCTGTTACGAACACAAATGTGCAAATCTTACTATTACGCCCATACATGGTAAAGATAAACTAACAGAAACTGATGAATCATAATAAACTTTTCATTTTGACAAACATATGGCATGCACAGGAAGAGGGAAAGCTGCTTGTAATTGACCATTGCATTTAATCATTCTTTTAACTAAATAAATATAGTGTGATACGACATTTCTTCTTCTTCTTATTATTGTTTAATTTCTGATCACAATTCAAAGCAGGTAGGCACATTTCACTACTTGTCTATATAGTTTTGCATAACCTGTTAACTTTAAGTTTACTGTAAAGCAAATGTTCTGTTCGAAATATACTTTATTTTATACAAAATGTATGTTTTTCAAAATAATTTAGACTCTAAAATTGCTATAAAATCAAAACTATATGTATAGCCAAACTGTGTTCCAAATTTGAAGTTGATATCACAAAAATGAGATTTTGTTTAGGCGCTATACCAAAAATATCCACTGGGTGTTTTTTAAAGGTGCCCTTTGCATATGCCAGCTCATGTTCAAGGCATTACACAAGCCAGTATTAACTTCTGAATCTGTGCACAGCTGAATCATCAGACTAGGTAAGCAAGCAAGAACAATATTGAAAAATGGCAGATGGAGCGATAATAACTGACATGATTCATGATAACATGATATTTTTAGTGATATTTGTAAATTGTCTTTCTAAATGTTTCGTTAGCATGTTGCTAATGTACTGTTAAATGTGGTTAAAGTTACCATCGTTTCTTACTGTATTCACGGAGACAAGACTGTCGTTATTTTAATTTTTTAAACACTTTACAGTCTGTATAATTCATAAACACAACTTCATTCTTTATAAATCTCTCCAACAGTGTGTAATGTTAGCTTTAGCCACGGAGCACTATCAAACTCATTCAGAATCAAATGTAAACATCCAAATAAATACTATACTTGTGTGATTAGACATGCTGCATGATGAACACTTTGTAAAGATCCATTTTGAGGGTTATATTAGCTGTGTGAACTTTGTTTATGCTGTTTAAGGCAAGCGCGAGCTCCGTGGGTGAAGAGCACAAGAATTTAAAGGGGCCGCAGCCTGAATCGGTGCATAGTTAATGATGCCCCAAAATAGGCAGTTAAAAAATGAATTAAAAAAAAAATCTATGGGGTATTTTGAGCTGAAACTTCACAGACACATTCAGGGGACACCTTAGACTTATATTACATCTTTTAAAAAGACGTTCTACGGCACCTTTAAAACAATTTGGACTTCTAAATTGCTACAAAATTAAAGCTATATGTCTAACCAAACTGTGTTCCAAATTTGAAGTTGATATCATACATAATTATGATTCCTATGAGATTTTGTTTAGGCGCTATACCAAAAATAGCCACTTTTTTGAGTTTTCCTGTCACAAATAAATACATTTGTGTCACAATATCACTTCTATCACAAAACAGTCTTGAAGAGTCTCAGACCTTTCCAACGATATTTGTCTATCAAAATTAGAATAAGAATTGATAATAAAATAGTGCAGTAAATTTTGTATTATGATCATATCCTTGATTCAGTCTTAAAAGGATTTCTCATCCAAAAATGTTATATTTTCTTTATTCTGTGGAACAAAAAAAGAAGATATTTAAAGAATGTAAAAAAAACTTTAATTTAAGTAGGCCTAACTGTTTTTGTGCCCTTATGAAAGTCAATGGGGTACAAGACTGTACAAAAAGGAGACAGTCCTATAAGGGTGAGTAAATTATGACAAAATGTTCATTTTGGCTGAACTATACCTTTAAGTCCACAAATTGGATGTCTGAGTCGAATCCGTGTGACATTTTGCAGTGTTTTGTGGGCAAAATAAACAGTCTCAGACAGTCAGGATTTTGTGACCTGACTTTCAATCAGTGCTTTGTGAAACGTTGGAGTCTTTCAGTATTTCAGAATAAAAATATCCCAACATTAGAAGCCTACACAGCATTAAAGATCAATCTAAATTCTCTGAAAGATTTAAATGTTGCCTTGAAAAGTGCATTAAGTGAAAAAAATCACACACACACACACATAAACACACATCTTGCTGCATAATACATCAAGTCAAGGTAACGGCGCAGTATGTACTGACACAAGTGAAAGCAATTGCCTGAAACATCCAACAAGAATATTTGCTTAGTGATATATGACTTGATGGTTTTTCTCCAAATACATCTCACACCCCTCCCTTACATGTTCTGGCCTGGTCTTTGGGGAGAACCAAAAGCGTTTTGGGTAATGGATGTGAAACAATAATAAAGGGGACCTAGGAAGTATGTGGCTCAGTGAGAAACATATTCATTTGCTTTCTGACAAGAAGCATCATTAAAAATCCGCCCGAGGACAAACACTTGAAAACCTCAGCGAGTACAAAACCATTGAATCTGAAGGTATGCAACAGTCATGCTGAGTCAGTGACTGGACCATTTGTTTTTCTTTCTCAGTCCAACCCAACATTTAAAACATTTCAAGGACGAATCTGAGCAACAGATCTTGATACATTGCGAATGACTGTTGTGAGTTATGTATGTCACAGTCTGAGTTGAGATGGGAGAAGGAATCACTCCTCTGTTTAATAATGTATCTGAGGAGCCGTGCAGCAAAGAAGCATCTTCAAAGAACCAATAATACCTCAATCTATATACATTACAGACGGAGGTATTCAAGCACATCAAGGCTGTTAACAGAAGTCCCCAGAAAGTGGCAATCTTTGTCTTTTTTTTTGTTGAATTTTTTATAACCACATCTATTTGTGGCTAAATCTGCCTACGGTGGTGGCTTCCAGAAAAGATCCTTTGAAACTGCAGCCTGAAGGACAGTTTTCATCGGTAAACAATGGAATCAGACATATATATAACATCTAAGGAGGTACATGAAAAAAACGAATGCTTCTGAATGCTTGTTTTGCATGTTTTATGTTTAACTTTTATATACGTTATTTACAGTACCATTCAAAAGTTTGTGGTCAGTAAGATTCTGAAAAAAGTTCATGACTGCATTTATTTGATCAAAAATACAGTAAAGCCATAATATTGTTTAACATGTTAAAACTGTTTTTCAGTATCATTACTCCATTCTTCAGTCTCACGTGATCTTTCAGAAATTATTCTATTCTTATGCTACTTAAAAAACATTTATACGGAGCCCCTGAAGGGACATGGTGGTAGAAAAAAAAATGGGAAGGAAGGACATTTTTCGTGGTGGTGGAAAAAAAATTGGGATGGGAGGAATTTTTTTTTTTTCAAATCTTTTGCGTTCCCTCGCAAAGATGTTTTGCGTTCCCTCGCAAAAATTTTTCGCGTTCCCTCGCAAAAATGTTTCGCGTTCCCTCGCAAAAATGTTTCGCGTTCCCTCGCAAAGATTGCGTTCCCTCGCAAAGATTGCGTTCCCTCGCAAAGATTGCGTTCCCTCGCAAAGATTGCGTTCCCTCGCAAAGATGTTTCGCGTTCCCTCGCAAAAATGTTTCGCGTTCCCTCGCAAAAATGTTTCGCGTTCCCTCGCAAAAATGTTTCGCGTTCCCTCGCAAAAATGTTTCGCGTTCCCTCGCAAAGATTGCGTTCCCTCGCAAAGATGTTTCGCATTCCCTCGCAAAGATTGCGTTCCCTCGCAAAGATTACGTTCCCTCGCAAAGATGTTTCGCGTTCCCTCGCAAAGATGTTTCGCGTTCCCTCGCAAAGATTACGTTCCCTCGCAAAGATGTTTCGCGTTCCCTCGCAAAGATGTTTTGCGTTCCCTCACAAAAATGTTTCGCGTTCCCTCGCAAAGATGTTTCGCGTTCACTCGCAAAGATGTTTTGCGTTCCCTCACAAAAATGTTTCGCGTTCCCTCGCAAAAATGTTTCGCGTTCCCTCGCAAAGATTGCGTTCCCTCGCAAAGATGTTTCGCATTCCCTCGCAAAGATTGCGTTCCCTCGCAAAGATTACGTTCCCTCGCAAAGATGTTTCGCGTTCCCTCGCAAAGATGTTTCGCGTTCCCTCGCAAAGATTACGTTCCCTCGCAAAGATGTTTCGCGTTCCCTCGCAAAGATGTTTTGCGTTCCCTCACAAAAATGTTTGGCGTTCCCTCGCAAAGATGTTTCGCGTTCCCTCGCAAAGATGTTTCGCGTTCCCTCGCAAAGATGTTTCGCGTTCCCTCGCAAGGATGTTTTGCGTTCCCTCACAAAAATGTTTCGCGTTCCCTCGCAAAGATGTTTCGCGTTCCCTCACAAAAATGTTTTGCGTTCCCTCGCAAAGATTGCGTTCCCTCGCAAAGATGTTTTGCGTTCCCTCGCAAAGATGTTTTGCGTTCCCTCACAAAAATGTTTTGCGTTCCCTCACAAAGATGTTTTGCGTTCCCTCACAAAAATGTTTCGCGTTCCCTCGCAAAGATTGCGTTACCTCACAAAAATGTTTTGCGTTCCCTCGCAAAGATTGCGTTCCCTCGCAAAGATGTTTTGCGTTCCCTCACAAAGATGTTTTGCGTTCCCTCACAAAAATGTTTCGCGTTCCCTCGCAAAGATGTTTTGCGTTCCCTCACAAAAATGTTTTGCGTTCCCTCGCAAAGATTGCGTTCCCTCGCAAAGATGTTTTGCGTTCCCTCGCAAAGATGTTTTGCGTTCCCTCACAAAAATGTTTTGCGTTCCCTCACAAAGATGTTTTGCGTTCCCTCACAAAAATGTTTCGCGTTCCCTCGCAAAGATTGCGTTACCTCGCAAAGATCTTTTGCGTTCCCTCGCAAAGATGTTTCACGTTCCCTCGCAAAGATTGCGTTCCCTCGCAGATGTTTTGCGTTCCCTCGCAAAGATGTTTTGCGTTCCCTCGCAAAGATGTTTCGCGTTCCCTCGCAAAGATTGCGTTCCCTCGCAAAGATGTTTTGTGTTCCCTTGTAAAGATTGCGTTCCCTCGCAAAGATTGCGTTCCCTCGCAAAGATGTTTTGCGTTCCCTCGCAAAGATGTTTTGCGTTCCCTCACAAAAATGTTTTGCGTTCCCTCGCAAAGATTGCGTTCCCTCGCAAAGATGTTTCACGTTCCCTCGCAAAGATTGCGTTCCCTCGCAGATGTTTTGCGTTCCCTCGCAAAGATTGTGTTCCCTCGCAAAGATGTTTTGCGTTCCCTCGCAAAGATTTTTCGCGTTCCCTCGCAAAGATTGCGTTCCCTCGCAAAGATTGCGTTCCCTCGCAAAGATGTTTTGTGTTCCCTCGTAAAGTTTGCATTCCCTCGCAAAGATTGCGTTCCCTCGCAAAGATTGCGTTCCCTCGCAAAGATGTTTTGCGTTCCCTCGCAAAGATGTTTCGCGTTCCCTCGCAAAGATTGCGTTCCCTCGCAAAGATTACGTTCCCTCGCAAAGATGTTTTGCTTTCCCTCGCAAAAATGTTTCGCGTTCCCTCGCAAAGATTGCGTTCCCTCGCAAAGATGTTTTGCGTTCCCTCACAAAAATGTTTCGCGTTCCCTCGTAAAGATGTTTCAAATTCCCTCGCAAATATTGCGTTCCCTCGCAAAGATGTTTTGCGTTCCCTCGCAAAGATGTTTTGCGTTCCCTCACAAAAATGTTTTGCGTTCCCTCGCAAAGATGTTTTGCGTTCCCTCGCAAAGATGTTTTGCGTTCCCTCGCAAAAATTTTTTGCGTTCCCTCGCAAAGATGTTTTGCGTTCCCTCGCAAAGATGTTTTGCGTTCCCCTCGCAAAGATGTTTTGCGTTCCCTCGCAAAGATGTTTTGCGTTCCCTCGCAAAGATGTTTTGCGTTCCCCTCGCAAAGATGTTTTGCGTTCCCTCGCAAAGATGTTTCGCGTTCCCTCGCAAAGATGTTTCGCGTTCCCTCGCAAAGATGTTTCGCGTTCCCTCGCAAAGATTGCGTTCCCTCGCAAAGTTTGCGTTCCCTCGCAAAGTTTGCATTCCCTCGCAAAGATTGCGTTCCCTCGCAAAGATTGCGTTCCCTCGCAACGATGTTTTGCGTTCCCTCGCAAAGATGTTTTGCGTTCCCTCGTAAAGTTTGCATTCCCTCGCAAAGTTTGCATTCCCTCGCAAAGATTGCGTTCCCTCGCAACGATGTTTTGCGTTCCCTCGCAAAGATGTTCTGCGTTCCCTCGCAAAGATGTTTTGCATTCCCTCGCAAAGATGTTTCGCGTTCCCTCACAAAGATTGCGTTCCCTCGCAAAGATCTTTTGCGTTCCCTCGCAAAGATGATTCACGTTCCCTCACAAAGATTGCGTTCCCTCGCAAAGATCTTTTGCGTTCCCTCGCAAAGATGTTTTGCGTTCCCTCGCAAAGATGTTTCGCGTTCCCTCACAAAGATTGCGTTCCCTCGCAAAGATGTTTTGCGTTCCCTCGCAAAGATGTTTCGCGTTCCCTCACAAAGATTGTGTTCCCTCGCAAAGATTGCGTTCCCTCGCAAAGATTGCGTTCCCTCGCAGATGTTTTGCGTTCCCTCGCAAAGATTGCGTTCTCTCGCAAAGATGTTTTGCGTTCCCTCGCAAAGATTGCGTTCCCTCGCAAAGATGTTTTGCGTTCCCTCGCAAAGATGTTTTGCGTTCCCTCGTAAAGTTTGCATTCCCTCGCAAAGATGTTTTGCGTTCCCTCGCAAAGTTTGCGTTCCCTCGCAAAGATGTTTTGCGTTCCCTCACAAAAATGTTTTGCGCTCCCTCGCAAAGATGTTTCAAATTCCCTCGCAAATATTGCGTTCCCTCGCAAAGATGTTTTGCGTTCCCTCGCAAAGATGTTTTGCGCTCCCTCGCAAAGATGTTTTGCGTTCCCTCGCAAAAATGTTTTGCGTTCCCTCGCAAAGATTGCATTCCCTCGCAAAGATTGCGCTCCCTCGCAAAGATTGCGTTCCCTCGCAACGATGTTTTGCGTTCCCTCGCAAAGATGTTTTGCGTTCCCTCGCAAAGATGTTTCGTGTTCCCTCACAAAGATTGCGTTCCCTCGCAAAGATGTTTCGCGTTCCCTCACAAAGATTGCGTTCCCTCACAAAGATGTTTTGCGTTCCCTCGCAAAGATGTTTCGCGTTCCCTCACAAAGATTGCGTTCCCTCGCAAAGATGTTTTGCGTTCCCTCGCAAAGATGTTTTGCGTTCCCTCGCAAAGATGTTTTGCGTTCCCTCACAAAAATGTTTTGCGTTCCCTCGCAAAGATTGCGTTCCCTCGCAAAGATGTTTTGCGTTCCCTCGCAAAAATGTTTTGCGTTCCCTCGCAAAGATGTTTTGCGTTCCCCTCGCAAAGATGTTTTGCGTTCCCTCGCAAAGATGTTTTGCGTTCCCTCGCAAAGATGTTTCGCGTTCCCTCGCAAAGATTGCGTTCCCTCGCAAAGATGTTTTGCGTTCCCTCGTAAAGTTTGCATTCCCTCGCAAAGTTTGCATTCCCTCGCAAAGATTGCGTTCCCTCGCAAAGATGTTTCGCGTTCCCTCGCAAAGATTGCGTTCCCTCGCAAAGATCTTTTGCGTTCCCTCGCAAAGATGTTTTGCGTTCCCTCACAAAGATTGCGTTCCCTCGCAAAGATGTTTTGCGTTCCCTCGCAAAGATGTTTCGCGTTCCCTCACAAAGATTGCGTTCCCTCGCAAAGATGTTTTGCGTTCCCTCGCAAAGATGTTTCGCGTTCCCTCACAAAGATTGCGTTCCCTCGCAAAGATGTTTTGCGTTCCCTCGCAAAGATGTTTCGCGTTCCCTCACAAAGATTGCGTTCCCTCGCAAAGATCTTTTGCGTTCCCTCGCAAAGATGTTTCACGTTCCCTCGCAAAGATTGCATTCCCTCGCAGATGTTTTGCGTTCCCTCGCAAAGATTGCGTTCCCTCGCAAAGATGTTTTGCGTTCCCTCGCAAAGATTGCGTTCCCTCGCAAAGATGTTTTGCGTTCCCTCGCAAAACTTTTGCGTTCCCACGCAAAGATGTTTGCGTTCCCTCGCAAAGTTATAATCGTTCCCTTGCTGTGAGCTCGGACAAACACTTCCTCTTTAATGTCCCGCTGGCTGGCAGTAGTGTTTCAGTTAGTAACATACGTTAATAATGTACACAAATAATGCGCGGCTCATAGAGTTTGAACTGGTTGGACTCAAAAATGAAGAAATGCAGTCAGTGCTTATGTCAAGCAGTTCAGTTGGCAATATATTCACAGATTCGAGCTTCCCGGATTAATAACGTGAGCTAAATATTGTTAAAACACAAATGCAGCTACTTCCAATCATAGTAACCTAGACAACAAGCTACAACAACCCAATTTCCCTCAAATGAACTTTATAATAAATTGGTCTCTATGAGCAGGCGGCGGAGATACACGTCTGAAGGGATAAAGAAAAGTGCAAAACCCGAAACCCTTTTGCTCATTTTATATTATGAAAACTCTGTACATTTATTATTATTATTTTTGATGTTTAAAACAGTTGTGCTGCTTAATGTTTTTGTGGAAGATGTGATAAATTTTTTTTCAGGATTCTCTGATTAATAAGAAGTTCAAAAGAACAAGATTTATTGCAACATTTTAAACATCTTTATTGTCAGTTTTGATAAAATGAATGCATCCTTGTATAATAAAAGTATTAAAGGCCCACTGAAGAGCCTTGAAAACTAAGCGCGTCTCTGTGTGGACTGGCTCCTAATCTCTAACCACTTCTCCTCCTAATCCCTTCATATTCCTTAAAAATATAGCATTCTGTGCAGAATTCAAATGGGTCTGATATGTTTTGTGGTCCGCGCTGACTCGCACATATCATCCACTCTGTCTTAATCGCTCCCTATCCCCTATATAGTGCACTATGTGCCATTCACCATGTAGAAAATAGTATTTTTGTGAACAAGTGACCAATTTGCGAGGGAACGAGAGCATTTGATTGGACAGAAAATCTGATGAGAAGCTGAAGTGCAGCATTATGTCATTAAAATCGTTGATCCATATTGGTGGATGTGAGAGACTAAGTTTTGAACGCTTTTATCTTCTAAATGCGAATTTTGACATTATTTTGGCGCACACTAGCTTATAGATAACCTTAAGGCTAACATATTCATACCAAAAGTCAAAAAAACGTAAAGGGATAGTTCACCCACAAATTAAAATACTATCATAATTTACTCCTCCTCAAACCTGTATGAATTTCTTTATTCTGCTGAACACATATTTGGAAGAATGTCAGTAACCAAACAGATCTCGCCCCCCATTGGCTACTATACTAAGAAAAGTAAATGCTATGGTAGTCAATGGGGGGCAAGATCTGTTTGGTTACTGACATTCTTCCAAATATCTTTTTTATACAGTATATATACCCTATACAGTATATAACTTGTTTCTCTCCTTCAATGTTGACTGAGATTTTGTTCTTAGCAAGCACCAATTAATTGATTACCGGTCCAAATGTGTTGCTGTCGAAACTGTGGCCGTGATGGTCTCCCTCGATCCACAGATGTCCATCTGGAACTCTTACATAACGGTTTTTATATCCCAGCGTTCTGTTAAAGGAAAAAAATGATGCGTTAACACACTAATGGATTCTGATTGCTCTTAATGCAGGAAAACACCAGGCTATTTTTCATTTTTCGTTGTTTATGTTAGGGTTGACCAGCTTCATGTATCCACCAATCCTGCATTTGGCTCTTGGCTCGCTCTCTAAAGCTAAGATCAATAATTAAATGTTCTCACAGCTGCTGCAGTCTTTGTTTTATATTTAAGATGACTTTCTGACATAGCAATAGCTCATATCCATTGCAGGCAGTGCTGTGAGCGCTTTAGAGCGAGAACGTGGAGGAGATTTTAGGATTTTTAATGGCAGTTTTTCTACCTCAGTCATCATAGAACTAATTTAACTTTGTCTTCATATGAATCATCTTGAAATCAAACTCTCGAAGTCATTAGGCCTGGGATTTCCTCAACCGAATCCCAAGATCACCTTGAGATGTAATGTTGTTGGCCATAAATAGTTTGATGAGACATTAATGTTTAATGATACTTACAGCTAAATGGCGCAGTTGTGCGATACAAGCATTTAAAGAGGACCAAGCCTCAGTTGGCATGTATAATAAGCTCAAACAGATCCTTCTAGCAGTTTGTCTGCTGGTACAAAGGCCTGTTAGTCTGTGTAAACAGTTTTCAGGCAACATTTAAGTGGCAACAAAACAATATTCTGCCATTTCAACCCAAGAATCAATCATGATGCCATCTAGACCACATCAAACTTGTACAGTACAGTGCATCCAGAAAGTATTCACAGCACTTCACTTTTTCCACATTTTGTTTTGTTACAGCCTTATTCCAAAAGGGATTAAAATCATTATTTTCTACAAACAATTCCCCGTAATGACAACGTGAAAGAAGTTTGTTTGAAATCTTTGCAAATTTATTTAAAATAAAAAACGGAAAAAAAACATGTACTTAAGTATTCACAGCCTTTGCCATGACACTCAAAATTGAGCTCAGGTGCATCCTGTTTCCACTGATCATCCTTGAGATGTTTCTACAACTTGATTGGAGTCCACCTGTGGGAAATTCAGTTGATTGGACATGATTTGGAAAGGCACACACCTGTCTATATAAGGTCCCACAGTTAACAGTGCATGTCAGAGCACAAACCAAGCCATGAAGTTCAAGGAATTGACTGTAGTCCTCCGAGACAGGATTGTATCGAGGCACAGATCTGGGGAAGGGTACAGAAAAATTTCTGCAGCATTGAAGGTCCCAATGAGCACAGTGGCCTCCATCATCCGTAAATGGAAGAAGTTTGGAACCACCAGGACTCTTCGCGGGCTGCCCAGCCAAACTGAGCGATCGGGGGAGAAGGGCCTTAGTCAGGGAGGTGACCAAGAACCCGATGGTCACTGACAGAGTTCCAGCATTTCTCTGTGGAGAGAGGAGAACCTTCCAGAAGAACAACCATCTCTGCAGAACTCCACCAATCAGGCCTGTATGGTAGAGTGGCCAGACGGAAGCCACTCCTCAGTAAAAGGCACATGACAGCCCGCCTGGAGGACTCTCAGACCATGAGAAACAAAATTCTCTGGTCTGATGAAACAAAGATTGAACTCTTTGGCCTGAATAGCAAGCATCGCGTCTGGAGGAAACCAGGCACCACTCAACACCTGGCCAATACCATCCCTACAGTGAAGCATGGTGGTGGCAGTTTTTCAGAGGAAGGAACTGGGAGACAAGTCAGGATCAAGGGAAAGATGAATGCAGCAATGTACAGAGACATCCTTGATAACTTGCTCCAGAGTGTTCTCGACCTCAGACCTGGGGCAAAGGTTCATCTTCCAACAGGACAACCACCGTAAGCACACAGCCAAGATAACAAAGGAGTGGCAATGGGACACTCTGTGAATGTCTTTGAGTGGCCCAGCCAGAGCCCAGACTTGATTGAGCATCTCTGGAGAGATCTGAAAATGGCTGTACACGATGCTCCCCATCTAACCTGATGGAGCTTGAGAGGTCCTGCAAAGAAGAATGGGAGAAACTGCAAAAAAATAGATGTGCCAAGCCAAGCTTGTAGCATCATACTCAAAAAGACTTGAGGCTTTTATTTTTAATAAATTTGCAAAGGTTTCAAAGAAACTTCTTTCACGTTGTCATTATGGGGTATTGTTTGGAGAATTTAGGAAAATAATGAATTTAATCCCTTTTGGAATAAGGCTGTAACATAAAGTGGAAAAACTGAAACACTGTGAATACGTTCCGGATGCACTGTAGATTCATTTCTAACTCCACCAACAACCTTCAAACAAACTTACTTGATGAAGTCACCCTCGATTCCAATGACCCGTTTGATGATCTTCTGCTGGGGGTTCTTCGGGCTCCTACAGAAGGATTGAACAGATATGAGATGGTACGGCTGGCTACAGCATTTGCATACTGATGACAGAACTTCTCTTGGTTTATTTGAGGATGCTGCTGAGCTCAGTGGATTATGGGGCATTAGGGACAGTTTTCGGAGACCAGATGGGTCTTATCTGCTGGAGTAAGTGAAGAAAAGACTCTATGAAATGTCAAAACTCTTTATTTTTGGGGGGCGCAATATTATTGGATCATATTTCACTTGATTCAGTTTGATAATCATTTGAGACATTGTCTAAAGTTTTAAATGTAGGCAAAGAAAAAATACTTTGTTCTTTCAAAATTCTTGAATTTTATGCATTTACTCTTCTATGAATTTTGGCTTTTTTTGTGTGTGTGTTACAGAATTTCCAGCCTGCCCAAAACTTTACATCTCATAATGTGACTTCATATGTGGCAAATTTATTTCATAATTGCAATTTTAAATCTCATAGCGTGAATTTATAACTCACAATGTGACTTGATTATTTCATTTTAATTTTTGCTCAAACAGGCTTCCATAGTTTCCAATAGTGAATTTCCAAATTTTTTCCATAACCTTTCCAATTATGTGTGATTACTGAATACAGATTTCTCAAAACCAGTATTGCTAATAAAAACAAAAAATATTTTTGATAATTTCAGTTAATTCAACAAAAGTTGTTAATAAATATTAGATGAAAAACTTAAATGAGAAATATTGCCTTGGCAACTTACTAAAATAAAATAAAGTTGTAGTACTAAAATAACTAAAACTTAAATAAAGCATAAAAATAAAGAAAATAACAATAAAAAATGTCAAGTTTTCAAAATTTACTAAAACTAAAATGAAAACTAAATTTTAAAAAACTAAGATAATTAAAAATATTAATAAATACTACAATAATATATCAATAATATTAAAATAACACTTCAAAACTATATTATAACATAGATCTATCACATCATAATCATAATACATTGCACAGTCCAATACAATTCCTTTTCCATGACCCTTTAAAGTTATAAATAATTTTTTTCAGGCCTGTCAATCACAAGTTCCCTAACTTCCAAGTTTTCTGATCCCACGCAGCTTCACTTATGTTGAGGTCAGTTTTGAAAGTTTTGTCCCATCAATTTTGACCTGAACCATCTGTCAAAAGTACCGACTTCTGTATAAGTCTGCACTGAAATTTTAAAAATGTGACGATACCAGTATTTCCCCCTAGCATTTTGAGTGCTGTTGACACCTCTGATTGGCCATTGTGTTCATGTGCTCAACAGATATGTCTGTGATTGACTACAATGATCAACACTTTAAAAACGTTATAAATAGACATCACTGACGCTCTTCGCCGCTCTTTGAAAGTAGGCGTCTATCAACACATCCGTCTATGAGTGGATATATTAGGGATCCAATGATAGACGCCTGCTTTTCAAAACAATTTGGTACCAAAATCGGTAGTTTAGACAACCCTAGATCCATCATTACCCACAATGACCTTGACCGTAACCGAGCCACAACCTCGTCTTTAGGGAGACTGCAAACTTCTCATCTCATCCACTTCTGAAACCTTCTGCCACTGGTTGTCACTCCATGCTTTATGGAATTTCGTGTACGGTAATCTTTTCTGCTTGTTGCCTTTCCGCAAGAACGCTTTCTCAGCTGCAACACACCCTGTAAGACTTCTTATAAGATGACTTCTCACGGTTGAAGTGTGTACTTTGGTGCCAAACGTCTCTCAAATGCTGAGCAAGCACTTAAGTGAGAAATTGCCTACTTTCTTTGTGACAGTTTGAACACCATGTCTTGAAAATAGGCACCTATGAACTAAACCTGTTACTGTTTATATCAGTAAGACAGTTTGTGTTATCTTTTATTGAATAAAGTTTATTTGTGTTCACTCTAATGCTAGTTTTTAAAGTCACCATGAAATCAGAATGGACAACTCTTGTTTTTTATGGAATATTCTTTATTATTTATTATATATTATTTATCCTTGTACATCATTATTGTTTTTAATTCATGTTCCCTTGTAATCTTAAAATAAGTTCCCTTTCCTCTTGCCGTGACATCTCTTCTCTTTTCTGATGATGTGTTTAATGAAGGCGGGATCAACCTGTCACTCACATGAGATCAACCAATAGCAAACCACAACCATCTAATCAATTAACGATGGACAAAATCAAGTCCCACCCTAAATTTTTTCTCGTTCGAGAAGTTGCTTTACTTAGATATAGGGAAGAAATGACTATCACTATCACAACTTCTGTTTCATGCCAACTTTAACTACAGATTTAGATTTTAGAGTAGTGGGGTCCCAAAAAGAGACTACCCTTTATGCCATAACTTTTCTGTTTTAAAATGTATTTGTTTATTTAAATTAAAATTTATTTTCAGATTAAAAAAAAGAAAGAAAATTCAATGAACGCCAGCTTCCTGTCAGAACCTATGCGGTGTTGAAGCTGCAGACAGCTCTAGCGCAGCCTCCATCCGTCATACACACACACACACACACACACAAACACACACACCTCCTCTGCAACAGCCCTGACGCTCAGCCTGATTTGTGTTTTTCATTACTTCTGCAGGCCTGAATGTTGTTGCTGTTTATCTCAAGTGTTACATACGGCATGATGGGAGAATATATTCTGATTTGTCAAGTAAGATTTTGCAGCAACTGCAAGAGCCCAGCTGAGTGTGTGTTAAGAGTGACTTATCTAAAGGCTTCCAAAAATTGATTATATCTTCACAAAAACTTATGTCCAGACTGGAAAAATGTGCAAAAAATGAGAAAGCTCTCATTATGCAGAGCTTTCCAATAATTGTTTAAAAGTGCTTCAATAAATGTTTTAAACACATTTAGAATTATTCCAGTGGTTATTAAAGGGTTAGTTCACCCAAAAATGAAAATTCTGTCATTAATTACTCACCCTCATGTCGTTCCACACCCGTAAGACCTTCGTTCATCTTCAGAACACAAATTAAGATATTTTTGATAAAATCCGATGGTTCAGTGAGGCATTGACAGCAAGTTAATTAACACTTTCAGATTCCCAGAAAGCAACTAAAGACATATTTAAAACAGGTCATGTGACTACAGTGGTTCAACCTTAATATTATGAAGACTTTTTGTGCGGCAAAAAAACAACTTTATTCAACAATATCTAGTGATGGGCGATTTCAAAACACTGCTTCATGAAGCACGAAGCTTTACGAATCTTTTGTTTCGAATCAGTTCAGAGCGTGTATCAAACTGCCAAAGTCACGTGATTTCGGTAAACAAGGCTTCATTACGTCATAAGTATTTTGAAATTTCAATAGTTCACCACTGGGGGGCATGACTTTGGCAGTTTGATACACGCTCCGAACCACTGATTCGAAACAAAAGATTCGTGAAGCTTCATGAAGTGGTGTTTTGAAATCGCCCATCACTAGATATTGTTGAATAAAGTCATTATTTATTCTTTTTACAAAAAGTATTCTCGTCAATTCATAACATTAAAGGCCCCGATATACTTCAAACTAAATCGACATTCAGGAAAAGTTCGCTTCAGGTGCAAAACACCTTCGTACTACTATTGGTCCGTGATGATAACGTAATAGGAGGTGTGCACTGAGACTCCGCCTTCAGTCTTCTCTGACTCATTTGATCTGTTGAGTTCGTTGAGGTAAGATCTCCGCGGGTGAAAACATGAACACACTGACTGGATAGCCGCTTTATAGTACAAAATGAAGTTGTGCTTTTAATGAAATGAGGCACTGACACTGTTTTTTTGATACTGTAAAGCTGCTTGCTTTTAAGCAATCTATTGAATAAACATCTATTCTATATGCTATATTAATAAACAACGTGACTGGAGTGCTAATTTGCAGAGCTCCTGCTAACATACCAATGTTATGATCAGCTTTTCTTATGCTTTCTATAAAAAAATGCTTGCTGTTTTCTCATTTTTGTTGTGTTTATTTTGTTACTGAGAAGAAAGTGCATGGCACATATTTACATATTCATCTAAACGTCGATCTCAGCAGTGTGGGTGGGTCAGATGTTCGTTTACCGTATATCGCAGCTCACGCATTTCGAACTTCGTTTTACACCTAAACGAAGAACGAAAAAGAACTTTGTTTGAAGTATATCGGGGCCTTAAGGTTGCACCACTGTAGTCACATGAACTGTTTCAAATATGTCTTTAGTAGCTGTTAATTATTGCTGGCAATAGGGCCTCACTGAGCCATCGGATTTTTATGAAAAATATCTTAAAGGTGCCATCGAATTGAAAATTGAATTTACCTCGGCATAGTTGAATAACAAGAGTTCAGTACATGGAAATGACATACAGTGAGTCTCAAACACCATTGTTTCCTCCTTATGTAAATCTTATTTGTTTAAAAGACCTCCGAAGAACAGGCGAATCTCAACATAACACCGACTGTTACGTAACAGTCAGGATCATTAATATGTACGCCCCCAATATTTGCATATGCCAGCTCATGTTCAAGGCATTAGACAAGGGCAGGACATTTGGATCTGTGCACAGCTGAATCATCAGACTAGGTAAGCAAGCAAGAACAATAGCGAAAAATGGCAGATGGAGCAATAATAACTGACATGATTCATGATAACATGATATTTTTAGTGATATTTGTAAATTGTCTTTCTAAATGTTTCGTTAGCATGTTGCTAATGTACTGTTAAATGTGGTTAAAGTTACCATCATTTCTTACTGTATTCACGGAGACAAGACTGTTGTTATTTTCATTTTTTAAACACTTGTACAGTCTGTATAATGCATAAACACAACTTCATTCTTTATAAATCTCTCCAACAGTGTAGCATTAGCCGTTAGCCACGGAGCACTATCAAACTCATTCAGAATCAAATGTAAACATCCAAATAAATACCATACTTATGCGATTAGACATGCTGCATGATGAAGACTTTGTAAAGATCCATTTTGAGGGTTATATTAGCTGTGTGAACTTTGTTTATGCAATGATAGAGTCGAGAGCTCGGGAGGGGGCGGAGAGCGCAAGCAATTAAAGGGGCCGCAGCCTGAATCGGCGCATTTCTAATTATGCCTCAAAATAGGCAGTTAAAAAAATTAATTTAAAAAATCTATGGGGTATTTTGAGCTGCAACTTCACAGACACATTCAGGGGACACCTTAGACTTATATTACATCTTGTGAAAAAACGTTCGATGGCACCTTTAATTTGTGGTCCGAAGATGAACGAAGGTCTTACGGGTGTAGAACGACATGAGGGTGAGTAATAAATGACACAATTTTCATTTTTGGGTGAACTAACCCTTTAAATGGTGGTTAAACAGCAGGGAAACAATGCTAAATGCATATATATATATATATATATATATATATATATATATATATATATATATATCATGGTGACTTTAATGCATCTCACTTAATGCAAAGCAAAACCACTTGAGAACCACTGATTTGGTCGACAGCATTTGAATATTCAAATAGCGCATCTTTATCAGAGACGTAGCCTCACGGGCACAGCGCAGCGACAAATAGAGATTAAGTTGACAAGGCAAAGATAGAGAGAAAGTGGGAGTATGAAAATATTATTAAAATGGAGCGACGTAGTAGGCCCGCCCCCTGATAGCTCATATATGTATGAGGGAGCCCTCACCTGACTGACAGCTCGGCTTGACCAATCAGCTTGCAACAAACGCGCGAACGACAGGCAGAAATTTGCCTGTCCCTGGGGAGACTGGGTGGAGGGTGCGCGCACGAGCATGTGTGTATCATTAGGAGCGCGGCACAGAGAGCTGGATGGATACGCGCTTCTCTGGTCCTTAGTCCGCGGTGTGCTCAGCATCTTTTCCAGCAGAGCCGTATGGAGAGAGACTCCACATCTCTCACACACTCAAATAAAGCTAAAATTCACTCGGACCTTAACCACGATAATAACCCCACAAGTCTGGAGCTCGAGCCCGCGATTGAGAGGAAAGGAATACATTATGCGTTTGAAACAAGGACTCTCATTCTCTCCGGTAAGCGCGACTCTCTCACGCTCTCATGACTCATGTGCATCCTGTAATGGGGGGTTTTAATAGCGAGCCATTGCAGAGGTCTAAACCTAACATACTGTACTGTATACGCTCTCTGAATGTTTAAATGAGTATCAGAATCACTTCTAAATGTATCTTTATCATCCGTTTCAAATGTTTTTGATGAGAAAGCTCTGCGCATCCGCGTTAGAAATGTCGTAATCTCACGCAGAGACTCTACAGGTATCAAGGGGAGGAATAACTGAGAATGTGACCAAGAGAAAATTATTGATTTTTGGCACCGCAAGGGGTTTTAGACACCCATAAATTTCCCAGTGGGAGTAATATAAATGACCACAATGTATTCTGTAACCAATTTGAAAATATATATTAATATTATAATATAATTCTGAAGAAAAGCTTAGTAAAAGTTATCATAAATGTTTCAAAATTGAGGATTCAGGCAGCAACTTTCAGTCAAACTTGCACATACTCACCTGGATGTTACCTAAACGTTACCTTAACGTTAAAGCAAATCTTTAGAATTATTTCTGGACAGTTAGCTTTGTTTATGCACAGTCAACCATCATGAAATGGTCTCATGCATCTTGCTGTATCACGGTGTGTAAAATGTGTGACGATCATCACGCTTTACAGTGAAAAGTAACAAAAATATGTTAAGCTACAGCTTGTATAGCACCTCACTTTAACAGGGTGGAAAGACGTCATTTAATTCTGCTGTAAAGACGACCTACTGTTTAACCCTGCAGCCTAAAATAGAACAAAATAAAACATGTCTCATCTAAACTGAGTGTAAGGTTGTAATGCAGCAATATAAAACAAATCGGCTATGAACCTGAGTTTACTTTAGCATAGTTCATGATTAACTCTATAGGACATTCATGGATTTTATAGTAGTGGTTACAAAGTTTCTGTTTTTGGTTTGGAATCAAAATGCAGTAATAAAGGTTAAAAAGGGACATGGAATGAACTGAAAAGGGACATATAGTCTAAGCACCTCTGATTTATGGCATATGCTCCTGCCTCTTGTGTATGAACAAGGTGTAGATGGGAGCAAAGAGATGAGAGTGAAAGAAATCAATAGGGACAATAGAAGAAAAAATGCTAACATGTCTTGAGACAGGGCTGAAGAATATGCGACAGAAATAGCTGATATATCTATAGGGATTCTGTCAGCATTGCTGAGGCATAATTAATTGCTGTCATGCGGTGTGTTCGCCGGCAGTGTGGAGCAGGTGAGAGATGCAGGACTATATAACACACACACACTCTCGGTGCCTGTGTCAGCGTAGTATCTTAGCTAATTATACTTCACACCAGGCGTTTGAAGTGACACCATGTAGTGTGATAGGAAACAATGCTGATATATTACAGCACGCTGGGGAAAAAATACTCACGTAGCTCATGAAATGAAAACTTGCTTACCTTGTTGTATAGTATGTGAACAGAACAGAATCAAAGAATAGAATATAATAGAGCAAAAAATGGAACAGAATGAAACAAACAGGATAGAATGGAACAGAATAGTGCAGAACAAAACCGAATAGAATTGAAAACAACACAAGAAAAAAGCAGAAGAAATACAAGAAAATAACAAAATAAAATAAAATAAAAAAAGAGAACAAAAAAGTAGAGGAGAATAGAATATATTAAAACCAGAAGAAATAGAACAGAATAAAAAAAAAAAAAAAAGCAAAGTAGAGTAGAACTGAGCACAGCAGAACAGAACGGAACATAAATTAGAACTGAATAGAACAGAATATAGAACAGTGCGGAATAGAAAACACAATATAACTGAATAATCAGAATAAAATGGAATTAAACATAGCAGAACAGAATAGAACAAATTAGAAAAGAGTAGAAAATAATTTTAGGACTGAGTAGAGTAGAATAGAATAGAATAGTATAGAACATAACAGAATTGAATACCACAGATCAGAAAAAAAATGCATACAACAGAGAAATTAAAATAGAACACAATAGAATATAGTAGAAATAAAGTGAATAGAATAATGCAGAATGAAATAGAAGAGAATACAATAAATTAGAAGGATCAGAACAAAATAGAGTAGAAAAGAATATATTAAAAAAAAGAATGAACTAGAATGGGGTGATAGAAAACATAATAGAGTAGAACAGAATAGAAGAACAGTATAGAATATAAAACACTGTAGAATTGATAAATAAAACAAAATAAAATACTCAACAGAACGGAATTGAACAGCAACAAATTAAAATAGAAAACAATTAGTAAAAGAGCACAAAAGAATAACAGAATTGAGTAGAGTATAATATAATCGATAGAACAGAATGTAATAGAACACAACAGAATTGAATAACAGATCAGGAAAAAAAACAGATACATTAAAATAAAACAATAGAATACAGCAGAAATAAACTGAATAGAATAATGCAGAATGAAATGGAAGATAATATTAGAAATCAGAACAAAATAGAGTAAATCAAACAGATATTATAGAATATAAAACACTATAGAATTGATAACAGAACAGAATAAAATACAACTCAACAGAACACAATTGAACAGAACAGAATAGATCAAATTAGAAAAGAACACAAAAGAATAGTAGAATTGAGTAGAGTAGAACAGAATAGAACAGTACAGAATAGAAAAAAAAAAAAAATGTTTTCAGAATCTTAACCAGCAGGTATATTTACAGTGTGATCACTAGTTGTACGTGGTGTAATACTGGACAAGTCAACTTACAGAGATTGTTAACTAAAAACAAAAGACAATTTCTATAGATCAGCTACAGAATTCTGTAAATAAATTAAACCCAAAGTGGAAGGTGAGATGAAAAACAGTTAAAGGTTCCCTCTTTGTTCCAACAGCTAATATTTTTGTTATTGGACCAGTAACCACGCAGGCGGACTCAACTGGTCAAGGGCTTAACATATAGTACATTAACTTCACCGTCATTAGAGTCTGCCGCTGCTGTGTTTTTAAGTATTCTGCCCGCCGCGCACGTTTTTCGCTCTTGCTTTCACTCACTGTGCGGTATGAAACAAACCCTGAGCAGCCCCCTCAGATCCACTCCACTCCTTAAACACAAACCAGAGGGGAAGGCGTTTCGCAGTCTGCGTTATGCCATCGTAATGTGACAAGGTGTCACCTCCAATTCGTGATGTCTCCCCACACACGCTTCACTAGGAGTGCGCTCCTCCGCTGCCGAAGTAAGGCGAGATTTCTATTCATTCCAGCCTTGTGAATAAAACATAGCGCAGCAGGGCCACTTTATGTGGTGTCTGTTGCATTAGACGAGAGAATGGAAAGCCAGGAGAGAGTATGTGTGTCTATGTGTGTTAGTTTCATGAGCACTTTCTCTAAAGAAGGCGAATCATAAATATTTCAGGAAAAGTGGTTGGACTTCTGACTCTAGGAAAGGACTGGTTTGTAAACAAAAATGTGTGATTCATGCATATAGACAGAGGAACTGCTGTTGGACTTGTTCAGACAAAACACACTACAAACTTCCAAAAAACAAAACAAAAAAACTGAGTACTAAACACAAACAACTTTTTTAGCCAGTTCCCTTCAGCCAATCAGAACATACTTCATATTTAATATATAGCGGGATTTTGACAGATTTCATTGTGGGAAGGGCAACCACTCCACTTGTCTGTATTTGTTTGGTAATTCCAACATTACATCCAGCTTTGGCTTCTTTTGGAAACGTTTTAGGGTACGTTTACACGACAACGATGTACTAAAAATGGAAACGTTTTTCGTTTTGCGATTGTCAAACATTGTCAAAACGATTACAGTTCACACGGATCTGCGAAAACAACTAAAAACGTTGTATTATTCATGCCTGGTCAGTAGGTGGCGATGTCTCTTTGTAAAGAAACAATACATGCCTATAGACTGAACATGATTAGGACTGCACAACGATTAATCGCGATTAATCGTTTGCAAAATAAAAGTCTGTGTTACGTAATATATGTGTGTGTTCTGTGTATAATAATTATGTATATATAAATACATGCACATACATGTATAAATTTAAAAAATATATACATGTATAAATAAATATACATATTTATATATATTTTATATTACGTATAAATATAAATATTTTATATATAAATATAATTTTTTTCTTAAATATATAAAGTATGTGCATGTATTTATATATACATAATTATTATACACAGAACACACACATATATTACGTAACACAGACTTTTATTTTGCAAACGATTAATCGCGATTAATCGTTGTGCAGCCCTACATGTAATACGCCCTTACATGTGCATGACGTCACCGTTTTCACAAATTTGCGTTTTTTGTAATTTACACTATGCATTTTATAAATAATCAGTTATTTTATTCTTCTGAAAGTAGTTCATAGTATTACATTTACTTTCAGGATTATACATCTTATATTTATTCTAATGGTGGACAGAAAAAGAACATGTCAACTTAATAAAAAAGTAAATATTTCCCAGATAATAAATATCTTATACACATTTATTTTTGATTAAGATAACACCACGTCTTATAAGATTCGAGGATTCCACAATTAATCACTAATAAAATCATGTCATATAAGCATTTAATTTACATTATATACATCTTGCTAGATACTGTGTGCATACTTAAAGCATGTGTCGACCAATGAAGCAAGTAAACGGTGCAGAAATACTCTGCCCCTTTGACCCTTTCCAGCATTCAGCTATAGAAGCACTCTCTATTTCAAATCCATATTTCACATAATGAAGTGAGCACAACACTCCTGAACCGCAGCTGAGGGCTCTCTTAGTTAAGAAGGACACATACGTGAACAAATAAAATTAGCATGTGAGGGCATCTTCATAGCAAAGCTCTTAATAGTAAATTGACAGAAATGGGAGAGATGGAGAGAGTAAGCAAGATGTGTGTCCTTGTGAGTGTATCACGACTTGTTCACGCTTATGTTGAGCTCAGTGCATCCGCGCTGCACTTGTCATAGCAACAAAGAGTCATGAAATGCATGTTCTCTACAGATAATGGCAGTTTATTATCCGTTAAATAATTCAGCTATTTTAGAAAAATAGCCCTGTTGGGGAAGCTGCTTTAAATCAAGAGACATAAATTTGACCAGTTAAAGTCAAAGGCATATATTTATGACTTCATATAAATTTAATTATGAGATATGCAAACAACTTGAACCGAGTCATTTCTTTTTGATCTGATCTTTAATGAACCGATTCATTGAAACCAATCAGACTCGATTGACTGGAAAGCTGTGCGCAATACAATGTAACAAAAACAGTGATTTTTTTATACTTATTGCTTGTTAGTCTCTCCTTAACATGTCAAGACACCACCTAATTCTCATACATCAGACAGTAAGCAGCTACTGAAACAAGTTTACAAGCTCATAATTTGTATGGTCGTTAGGATGAATGGTGATCTTTGCACAATCCTGGCAAAAAGCGGAATACAGGACCAAACAGATGGCTATGCAAGGAGAGAGGAGAAAAAAAAAATGCTCCCACCTGCTTGTGTTGACTCACTGCCATAGTCGGACTAACATAAGCACACTGTCCTACAGGGGTTCTTTTGCAAACCTGCTCCTATAGTGATACTGACAGCTTCATCTACCACAGCCAGGCGGCTTTGTGCTTTCTGTCCTCAAGGTTGCAAACCAATCATAATTTCAATGTATGGAGTAAGATCTAGCAAATATACACTGAGGTTTTCTGTGTAAGCACCTGAGTTTGTATACTTATATTAGCTGTCAATCAGAATTATTGAACATAAACCTTATCACAAAACACAGTCCACAGCAATCCATTTTTGTAATCGAGTTATCAGTCTGTCCAAGAGTGCTGCATTTTTAAGACACACAATCAATTTGAAAAAATGTCATTTATATTTAATGCAATTGAAAAACTATGGAAGCTTATTTCCGCCATGGAATAAAAAAAGGATAATTGCGACTTTTTATCTCACAATTTTGACTTTTTTTCTCAGAAGTCGCAATTTTGAGTGATAAAGTCACAATTGTGTGATATAAAGTTGCATTTGCGTTTTATAAAGTCACGATTGTGAGATACGCAATTGTGAGTTTATATCTCGCAATTCTGACTTTATAACTCACAGTTGCGAGATTATATCACACAATTCTGACTTTATAACTCACAGTTGCGAGTTTATATCAGGCAATTCTGACTTTATAACTCACAGATGCGAGATTATATCACACAATTCTGACTTTATAACTCACAGTTGCGAGATTATATCACGCAATTCTGACTTTATAACTCACAGTTGCGAGATTATATCACACAATTCTGACTTTATAACTCACAGTTGCGAGTTTATATCACGCAATTCTGACTTTATAACTCACAGTTGCGAGATTATATCACGCAATTCTGACTTTATAACTCACAGTTGCGAGATTATATCACACAATTCTGACTTTATAACTCACAGTTGCGAGTTTATATCACGCAATTCTGACTTTATAACTCACAGTTGCGAGTTTATATCACGCAATTCTGACTTTATAACTCACAGTTGCGAGTTTATATCACGCAATTCTGACTTTATAACTCACAGTTGCGAGATTATATCACAATTCTGACTTTATAACTCACAGTTGCGAGATTATATCACGCAATTCTGACTTTATAACTCACAGTTGCGAGTTTATATCACGCAATTCTGACTTTATAACTCACAGTTGCGAGATTATATCACGCAATTCTGACTTTATAACTCACAGTTGCGAGATTATATCACACAATTCTGACTTTATAACTCACAGTTGCGAGTTTATATCACGCAATTCTGACTTTATAACTCACAGTTGCGAGTTTATATCACGCAATTCTGACTTTATAACTCACAGTTGCGAGTTTATATCACGCAATTCTGACTTTATAACTCACAGTTGCGAGATTATATCACACAATTCTGACTTTATAACTCACAGTTGCGAGATTATATCACGCAATTCTGACTTTATAACTCACAGTTGCGAGATTATATCACGCAATTCTGACTTTATAACTCACAGTTGCGAGATTATATCACACAATTCTGACTTTATAACTCACAGTTGCGAGTTTATATCACGCAATTCTGACTTTATAACTCACAGTTGTGAGTTTATATCACGCAATTCCGAGAAAAAAAGTCAGAATTGTGAGATAGAAACTCACAATTACCTTTTTTATTTTTTAGTCAGTGGTGGAAACAAGCATCCATACACAGACCGCCACTGCTCATGCCACCGAAATTGCACACATTTCATGCACACAGAGCCGCTCGCTGTTTAATAAATTTCAAATATAGTTTTACTCAACCATACAATAGGTACAAAGCAGTTCACAGGCACATTTTAAAGCATCTTAATTAACTGACTTTGCCCACTGGCAGCTGCCACTGAGAGACAAAATACAGTGGTTATCACAGAGCCCTTTGGGATAGCACTTCATTGTGGAATAATTGCCCCTCTGTGCATTCAGCTGGCTTTAATGTCTATTTATGAGACAATAAAAACCAATGTTAGCAATGCCCTTAGTATGCTTAGATTACAAGTTCGAAAGAAATGTACAACAAATTAAATGTGTTATGTATGACAGGAATCACAGTTGTTAAATTGGCTTTCATATAAATGCAGTTAAAGCAAGTTATTATATACATAAAGCATCACAGTGTAGAAATGAAAGCATGTTACAACAGATTTAAGCATCTGGCCTGTCAGTCGCCAAATAAACCACATTTTTTCACACCTCATCTTACAAAATGATCTATGACAGAAATAAGATGACATTACATACTGATGCTCTTATATGCACAGCCCATGCGGAGTAAAACACTTCTGTCTTAAGCTAAACAGTCAGAACTGTGGTGATCTATGCAAATTTTCTTAACACCTGCCCTCACGTACATAAAAGCCCCCTGGCATTTTAATATATTACGAGAAAATTCCCAGTGGTCACATGATATATGTAAGAAGGGTAGGCATATGAGGTCAAACCAGCAATAATGTATTAAATGATGGCACAAAAAAGCAATAATACATTCACTTACACGGCCTAAATATATCGTCATGCTCCTAAATGCCAATATGGCTCTTCTTGACGTTAATGTGACACCATATTCATTACCTCTCTCCTGTCTCTTATTTTCCTCAGATGGGAAGTGACGAGTGTGACTGATTGAACATAATAACGATGGCAGACAAGTGGTCCATCCCCCACAGGAACCTGAGCTCACCCTGCAAATTTCCACTTTCCCAATTTTTCCATTACCCTAAGGATACGCTGACCTTCACATATACAGTCTGCATGACAAGCCAAAGCAGGGTAAATTAAAAGGTTGCAACTCTCTGCCAAGGACGACAACAGGCAAAGTCGCAGCTTTGGCGGACTTGCCATCAGCAGAAATACACTGTGTTGTCATAACAAATGATTCTGTATTTGTGAATTTAACGCCTCTAACACCAGACCCCACAAGGACCAATTACAAGCTGAAGAGAGTAGGACCAAGATGAAAGATTTGCTGTTTGCAGTTTGTTTGCTGGCAGGACTTGTGCTGACTAAATCAGTTCAGGCCTCTGAGATGAGGGCTGTGTGCCTCAAGCTGTGCAAATGTGAAGTCCGACCCTGGTTCTCTCCTTCGTCCATGTATAACGAGGCTCCGACTGTGGACTGTAATGATCTAGGACTTCTGTCTCTGCCGGGGAGATTGCCCTTAGACACGCAAGTACTTCTAACACAGGCCAACAACATCGCAAAGATCAACAGTCCCATGGACTATCTGGTAAACCTAACCGAGGTAGACCTATCTCGAAACAACATTTCCTCATTGAGTGATGTCTATCTAGGTCACCTTCCACAACTTCTGTCTTTGCACCTAGAGGAGAACTGGCTAAGCAGTCTTCATGATAATTGCTTTGCACACTTCCCAAACTTACAAGAGCTCTATGTTAACCATAACCTACTCTCCTTGATCAGTGCAGAGGCTTTCCAAGGGCTTAACATGCTCTTGAGGCTCCATCTTAATTCAAACCAGCTGAGGGCCATAAGAACAGAGTGGTTCCAGGATCTTTCCCAGCTAGAAATCTTGATGATAGGAGAGAATCCAATTGCCAGAATACAAGACATGAATTTCAAGCCCCTTATCAATCTCCGCAGTCTTGTGCTAACCAGAATGAACCTCACTGAAATCCCTGACAGTGCCCTGGTTGGCCTCGATAAGCTGGAAAGTGTGTCATTCTATGATAATATGTTTCCAAAAGTACCTCAAGCTGCTCTCAGACAAGTGCGGAACCTCAAGTTTCTGGACCTTAACAAGAATCCTATCGAGAGGATCAAAAGGGGTGACTTTGTGGACATGATCCATCTGAAAGAACTTGGTATTAACAGCATGCCAGAGTTAGTTTCGATCGACAGCTTTGCCATGCATAATCTACCAGAACTGACCAAAATCGAAGTCACGAACAACCCCCGACTTTCCTACATCCATCCAAATGCATTCTCCAAACTCCCAAGGATAGAGTCCTTGATGCTAAATAGCAATGCGCTCCGGGCGCTTCATCATGTCACGGTGGAATCCTTGCCTAACCTTCAGGAGGTGAGCATGCACACCAACCCCATTTACTGTGACTGTGTCATCCGCTGGATCAATATGAACATGACCAAGGTCCGGTTCATGGAACCGGATGCCCTCTTATGCGCAGGGCCCTCAGAGTTTGAAGGTCGTCTTGTCAGGCATGTGCACTTCCGTGAAATGGCAGACATCTGCCTGCCACTAATTTCCCCGGAAAGCCTTCCCGATCAGGTTAACGTGGGTAGCGGGCATTCTGTGTCTTTGCACTGCAGGGCGTTTGCCGATCCTGAACCTGAGATCTACTGGGTCACGCCTTCAGGCGACAAGATCTTGCCTCAGATGGTTTCCAAGAAGTATCACCTGCATCCTGAGGGAACGTTTGACATTTATGGCATCACAGAGAATGAGGCTGGGCAGTACACCTGCGTGGCCCACAACCTCATAGGTGCTGACATGAGATCCGTCTCGGTAGTTGTAAACGGGTACTTTCCACTGCCGGCAAATGAATCCCTGCACATCCAAGTCAAAGGGACTGAGCCACATTCGGTGAGGATTTCTTGGGTGCCACCCAAGGGCAGTCTTGTGTCGAATATTAAGTGGTCGACCACATCCCAGCGCCGCTCCTTGTTCACTGCACACGTGTTGTCTGATGTAAAAACATTCAACCTCACACACTTGCACCCACTGACGCAGTACGAGGTGTGTGTGGAAATTACGGACCTGCAAAGCAGACATTTGAAAAACTGCATGAATGTCAGCACCACTGAGGTTTTAACAGGAAAAACTGATGATGGTATCGATGACGGACTGATAATCAGCATCACCGCGCTGCTCCTGATCGTGTCTGCAGTGGCCTGTTCGTTCATTTGCATGTTGCAGAGGAGTGATCACTTTTACAGGAAATTACGAAATCAGCAGTCTGAGATGTTACCTTCACACATTAAACCAATCTGGGGGTCAAGGGCTAAAGCCAATGATCCAGAAACAGACTTGATAAACTCAATTTGAGAGAAGAGCAATGTTTTGGGATGCACTGGACACTGGACTGTGTGTCTAATATCGCTCTCAATCTGATACAGACTCACACCACTGGATCATTATTAAATGGATTTCAATGTGGTTTGTGGTTCAAGACATTTCTTGCTAAATCTGACATTGATTACCAAAAAGCCACTAATTGTTTAAATGTCACACTACACAGGGGAGCATGAAGAGAAATACTCTTTTCATGCAGGATCAAAGAACAGCACATGAAAGGTTGGACCTGACTGTTTACACAGAGTGTAAAGCCTCAGTGGCCAAGTCTTTTTATTGTGGGCTTGTAGCAACACTACTTGTGCTGTATCATCGGTAAAATAAACAATGTCAAGTTTATGATGGTCTACGCTTTGTAGAATAGATCATAACACTTTGTGATAAAATACATTTATACAGAAAATGCCAACTTGTTTTCATTGCAAGTGTTTTTTACTCTTTAAAAATGCCTTCATTTGAAGATTTGGTGCGTTGACCAACAGAAAGCTGGTTGGTTTGAAAGTGACTCCTGAAAGCTGTGCTTCAAACATTGCTATTGACTATAGACAATGGACCTTTTTTGCACACAAAATTTCACAGAAATTTCGCTAATGTACAGGACAGTTAATTAACTGAGAAAAAAACGTATCACAAATTAATAGTCATAGAGTGCACAGATTTTATATTAGATATATATTCCTCCTGGTCCACATGGACTTAAACTTGGTTCTCGCCTGTGTGTAATCAAACGCATTAAGTGAGACTGATGCAGAGGCAATTGTCATTACATTTTGCATCTTTGCCTCAGACAGACGACTTGTCGTTGCAGTTTTATTTTTGCTCTGGAGGCTGAACCCGTGCTCTGCTGCCACGTTGGAGCGCATTCGCCACCAACTGGACAGGGGTGGGAATTACAGTTAAAAGTTACAATAGATGTAATCTGTCAAAATGACGGAGGACCTTCAGATTTTGTGTCACCGCTACAAAAATTCAGTCAATGAAAGAAAATTTTTGGTTAAAGGGTTACTTCAGGATTTAGCATTAAGCTTTGTATTAGTAGAATACCACTAGTATTTTCGAATTACTGTGCTTTCCCCCTTCATATCAGCCCGAGATGAGAGATTTATGCATTTTTATTCTGTAAAAAAGCCTCCGATGACGCAAAAATCGCCATTTTGCGTCATCTGAGGCTTTTTTGGCCAGAGGCATAAAACTACAGCCAGTAATAGCAGGTAGTTCCGCATTTTTTCACCACGCCCATACATATGCGCTTTTGAGGTTACTCACGGACATAGATCAAAGATTTTATCAAAAGTGGGTGTCAATTATATTTTTAAGCTTAACATATTTTGTTATAGTCTGCACTACATCAGTGGTTCATCTCGCAAATGTATCGGTCTCTGCAGTCATCTCAACCAATACAGCAACAGGCTTTTGTGGTAACGTTAGCATAAATAGATAAATAGACTAACTCAGTTTTACAGAACAGTGGCTTTACTTTGATAACAGTCAACTTATATGTAATTGTCTATCTAACGTTACTTTGCTAAGTTTGCAGTTTTACTGCTACCTATGTGCTACCTACAACACTACATATAGGCTGACGTTACTGTGTTATCAGTCTAGTATCAGCGAGTCTTACCTCTAGGCGAATACGCTTAGTACCAGATGCCCAGGCTGTTCGTCCTCTGGGAAAGTGAATATCGATCGCGGTGTCCTTCAGAATGGTTCTCTTCATTGCAAGGATATTTGGTTCGTAGTCCTCGTGCTTGAAATGGAGACTACATATTCTGCGGTTTTTTAAGTTTTCTATAACGGTGTCATCTCCAAACTTCGGGTGTTTGATGGCCCGCAGCCACTGTTTACATCGCTCCAAATCTTTAACTTAATCGGAAAATGATGGAAACTTACTTGTCCTTTCCTGGTTTTGGGTGTACATCCAGGTACAAAGCAATTTAGCACCATTTCGCTGTAAATGTATGAACTAACTCACGATTTATAGAATTAATATGTAACAAAGCAAGCCTACTTGTTTGAATTTTCCTGGTAATTCCGCCTGTAACCGATAGGCGTGGTTTGGGCGTGGCCTCGCAGGGGCAGCAAAACAAGTGCATTCTGGGAGTTAATGTCTTTCATCCACATTAGTCAAAAATACATTTTCTGCCTTTTCTCAGTCTAGAAAGCTCCAAATTCAAAAATAATTTCACATTTCTACTACATAAATGACCAATTTTAAATACACATTCATCTTTCCAGGGGTGAAGAACCCCTTTAACACGACCTCTTATATACGCGGCCTCTTGTATATACACCTCTCTATATATATATATAAACACAATTACAGAGGCTGCCCAAGAAATTGCATGTGCTTGGGAAGGTGAAACATGAGAAAAAAGTGGAAAATGAAAAAGTGGAGTTTTTCTGCGTGGATGGGGTTTTGGGGGAAAAAAATTCCACAAAACTCATTGACTTTAAGTCACATTATCTTCTCTTTCATTAAAAATCCAATAGGAATTCCAAGACTAAACTCCCACAGGTGATGAATTGCCGTCACAGAACGAATGATGTGGGGGATTTATTAGACTTGCATGGTCATATATCACAGGGGGTTTTAGCACCCAACACAGAGTTGGGCCATTTGTCACCTACACAGGAGCTAAATTATGCGGCATTATAGCGGTAGGTACCGAATAGGTCAGCAGGAATGTGCTGCATCTGGTCTCTCCATTTCACCGTCAGCCTGGTGACACACGGTGAACATTATGGACACAGCAACACTTGCAGTTCACACTGAGAGGTCAAGCAATGAGTCAAAAAACAAAAGAATAAAGTGGAGGGGAATATAACCTACCTAAACTTGTGATCTCATGTGGCAGTGTCGGCATGTGCCATAATATTTCTTTGACATGTTCAATTCAATAATTATTAAAACCAAAATACCAAAAATTAAGACATTTGAACTAGTATCTAGAATATTTACATCTAAAATATTTTAAGAAAACATATTGTATTTCATATTGTGTTTCATATTGTCAAAAAACTAAAAATAACATTAAAATATTTGAACAGTATTTTAAAATATTTAAATAAGAACATATTAACACTGTTTCAGTCCGTACACATCATTTGTATTAAACTCCAAATAAAAAGACTAGCAATTTTTTAAATAAATGCATTACAACTATAGTTCACTGGGATAAGTTAAGTACAATGGATCTGATTACCCATCATTTAAATAAACATAATTGACATAATCTAAATAACTTTCTTGACATATAAATGACATTTCAAGATAAAGCTGTGTTCCATTCAAAGTCAGATATATAGGATCTATATATAGGAACTTCTAACTATAAAGGCAGACTATAGCTCAATCTTTGGAAAATGATGTAAAATTATCAGTAAAAAAGTTACACTGTACATCTGTATCATCAACTTGAGACTCATTTAATCAACCATAACTTTCATCTAGAACAAGGACACTATAGACTAGCATTTGCCCCATCAAGAAAATCTATTCACACTCCATTAATTTACAACCATAACGTCGCAATTAATATAAGATATGACACGTTGTGTATGTAAAGGAAGACGAATTACCTCTTAATTAAGTGATGTGCTCAGCAACTGAGAAAATTAGCAAATGGGACAGTTCTTCAGGAACATCAGTTCAATTAATCTTGATTATCTCACCTATCACAGCGTTTATGTCCATCTTTCCATATGGTCACGCCATGATCATGCGACTGAAAATAACTTTATTAATTGGCTAATACGGTGAACTTGATACATCAATTTCAAGCTCCACCTGGGTTGATCACTATACATCTCCATTACAAAGCTTTTGTTATGAAATAAGTGAATTATCAAATCAGCATGTTAGAATGATTTCCTAAGGATCATGTGATTAGATAACAGTAGATAATAAATAATTAATAAAAATTATGCAGAAATATGCTTAATATATGAAATATATGGAAATAAGTATATGATTGTGTGCACATACTATATTACAACATATATTAGCATGTGATTATTTGATTAATCAGCATATATAATTAATTGGATAAAAAATAAGTCATAAACATCAACCTTTGCCTTATACTGTAAAAGATTTTAATGAGGAAAGATATGAAGACATGACTGTGCCTCTTGGCAGGACTGAGACACCGTGCTTAGTGCTCTACTTTGATGGCACATTTTGTAATGAATAATTTACCTGGTTCTAATGACCCTGTAAGCCGGGGCGTTCAAGCAGCGCCATCGTTCTGAACGAGGTGATTACAGCAGTGAGCCAATGTGAGACGCCAAGATTAGAGAAAAAAAAATGAGCACAGTTCAGGGGGAGGTTAGTGAGAGCCTAGCAGCAAACATCTACCGTATTAGTATTCAACCAAGCTAACAAGTTTTTTTTGGCATTGGCACTAAACAGGTGTTTCATCTTTGTTCAATGAAAATTGAAACACCTTTTAATATAAAAACTGAATTAAACCACAGATGACTGTATTATATAACATAGATGTGTTGGCATCTGTGCAAAGATGGCTATGAAATGAAAGAGACGGACATGTCTGGACACAGACATCTGCAACAACACTACAGTAACACAGTAAAAACACAATCAATTCAAAGAGAAATAATCACTGGGAGCCACAAACTATGTGCCAGGTTAAAGGGTTAGTTCACCCAAAAATGAATTTTATGTCTTTAATTATTCACCCTCGTGTCGTTCCAAACCGTAAGACCTTCATTCATCTTCGGAACACAAATTAAGATATTTGTAGGGCTGTAACGATATGCGATATGAAACCGAAATCGCGATACGCAGGTCCACGAACCTGTATCGCGATGTGAGAAGGCAGAATCGCGACACACCCCTTCCAACTCCCAGAGTTATCCTTCCTGTCCAGATCCAATGCTACCACATTTTTAAATTACTATAAGTATTAGGGGTGTAACGATTTATCGTAAATGGTGTGTCTCAATCAGCTCTCTAGTTCAGTAAGTGTTTCGGGCACACATTGAATCTTGCAAGCAGGTTTAAACGTTTCTCATGTCAGTCTCTTGCATGGTCGCGTGAGAAACGTCGTGGCTTTCTTTCACCGCAGTGCACAGCAACGGCTGTGCTCACAGAAAAGCAAAAGACGCTTGCGATGCTTTGCTTTAAGAAGTTCTGTGGGGCCGTTCACATATTGCGTCTTTTCCGCGTGCAAGTCAGTTATTATTTTCAAATGTAGCCGCGCGGCAGGCGCGCTCATAAAGGGATCAACGCGGTCGCGACGCGCGTGCAATTCTCAACTTCTCAGAATGCCGCAAGCGCACCGCAGGTCGTGTGACAAGAATCAACCGATCAGCTATGGCCTTTCCGTAACAAAACATCAAAAGCTCAGCCGAACAGCTGATCATAGCTGTACATGGTGGTTTTTATATCTTATCTCCATCAATATATCTCGTAGTAGAACTAATGCAAGGGCTAGAAATCATTTATCCTTTGCAGAAACATCCTGATCCTCTTAGAGAGCTCAGTTCATGGTTGCATAGCAACGACCGACGCCACGGGAGCGCAAGCGCTTTGGAAAGAAGGAGAAGCGGTGCGGCCGCGCCTTCCACGCGTTTTTAGACGCGACATGTGAACGGCCCCTATTCATAATTCTAAGTTCATGTTAAATTTAACATTTTTTTTCAGTGACAGACAGCCCTATTCAACTGTTAATTTGAATACAGAAGGTTTTTATTAAAATTTTATATTTATTTATTTTATTGAAATGTGATCTTGTATGTACAACAAGGAAAATTATTGAAATTTGTTCATGTTTTTTTTAATAAATCTTGTTTGAATTTCAGTTTCATTTTGTTCAAAATATCGTGATACGTATCGTATCGTGAACTCCGTATCGAGATACGTATCGTATCGTGACCTGAGCGTATCGTTACACCCCTAGATATTTGTGATGAAATTTGAGCGCTTTCTGATCTCCCTATAGCAATGTTATAACAAATTTCAAGGCCCAGAAAGGTAGTAAAGACATATTTAAAACAGTTCATGTGACTACAGTGGTTCAACCTTAAAGTGCATATCGCAGGTTTAACATTTTTTTTCGAGATGAATATATAACCTTGTACATAAATACCATATAAAAAGGTACTGCAGGGTTTAAAAATGTTTTGCGAGACATAAGGGCATTCATTTAGTAGATAAAGTGACGGTCTCTGTAAAAAACGCTTTTTTTTCAGCGTCGCGTCATTTTACGTCACTACAGGGAGATGTTCGTCGTAATGGTAAATTATTGTGTTTGTGGAGGTTGTACAAACTTCAGCCTGTCAGGACATCGAGTACAGAGGTTTACTAACAAGAAAAACTACGCTGCTATCTTCTGTGCCGGGGTTTGTTTTGTGCAGGTGAAGAGACGGGACTTCACTTCTGCATCTGCGTCGAAAAACGCGTTTATTTTAGACTGGAGGATTATCATCCCGGCGATATGATGGAGTTCAACATTGTAATACTTCTGTAAATGATTATATTAAATGAATAAACTTACACACGCTATGCTTCTTCACCGTTTTTACTTGAATCAATTTCAACACTGATGAATACAAATTATGTACACATGCATACAGTCTCACACTCACACAAAACAGTTTTGAATGATGTGCAGGTAATGTAAATACTCCAATTTCATGCATGCCATGTATGTAAACTTATATATACATTCAAGTTCACACAACTACATAATCACGGCGTCATATACATCCTCACACTATCAGTGAATGGGCACGGAATAAACTCTTAACACAGAATTAATGAATAAAGGATAACATGAAACACTATATGTTTGGCCGCCGGCGGGAGACATATCACGGATCGGTCAGAGATGCAGCTCGATGAAGACTTACGGTGCACATTTTAAGTTTTGTGTTTGATTATTACATTTGCTAACTACCAAATCAGTCGTGATGAGAAACCACTATATCACGTAACGTTAGTGTGGACGGATATTAACGCGTGTGACATACGCTTGATCAAAGTTTATTCGTTTCGGTTATTAGTAATCAGTTAGGCCTACTCCTAGATGACCAATAGCTTTGCTATTGCCTGATTCATGATAATAATCTGTACAATATTGTGATCTGAGCACATGTCGTTACCTAAAGTTATATCTATAAGCTAACACCGGTCTCTGTCCTGTTCTCCACTGCTTCTCCTCACACAACAGCTCAATTTGTCTCTTTTGACCGTTATTCTGTCTAATTCTGGCCTGTCCCTGCTCTCTTGACCACATAGCAGGCTAATTGTATAGCTGTGATTAGTTATACGAGTATAAATAAGCATTTACAATTTCCTCAGCATCCGAACTGTCATTGCGATCCATTGTTTTCCTATAGTTTATATTGATCGCGCTCCCTTCAGTGACGTCACATCCGATTTGGCATTTTTCAGATGCGGAAGTAAAATTTTCTCACAAAAAACGACTCCAGAAGCCTATGTAGCGTATTTATGCGTGTTTTTTCAAGAAAATCTATTTCATACATTATTTTTCTATACATTGAATCACTAAAGCTCGAGAATACGAGAATACTTTTGTGCACAAAAAACAAACAAAAATAATGACTTTATTCAACAATTTCTTCTCTTCCCTGTCAGTCGGCCAATACTGAGCTGCCGTTCTGACGTAGAACCCGGAAGCACTGCACTGTGTTTACTATGTAAACAGCATAGGAGAATGACAGAACATTGTTGAATAAAGTCGTTATTTTTGTTTTGTTTTTGCACACAAAATGTATTCTCGTCGCTTCATAACATTAAGGTTACAGTATTTGACTGTAAATTGACTGTAAATACAGTATTTGACTGTAAATTCAAGTTAAATCCATAAAACCTAAAATGTTGCTATATTTTTATGGTAAAATTCTGGCAACCACATTTGCTGTTTTTTTTTTTACCTTAAATTTAACTGAATTATTTTGATGGTGTGTTTAAATCACTTTAGTCAGAGCAAGCTGGTGATGTTTTTTTCATTTTTACAAAAAATAGGTGACTACAGTGATTCAACCTTAAAGTTATGAAGCGACGAGAATACTTTTGTGCACAAAAACAAACAAAAATAATGACTTTATTCAACAATTTCTTCTCTTCCCTGTCAGTCGGCCAATACCGAGCTGGCGTTCTGACGTAGAACACGGAAGTGCTGCACTGTGTTTACTATGTAAACAGCATAGGAGAATGACAGAACATTGTTGAATAAAGTCGTTATTTTTGTTTTGTTTTTGCACACAAAAAGTATTCTCGTCGCTTCATAACATTAAGGTTGAACCACTGTAGTCACATGGACTATTTTAACAATGTCTTTACTACTTTTCTGGACTTTGAAAGTGGTAATTAAGGGGTCAGAGAGCTCTTGGATTTTATCAAAAATATCTTAATTTGTGTTCCGAAGATGAATGAAAGCCTTACAGGTGTAGAACGACATGAGGGTTAGTAATTAATTAAACATTATTTTCATTTTTGGGTGAACTAACCCTTTAAGATCTGACAAATGCACACTGCACTTTTATTCATCAAAAACCAAATCAATCAAAAAGCAAAGCCTTTTATCTAGGCAAATAAAATATTCAGTGAATTATCAATACCTTCCTTATTCCATGATTCGCCCGGGGAATCCAATTTACAGCTCATGTTACTGCATATAAAAAGACACATTCAATGACAAGTTTTTGGATAATATGTGCCCAAAACACATCCAATGTTCTTTCACTCATTGCCTTCATTCAGGGAACCTTGACAGCTGCCAGCAGGGGCCGATGTGATAAATCTCTAGCATTAAAATGTCAAATTATGTCAATGAGACGTCAAGACTGATTAACAGCGATTAGCAGTGTCATAGCTGTTCCTTCTAAACAGATGGTAGCGTTTTTACCTTCACCTAAAGCTGCATATTAGAGGCGGGGTTATTGTGATTTTAAAAATGTTAGTATAATTTTTCACAGATAGTCAGAAGTCTAAATGAATGAATAAATAAGACCTTTCGACTGAAAACAAAAAATTCTGAAAAGTCTTTAAGCGGATTTACAGCAAATGTTACATTCAAGTCCTCCTTGGAAGTTTGTATTTACGAGTTGGGAAGTTGTAAACGATCAAAAAATGATCACGATTTAACGGTGAAAGACTGTTAATTGGTTAACAAAGTTTCTGTACTATATACGGTAAATAACTGTAATATATCTTACCATACATTTAATGTAATTTTACAGTAAAATACCATTAAATTAACAGTTTTTGGAATTGAAATAATTGAAATCATTGTATAATTTACAATAAAAAAGGTAAATTGACATTCCCAGAATTCTCTGGCACTTCACATTTGATGTATTTTCGTTAAAATAACTGTTTCTTCTTAGTTTTTTCTAATCAGTTATGTACATTAGGGCTTTATGTTACATCTAATGTTGTTAAATTAATGTTTATTGCATTTTTTATGTTGTGTGTTACCATGATGGTGTTTAGTGTTTGTGTGAATGACACTGTGCACCTTCTATATATTAGTATATATATTAGTAAATTATACAGTATTACCACTGTGTTTGGTGGTTGTCAGTGTATTGTAAAGGTACAAAACAGATATTAGTTCTTCAATAGGATCATAAATGAACTTATCAGTTAATGAAATACAGTATTCTGTAAGTTTAATCCATAAAACCTAAAATGTTGCTATATTTTATGGTAAAATTTTGGCAACCACACTTGCCGTTTTTTTTTTTTTACCTTAAATTTAACTGAATTATTTTGATGGTGTGTTTAAATCACTTTGGTCAGAGCAAGATGGTGATGTTTTTTTTTCTTTTTCATTTTTTACAAAAAATACAGAAAGATTTTTTTAACTGTAGTTGTACAAAATGATGAATAAAGAATAAGTATCAGGTGATTTTTTGAGAAATGTATAGTTGCTATAAACTAAATTGTTCTATATATCATTATTTTTGTATTATTTTTATAGTATTTATATACTATTATAGTTTTATTAATATTTTGAATTAGCATTTATTTATATACTTTCAGATATTTCTTTTTTCACTTTTATTAGTGATATTACTATTTAGGTTTCATTTATTTTTATTTAAGTTTTTATTTATTTCCAGTTATTAATTTTAATGCTTCATTTTAAACTTCTTTCAGTCATTTTAGTTTAGTTTTTGTCTAATATTTTATTTTATAGCTTTATTTTATGAACAAAAATTATTTTTAATAGTTTTAGTTTTAATTAGCAATAGTAAGCCTATCTATTTTGTACATGCTAGTTTTACTGTCAATGAAAAAAAAATCATTACGATTTTTCCTGCAACTTCATATTTCAGCAAATATCCTGTTGTTTTATATTTCAGTTACTAAAACCATTTTTTGCATTGCTACTTTTAACAAATTCTTTTCTATGTGCAGAAAGAATGGTGAGTTTTTACAAACTCATTTTTTTTTTTTTTGACATCCTTCAGAAACGATAAGAAAAACAACATGAAGGCTGATATTTATGCAATGCATAACCATTTAAATTATTGATGACATTTTAAGGGTCTGAAAAATGAAGGCTTTCAACAAGAAGATTGAACAAACAATGGCCAATGGACATAGTTTAAATATTTCATGCTGGAATATAAAACAATCATTGCTGTGCAGTCGCCTGTTAGCCAAACTCACCAGGAAAAATCATGTTTCAGTGATAGAATCCACCGTCTGACCTTGATTTAAGCATTCAAACTCAAATTATGCAACTAAAAACCTTGATAACAGACAAGAAATAAAGAAAAAACATGTTGCCCGAATTCAATTCAGCATTTCTAGCTTTTTCTAAACAAAATAATCATCCTCATCACGGAAAACAATGACTAAGGTCATGTTTTTCAAGGTATCATAGTCATAATACAGATCCACTTCATGCACCCCTTCACATAATAACATTATACACCACTCTACTTCCTAATAAAACAAGCACACATTTCATTTTAGGTGTGCTCGAATTTCAGTGCTGCTCCAATATATCAGCAGATCTCTTCTGCTTAAAGAGGAAACTCAAAAGTGGTTGGATGAGGATTTTTTCTTTCATTTGGATGAGGATTTATGAACGGACCTGTATGATTTGATTGTATACGTAAAGGGCTGTTGTTGCTTGCCAGATTAAAGCACAGTAGCTCTGAACAGAACATACTCCATCACCTGTGAAAAAACTATGACAGCAAAAGAGAACTATGAGAAATTCAGGCTTAAAAATCACACCGAGATACAGGGTGACAGATATGGCTGAGTAATTCTGGCTTCTGTTCTAAAGCAACGGTGAAGTTGATGTCTGGCAGTGCTGATATACAGATGGCTAAAGCCTCCATGTGCCAGTCCATCAGTGTGATATAAGAATAAAGAATATAAGATTTTTTCTTAAAGCACATATAGCTATGTGCATATCTACTGTTATAAGGTATGCACCGATATGAATATTTTGGCCGATACCGATAACCGATAATTCTTTATATCTGAAAGCTGATAACCGATAATGGCCGATAAATCTAAGTCATAATTTTTATATCATTTTTGAGAGCCTGATTACAAAAACAAAAGTCTCACCATTAAAAGCCATGTCTCAAGCACACAATTATAATGTTCTCATTATAATATTATGTAGCATATGACAGACTTGCACTGTATTTTCAGATTTCAATCATAATTCAAGCAATTCAAAACCATAATGGTGGACAATGTGCATCTGAAGTGTCTCAGCTGAAGGAAATAATCCATTATTTATCGGCTTTAATATATCGGCTAAATTTTCCTATTGGGCAGATAACGGTAACATTAAAAATAAACATATATCGTCCGATGCCGATATGGTGGCCGATATATATTGCGCATCCCTACTTTTAACCCTCTGGTGCTCTTTGGTCATTTTTGACTGAAAATGTTTTACGTTTTTTTTTTTATTTTTTTTTTTTACTTCATCGGAATGGGAAACGAATTTCATTTAGTGGAAATGTTTGGTACTGCGCCCAAACAAAATCTTACTGAAAGCTCATTCTTTGAGATATCAAGCTCAAATTTGGAACACAATTTTAGATTTATGCCTTAGATTTTCTCTTAGTTTTAGAATCAAACAAGTTTTGGAAAATATTTATTTTATATAAAAATTTAAAATAGTATTTTTGTGCAATTTAGACTTTTATAACTTTAAGTTCACTTTTTTCATTCAAGATTTATGAAAGTTTAAGTTGGTAATTTCATGTTAAGGTCTATGCTTAAAAAGTTGTTAACAGGTAATAAATGGATTATAACTACTGCATAAATATAATTTAGTATTGAACTAAAATATAGTACATTAATTCATTAAAATAAAAAAATCTAATTTTTTGAAGAAAATTAAAATGTAAAACGGAAGCATTATTATTATTATTATTAATATTATTAATAGTATTAAATTAATTAGACATTTCATATGTGACTATTTGATCAATTGTAAGTCACTAATCAATTATGTAATGTTTTCTATTAATTTCTTTTACAAATGTATAATGAACATTTTGCACTACTTTTGAAAAATGCAAAACAGAAGCATTATTATAAACATTAACAACAACATTTAACATTAACCCCTTAATAAATATATAAATTATGATAGTTAAAGAGAAAAAAAGTTATAGAATTTTACATTTCTGAAAATGTAAAATGTCAATATATATATTTTTTTATATTTTATATAAAATATACATTTTACAAAACATGTTTTACTCTAAAACTGTAAGAAAATCAAATCCAAAAATCTGAACAAGTTGTGTTCAAAATTTTAGGTTGATATCTCAAAAAATGAGCTTTCAGTAAGATTTTGTTTGGGTGCAGTACCAAATTTTTTCACTAGATGACATCCAAGCTGACCATATAAGGGCACCTCCATTTCCATATATGGTGTGAGTGATCTGGACCATATATTTCCATAATTTTCACTCAATGTATGAAGTAGACTATTCAGATGTAGTATGGCCAGTCTGGCAGAATTTGATATGAATTCAACCTCTAATAAACACATAAAAAACACAGATATGTGCGTTATAGCTCGCCGCCGCATCACAAAAGGTGAAATCAAGTAATTTTTTTCTGTATATTTAAAACATTTTCTGACTGAATGAATGGATGTTATCTTTTGAACTCTTTGCATGAAAACAAACTGAGGTTTCTACCAATCTTTCATGATTTTCCGTGTTCATCGCTATTTCAAAATAAAGGTCTGAACACGCCTTATGAGTATGAAAATTTTGATAAATTACTGCTCCTCTGTAAAAAATCGTAAAAGATTGTAAACTTTCAAATGATATATAATTTGTCAATATTACTTTAGGTTTTTACTAAGATATTATTGTTTTAAAAATATAGTGGCAAATGTGACAAATTAATTGAACGATTGTAGCACACTAAATAACTAAGTAATTTTATTTTGCAAATAATGTGTAAAGTATTCAATAAAATTGTATTCAATTTGAAAAATGCAAAACAGAAGCATAACTTTTTATTATTATTATTATTATTATTATAAGAATCCCAAATTTTCGACTTGTGGAACCCACTGTATATAGGTTTTATCCAATCTTTCTTGGGTTCATTCTGACGACCAAGTCCCTTAATCACAAAACACAAGGCCAGGACACTGTCAGGAGAGATCTGCAGGATAAAGCCAGGCTCTCTAGGCTCTAACGTCACCTGGGGCGAGGATGTTCCCAGGGCTGTAAGCCTCAACCCAGACAAAGATCAACTTCAAAAGGAAAATCTCTATTAAAACTACTCTAGTCTTAAACTAGACAAGAAGTCTGTGAAGCTGAAGTTCACAATGAACGTTTCTGATTTGACAAGTGTTCAGAGCACAGACACATACTGAGAACATGCAGACGTTACACAAGTGAACTCGAGCCAACTCCCAATCTGGGCACAGATCTGGGCATTAATATTACAATATGATTTGAGCGAATGAATTATTGATGAAAATATAAATGGTGTCTACAAGCGCAAACTGTTCTACCCTCTTTGGCAGTTTATGGTGAGTCAAGACGGTTTTCCTCGTAACAATGTCACTGCAGAGAGTGGAGGACATTACTGTGTTTTTAATATGAGAAACTTGGGAGCACATTTATAGATACATTAACATAATACATCTACATTTTCTGCAATCAATCCGTGAGGAATCATGAGACGTTGTCCCATTACCAAGAGCCATATGCCCATTAACACAAAAAATTGAATTATACCAATAAGATGGTAAAGGTGTTGACAATTATAGCTGTCAAGGTGACCTCAATAAGTGTGTTTCCAGAAAAAAGCAATTATACTGACAACCACTAAAAAAATTATGATAGAACTTGATTTCATCAATCAGGAATTGATCGGAAAAAGACATTACATATCAGAATGGAGTCGGAACCTGAATAGTAAAACAACACTCTTTGGGTATTGGTTAACCTTATCCAAGAGCCTGCATAAAATTCAGAAAGATGTGAAGCAAGTTATGACATTTTGACTGATGAAGCATTCTCAAAAAGACCAGGAAAATGCATTAAAAAAGGAAATAGGGTCATTTTTGATTGCATGTCAACAAGTATTTTAAATCAATAGGCATCATGGACCTTAGACTTTCATGCCATTAATCAAGAATAACTGAAAACAGAATGATATTAAAAGGAGCCACAAACATATGTGCTGTAGGAACACTATTCTTAATAAAATACAACACACTGAAAGGACTATTTTGGATTAAAACTTTAAAATTCCACAGAGCTTTTATTCGAATCTCCTCCAGACGCCCACAAAATCTCTTGTGCACATGTACGATTGCTTTCACGGGTAGCCCACTTGCTTATATATATAGATATTTCTGTACCTTCCTATACAGTGTGTCTGAACTGGACTTCCTCTCCCACATAAATCCCTCGTAAGCATAAGAAGAACACATTTATCTACTTTTCTCAGACCTGTACTTACATTCGAACATGAAATAAAAAAATAAAAAAGGTACCGAAGCAACAGAACAGCACTTATCTCCCAGAAAACAAGACACGGTGTGGACAGGAACTCTTGAATGTAAACAACCTTATAAGAAGCATATTTGAATAGATACAGCGGTAGAGTTTATTTAAATGAATGCAAATGCAAATGCAGCACTCTTGATTAACTGGTTGACTGATGGGTATTTGCAGTAGAAGCTCTCAGCAGTCATCTGACAAATAAAGCACTTTACATTCTCATTAATTTAAATTCGGTCCAATATTTTATGTAGCAGATTTAAGGTCAACTGCCTTACAAATATTACAGGCTAAGTACCAGTTAAACTCTACTGATAGCATCTACGGAAAAAAGGGTAAAAATACAATAATGAAAATAATCAACATTGAATTTCAATATTGATTCCTCGTGTCTGCGTGCTTTGCACATGAATGCTTGTGAAAATACAAACCCGATTCCAAAAAAGTTGGGACACTGTACAAATTGTGAATAAAAAAGGAATGCAATAATTTACAAATCTCATAAACTTATATTTTATTCACAATAGTATATAGATAACATATCAAATGTTGAAAGTGAGACATTTTGAAATGTCATGGCAAATATTGGATCATTTTGGATTTCATGAGAGCTACACATTCCAAAAAAGTTGGGACAGGTAGCAATAAGAGGCCGGAAAAGTTAAATGTACATATAAGGAACAGCTGGAGGACCAATTTGCAACTTATTAGGTCAACTGGCAACATGATTGGGTATAAAAAGAGCCTCTCAGAGTGGCAGTGTCTCTCAGAAGTCAAGATTAGCCGAGGATGACCAATTCCCCCAATGCTGCGGCGAAAAATAGTGGAGCAATATCAGAAAGGAGTTTCTCAGAGAAAAATTGCAAAGAGTTTGAAGTTATCATCATCTACAGTGAATAATATCGTCCAAAGATTCAGAGAATCTGGAACAATCTCTGCGCGTAAGGGTCAAGGCCGGAAAACCATACTGAATGCCCGTGATCTTCGGGCCCTTAGACGGCACTGCATCACATACAGGAATGCTACTGTAATGGAAATCACAACATGGGCTCAGGAATACTTACAGAAAACATTGTTGGTGAACACAATCCACTGTGCCATTCGCCATTGCCGGCTAAAACTCTATAGGTCAAAAAAGAAGCCATATCTAAACATGATCCAGAACAGCAGGCATTTTCTCTGGGCCGACGCTCATTTAAAATGGACTGTGGCAAAGTGGAAAACTGTTCTGTGGTCAGACAAATCAAAATTTTAAGTTCTTTTTGGAAAACTGGGACGCCATGTCATCCGGACTAAAGAGGACAAGGACAACCCAAGTTGTTATCAGTGCTCAGTTCAGAAGCCTGCATCTCTGATGGTATGGGGTTGCATGAGTGCGTGTGGCATGGGCAGCTTACACATCTGAAAAGGCACCATCAATGCTGAAAGGTGTCACGATCACCAGTGAGAGTGCCCTATCAGCCACTAGAGGGCACTCCATCCCGGACTCTCATTTCCACCCATTGCATTCACTACATTACCCATAACGCACTCCCCGGACTCATTATCACCATGTCATTGCACCCAGCTGTTTTGAGTTCTCTCATCAGTGTCTGTCTATTTATACCCTGTTTGTTTCTGCTTTTGTCATGGAGTTTTCAGTTCTGGTCACCCGTTTCTTTGTTTGTTTTCTGGTTTTCTGTTTTTGACTGCTTTGTGGATTTTGACCCCTGCCTGTTTCTGGATACGACTTTGGATTACCCATTAAACTCTACTGCACTTGGATCTGTCTGTTGTCTCCGTGATTCGAACGTGACAGAAAACTCCATCTTAACTAGATCCAGCAGAATGGGGATTCGAATCACTCCTCCGGCTACTGTGAGGGAGCGGATGGATCGGCTTGAGAATTTAATCACCCTGAAACAACAGGGCAATGAGGTGGGTGGTTTTGCCCAATTGTTTTGGACCCTGGCGGTAGGGCTGGGATATAATGATGCGGCCTTAATGGACCTTTTGAATGAGTGCCTGGATAACTCGCTACCTCTGTGGGAGATGGATGGACTGGGAGACCTGGACTTTTGGGGGTTCGTCCACTACCTCCAACGTCGGAGTAGGGGGCCTGCACCGAGTCAACTAGGGCACGCTCCAGCCAGTGAATCCGTCCCTGAAGTCACTGAGGAGGTGGGCACTGAGCCTCCGCTTCACCCAGGTAAAAGGAGGAGGAGGAGAAGGAAGAGGGCTTCCTTCATCCTTCAAGGCCCGGAGGCCTCTCCAGCCAGTGAGTCCGCTCCAGCCGGTGAGTCCACTACAGAGCCCGCTCCAGCCTGTGAGCCCACTCCAGAGCCCGCTCCAGTCAGTGAGTCCGCTCCAGTCAGTGAGTCCGCTCCAGTCAGTGAGTCCGCTCCAGCCAGTGAGTCTACTACAGAGCCCGCTCCAGCCAGTGAGTCTACTACAGAGCCCGCTCCAGCCAGTGAGTCTACTACAGAGCCCGCTCCAGCCAGTGAGTCTACTACAGAGCCCGCTCCAGCCAGTGAGTCTACTACAGAGCCCGCTCCAGCCAGTGAGTCTACTACAGAGCCCGCTCCAGCCAGTGAGTCTACTACAGAGCCCGTTCCAGCCAGTGAGTCCACTCCAGAGCCCGCTCCAGCCAGTGAGTCCGCTCCAGCCAGTGAGTCCACTCCAGAGCCCGCTCCAGCCAGTGAGTCCACTACAGAGCCCGCTCCAGCCAGTGAGTCCGCTCCAGCCAGTGAGTCCACTCCAGAGCCCGCTCCAGCCAGTGAGTCCACTACAGAGCCCGCTCCAGCCAGTGAGTCCACTCCAGAGCCCGCTCCAGCCAGTGAGTCCACTCCAGAGCCCGCTCCAGCCAGTGAGTCCGCTCCAGCCAGTGAGTCCACTCCAGAGCCCGCTCCAGTCAGTGAGTCCACTACAGAGCCCGCTCCAGCCTGTGAGCCCGTTCCAGCCAGTGAGTCCACTCCAGAGCCCGCTCCAGCCAGTGAGTCCACTCCAGAGCCCGCTCCAGCCAGTGAGTCCGCTCCAGCCAGTGAGTCCACTCCAGAGCCCGCTCCAGCCAGTGAGTCCACTACAGAGCCCGCTCCAGCCAGTGAGTCCGCTCCAGCCAGTGAGTCCACTCCAGAGCCCGCTCCAGCCAGTGAGTCCACTACAGAGCCCGCTCCAGCCAGTGAGTCCACTCCAGAGCCCGCTCCAGCCAGTGAGTCCACTCCAGAGCCCGCTCCAGCCAGTGAGTCCGCTCCAGCCAGTGAGTCCACTCCAGAGCCCGCTCCAGCCAGTGAGTCCACTACAGAGCCCGCTCCAGCCTGTGAGCCCGTTCCAGCCAGTGAGTCCACTCCAGAGCCCGCTCCAGCCAGTGAGTCCGCTCCAGCCAGTGAGTCCGCTCCAGAGCCCGCTCCAGCCAGTGAGTCCGCTCCAGCCAGTGAGTCCGCTCCAGTACGGCATGCTCTCCCTATCAGTCCGGTGATGGCCAAGAGGGCTGTCCTCACGTTCTATGTTTTGGCAGTCTTGCGTGCCTGGAGGATGCTCCCAGAGCAGCCCCAGCCTGAGCACGCTGCCCTCCCAGAGCAGCCCCAGCCTGAGCACGCTGCCGTCCCAGAGAAGCCCCAGCCAGAGCACGCTGCCGTCCCAGAGCAGCCCCAGCCTGAGCACGCTGCCGTCCCAGAGCAGCCCCAGCCTGAGCACGCTGCCGTCCCAGAGCAGCCCCAGCCTGAGCACGCTGCCGTCCCAGAGCAGCCCCAGCCTGAGCACGCTGCCGTCCCAGAGCAGCCCCAGCCTGAGCACGCTGCCGTCCCAGAGCAGCCCCAGCCTGAGCACGCTGCCATCCCAGAGCAGCCCCAGCCTGAGCACGCTGCCGTCCCAGAGCAGCCCCAGCCTGAGCACATTGCCGTCCCTGAGCAGTTCCAGTCTGAACACGTTGCCGTCCCAGAGCAGTTCCAGTCTGAGCACGCTGCCGTCCCTGAGTCCTCCGCTCTCCCTGATACGGCCACGGAGACCGTTACCGAGCTGTCCGCTCCCCTTGATACGGCCACGGAGGCCGTCACCGAGCTGTCCGCTCTCCCTGATACAGCCACGGAGGCCGTCACTGGCATTCAGCCAGGACTGTAGAACCGCTGGAACCAACCTGGTCAGTTCCACCAGCACCGCCCTGGCACTCAGCCAGGATTCCAGAGGCGCTGGCACTAGCCTGGTCAGTTCCTCCAGCACCACCCTGGCACCCAGCCAGGACTCTAGAACCGCTAGAACCAGCCTGGTCAGTTCCTCCAGCACCACCCTGGCTATCAGTGGGGGACCCTGGATCTGGCCCGCCATCCCTCCCCCTGATCCTCCTCCTGTCCACCTCCCTCCTGAGTTTTTGTGTTTTTGTTTGTTTTGGACTGGTGGAGCGTCTGGTAGCCGCTCCTTTGAGGGGGGGTAATGTCACGATCACCAGTGAGAGTGCCCTATCAGCCACTAGAGGGCACTCCATCCCGGACTCTCATTTCCACCCATTGCATTCACTACATTACCCATAACGCACTCCCCGGACTCATTATCACCATGTCATTGCACCCAGCTGTTTTGAGTTCTCTCATCAGTGTCTGTCTATTTATACCCTGTTTGTTTCTGCTTTTGTCATGGAGTTTTCAGTTCTGGTCACCCGTTTCTTTGTTTGTTTTCTGGTTTTTGACCCCTGCCTGTTTCTGGATACGACTTTGGATTACCCATTAAACTCTACTGCACTTGGATCTGTCTGTTGTCTCCGTGATTCGAACGTGACAGAAAACTCCATCTTAACTAGATCCAGCAGTTTTCTGGATTTTGACCCCTGCCTGTTTCTGGATACGACTTTGGATTACCCATTAAACTCTACTGCACTTGGATCTGTCTGTTGTCTCCGTGATTCGAACGTGACAAAAGGTATATCCAAGTTCTAGAACAACATATGCTCCCATCCAGACGTCGTCTCTTTCAGGGAAGACCTTGCATTTTCCAACATGACAATGCCAGACCACATACTGCATCAATTACAACATCATGGCTGCATAGAAGAAGGATCCGGGTACTGAAATGAAATTTGAGTGCATGGAAACAAAGTCCCAGATAGATAGTGCACACGTGTCAAACGTGTTGTTCCACACTCACTGCCAAAGAAGTATACTTTGAAAGATGAGCGGAACACAGAAAATGAAGTATACCTGGGCCTTCGGCTGCTGCGGATAGCACCTGAAACAAGTTGTCCAAACCATGACAATGTTTTCTATTAAGTGCTTCAAACACCCATGCTAAAACTTGTTTACCTGTAAGCAGAATTTAACATGGCTTGCCTTGTCAGGGGCTTTGACAGATGCATGTGGTGTTTAATGCATGAGACATTTTCCCCAGCACATAACTTACGTTTCAGGTTATATAAATGTAACGCACCAAAACATTTAATGAACAAAATATTCATTTTGTGATACAGATCCTTTCATCCACGAAATTAGGTGGCCCTTAAAATAGATATAAACTGAGAAGTCAGAATTGCAAGATGTTAACTCAGAATTCTGAGGTAAAACGTCAGAGTTGAGAGAGATAAGGTCCGAACTGTGTGTTTTAAACTCACAATCTTCAGAAAAATTCTTAATCACAAGATGTTAACGAAAAATTATGCGATACACATGGAAATAAAAAAAATACGTTCAGAATTGTGATATAAAAAGTCACTGCATGGAATAAAAAAGTAACTTTTTATCTGCATTTGTCTTGCATTTCACACAATTCCAAGTTTATAACTCGCTATTATGACTTTCTCTCAATTGCGAGTTTAAATATAAACTCAAAATTGAGATATAAACTCACAATTGCAAGAAAAGTCAGAATTGTGAGATTAAAACTCACAAATTCGAGAAAAAAAGTCAGAATTGTGAGATATAAACTTGCAATTGTGAGAAAAAAGTAAGAATTGCGAGATTAAAAACAATTGTGAGAAAAAAGTCAGAATTGCAAGACAAACTCACAATTGTGAGATATAAACTTGCAATTGTGAGAAAAAAAGTCAGAATTGCAGTAAAAGTCCCAATTACCTTTTTATGTTGTTTATTCTGTGGCTTCTGTTTATTCTCGTTTCATTTAGTGATTTAAACTTCTGCCTTCAAACTTTAGGCATGCAGTTGTTGTTTTATTATGTAATATTTATATTTTATACCGGTTTTGCACATATCTGTACTGGAAAATAAATGAAGAAAAACCATGTTTACAGAAATGAACTTACATTGCAAGTCCCACAACGACTGATCCTAAGACTTCCATTGTAAATGCATTATCGTCAACAGTTTTTTTTGGCAGCAAAAAAACAATTGTACTACTATGCAGCTACGCCTCAACCAAGGGCTATAAAACCTGTGCACATCATTTATTAAAACCTTCATAAATGTGACATGAACGCTTCATGATTCATTTGAAAACAAATGTTGCGCTTCACAGAAAGGATGTTTTGATTCTGACTGCCTTTCGATCATTTTTGGCAGCAGACGGTATTAACAAAACACATGACGACTGACACGACTCATCTTTGTGTTTAAGTCCTACGCTGATACTCTCTGGCTGGTGTCAGTGCATCCAGACTGTGGCTGTTCTTTCAGGCCGCTGAAAGATGTTTCACCTGCTTTGCTCTCCGCCTGACTTCTAGAGCCTTCCGTCTGGCGCTTATCTTTCCCCTGCCACGCTCAGTCATTTTCTGTCAATCCTTTCATCCATCTTCTAGTGCTCCCTACATCCCGGCAGCTGGGCTGGGAACATGGCACACGGCCCGCGCGGTGCTGCTTCAGACATACTTGTGTTCTGTACTGAAATCCTCCCCACCCCTCACATTACTGCTTTCTCCTCAAGAGAGAGGAACGATAGAGAACGAGAGAGGTGAAAGATGGATATGAAGCAGAGACAGGAGGGTTTTTACGAGAGAAGGGGGCAGAAATTAAGTGGCTATTAACTGGCGTGGAATAGTAGTTTATAGATGTGCCAAAAGATTGTAGGTTCGAAACCCCTTTTTTGCTAGTTTCATCCTGACGCAGTTATCATTTTCATGTCCTGCACCACGTTGTTTAAACAGCAAATGCATTTGCACCCATTTGTGGCCACGCTGGTCTGAAAACAAGGCGTGTTCAGGTGCATTGTTGGCGTGTTGCTATTTTGAGGAAACTGAAATAGACTACCAACTGAAACCTGGTCTGAAGTCAATGGAGCATTTTTTTTTTTGTTTTGTTATTAAAGAGTGCATTAGTAATATGCGCCTATAAGCGGTTGCACAACACGTGTACACTCTGCCTATTACACACAGGGACACGCAGCAGCACACAAACATACCAAATATTAAAAATAAAAGGATTATAATATAAAAGATTATTATTGTGTGCATAAAAGAAAATACTTTGGTGGAAGCCGGCTTGTCCCGTAGATGGTCTGCTCGCGCACTTTAAGCTCGCACAGGAGCAGATCCATTTTCTGTCTAGAGAAGCGTTCAGTTTTTCTGCTTGCAAATTCCTTCATGTAAATAGCGAATCTGCCATGTCATGAGTGCAACTGGCTTTTAAAGGGAATGGGAGATGAGACTCTGATTGGTTTATTGCACATTACTCCCAAAACACGGCAATTACTTATTAAGAAAATAGGGACAACCTGTTTAGACCATGTGCCGGGCACGCCGATCATTTTTCCCATCGTTAAACTAGCAAAAGTGGATTCAGACATGCCCTAAGTGCACTTGCGGCGTGCACTTTAGACTATGCGCTTAGATCGTTAAAATAGGTGCCCTTGATGTTATAAGTGACTGAAATATGATTGCCTGCTGGCGGCCATGTTTTTTATATCCAAGTCATATTAGAGGATATGTTAGGACATCCACCAAAGAAGATGCATACCAATTTTCAACTTCATGGATCATACGGTTGCAGATTTATAATCGTTTTTTTGTAGTTGTAGCGCCCCATATTGGCGGAATTTTATACAACTTGGTCTATGTCCTCAGAATGTCCTGTTTTCTTTGTGTTAAGCTTTGTTAAGCTTGGACATTGTGTTCATCAGCTATAGGTCAACTAGTAAAAATGGGCATTGCCTGACCAATTAATTAACTTATAACTTTGAAATGCTTCGACTTTTAGCCAGCACTGTCCATTAGCTGCTGTGTACCTATTTTAGTGAAGATCTGACCAACGACCTAGGAGGAGTTTGAAAAAGTAGGTTTTTAGGAAAGCTCAAAATGACGGAAAACGTTTGTAGATGGATATGAAATCGTAGATATACATTTTGTAAGGCTTTTGTAGGGATTTTGTTTCTCACCCTCAGCTTGGACCCCTAAATAAGATATTCTAATAGCACTTATAATATTGTGCATCATTACTAAAATAAGTTGCGAACAGGTTTTGAGTTGACATGGAAATGGAAATTGTGTTTTAAGTGAGATCTAACATCATAGTTCTGTTTCCATAGTCATTTGAAGGGCCGAAATACGCAATGGGCTCAGATTGGTTAGCTGGCCCAGTATATTGTGATTCGCTGAGGCATCCGGAAATGCCACGCCCCTTACCATTAGTTATATGTGCTTCAGTGAAAATGTAAATAATGATGTCTATATTGTTGTATCAAATTGACCCAGATAGCAGTAATGATGAAGAGGGTCAAGCAGAACCTCTGCAAGCACGGCTTTTAAAGAACGTTTATGAATCGTAAGTATTTCCGTTTGTATTTGCGTCACTTGTAAATGTTACTGCTGTTTATGTTAGCTTTCAATATACGGTTTTATCCTGATTAAAGCTTTACTGTAGCCAAATACATGACTGTGTAGTAGCATTTTTGTAAAGGTATCATTTAATTCATAGCATGAACAACTGTTTGTCTATGAACATAGAAATTTTGGTGTTTGTTGGAGAAGTATGCAATATAATTTAGCTAACTGGCTAGCGACGCCAAACCGCGTTGGTCTTTGTTTACGTCCTTGATGCAACCAAAAAATAGCTATTAGCTAATAGCCAACCCAGGAAGAAGCTTGTTGTAGTCCAAACCGGTAATTTTTGTAGGCATTAAACTGCCATAACATTAAAAGACAATATCTCCATTTGCATTGAACTTTCAGCGCTGTAACTTTGCAGATACTGTTTATGCTCAAGCAGCTAACTAAGTTAAAAAAGTGAAATCGCAATGAACCACCCCTTTAAGTTTTAGTATTAAAAGCAAAGCGAAGCATGAATAAAACAGTGAAGTTGGCATCTTCTCCCCAGAGTCACCACATATTTACAGCGCTAGTACTCACTGTGTTATTTACCTTAATTAAGCAAACAGACCACAGTAGAGAACCAAAAAATAGACATGAAGTGGGTGGAAGTAAACTCTTAATAAAAGTATCAAAACAGCTTTAGATAACAGCCTCTGCTAAATGACTAATTACTACTGCTAATGATGTTAACATTTCTAAATGTTCATCTCATCTTCAAAAGGGAGTAGTATTCAATGCATTTTGCATGTTACATCATATTCCCTTGAACAAAATCCTTCTTGTTTTCCACAGAGAGCATCTTTTAGTTGAGTCATGCTAGTCCGTAGCATTCTTGACATCGGCGCTTAGTCATGCATATCACGTAATGTTGAACTGTGACTACCGGCATACCGCTTCATGACGGCCCTTCAAAAGAGAACTAAAATCACCACGCGTGACGCCGCATATGTGTGTGTTACTGTGTTTTCAAATGCACCTCTCAAGGGATCCACAGATGTTAGTGCTAAATTATGCTCTTCTGGTACTTGACAGCATTTTAAATTCCAACAAAGCAATGAACTTAAAAGCCAAGTCAGTTTTAAATGGATCCTACTGAGTTTGCATTTCCATTTAAGTAAACTTAAACATCACTAAAAGCAAAAGCTACAATTATATTCCATGTAAACTATGCAGACTTCATCCACAAATTATGTACAACAATTGCATTACAAAGTTGAATAAAATATATAATCCTTTACCACATACTGTAACTGTATGTTGAAAACTATTTTAGTTTTTTTGTGCCTCTGCTCTACTAAATTTGCTGTGGCCTGAATACTGTATTCATACTCAAATCCATTCTATAATCTTTCCATTTAGCAGTGCTAATATTGTGCGCTCAACATTTTTGAGCACGCTATTTAAAAAGCTGGAGCCTTGCAAACTTGAGATAATTATGTACACATTAGGTCTATAGTCAGCAGTTTAGGACATCAGTATCAGCCGAGAACCATGTGTGGCTTCACATTTTTCAACAGGCTATATTAAAATGAGATTAAACTTCAAGTAAAAAAGCTGTATATCTGGCAGAGAGATGTCATTTATTTTAAGCTAGGCGCACAAAAAAATCTGTGACCATATTGACTAATACAGTTTTTTTTTACAGTTTTTATTATCACTGTAATACTTTATTTTCTTCTAATTAAAAAAAAAACAAATACAGTTCACTAAACACACATTAAGAAATTATATGGGGTAAGTTGTCACAACAGAACTTGCCATTAAATACCTTATTATAATGGGTTTTCAGAAAAACAGAAACAGTAAAAAAGTTCTGAAATACAAAAAAATTAATTAAACCATTGTTGTGGTCAACCTACATTGTAAGTCATAATTTCTTTATATAAATTTGAAACATGTGACAACTTGCCCCAACTTGATATTTATAAAGTATACCCTTGTCCTGAGAACAGTCAAAGACTATAGAATAACACAAGACGTGTCACTCGTATTGTTTTGAATGGGAGAAAGTGTAACGCGCAATATGGCGGAATAAGTCCCGCCTTCTAAATAAGAGCCAATCGCCGACTGGTAAAGTCATCGCGTCACTTCAGCGGCCGTTAGAATCACCGGTTTCTATAGAAACAGTCAGACGCGCGCCTCCAAAGAGACGCGCATTTAGGTCTGCGCATGCGCATTAGCTTGATCCAGCCTGAAAAATAGTTTTTTTGTCATGATTCGAGCGTTTAGAAACTACATTTATGAGCCGGTTGTTGTTAGATTTCATTGGTGATTTCAAATATGAAATTTAATCGTAAGGTTGGCGAACAGTTTTGGAGAATTTGATGTTTCCCCATTCAAAGAGATTGCATGATGCCCAGGATGTCCGAGAGGCGTTTCAAAGATGGCCGCCGAGTGAAATGACTTGTCTTAAAGGGACTTTGGAACAGTTCAACCTTTATTGTACAGTTAACCCTTACTTTAATATATATCAACATTACTGTACTACAACATTGCTTACTGTAATGTATGTTCACTTGTTTTCCCAACAACTAATCTATTTGCATCGAGACTATGTGAATAACTTAGCATTAGCGTAGCATTGCTAAAACTGGGCAGGATTTTCTATTTCCCAGCATGCTTTACACTATGTGGGAAGAGCAAATGTTGAAATAAGTGTTGTTTTATGTTTTTGAACAAGATGAGAAAAGCTGGAGACATGTTTGTGTTTAATGTTCATCAAGAGACATTTACATTTAGCATGCTAACATGCGCTATTGGTTGCTAAAGTTTAGCTGGAAGCGATTCAGTTGTATTAATTGGAGTATGTCTAATTTTATTGCATTTTACTCAATTCGGTTAGGTTACTGCTACACATATTAGATCTGAAATGTTTCCTCTGGCTCATTATAATCACGTTTACTTGCAAATTTTGTTTTTCATAAACGACAAAGGTACCTGACTGACAACTCCTGACAAGGACGCTATGTACTAGCCTATATATGAACATCTCTGCCGCCTAATCCGACTGTGCGGCGAGATCGCCCCGTCCTATTAGATATCTCGCTCTCAGTTCATTCCTTCTCATTCCTAGAACCGTCCATCCTCGAGAGCTGCAGTTAAGATGATGAAAAGCAGAAAGGAAAATGAAAAGTCATTGTAATGAAAGATAAACAAAAGACTTCTGCAGAGACCAAAGATGCAGGCCAGGCCCGATTGGAAGAGAACAGAGAGGAAAAGCTGTGGTTAAACAAACTCTCTCTCCCCAGAGAAACAAAGAGGAACTTCAATTAACCCCTGTGAGGGTCCTTTACTGGTACTGCATCAAGTGCACCTCAGCCATTAATTAAATACAACCATTGCTACAGCAACAATAAAATTGGTCTCAGTTCAGCAGCGAGGGGCAACTTCAACAGCACATCCAGAGAAACAGCAGATGAAGTCATATAAAACATCACCTGGCGCTTCGCTAGAATAAATGTTTTATTCTAAGGATTAAAGAACAAAGGAACATTTCTGAACACATTGGGTCTTCAGGTCTACACATTCATTAAAAATAGCCTGGAAAATAGGGTAAACTGAAAAAATGATTCGCAAATCTCTCCAGAAACAAAACTAAAATGTGATGTGTATTGTTGTATATTGTACACTATTATGCCAAAAGCATGTAGACACTTATTAGGTAACAAGAGATTCAATTTCAGTGATACTGTCAATTTGCTTACACAAGAAAGAAATTGTCTCTCATATAATGCTGTAATGCTGTACATGGAAAATTCTGTTATATATCATGAAAGCAGATTATTATGAATATTAGTAATCAAATCTGATCATTAAAAATGGGTGTCCACATACTTTTGGCCATTGTGTATGACATCTATGCATTCAAATATTTTTCTATTGTTAATTGTTAGGTTCCATCTGTTCTTTTGCAGCTCATATGCCAGCTTCTATTTTTAAAATCGAAAATAAATACTGCATTAAATGTTCCCAGATCGCCTACATTCCTAAAGATTTTGTAGATCCATCCAAAATATTTTAGCACTGTGATTTCAAACAGACTGATGCAGGTGCTGTTTCATTATCAAATAAGGCAGAAAGAAATCCATACATGTTGATACATAATGCATACAACAATGATGCATATAAATGGACGCATATTTCATTTAAGAATATCACACAGGCAGATATTTAGATGTGTTTACATGTTTTAAATTATTTGGTTCTTGTTTCTTTATTATTAATAAATATTTACAGGTAAAGTAGCTTATAATGTATATATAATAATACAAATGCATACTTCTTGACTTTGTAGTACAGTGATAATTTATTAATATCACAAATCTGAAATTAATTAAAATAATGGTAACTCTTTACAATAAGGTTCATTAGTTAACATGAACTAATAATGAACTGCACTTATACAGCATTTAATAATCTTTGTTAATGTTAATTTCAACATATACTAATACATTATTAAAATCTTGTTAACATTAGTTAATGCACTGTGAACTAACATAAACAATGAACAGCTGTATTTTCATTAACTAACGTTATCGAAGATTAGTAAATACAGTAACAAATGTATTGTTCATGGTTAGTTCATGTTAGTTATTACATTAACTAAAGAAACTTATTGTAAAGTGTTACCAAAATAATTTATATTTTTATAATGTATATAATTTATATATACTGATTTATATACAAAATAATTTGCGTTGGTAATTGTAAAAAATATTTTCATGATTTTTTATCACAACATTTTTTCTTTTGTCAAACCAACTTAAATAATTTATGTGGTTCAGATAACATAATATTTTGAGTTTCTGTTGATTAAACCAATCACCTTCATTTTATCAAATTAGTTCTTCATTGTTGAACTCAATTTTTTTAATTTCAATGAACTCAAAATTTTAAGGCAACCAGGTAACTTACTTTTTAAGTTAAACCAACAATTTTTTTTTACAGTTTATCTGTTATAAAAAAAAAGAAAAAAAGAAATATTGATCAATCTCTACTTATATTCAGTACAACAGCCTGAATGGAAGAGTGAAATTGCTTCTAAAAACAAGTTAATGTTGAGTAAGTTACCCTGAGCTAGTAGTTTGTATACTTTTTTCTCCGCCAACGAAAACAATTTCAATTGCAATACAGTTAAACCAATCAAATTTGAGGACCAGTCCAGAACTAACTGTTGTATATACATAATATAAAATTCCTAATCAAAATGTAATTCTTAAAGGTGCCCTAGAACTTCTTTTTAAAAGATGTAATATAAGTCTAAGGTGTCCCCTGAATGTGTCTGTGAAGTTTCAACTCAAAATACCCCATAGATTTTTTTTAATTAATTTTTTTAACTGCCTATTTTGGGGCATCATTAACTACGCCCTGATATATAGGTTGCGGCCCCTTTAAATCTCGCACTCCCCCGCCCCACGGAGCTCACGCTTGCCTTGAACAGCATAAAGTTCACACAGCTAATATAACCCTCAAAATGGATCTTTACAAGATGTTCGTCATGCATGCTGCATGCATACATCGGATCATGCGAGTATAGTATTTATTTGGATGCTTACATTTGATTCTGAATGAGTTTGATAGTACTCTTTGGCTAAAGCTAACATTACACACTGTTGGAGAGATTTATAAAGAATGAAGTTGTGTTTATGAATTATACAGACTGCAAGTGTTCAAAAATGAAAATAACGACAGTCTTGTCTCCGTGAATACAGTAAGAAACGATGGTAACTTTAACTACATTTAACAGTACATTAGCAACATGCTAACGAAACATTTAGAAAGACAATTTACAAATATCACTAAAATATCATGTAATCATGGATCATGTCAGTTATTATTGCTCCATCTGCCATTTTTCGCAATTGTCCTTGCTTGTTTACCTAGTCTGATGATTCAGCTGTGCACAGATCCAGACGTTAATACTGGCTGCCCTTGTCTAATGCTTGAACATGAGCTGGCATATGCAAATATTGGGGAGTACATATTAATGATCCCGACTGTTACGTAACAGTCTGTGTTATGTTGAGATTCGCCTGTTCCTCGGAGGTCGTTTAAACAAATGAGATTTATATAAGAAGGAGGAAACAATGGAGTTTGAGACTCACTGTATGTCATTTCCATGTACTGAACTCTTGTTATTCAACTATGCCAAGGTAAATTCAATATTTAATTCTAGGGCACCTTTAAATCTTATAAGATAAATTGAAATCATCTGGCAGTGCACAGCTGTAACACTGACTGACATCCAAGCAAAGATTGTGATCTTATATCTGACAATCAAACGTCCTTCCAGTTTGGCATCTTCTCAGATAAACATCTCGATCGATCGAGGCTCATGCTGAGGTGAACACCCAAGTAAGGGCATCAAAGAGACATCAGCCCAAGCTACAAAAATAACACATAACAGATAACACAGTTACATGCACAAACATACACATACATCCTCATTCCAACGTTAAGCCATGCACACACCATGTTGTGCTCTCCAGTTAATTAATTCCTCTAAGGAATCTAAGGACTCTAAGGACCGCCCGTGCCTCGGTAACACAGTGCATAGAGCTCTCGGATTTATCACCCAGCTTCAAAATACTTGTACTCCTAATGCATCTGGAGAAATAGGCCACTTGACTCACGTCAACTGCTACGAACTTAATTAGACAGTTCATAAAGCCTGGTAAGCTTCAGCTTTCGCACGCCGCCCGGCTCCATCGGAAAACATGACAACGGACTATTTTTAACTTTTAAAGACAACAGCTGTGTAACTGAGGGTCTCATTAAACACCGCGTGCTCTATTAAAATAAAACTGTGTAGGCTTCAATGTTTCAAAAAAAATCATCATGATCTATCTGACAACTTAATTAAAGTTTCTGCAGGTGTTATGATCACTAGTCACATATTCATTTTTCTCCATATAAACATAAGCAGAACTTATGAAGAGGTCTGTTATGATATTTTCAAAACTCTTGGCAACTTTTACTTCTACTGTTCCATTAGCAGATCTGAAACAGTCTTCATCAAATTTGAATGACCCAAACCTTTTTACTCTCTGCAAAGTGCCTGTTTTTATAGATACAGTGAACTCCAAACTCTTCTGCAGACCAAGTTTGAATTTTCTGGCATGAAAAACATGCACAACAAGATTTTAAAACAGAACAATGCATCTCTGTGAACTTCTTTAAACTAAGTCTGAAATATCACACTGTGACCATCCATAGTTGTTGTATTCAGAAGCTATAGAAAGATTTTTATTCCCCCGGTTTCACAGACAAGGCTTAAGCTAGTCCTAGACTGAAATGCATGTTTGAGCTTTTTTAACTGAAAGCAACTTGCTCTGACATATCTCAAAATATGTCAATGCCATTGTTTTGTCTCATTGTTTTTTTCTAGTGTAAGTTAATAAAAGATACTTAAATGCCCTAATTGAACTAAGGTCTAATCCTGGCTTAGTCTAAGCACTGTCTGTGAAACCGGGCCTTAATTCCATCAGGTATTTACTGTAAACTTTGCCAGAGAACGACAAAATTGCATCAAGTACAAATATTTGAATAAAAACAATACCAAGATTATAAAAAAGCAACAATACCAGTTTTTCTACAGTACTGGACAAGCGCAAAAAGAAACTGTACAGCAGTCCTGCTTCTCAAACAGTATTATATATAATAATAATCATACAATGAAGACTAAATCAATAACTTAATTGATATATATATATATATATATATATATATATATATATATATATATATATATATATATATACACACATACATACATACATACATACATACATACACACACACACAACCACACACAAATCTTTTATTTCGAATCAGTTAAACGGGGCTTTGGAATTTCAATAGTTCATGTGATTTTGGCAGTTTGATACGAGATCTGATCTACTGATTCAAAACAAAATATTCGTAAAGCTTTGAAGCTTCATGAAGCAGTGTTTTGAAATCAGCATCACTAGATATTGTTGAATAAAGTCATTATTATTGTTCATCTTGTAAAGATCCATTTGAGGGTTATATTAGCTGTGTGAACTTTGTTTATGCACTGTTTTATAGTCGCGAGCCCGGGGGGCAGGGAGCGCGAGATTTAAAGGGGTCGCAGCCTGAATTGGTGCATAGTTATTGATGCCTCAAAATAGGCAGTTTAAAAAATTAATTAAAAAAAAATCTATGGGGTATTTTGAGCTGAAACTTCACAGACACATTCAGGGGACACCTTAGACTTATATTACATCTTGTGAAAGAACGTTCTAGGGCACCTTTAACGCATGCTTTTTACAGCAAATAAAATCATCATACACATTCACAGTGTGAAGCTACTCCATGATCCTTCAGTAAATCAGTCCATTATAGTATTTAGGACAAATAAAAATACATCTAAACATCCTAAACTGAGAGTGACAGCATTTGAAGATATAACTTGTGAGGTGAAATAAGTTAAAATCTTTTACAACTTTGTGAAAAATGACTATAAATGACTACTGTGCTTGATTAGAGCTTAAGCCCTTATTGTGGCCTTTAAAAAGCTGACGTTTCAGCCTGTCTCTGGGAAATAGAGGCCGCCTTAGTGTTTGGCCTGATTTCTCAGTGGGTTTAATTACAGCCTTAGGTCTGTTAGGCCCAGTGTAATCTGTCCTAGCTCAGGGTAAATACTTCATCTAAAACTGCATCTACACACACACGCACACATCTTCAGCCTGAAGTGGTGAGTAAATTGAAATAAATTGGGGATTTTTCATTTTGCTTGGCACTGAAAATCATCCAGTAGCCAATGCTGGCTCTTTGTCAGTAAAAATCAATACGTTAATGACGGCGGTCATCCATTCGCACGGATCGCTTAGTGAATGAGGGTTAGAAGCTTGCAAATGCATACGAGGTTCATTCAGTGTTGCTTGAATAGCGCTGGGATCATGTAGCCATTCACATACAAGTGAGAAAGCTCTTGCTCTATTCTATATTCGCCTATATATACGCCTGCACAATTGAAGACATGGGCATGTGGACATATGCGCACATTCATAAACGCTCCTTTTTTTTTCTGACTGACCTTTTTTGTTTTAATGCAATCCTCATTTGAATGACCTCGATGATGATTCTTAAATCCTAAGATTGATGTTTTAGTTTATTCTGGTTTAGATGATGCAGGAATAAACTTCACTAAATATTGTGTGTAGTGTAGTCACCTCAGTTCAATGTAAGTTTTAATAAATCAGTCACTATTCTATTTCAACAGTAGAAACAATTATATAATTATTTTATTAACTCAAACTAAAAACTCAAAAGTCAAAACTAAAATTAAAAGTAGTTGACAGCATTAGTTGAGATATATAATTCCCTCAAGAAAAACTGACCTGTGCCAGAATTATATCCAAATTAATTTGTATTTAATCAGTTTAAAGGAGGGATCAAATTGAGATCTTGTGAATTGGAATCAAATTAATTTCAAATTGGAAGCAAATCAAGAACTTAGGAATGTGAATCAAATTGAATCTAATTTAAATCAGAATTAGAATTGAATCGAGAGCTTGTAAATTGGAACCACATCTAATCATATTTAAATCAGAATTGAATTGAGATCTTGTGAAACAGAATTAATCAGATTTAAACTAAAAACTTAAAACTAATATTTTAGTTGGGAGATTTTTTAAATCTCCTTATGAAAAACCTGAAATATCTCCATATACCTGAAATATCTCCAAATGAATATAAATTTAAACCATCCAAGATTGAGAACTTATGAATCTGAATCAATCTGAAACCAGAATCAGAACTGAATTGAAAGCTTGTGAATTGCAGTTGAATTAAAGTGAAATCAGAATCAGAACTGAATTGAGAGCTCATGAATTGTAATCCAATCAAATCAAACTGAAAAGTGAATCAGAATTGAATTGAGAGCTTGTGAATTGCAATTGAATCAAAGTGAAATCAGAATCAGAACTGAATTGAGAGCTCATGAATTGTAATCCAATCAAATCAAACTGAAAAGTGAATGAGAATTGAATTGAGAGCTTGTGAATTGCAATTGAATCAAAGTGAAATCAGAATCAGAACTGAATTGAGAGCTCATGAATTGTAATCCAATCAAATCAAACTGAAAAGTGAATCAGAATTGAATTGAGAGCTTGTGAATTGCAATTGAATCAAAGTGAAATCAGAATCAGAACTGAATTGAGAGCTCATGAATTGTAATCCAATCAAATCAAACTGAAAAGTGAATCAGAATTGAATTGAGAGCTTGTGAATTGCAATTGAATCAAAGTGAAATCAGAATCAGAACTAAATTTAAAAGAGAGTTCATGAACTGTAATCAAATCAATTCAAATGTAAAATTGAATGAAAATCTAACTGAGAAATAAATTGTAATCAGAATCAGAGCTAAATTGAGAGCTTGTGAATTGTAATCAAATCAAGTCAAATTGAAAAGTGAATGAAAAAATCTAATTGAGAAATAAATTGTAATCAGAATCAGAACTGAATTGAGAGCTTATGAATTGTAATCCAATCAAATCTAACTGAAAAGTGAATCAGAACTGAATTGAGAGCTTGTAAATTGCAGCTGAATCAAAGTGAAATCAGAATCAAAACTGAATTAAGAGCTCATGAATTGTAATCTAATCAAAATCAAATTTAAAATTGAATCAAAATCTAATTGAGAAATAAATTGTAATCAGAATCAGAACTGAATTGAGAGCTTATGAATTGTAATCCAATCAAGTCAAATTGAAAAGTGAATCAAAACTGAACTGAGAGCTTGTGAATTGCAATTGAATCAAAGTGAAATCAGAATCAGAACTGAACTGAGAGCTTGTGAATTGCAACTGAATCAAACTGAAAGTGAATTGAATGAATTACAATTTAATCAAAGTGAAATTAGAATAAGAACTTAATTGAAACCTTGTGAATAAGAATAAAATTGCATCAAATTTGAATCAGAATCAGAATTGAATTGAGACCTTGTGAATCAGAATCAATTCAAACTGAAATGGGAATCAGAATTGAATTGAGCTTGTGAACTGGAATCTGTACTATCAATACCGAGTCCAACTATTTAGCATGGCACCACACTGTAATAACTACACAGTGTGAATCCAAAAACATCTAATTTGAAACCCATGCAACATCTAACTGTCCTTTGGGTAAATCATTTACAATCAAATGTCCAGAAACCTGAAAACAACAAGTCGAATGATACCTCTGAGGAACAGGGCGCCGTTCACCCATGTCAGAACAAGACGAACAGACACGTCGACCAATCAGCGTGATGAGGTGAAACGAGAGGCGCCACGAGACCAACAAAGTCATCGCCTCCATAAAAGACGAGTCATTTACAAGAACGAACATCAGTCACTGTCGTGTGGGCAGGCCGGGCTGCATTGTAATGTCAGAGTGATGTCTGACTTCTGGTGGAAAGCCACATTGGCACTGACAGAGCTCACATTGAAACTGACAGTGTGTGTTAGGCCATCAGAACACCGGAGGTTGTCGAGCTGACAGTCTAGGTGCTTCTGCAGTTTCACCCACTTAGATCAGTCTTGACAAAACTCTTTTGTCATATATGTAGCATCCGCACAGCATTTTGATGTAATTTTAGAAATATAGAATCTATATTGAAGCAATATCAACAGTTCTGACAACATAATATTTCTGACAGGCCTTTTTTTTTTATTCATACAAATGGAACTGAATGTCACATGAATGGAACTGAAACAAATCATTACATTCACTTATGATGTGTTAATCCAGAAGTTTTTAAGCTTTTTGATACCAATGACCCCCAAATATGATTCCTTTGTTAGAGACCCCCTTCCTAAAATATAATAAGCATGATATTATGAAGTCAATATGTTGGTTGCAAAATTAAATGATTATTAATTAATCTATGGCTTCTATTTGTGACTGTACCAAAGCCAAAATAAATGATTACATTTATAATATATTTACATTGTAAAATGAATTCAAATTTAAATATTTTTTTTAAAGGAATTAATAATTTATTAAGCAAGGATACATTAAATTGATCAAAAGTGACAGTCTATTTTTTTTTTAAAACTATCTATTCATAGAAGAATCCTGAAAAAATGTATCATGGTTTCCACATAAATAATAAGCAACATTAATAATAATCAACATTAATAATAATACGAAATGTCACCTAAGCAGCAAATCAGCATATTAGAATGATTTCTGAAGGATCATGTGACACAAATCAAATTTAAATTGGAATCAAATCAAGAACTTTGGAATCAGAATCAAATCGAATCTTAATTTAAATCTAAACCAAATCTAATTGAGAAATAAATTGTAATCAGAATAAGAACTGAATTGAGAGCTCGTGAATTGTAATCGAATCAAATCAAATTTAAAATCGAAGACTGGAGAAATGATGCTGAAAATTCAGCTGTCATCATAGAAACGAATTGCATTTTAAAATATATTCAAAAACAGATACAGTAATATTTCACAATATTACTGTTTAACTGTATTTTCGATCAAATAAATAAGAATAAAATAAGAGACTTCTTGCAAAAAATTCTTACAGACCTCAAACGTTTGAACAGTAGTGTATATATTTCTCCATTTGATTTAAAAATGTACACTGATCGACACTTGATACCTGATTTTTAATACTTGCAAAATATTGAGCTAATCAACAATACATAAGCAGTTTGAAGTTGTAGGTAGACCATATAACACTTAACAACCTGGGAGATAATGAAACATTTATATTTGAGGAAAATGAGTGTGATTTTGTAGAGCAACTAAAACTATATTTGATTTCATGCTCACTTTAACTTCAACAAATATTGGCAATTCGAAATGCAAAGAACAGAATCGCTAAAACATACGTTACAGAGGCTGAAATATCCAGGCTAGCCTATTCTGAAAGAATATGAATATATGTGGGACGCCTAGCCTTGAACACAAGTCTCCTTGGCAACTGCACACCTGTGGAGAGACTAAAGAGAGAGAAAGACAGGGATTGAATCACTGCCAAGACAGTGAACAGTGATCTGGAAAGGGAGGATGCTATGCAGACAGAAAAACAAGGACTGTCCTTTAGTTTATTGCATATAGATGTAGATGAATTCAGAGGCAGGAAAAATTAAAGTCTAGGCTACATTTGACAAGAAGGTCGCATAAATGAATGACTTAAAGGTGCCCTAGAATCAAAATTTGAATTTACCTCGGCATAGTTAAATAACAAGAGTTCAGTACATGGAAAAGACATACATTGAGTTTCAAACCCCATTGCTTCCTCCTTCTTATGTAAATCTCATTTGTTTAAAAGACTTCTGGAAAACACGCGGATCTCAACATAACACCGACTGTTACGTAAAAGTCGGGATCATTAATATGTATGACTCCAATATTTGCATATGCCAGCCCATGTTCAAGGCATTAGACAAGGAAATGCAGTATTGACGTCTGGATCTGTGCACAGACAAGGTAAGCCAGCAAGAAAAACAGCGAAAAATGGCAGATGGAGCAATAATAACTGACATGATCCATGATAGCATGATATTTTTAGTGATATTTGTAAATTGTCTTTCTAAATGTTTCGTTAGCATGTTGCTAATGTACTGTTAAATGTGGTTAAAGTTACCATCGTTTCTTACTGTATTCACAGAGACAAGAGCCGTCGCTATTTTCATTTTTAAACATGTGCAGTCTGTATAATTCATAAACACAACTTCATTCTTTATAAATCTCTCCAACAGTGTGTAATGTTAGCTTTAGCCACAGAGCACAGCCTCAAACTCACACAGAATCAAACGTAAACATCAAAATAAATACTTTACTCACATAATTCGAAGCATGCATATAGCATGCATGACAAACATCTTGTAAAGATCCATTTGAGGGTTATATTAGCTGTGTGAACTTTGTTTATGCACTGTAATATAGTCGAGAGCTCGTGTGGCAGGGAGCAGGTGAATTAAAGGGGCGGCGCGCTGCCAAAATCAGTGTATAGTTAATGATGCCCCAAAATAGGCAAAAAAAAAATCTATGGGGTATTTTGAGCTGAAACTTCACAGACACATTCAGGAGACACCTTAGGCTTATATTACATCTTGTGAAAAAGCATTCTTGGGCACCTTTAACATAATGTCATGATCACAATCATAATCCCAATGTTTTATGGTACTTTAGCAAACTGTTGAGTACAATATATTCTAATTAAAAAAGCATTTGTTTAACTGAGGAGCTATCTAACTTCACTGGTAGCTTTATTAGATAATGGTGAACTGAGAAAACGTGCTGATAGGACTTTCATACACTGCATATAGAAATCCCATTGAGTTCTGACAGGGATTTAAAACAATAAACATGATTTAGTCAAATTCCCAGTAGGATCTTTTAACTGGAACGCCTCCTCAAGTTGGAGTTCTAACTCAGGGGAATGCAACAACCCTGATTCAGAATCCAAAATGGCTGCTCAGCACATCAACACTACAGTACATGAGTGATTATTTAGCTTATTAACACTTCTGTTTGTCTGTGTCTCAAACTCAGTAGTGCATATAGTACTACCCAACCTCTATCTGTTGATATGATACTTAGACATTTTCTGTGCAAAATATTGTTTGTATTATTAAAGAGCAAGCACAACAAAGGTTTGCCTGGATGCGTCCATCTTGGTTTTCCGACTTGGGTCAACTTGGTTGTGATGTAATTCCCAGCTCGGACATCCGACTTCCGAGGAAATGTGGAACACAGCATTATAAATAATATACAGAAAGACAACGTATTACTATGAATGGGAGAAAGTGCAACGCGCAATATGGTGGAGTAAGTCCCGCCTTCTAAAGAAAAGAGCCAATCGCCGATTGGTACAGTCATTACATCAGTGCAGGTACCGTTAGAAGCTACGGTTGCTATAGAAACAGTCAGACGTGCGCTTCCCATAGAGACGCACACTCAGGACTGCGCATGCGCATTAGCTTGATCCAGCCTGAAAATGCCGTTTTTAGTCATGATTTGAGTGTTTAGAAAAGAGAGACAGTTGTTGTCAGATTTCATTGGTGATTTCAAATATGAAATTTAATCGAAAGCTGGCCGAACAGCTTTGGAGAATTTGATGTTTCCCCATTCAAAGAGATAGGAGCTGCACTTGCATGCCCGAGAGGCATTTCAAAGATGGCCGCCGAGTGAAATAACTTGCCCTAAAGGGACTCCCTACATACTACAGGCAGTTGCCTTCTAAGACAGCATCCTAACCAAATGACAGATTTGAAATACTCCACCAAGGCGACAACACAACAGGCTGCACAAATAGCACTCCTCATGGAAATCACACAGGCGACTCTACTAACAATTGATTCCAATGGAGCTTTTTGTTAGCATGTTGCTACAGCATGCTAAAAGCACAGTACTCTAATAAGCATGAAAACGCAAATCTGAAGTAAAATTGTAGTTTAAGCAGGTTTATCAACACCGTTCAGTGTTTTTCTCGACTCTATCCACATTTACAAAGTACAAAAGAGGAACAAAAGCAATTAATTTAAAATGGATATTTTTAAATATATCTATATAAATATAAGATGGCTTGAGGGTGAGAAAATCATGGGATATTTTTCATTTTTGGGTGAATTATCCTTTTAAGGGTCCATTTACACGACACCATTTTCAACTAAAAATGAAAAACTTTTAATTAATGTTTTTTGCCATTCATTTACATGAAAACTGTGATTTGGAGGCCTGAAAATGTGCAAGTTTTTTGATAATTATACTGCTATCGTCTCTGTGTAAACTACAAAAATGCGAATTTGGGAAAACGGTGACGTCATGCGCATTACGTGTTCAGCATATAGGCGCGTAGTGTTTCTTTAGTCATTTTCGCGTATCCGTGTTAATGGGGATCGTTTTGACATTGGTTTCATACATTATGTACATGAAAAATGCAAAGGAAAAACGTTCCCGTTTTTATATTTCGCAACCGGTTCAAGCTAGTCATGCAAACAGAAAGAAGCCGATTGGTTTGAAGTGAATTCTGTGTGAGTTGTGCGTCATACATATCGCTACACCATTGTAAACAGAAAAGCTTTTTGCAGGTGATATTTCAATGAAATTTCACTAATATGACCAGACCTTTAGAACTAATGGTTCTGGGTATCAAATTAAAGTGTGTACATGTTAAAAAAATTAAGATATATTTTGTTCTAGTGGCCGCAGGTCCACTTTAGATTTTATTAACATTGTTTCTGAATGGAGGTACCACTTACAACTAAATTAACAACTAAACTAACAGGCTGTTTGGAAGGTCCTGCATTAGCTGCATTAGTTTATGAAAACACATACCAGTAAACTGTACTGAACTGAAGTGAATGCCAAGAAGTCTCTTGAGAATTGCATTGCGAAATCATTTGAATTTTTATAAGTGCAGTCAGGCTTGCACAATCTTTCATCAGGCATTTCTCTGAAAAATGTTGAATTATAGTACAATGACTTATCTAAGTGTGTAATTCTCACTTAGGCAACCATTTTACTTCCAAAACCAAGCTTTGAATAGAGAAACGACAAAGCCTGGAGGGGAAAAAAAGCATTAGAGAAAAGAAATGCATCAACAGGAACACATTTCGATTTGCATTGTGTTAATATGTCAAGTAATAAGAGTGGCAGTAAACAAACGTGGCCATTCACACAATGCTCTTTTCATTTATATAATTAATCACTAATTACAAAACAAAAGGCTTTCAGTATTCATTAGATAACAGCAGAGAGACTGTATGAAAGGTGACGTATCGGGTTAAAATGCCCTGATAAGAAATTACAGTCTGCAATGCTAATTTTGAAACCCCCGTGTGATGGCAAAAGTCTAGCTGCGATGTTGCCATGACAGCTAAAAGGCAAATGGAAGAACTAATTAATGAGCTCAACGGCCGAAAACCGTAATAAATTACAAAGATGAATTACATCTCCTGAGGAGAAGACATATAGCAGCACTCACGGCATTGGATAGTGCTGGGGAAAATCTTGGAAACTTACGAATGCATATAATGAAAGTGAGGAAAAATCAGAAATTAGGATTTAGCAGTTTTTTTCCCAATTATTTTTGGGTGCATTATGTATAAGAATTGAGGCTGGTGGTAAAGGATTCAACTTTTTTTTTTCTCTACTGCTTTTTTTTTTATTGTTGTTGTTGTTGTAAAAAATAAAGTGTATATATATATATAAAAAAATTCTCAATTTTCTTTTCAAAAGCCAGTAAGGTCAAAGAAAGAGAAACTACAAACAAACAACAGATTGAGGTGAATCTTCCACAAGTCTCTTTTTATCCGGGAGTGCAGAGAGTCAGTCAAACAAACCAGGACTTCAAATCCCCCATAAAACGTTTCAATTAAAAGTTACGCTGTGCTAAATTAGGTGAGACACTTTCTGTGACATTTGCTGTAGGTGACAATAAATGCGTCAATCATGTTGTTTTTCTTCTCTCGTAATGTTTAGGGTACAGCTGATGGAAAACAGAGCACATTTAGCATTTTCTCTGAGTGTCATTGTGTTTTCTCTTTAATCGTTTCATCCATTTGGAAGATGGAATGAACTGTTTGCTTAAAAACTAGAGTAACTTTAACTATTGCCATTAACATTTTTCAAGAAAGTCTGTATTTCCTAAATATGAAATGACAATCATATTTTAAAAGGCACAGTTCACTCACTCTCATGCTGTTTAAAAACTTTTTTATTCTTCTGTAAAACACAAAAATAGATATTTTGAGAAATGTTCAAGCTGCTGTTCTGTATAATGAAAGCGGATGGGGACTGGGTCTGCCAAGACAAAAAAGCACCATAAAAGTACCTTAAATTTGGTCAATATAACTTGTGACTATAAAAATTATCATTTTTGTATAGGGAAAAGACTGTAAAAATGCTACGGTAAAAACCTGTTAAATGGTACGTTCCCTTAAAAAAAACTTTACCACAAGTGTCTTTAAGGTGGTTGTCAGAAAGGTATTTTAACATTATTTCAGTTAATGAAATATATGTTTGTTTGTTTTTACTGTGAATTTAATTTCAATTTGTAAAACTTAAAATGTTGCTACCGTATTTTTTATGGTAGAGTTCAGGCAACCACACAGCTGACTTTTTTTTATTTATTTTTTTTATTGTAAATTTCACAGATTTTGTTTTACAGTTTTGTTACAGTGTACGGTTACATTTTTGGGTCCCTTTAAATATGTTTAACAGATATATTTTAATTTATAAACATAGTTTTTTAACTATTACAGTGACTGTTGGCATCTAAAACCCTGAGTATTAACTCTTTCCCCTCCAGCGTTTTTTTTGCCAGCCAGTGCCACATTTTCACAAAACTTTCATGGCCCCCAGAATATTTTGTGGTATGAATATCTGAGCATACGATATATATAAAGAAAGAACTCTGCTTTTAAACAACAACAACAAAAAAACATTTTAATCTAGCTTCATGTATTCTTTTTTTTTTTATTGTCACTTGAATGTGGGTAAGTTTCATAAAAAAAAAACAATATTTTGAACAAAAAGCTGAGAAAATCGCAAAGACTTTGTCCGGATTCAGAATGATAATCAAAACATAGACAGAGTAGATTGATTCTATCAACACCCCCAAAGCTTCACAGTCCTTTACCCATAGGTTCAACATGTTAATTTATATGCTGTTGAATGTTTGTTGATTGCGTAAGCTTACATGTGTGTGCGTATATAAGCAATCTTTCATCTTCAAAGAAAACATGGATTAGGCAGCTGACTTGTTGCCTCGCTGCCTTATCAGGCAATGTCTTTGCAGGCAGCGTTTGCACATGAAGGTACCTCACAAAACTCACATGAGACTTCTGAGGCAGCGTAACGGTTTAATGATCTACAGCAAAATAGCAAGCTTTGGTGATAATTAAGCATATATTTAATTACTACAATACTACTTTCTACAAACTGACCACCAACCGCAACTTTTTCTTTATTTTTTAGCTCAGCTGTCACAGAATGGAATGCACAGGATTGTGGGATATCAAAGACAGCAAGGGATACATATATGCTGCCTTCAAAAATCAATCAGATGAGAGTATGCCTCTACCTTGGAATACATTGCAATAGTTGTCACAAATGACAGAAAGTCTCTTCAGGGGTGGGGAAAGAGTTAAACTATAATATACACACTAAGAAGTGTCCTCACTTCAGCATGATGAGGACAGAACAGATGGAGTGGATGGGCAGCAGAACAGAATGACCCAATCCACAGAAAGCTAGCAGTCAAATAACAGCCTGCTGAGAGAGAGAGAGAGTGCATGAAAGCAGATACAGTATGTGCTACACAGGCCCACTTAGGCTCTCTAAGATCATTCCTCTCAGACGTTAGGTTTTACCGATCCTGGTTAAATTGGGTCTTTCAGCTGCTCGCTGGAGAGCACTTCGATCTCTTCCAGTCTGATCTTAATTCGGCAACCAAAGAAAACAACAACGGAAAGAGAATGCAAGCAAGCGAGACCTCCGATAAGGGCACCACCTTCAGTGAAAGTGTATTTTAAAATAATTGGTTGTTACTATCACAATTGCTAGTTTTGGTCTGGTTCAGTGGATTGCGAGTGAACTTTGCACTAGGCCTGTGCAATATAGCGGATATGTACAATATTCTGCTGCCCATGAGTTGTGCTTAATTCGAACCATGAACACAAGCACTTAAACTGCGTCTGTTTAAAATGTTGATTCATTTGGAAGGTTTGATTCAAATTTAAGTTGGTTCACTCAAAAGTGTTCATGTTCATGGAAATCTACATGTGACATTTTGTATGCTTTAAAGGGTTAGTTCACCCAAAAATGAAAATTCTGTCATTTATTTCTCACCTTCATGTCGTTCCACACCTGTAAGACCTTTGTTCATCTTTAGAACACAAATTAAGATATTTTTGATGAAGTCTGAGAGGTTTCTGTCTCTCCATAGAGATCCAACGCAACTACCACTCCAAGGTCCAGAAAGGTAGGAAAAAGACATCATTAAAGTACTCCATGTGACTCCAGTGGCTTCAACTCAATTTTATGAAGTGATGTGAACATAATTCACCACTTTACTTACAAAAATATTGATCTGCAACGCGCATTCACGAGAGCTTCAAGACTCATGCATGTTGTGTTCAGACTTGCACATCAACTCAATGCACATGCGCGAGTGTTCACGAGTTTCACGAGAGCTTCAAGACGCATGCGTGTTGTGTTCAGACTTGCGTTCACATCAACTCAACGCACATGCGCGAGTGTTCACGAGTTTCACGAGAGCTTCAAGACGCATGCGTGTTGTGTTCAGACTTGCGCATCAACTCAACGCACATGCGCGAGTGTTCACGAGAGTTTCACGAGAGCTTAAAGACGCATGCGTGTTGTGTTCAGACTTGCGCATCAACTGAGCGCACATGTGCGTGTGTTTACGAGAGTTTCACGAGAGCTTCAAGACGCATGCGTGTTGTGTTCAGACTTGCGCATCAACTCAACGCACATGCGCGAGTGTTCACGAGAGTTTCACGAGAGCTTCAAGACGCATGCGTGTTGTGTTTAGACTTGCGCAGCAACTCAACGCACATGCCCGAGTGTTCACGTGAGTTTTACGAGAGCTTCAAGACGCATGCGTGTTGTGTTCAGACTTGCGCATCAACTCAACGCACATGCGTGAGTGTTCACGAGTTTCAAGAGCTTCAAGATGCATGCGTGTTGTGTTCAGACTTGCACATCAACGCAACGCACATGCGTGAGTGTTCACGAGTTTCACGAGAGCTTCAAGACGCATGCGTGTTGTGTTCAGACTTGCGCATCAACTCAACGCACATGCGCAAGTGTTCACGAGAGTTTCACGAGAGCTTAAAGACGCATGCGTGTTGTGTTCAGACTTGCGCATCAACTCAACGCACATGCGCGAGTGTTCACGAGAGTTTCACGAGAGCTTAAAGACGCATGCGTGTTGTGTTCAGACTTGCGCATCAACTCAACGCACATGCGCGAGTGTTCACGAGAGTTCACGAGAGCTTCAAGACGCATGCGTGTTGTGTTTAGACTTGCGCAGCAACTCAACGCACATGCCCGAGTGTTCACGTGAGTTTTACGAGAGCTTCAAGGCACATGCGTGTTGTGTTCAGACTTGCGCATCAACTCAACGCACAAGTGTTCACAAGAGCTTCAAGATGCATGCGTGTTGTGTTCAGACTTGCACATCAACGCAACGCACATGCGTGAGTGTTCACTAGAGTTTCACAAGAGCTTCAAGACGCATGCGTGTTGTGTTCAGACTAGTGCATCAACTCAACGCACATGTGCGAGTGCTTATGTGAGCATCACGACGCATGAGTTTTGCGTTCACGCGAGAGCTGACATTGTTGCGTGAACGCTTTGGATAATATTATTTTGTAAATAAAGTGGAGTCACATGGAGTACTTGATGTCTTTTTCCTATCTTTCTGGACCTTGGAGTGGTAGTTGCGTTGGATCTCTCTGGAGAGACAGAAACCTCAGACTTCATCGAAGATGAACAAAGGTTTTAAGGGTGTGGAACGACACGAGTAATAAATGACAGAATTTTCATATTTGGGTGAACTATCCCTTTAAGTATAACTATATGTAGGTAAATATTGCTGTCAAGTATATTGTTCTACTGGTGCATAATCAAAAGTGATTCAATATTTTATACGCAGACATCAAAAATACAGTAAAACAAAATTTATTCCTGTGATGTCAAAACTGAATTTTTAGCATCATTACTTCAGTCTTTAGTGTCGCATGATCCTTCAGAAATCATTCTAATATGCTGATTTGCTGCTCACGAAACATTATTCTTATTCTTATTATTATCAATGCTAAAAACAGTTCTACTGCTTAATATTTCTGACATATGAATTGAAATATTTACTGTCTTTACTTAATCTCACTTTTTATCAATTTTATGCATCCTTGCTGAATAAGGTATTCATTTCTTTAAAAAAAATCTTACTGACCCTCAAATTATCAAATGGTAGTATATATACATAATGACACCCTGTTTAAGCCATTTAAAAGAAAATACAAATATGGATTAAATATTGCTGAAAGGTTAAAATAAAAATAATTTTTTAGTTATATCGTCCAGTCCATCTTTGCACCTTCAGACCATTTTTTGGAGCGGAAACTCTCTAGACTAAGAAGTTTAGCAAGTTCTTTCCTTTTTTCCCCCCACTAAAACCAAGTTCTCACAAAGCTCAAAAGACAATATGGCTCTGAGAATTGGGGTTAATAAAAGCTGGGTGGATGAGATATGAAGATATTTAACTTCTTTGAAGATATTTACCTTCCATCTGCTCTTGCTTCAACCATGGGGAGATTCAGCCCAAGAATATTTGATTTAATTCAGGCCATTAATAGCATTTCATCACATTACATATCCTGCAGTGAGGCACATGGAATCCATTACATGTGGAAATGACTTATCTTTGAGTGCTCCAACTATACACTAATACACTGTGCGTGCATCCTTTATATCCTTAATGAAGGATACAATTATGAAAGATCATGAAAACAGCATTTAAAAAATAATAACAATAATACAATAACATAGACCGATCAATCATGCACAATAAGAACAAGGACTTTTACTGTAGCAAGAAAGAATTAGCTCATCTATTTCATGTTGTCTTTAACTGCAATACTGGTGTAGACACTGTATGTTTAATTCCCCATGAAGCAAAATACACCATGTCTGAAAGAAACCAGATCTTGGACCCAAAGAGAAGGAGAATCACTATAAATCACTGTTATGAGTGCCTTGGATTAAACGTTTAGGACAAAACTGTATTAATACTAATTAAATGCTAAGAGGTGAGGGAGGTGTGAATCATGAGAAATCAAACATAAGTGTTGAATATGCTAACTACACCACTAAAATTGACTTTAATACATCCATAAATGTAATCTTTAACAGCTCGTGCAAAGGATTATGTCGTCAGACTGTAAGTCAGAAGTTTAGAATATGACATTTATCTATAGAAGAAGAGCAAAAGCAAGATGTTGCATTAAAGGAATAGTTCACCCAAAAATGAATATTCTGTCATCATTTACTCCCCCTCAAGTTGTTCCAAACCTGTATAAATATCTTTGTTTGGCTGAACACAAAGGAAGATATTTGGAAGAATCAAGCAGATATTGTCCCCCACTGACTAACATAGTATTTTTTTCCCCTATGGTAGTCAATGGGGGGCGAGATCTGTTTGGTTACTGACATCTTCCAAATATCTTCCTTTGTGTACAGCAGAACAAAGACATTCATACAGGTTTGGAACAACTTGAGGGTGAGTAAATGATGACAGAATTTTCATTTTTGGGTGAACTATCCCTTTAAAGGATTAGTCCACTTTTAAATAAACTTTTCCTGATAATTTACTCACCCCCATGTCATCCAAGATGTCCATGTCTTTCTTTCTTCAGTCGAAAAGAAATTAAAGTTTTTGATGAAAACATTCCAGGATTTTTTTTTACATATAGTAGACTTCAATGGGCACCAAACAGTTGAAGGTCAAAATTAGTTTCACTGCAGCTTCAAATTGTTCCACACGATCCCAGATGAGAAATAAGGGTCTTATCTAGAGAAACCATCACTCATTTTCTAAAAAAAAAAAAAAATTTTTTTATACATTTTAACCATAAATGCTCATCTTGAACTAGCTCTCTTCTTCTTCTTCTCTATTTGAATTCCAGCAGTGTAGACACTGCTAAGTGTATTACTGCCCTCCACAGGTCAAAGTTTGAACTAAATTGTCATATACAATATGCTAGTGCAATAGTATATAACAATTAGTTCAAACTTTGACCTGTGGAGGGCAGTAATACACTTAGCAGTGTCTACACTGCGGGAATTCTAATAGAGAAGAAGAAGAGAGCTAGTTCAAGATGAGCATTTATGGTTAAAACTTTTATAATTTTTCATTTTTTTCAGAAAATGAGCAATGGTTTCACTAGATAAGACCCTTATTTCTCATCTGGGATCATGTAGAACAATTTGAAGCTGCAGTGAAACTAATTTTGACCTTCAACTGTTTGGTGCCCATTGAAGTCTACTATATGGAGAAAAATCCTGGAATGTTTTCATCAAAAACTTTAACTTCTTTTCGACTCAAGAAAGAAAGACATGGACATCTTGGATGACATGGGGGTGGGTAAATTATCAGGAAAATTTTATTTAAAAGTGGACTAATCCTTTAAGACTTCTATGTAAATGACCTCTGATATGACTGGCTAACCTCTTTGACACTGAAACTGTTTAATGTTGGTCTGACGTGATCAGGATGCTAGGGTGTTGCTATTCATTTGCTAGGGTACTTGGGGTGGTTGCCAGGGTGTTGCTATATGGTTGCTAGGGTATTCGGGGTGGTTTGCAAAGGTTACATAGTAACATCAAATGTTATTTCAAAAGGTAAAGATAAAAGGTAAAAGGTATTTCTTGGTGAGACCCCTGTAAAGGCAGGAACACACCAAGTTTTTGTTCGTCGGCCGTCTAAGTTTGCTGTGTTTTCCGTACCGCCGGCTGAAGTTGGTCCTCGTCTGCTTTTTTTTTGGCCGATTCGACATGTTGAATCGCTGTCAGAGCTTATCGGTCAGTCGGGCCATCTGATCATTCTGGTTGGCTGTTCAGCTACTGCCACCTGCTGGTACGGAAAGGCATTTCATCTTACGCAGGCGCAGAATGGACGTGCTACTTGGACGTCGGCTGTCGAGCTTCGTTTGGTGTGTCAGGCCAACTTTGTACCCAGACGCTGCCGACGTGAGCCAACCTCGCAGTCTGCCACTAGTTCATCACCGTCGGCTTGGTGTGTTCCTGCCTTAAGACATTTAAAAGCAGAGCGACTCACTCACCTTCACATATACACACACCTACACAGATGTGGTAGGTGTGGTTCCTTCACAGTGAGGAATGATGTAAGGTAAGGGAGTGAGGAACATCAGCGCTCAGGTTGGATAAGCAAATAGCCCTGGCTTGTTAGTCTTTGATGTCCTCCCTGGCTGGTGGGAGTCTGAGAACATGACGGCCTTGAATTCAAGGATTACTAAATAAACATTCAGTAAATGAGGATTTAATCACATAGAGACTTAATCACAATTTTCTCCAGGTAGATGTTACCTCCTTCCTGCTGCTCTGAGGCTGTCATTTGTGACACTCTGAGACTCAGCTTTCCTTCATCTAAACTTTTGTACATCCCAAAAAAGTGCCAAATGTGAGTTTCAAATGACTTGCTAGTGCCCAGCTGGTCTCAGATGTGGACAGAAGCTCTGATGCTACTTAAACGGCTGTTTGCTTTGAAGGAACATCATGCTCCATCACATCCAGATCCATTATTTTAAGCCAAGACACTAGTTTTCTTTTCTGCTCACCCTTTTTCTCTCATTTGTGGAACTGGATGTACTGTAGTAGACATCAATATGAGGCAGAGTGATGGGAAATGCCTGATACGATCAGGAGTACAGAGAGAGAGAGAGAGAGACTGCTGTGCTGTACAGGAGATATCAAGGCAAGGAAGAGAATTAGAGACGAAGAGAGACAGAGGGTGACCAGAATGAATCCAGCAGATAAGAGTGACAAGGCAGGAATGAGATATTGAGCATTGATATTTAGGAAATTGAAGAAGAATAGTAAAAAAAATATTCAAGCAAACAAAGAATCAAAATGAACTACACACACACACATTACTAAATTAAGTTACATTAAATAGGTTGGAATAGTATTTATTATTATCTTTAATTATGTTTTCAGTTTTTAATTTAAATTCAGTTTCAATTTTAGTAATTTTGTTATATGCTTTTATCATTTTTATTGATTTTTTATATTTCTATTTAGCTTTAATTTATATTTATTTCAATTTTAGTTTTAATAAATTTTGTACTTCAACAAACTTATATATACTGTATAATGCATAAACACAACATTCTTTATAAATCTCTCCTACAGTGTGTAATGTTAGCTTTAGCCACACAGCATAGCCTCAAACTCATTCAGAATCAAATGTAAACATCCAAATAAATACTATACTTACATGATCCGATGTATGCAAGCAGCATGCATGACGAACATCTTGTAATGATCCATTTTGAGGGTTATATTAGCTGTGTGAACTGTGTTTATGCTGTTCAAGGCAAGCGCGAGCTCCGGGGGAGGGGGAGCACGAGAATTAAAGGGGCCGCAACCTATATATCGGTGCATAGTTAATGATGCCCCAAAATAGGCAGTTAAAAAAATAAATTAAAAAAAATCTATGGGGTATTTTGAGCTGAAACTTCACAGACACATTCAGGGGACACCTTAGACTTGTATTACATCTTTTAAAAAGAAGTTCTAGGGCACCTTTAATAATCCCCATAAATCATAAACAGTCTCTCCAAATGCACGGTTCCAGATTTCCCATGGGTGGGTCTTCCCCCTACTCTTATGTAAGCCCCACCTATGACCAGTGATGATCTTCCGTTAGCATAGATAACGCCATGAGTGAGCCACAGAGTCCACCATTTCTGTTTCTTCGCTGTAGCAGCTGGAGATGTACAATGTCTACACCAAAAAACATTACAAATGTTCTGTTTTTGGACATACCAACAAACACAAGTATCTCGGCATCTGAGTCACTGAGGACACTGTAGTTGAATTTAATTTATGAAAGAAATGTATGTGCCAAAGAAATTTGGTAAAGTATTTTATATTTGCGAAAAACATTTTACGCCGGACTGCTTCACAAACGAGGGTCAGTTCAACGCAGGACAGCACATGTTAGTCAATGAGTTGAATCAACTCGACAGCAACTACATAAATTTATCCACTAACCGTTCAGAAACGTCCAGTTTCATTCTAATAGTTGTAACTTCTTCCTGAGTCTCTCCATCAGTGATCGACTCCAGTTTGAACAATGTAAGGCTGAGCACCATTACTGACAATTTCTGACATTTTGGCTGCGTGAGATTCTCCAGTTTTGTTGTTGAGTATCTGAAGCACAAGCTGTTAAAGCTCTGCCCTCTTCTGGAAAAGGGGCCGGAAACAGGCCAGAAACATGGTCATTTGCATTTAATGAGCTTTAACAGCTCATGCTTTGGATACTCAACAACAAAGCTGAAGAATCTCACGAAGCCAAAATGACGATTGTCAGTAACGGTGTTCAGCCTTACATTGTTCAAACCGGAGTCGGACACTGATGAAGAGACTCAGGAAGAAGTTACAATTTTTAGTTGCTGTGGAGTTGATTCAACTCATCGACTAGCATGTGCGCTCATGTTAATCTTTTGTGCAAAAGCGTTGAATTGACCCTTGTTTGTGAAGCAGTCCGGCGTAAAATGATAGCATGGTAACAACACTCTACCACAACAACTCTTCCTCTTCTCTAAAGCAGCCCAACATGGCCTTACCCCCTTTGTTGCGTGTTTCCGGGGGCAGGGTTTATGTACATTTTAGGGTTAATGATGTCACTAACCCAGGAAGCAGCTTGTTGTAGTCCCTACCAGCCTTAAAAAGTGATTTTTGTAAAAGAAAATATCTCCCTTTGTATTGAACTTTGAGCTTTATAACTTTGCAGATGTTGTTTATGCTACAGCAACATTACACACTAACTAAAGTTAAAAAAGTGAAATCATAATCAAGGACCCCTTTAAAGAAAATGAGAGTACTTTTTTGTGGTAATCAACATTATGCCACAAATGCTGTTGAACTTATTCATATAATGTAGCCTTTAATGCACATAAACTTTGGCTTTAGCCCTTCAGGGGGTTTCCAAATTGAAAGTCCGAGCCTGAAACCCGGTCTGAAACTTGGAAACAGAATTTTAGCCTAAAAACACCCCGTCAAGACAGACAGAAGAAGCCATAATTAAATAGCAATCCCATCTGTTAAAATCAGCATGAAAAAGCCAATGATAGTAGGATTCTCAACCTTTGATACCGCAACAGATGCTCTCCCCTGAGAGGAAGAGACTGGCCCAGAAAAGCAGTCTTCCTCCGCTTTAGTTTCCGCTTCTATCAGTCCGGCTCTATTTGATAGTTATTCAATGTCTCGCTTGTTTGCACCACATCTGCCTCCTGCCACCCCCTCAAAATCAATACTAAGAAACTGTGTCTTATAGATGATTAAAGCGAGTTGCCGACTGCAGATATGTCATCCTTGAAAAGCCAAATCAGTCTTACCCAGCAATACAGTTGCACAATGTTTTCTTGATTAATTGCTTGTCTGAAATTGTCGATAGGCATCGTTATTTGCCATTATTACGTTCATCAACTTTTCACATCAGGAGCCTATTTAAACTGTCTGAAAGACACACTGGGACCTGAATCAAGAAAGAGAGCAGTTCAATCGTTGGCAAAACATGGAAAATTCATTGCGATTTTAATATCCGTGCGGTTTTGCTTCTTAAAGACAACATCAAATGGCATTCACAATCCATTTGACTTTTGTAATGTGATGTTTTTTTAGTGAGCGGCCTGCAGAGATGGCATTTTAGGGAATCGACATGCTCCCATCATGATGGCTAAAGTAGACAAAAAACTAAGAATACAATGCTTGTATCTTTTGAAGATTGCATTGTAATAAGTTCAGTTGAAAAAACACAAATATGTGTGTTTTCAGTGTTTTTAATCCCAATTGGAGTGTTGAAACATTAGATTAGCTATATGGTAAAGTATACTAACAAGCAGGGTTTTTATAAAAACTATTTTTATAACATTCAGGTGTCCCCTGAATGTGTCTGTAAAGTTTCAGCTCAAAATACCCCATAGTTTTTTTTTTATTAATTTTTTTAACTGCCTATTTTGGGGCATCATTAAATATGTGCCGATTTATGCTGTGCGGCCCCTTTAAATGCTCGCGCTCTCCGCCCCTGAGCTCGCGCTTGCCTTAAACAGTGCCTAAACAAAGTTTACACAGCTAATATAACCCTCAAATGGATCTTTACAAAGTGTTCGTCATGCATGCGGCATGCATGCATCGGATTATGTGAGTATTGTATATTGTTATATTGTTTACTTCTGATTCTGAATGAGTTTGATAGTGCTCCGTGGCTAACGGCTAATGCTACACTGTTGGAGAGATTTATAAAGAATGAAGTTGTGTTTATGAATTATACAGACTGCAAGTGTTTAAAAATGAAAATAGCGACGGCTCTTGTCTCCATGAATACAGTAATAAACGATGGTAACTTTAACCACATTTAACAGTACATTAGCAACATGCTAACAAAACATTTAGAAAGACAGTTTACAAATATCACTAAAAATATCATGTTATCATGGATCATGTCAGTTATTATTGCTCCATCTGCCATTTTTCGCTATTGTCCTTGCTTGCTTACCTAGTCTGATGATTTGGCTGTGCTGCTCCAGACGTTACTGCCTGCCCTTGTCTAATTGCTTTTAATAATGTTGGGAACATGGGCTGGCATATGCAAATATTGGGGGCGTACACCCCAACTGTTACGTAACAGTGTGTGTTATGTTATATTTATATAAGAAGGAGGAAACAATGGAGTTTGAGACTCACTGTATGTCATTTCCATGTACTGAACTCTTGTTATTTAACTATGCCAAGACAAATTAAATTTTTCATTCGAGGGCACCTTTAATTTCAACTTTTTGAAAAATCTGTGGTAAGTCAAGTTTTGGCTATATAAGTAGAAAAGAAAACATAAACAAAGCAGCAGCGTAGCCAGAAAAGTGACTCTGGGTGTGCATCAGAAAAACTGGGTGTGCCATATTTATTGTCCGATTAATGTGCAACCGGACAAAGTAAACTGTTGTAGGGGGGTCTGGGAGCATCCTCCCCCATTTTCATGATTTTAACGAAGCATTCTGGTGCACTCTGACAAGAAAATAATTGGAAAAAACAACATTTGCTTTAAGTAAAAACAAAACAAACAAAAAGATTATTGACGGCTGGGCATTGACACAAATTTCACCATTGGATTTGATTTTGATTCTGAAGCTTGTGGTTTGATTTCGATTTGATTTCCTTGATTCATTATTGACTAATTTGGGGCCCATCAGGTACAGCAAATTTCCTCAAAGAAAAAAATCTCTCTCAACACTGTAAACTATACAGGGAACCACAGCTGGTAGCCTACATCACTATAATATTAAAGATTAATGTATTTGTAAGCTACTTACATATAAATGACACAGTTTTTATAATAACGTTATAATAAAAAAAAAATTATGACAATTATATTTCTACTAATTTTTATATAGACCTAAACATTTAAATGGTGGCTGTCATAAAACAGATTTATACATTCAATATTGAAGTACATGTTAAGCACAAATACAATGAATATGCAATAGTGCATATATTTAGCAAAATGCTCCTCTCAAAGTTCATTTTTGTAGCTGACTGATGCGTTTTTGGACATTGAAGGGCTTTTCTGAGGTAAATGTGACGGTAAATTTAACATTATAACAATATGTTTTAATGACACCTTTCCACAGTTGAAACATGAACATGAAAGATGACATGATACGGATTTTGGTAAGTTCTACTATATCTTTCAACATACCTTTGGATGTTTCTTCATGTTTATTACATGTGGAAGAGATGGTCTGTTCACACCCGTTCTGCATGAACTGAAGCGCTTAGCGCTACACGCCACAGAGAGCCAAGAATGATCGCGACAGCTTGAGAGACGTCTATGGTCTCACTCCAGTCTATGGGAAAGTAGCCCATTTTCGATACTTGTGAGGTTTGTTGTGCTTGCAATTTCACCTGGACCCACTTTGGGTGGCACCGGCACACCCTGGCACACCCGAGGCTATGCCACTGTTTCAAATTACATTACTGTTATAAAACCTTTTTTTTTTTTATAAAAACTTTTTTGTCAGCATTAGTCTAGCAACTGCCAATTTCAAACTATTGAAAAATCTTTTGTAAGTCGATTTTTCATTACATAACCAGAAAAGAAAACTCATTTCATAAGCAAAGAATGTAATTAGCCTACATTACATAACTGTTCAAAAACCTTTTTTTTTTTTATAAAAACCTAGTATTTGTGCAGCATTAGCTTAACATTTTAACATCAGACAATTAAAAAAATCAGTTGTAAGTCAGTTGGATTCATAAGCAAAAAAGAAAACTCATTTCATAGGCAAAGAATGTACTGTAATTAGCCTACATTACATAACTGTTCAAATACCTATTATTTTTTATAAAAACCTAACCTAGTATTTTTGCAAATATCAGCCTAATGAAAAATCTGTTGCAAGTCGAGTTTTGGCATCATAAGCAGAAAAATAAACTTATTTCAGAGGCAAAGAATGTAATTACATTACATAACTGTTCCAAAATCTATTATTTTTATAAAAACCTAGTATTTTTGCAGCGTTAGCTTAGCATCTTGCTAACGTCAAACTGCATGGAAGCTCACTAGTTTTTGGAGCATAGTTTGTTTTCATAGCATCAAGCTGTGTAGTGTTGCTCTGTGCCTACTATGTGCCTGCCTTTCTGAAAGAAGGAGGTCTCAACTTATAACCCCAGCTGTTGGTGTGTCCTCACCACCCATAATGCTCTCCTACCTGTTCGCGGTTTTAATTATGCTAAGTGCTAAACGCGTCAACCTTCAGCCGCATGCAGAAAGATGTCACTTTTATAAATTGCACCCTCCCTCCTCTGTCACTGGTTCTTGTCACAGTTTTAATTAAACAGAGAGAAAGAGAGACTTATGGCCAGCGAGCAGATTTGATTGGGGTTTGAAGGCCGTAGGGGATCAAGACAAAATTGTCATTTGGCGTGAGGAAAAAAATCAGCATACAGATATGGGTAAATTCACGCACAACTCCGTTCGCACAACATGAAGACAGTCAGTTCGGATATTAATACGTCATGTGGTTGAGATTTTATTTGAAGAGTTTACGTGAGCGTGTTTAGAACATGAAACAGCACTTCAACCTATTTTTTCCTTTATGTGATGTATTTTTGATACTGGATTTTAAAGGGGTCATGAACTGAGAAATCAAATTTTCCTTGAGCTTTTGACATATAAGAGCTCATCATACTATAAGAATATCCTGTAAGTTTTAGAGCTGAAAACTTCCTTGTTAGTCCAATAAAAGCTTTAATTGACACCAGACCCAGAAAACGACAGGATTTACAAAGTGGGGATCTATGACCATGTCTGTGATTGGCTACAATGTTCATCACTGCAACCTTGCCACGATCTAAATGTAATGCAACACTTCACGATTAGTTAACCTTAGAGCTGTAATAGTACAAACGCGCTAAAAGAGAGAGTAATACTTGGATATTTTCATATGCAAATATGTCAGCCAATCACAAATGGGCATTTACACTGAAGTCTCACAGCAGACACGCCCCTTAAAACGGAGCGTTCAAATCAGAGGCTAAAATCAGGGTAGGAAAAAATGCCTTTTATTCATGAATTATGACAATTTTGGATGTAAAAAGCATACTAACTAAATGCACCCCAGGAAACATTATAAAACAATAAACCAACGCAGTTCACGCCCCCTTTAAAAAGAAAAAAGTGGGTTGGAAATTGATTGGATTATATAAAGTGCAAGGATGGAGCCAAAACAAATGCCTAAATAGATATTTGGCTGTTGATTAACATTATCCAATAGTCTGTGCGGCCTCAGTGACATAAGTAGAACTGGATGGTTGTTTAATTTTGATTAAAAATTCTTCAGAATAATTTTTTTTTATTTTAACCAGGTTGTTTTTGTTAACTAAATCTATTAAAACTGATTTTCGTTAATTGAAATAAAATAAAATCAAAGAGAAATGTTAGATAAACTACTTAAAGGGACCTATTATGCCACTTTTTTGCAAGATGTAATATAAGTCTCTGGAGTCTCCAGAATGTGTCTGTGAAGTTTTAGCTCAAAATACCTAATAGGTCCCCTTTAAAAAAATGCAGAAATCAAGGTTACAGTGAGGCGCTTATTAAAGGTGCCATCGAACGTTTTTTTACAAGATGTAATATAAGTCTAAGGTGTCCCCTGAATGTGTCTGTGAAGTTTCAGCTCAAAATACCCCATAGATTTTTTTTAATTAATTTTTTTATCTGCCTATTTTGAGGCATAATTAGAAATGCGCCGATTCAGGCTGCGGCCCCTTTAAATGCTCGCGCTTTCCGCCCCCTCCTGAGCTCTCGACTCTATCACTGCATAAACAAAGTTCACACAGCTAATATAACCCTCAAAATGGATCTTTACAAAGTGTTCGTCATGCAGCATGTCTAATTGCGTAAGTATAGTGTTTATTTGGATGTTTACATTTGATTCTGAATGAGTTTGATAGTGCTCTGTGGCTAAAGCTAACATTACTCACTGTTGGAGAGATTTATAAAGAATTAAGTTGTGTTTATGAATTATACAGACTGCAAGTGTTTAAAAAATGAAAATAACGACAGTCTTGTCTCCGTTAATACAGTAAGAAACGATGGTAACTTTAACCACATTTAACAGTACATTAGCAACATGCTAACGAAACATTTAGAAAGACGGTTTACAAATATCACTAAAAATATCATGATATCATGGATCATGTCAGTTATTATTGCTCCATTTGCCATTTTTCGCTATTGTTCTTGCTTGTTTACCTAGTCTGATGATTCAGCTGTGCACATCCAGACGTCCTGCCCTTGTCTGATGGCTTGAACATGAGCTGGCATATGCAAATATTGGGGGCGTACATATTAATGATCCCGACTGTTACGTAACAGTCGGTGTTATGTTGAGATTCGCCTGTTCTTCGGAGGTCTTTTAAACAAATGAGATTTATATAAGGAGGAGTAAACAATGGAGTTTGAGACTCACTGTATGTCATTTCCATGTACTGAACTCTTGTTATTCAACTATGCCGAGGTAAATTCAATTTTCAATTCGATGGCACCTTTAATGTAAGTTAAAAGGGACAATTTTTGAAAGAATAAAAAGCAGAAATATGAATTTTATAGCTGTTTAAATAGTCAACTTTACAGTCATTTTATGGTTTTAGGGTTTATGGCATTATATTGTCATGGCTAAACGGATATAATTTTACACGGCAAAAGTTTTTTCACACTAAAATTATTTTAACACACATAATGTTTGCTTTTTGTGGTTTTATTATTGAGACAGTGGCTATTTCAGAACCTCAATTTTTGCTTTTTTAAAGATAACAAAGGACAAGTGGAAATTAATTTTCACATAAATTAATAAATAATCATAATTATGCCACAAATGCTGTTGATTTAGCTTAATGTACCCAGAATATTCCTTTAAATGTATCTAAGAAGAACAAAGCAACAGTAGCTTAAAGACCCCATGATATTTCTATTTGACCAACAGATTCAAAGACAGCAGGAAAAACTGATTGAGTTAAAACTCCTGCCCTCATACATAATCAGAAACCATACGACACACGTCACCCCCCAACAGAGACGTCTCGGCATCATTCTCTCCCTAGAGCAGTATTCCTCTTGCCTCCCGCTGTCCAGCCCTGATGAGCTCTCAGTGGTGGGGCCAAATAAGATGGCAGAAAACAGAGCACTGAGAAGGCATGTGTGCTTAAATATAACACGGCATGTGCTGGAGTGACAAGAGATAATAGTTTCCACTGACGATTTCTGTTCCTGTCACACTACACTGCAGTCTGGATAACATTCATCACCATTTGCAGCATGGAGACAATAGACTGGATGATGTATAATGCATGTTTTAATAGAGTTATAATCCTCTACTGCCTTTGCAGTAGCATATTATTACTGAGAACAACAAAAGACTAATGAGAGACAAGCAAATCAGAGATTTACATACTGGTTTACAGCTAAGATTTTTACATTTATATATATATATATATATATATATATATATATATATATATATATATATATATATATATATATATTAGCAAATCTCAACATTAATATCCATTTTTTATAGTGTACATTTATAAAGTTGTGATGCCTAAATTCACAATTTTTTTTAGTAGTATAAGTGTATTATTGTCCATTTGTCAGGTTATCAGCCATAACATTTTATTTTATTTTTTTTTTTTTTTTCACAAAATAGGATTGAATTTTAAAATCATCCATTAGTCGGGTTGTCAGCCATAACATTTTATTTTTATTTATTTAAACACAATAGTAGAACATTTTAGTATCGTTTAGTATTAGTCAGGTTATAACATTTGATTTTTATTTATTTAGACAAAATAGTATTGAATTTTAAAGTGATAGTTCCCTCAAAAATGAAAATTATGTCATTAATTACTAACCCTCATGTCGTTCCACACCCGTAAGACCTTCGTTCATCTTCAGAACATAAGATATTAAGAAAATTAAGATATTTTTGATGAAGGAGTTGTTTGATGTTTCTGTGTTTTGAAAGTGATAATAACGTTGCAGTCTATGGGGGTGTTAGAAAGCTTTTGGATTTCATCAAAAATATCTTAATTTGTGTTCCAAAGATGAACTAAGGTCTTACGGGTTTGAAATGACATGAGTAATTAACGACCCTTTAACCCTTAAATGCATACCTCGGGTCTTTAGTGACCCAGGACGTCATTCACTACCCTCCTCCTCGTTCATTTTTTAAAGTTAGACATCAACCTTCTTGGTATTCCTCAATCAATTGATTATAAAAAATATAAGAAAAAAATCATAACATTTTAAAAGAATGCCTATTTTTGTATTCATTTTTTGTAAAAATTGTATAGGGTCGCAAACGACCCGAGGTGTGTATGAGTGAACATATATTTTTTCTGCACAACAATAATTGAATCTTAGATGACGGAATAAGTGCAATTCACCTTTATTCCACAAGGTGGCAATGTCTGATACACAATGCTGAAGTGACGACTCATTCAGACAGAAAACGAAATAATAAGAGAAACATGAAATGGCTCAGTGATTTACTGCAGAGCAAGTACTGAACGCAATCAAATATGACTGTAACTGTCACTGGATGGATCTGGTGAAGCTGTTAGCGATCGAAATATTGATTTTGAAGATGTTGAAAATTATATAGTTTTGAGAATACGTTTGAGATCGCGAAAGGGCTAATATTCGTGACCTCAAACATAAAACTAGCCCATTATTTGCTGAATTTACTGGGAAATGAGCTCTGACGAGGACAGTGATGATGGCATAAAACATCTGCTCAAACGGAGCCCTTTCAAGATCCAAAAGGTAACAAAATATGCTTTATTTTATTCTTCTGTAATTGTTACTCTATAATCAGAAGAGTTTTATATTATCGCGACAGGTAGAGATCCTTCCGTGTTAGATATAGATCTGGGTCGATAAAGACCCGAATATGTAAGAATGATTGGCGAAACAGTCATGCATTTAAGGGTTAAATGTCATCCTTATGTTTTCGGCTATAACATTTCATTTTTTTTTTTATTTATTCAGACAAAATCGTACCACATTTTAATATCATCCATCCATGATGCTAACGGTCTAATCAGATTCAATGAACTATGCTAAGCTATGCTAAAAGTGGTACCGTCAGACCCGGAGATCGGCTGAATGGATTCGAAAACGGTAAAACTCAACTGTTTAACTCTAGGGGAGTTGGAAAATGAGCCAATTTAAAAAAAAAAAAGAGTGTTCCTTTAAGTTGCTAAACTATTTTACTGATTAATTCATCAGAGCAGTGGTGACAAAACGTTTCTGTGCGAGTGTGTGCTCGTACTATACAGTACGTGTGTACGTTGTCATTGTAATGTCGTTGTTTCTTTTGCGGTTGTAAGCTGTAAGGACCTATTGAAAAATAACTGAAATCATTTGCCGAAGTGATATGGAACTGTAATGCGGTCAAGACCTGCTAGAACTACTTTAGCCGGGAGTTTCCCTGGAAATAATTTCACACCTTAGAACGTTGGTCAACCAATCAGATTCGAGCATTCAACAGCCCCCTAGTATAAATTAAAAATAACTTAACTAAATGTGAACAAGCAAAAGTTGCCACTTCAATGCTAGGGTGGTTGATATAGGTGGCTACCTATTAGGTCAAGTTAAAAGATCCCTAGATCTGGCTCACTTCTCTAAGGGATTTTTTTCTTATCATTTAGAAAAGTACGGCACACTTCTCAACAATCCTCATGATTTGAGGCATCATTCACAAATCCGTAGTGCACATACATAAGCCTAAGCATGAGCAATAGTAACAGAGATGCTTGCCTATTTAAAAACTGGACAAGGTCTTAAGAAAAAAGTACAAAAGTTTTTGCAACAAAGCTTTATGAGCAATATCCTGTTTTTTTCTGCTGTATTTCACACTCTGAGCTGTGAGAAAGTTAATTGACCTTTTCAATAATATGCGCCACTTTTAACATATAAAGGTCTGCTAACTTTAATGTTTATACCATTTTATGAGAAACCTCCCGCAAACAACTTTATGCAGAACCTGGAAATGCCTTAATGCTAATACTTATTAATCCATTTTACAGCGAACCACTTACACCCCGGCATTAAGCTTCAGCGGCTTTGCAGTCTGCGTCCTGTTCAATAGCTGTGGTTTATGACGGCACTTCATATCGATTTCTGAGGTGAAACTGGAGATTTAATTACAAAAAAATACATTAAGTGTCTTTTTCCAATAACCTCCAATGCACGCTGGCCGTCAGAACTGCTGCTTTCCGTGGCCTTGTGGTGTTAACTATTATTGAGCTTATTACATCACTGTTTCCAGTCCATTCTGTCCACTTCAGAAACACGCTGTGATTGGTTTACAGTTGGAAAGTTTCTAATCAGCGCCGTTCCAGAACTGACCTCCACAAGATGTGCGGAGTCAGGAGCGTAAGGGCCATCTTTCTTCCTCTAAGCTATTAGTCAAAGTCACGTTAGCCCATATTTCACCGTTGGCCTCCACCAGCTGGCCTGAACAGCAGTCTTCTTTGGAAAAAAGAACGGATGAACGAGCGCAAATCAATTAGTTAATTAGCGAGGGAGGTCGGGCTGGATGTATTTGTGTTGAACGTCAGGTGCGGTTGGGAATAACGCCTGCTAAAGGGGAAAACCGTCATGGGAAAGTGGGAATGTACTGGCAGCGGAGTGAACAAATCTTCTCAGGTCTCTCTTTACTTCATGAAATGATACTTGACATTTTTAATTAATGATATGGTAACTGAAGTTAGAGATGCATTCATTGAAATATTTGAATTTTCAAATCAAACTTTTGTAATGAAATGAATAGAATTTAGCAGTTTCACTGAGATCATACTGGTCAGATATTTGTTAATTATTAATAATATATTATTAATAATTAATATTTATACATTTATTCAACTTGTGTATTAATATTAATATTATTTTACTAATATATTATAAATAAATAAATAAATAAATAGATCTAATTAATTTAAAATGATGCAATATAATTTATATATATTTATATACTGTACGCTTATAAATTTTTCATTTATTCATGTTTATTATGAATAATGTTATATACATACAGTATGTTATATATAACTTATAAATTAATTACATTTAAATAAATAATTCTAATTAATGTTAAAATTGTTATATTAGTGCTGTCAAACCGATTAATTGTGATTAATCGCATATATGAGTGTGTATGTGTGTATATTACACAAACACATTATATATTATTAAATGTTTATGTTAGATGCGATTAAACGTGATTAATCAATTTGACAACATTAATAATTTATACTGTATGTGCTATATGCATTTTAGAATTATTATTATTATTAATATTTAATTATAAATAATGTAATGTTATTATAATTTAAATTATAATGTATTAGGGCTGCAATGATTAATCACGATTAATCGTTTGCAAAATAAAAGTCTGTGTTTACGTAATATATATGTGTGTGTTCGGTGTATAATAATTATGTATATATAAATACACACACATACAGGTATAAAGTTTAGAAATATATGCATGTATTATAAATATATACATTTATATATATTTTATATTACATATAAACATAAATATTTTATATATAAATATAACATTTTTCTTAAATATATACATGAATGTGTGTGTACAGTATTTATATATACATAATTATTATACACAGAACACACACATATATATTACGTAAACACAGACTTTTATTTTGCAAACGATTAATCGCAATTAATCGTTGCAGCCCTATAATGTAATATAAATTATATATTATATATTACAATTTATATTTTACATATTAATTTAACATTTTATTTTTTATAAATGGAGGTCGAATTGTAATATTGCATTTTTCATAAAAATAAATAAATAAATAAACAGCTGATATTAAAATTCCATGCTATTTTGTTTAAAAAAAAAAAAAAACATGTTTATCATTTTATTATTATATTTTATTATTATAAATGCAGCCCCAGTCCATTAAAGTGATCAAAATTAACAGTTGTAGTGCAACCTAAAATCTCAACATCTAAACTACATGATCAAATAAAACACAAATACAAAACATCTAGTCCGGAGTGTGCAAAAGTAAAAATGTGCATTTTACACTATGTTGGCACTATGTTGGAAGCTGATATATCACAATGTAAACTTTACCTTTACTACACTTTAAACTTTACTAAACCACATACTACTATTCCACTATTATATAGCCTACATCAAACCAAGAGAAGCAGCAACTGAGCCCTTATCAAATGTTTTGGCAAGTCGAAAAAGTAGTAATGCAACAGAGATGCCTGAGCATTAGCTTTTCACTCCAAAAGCAAGAACCTCAGGCGGTGTGCAACTTTAATTTAATCTAAAACCTAATGAAGAGACTTTCTGTCCACAAAGATAATGCACTAATTAAATTCAACGCATGCAAAGTAATAACCATTTGAGATAATTCCATTGCCGAGGAAGACGTTTGGAGTCCCAGCAGATGAAAAATGGCAATAAATAAATTACCCATAATTAAATATGTTGCGCATATTGACTAGAAATTAGGAAGTGAGCAGCGATCAAGACACATACTGCAGTACAGGCGTGGATGTTCTTGCCTTCCCTCAACAGGTTACCCTAGCAACAACCTGAGAGTTGAAAAAGATGAATGTGGAGAGGGAAACAGTACAGACACACTCATGCTTGAAAAAAAAAACACCAATGATATATTAGAAAGACTTGAGGGAGATTTTAATACACACACACACACACACACACACACATACACAAATATATTTAAAACATAAGTTGTGTTGTGTGTGTGTGTGTGTGTGTATGAGCAATATCACACGAGTTGCCGTGCGATACGGCTGTATATCAGCATGGCTGTGATTCGGCCATAGGTAATCACAGCGTGCTGATATACAGCAATATCGCACAGCTACAAGTGTGATATTGCGATTATACAACAGTTCGATGGCACAAGTGTGTAAATAAATAAGAAACAACAACAAAGTGTCTTTAAAACCCTTTTGTGAGGAACTGCATCCTTCCGCCACGGATTCAAATCTCAAGTTGACAGTTTAACAGCTGAGCCCAAGCCTCCATTATTAATGCTAAAATGTCACTTTAGAACTAGTAGCGAAGGAACGAAGGAGTCACATCATTGAAACTCACTGTAATATGTAGAGTATTATGAGAGAGATCATCTGAGTGAGTATATTACCTACATCTAGCTGATATTCTTCAGGTCATCTTATATATATAACCACAAAATCAGTTTGAATGTCTGCTGCATGAGGAAAGCAATATCTTTTGTCTTTGTCCTTTTAACATTTAAGACACCCCCATGACAGCGCTAGTCAATTCATTTGTCAGATGCATCTCGTAAAAACAACATCCTTGTTTCACACAGTCCATTTCAATATAAAAGTCTTTGTGACTGACTGACTCACTCATAAAGACAGTCTTTGCCGCCATCTAATGGCGTATTAACGTAATTTTCACTGAAGTCAAAATCACTAACGGACTCTACGGCATGTCATTTATATAAAGTATTATTTATTGAACAACTATATTAAAAATCAACAACAATAGCCATTATTACAGTATAAAAAGCAAATGCAGTGCTCTAGTTAGTACGGGATTTAATTTCAATGTAAATATAAAGTTATGAAACTTAATAAAGGCCTTAAGCCAAATCTACACAGCAAAATCCCCAGAGTTAAATCAACTCTCCTCAGAGTACATATGGTCCCTCTCTAAATAGTGTTAAAATAACACTGAAGCAGAGTTAAATTTAATGAGATAATAAAGCAATTAATTAAGTAATGATTGCGCATTAGTGATGAACACCTGCTGTTAACAAGCAGAATCACTGAAGAAATAAGAAAAAACACAAGAACAACAAGTGACTTAAGTCACAGCCTTATTAATTGCTTAATTATCTCATTAAATTTAACTCTGCTTCAGTGTTATTTTAACACTATTTAGAGAGGGACCATATGTACTCTGAGCAGAGTTGATTTAACTCTGGGGATTTTGCTGTGTATTAGCTCTGCAACAAGTAATACATTAATAAGACCAAAGATTGCCCATTTGATATAACCAAAACGAATTATACCTCATGTTTAAACACACGCAAATTCCAGAAGGATTGGCCGAGATGCAGCTGTTCTCTGCGGATACATGAGCACTGAGCGGTCGCTGACGGCCTGGAGCTCACATCTCCGAAAGCATCTAAATAAGTTTTCAAATAGGCGCTATGTTTACATATAAATCACATATCTGAGGTCTAAACAACTATATTTATTTAAGCTTGATTTTGGTAAAATGCTAATAATATAATGACACATGCAAGTGCCTGACCATAAAGCCACAATATCAAAATTTTAACAACACAGTGTTGAATTATTAAAAAAAAAAAAATACAACAATTTTCCATTTCTTGAAAAGCATTTTTGGAGATATGAGGTTTCTGCCCGACAGCGATGATATAAAATCTTCAATGCAGCCTCAGACTCCCAATGTCATAGGACAATGATGGGATCCATCATCTCTGCTAAAATGCATGATCTCTCATTTAGCTTTCCAAATTTTGACTCACCTCCCAGGCTTGTGCTAAATTTGGAAATGGGTTAACTCTATCTGGGGGGGCCATTGTCACTGCTTCAGGCATCCAAATTACGATTGCAAGTTGGATAAACGTTCAGCGCCACTTGTGGATTTGATTGCGGTCATGATTGCATAATGGAGCAGGTGGATTCTGATTCCCTCATCCACTGTTGGTTCATTTGTTTCCATGGGGATCACCACTGCAAACAACACCATGAGCGTGATGAGCCACTGCCATGACGTGTCTTTAGTATGGAGGCTCACGAGGCAAAGCGTGAATCACGTATAGCACCACCTATAGCATAATGAAAGGTTTGTGACGCTAATAATGGTTTATAAATATAGGGTCTAGACGGGAGGAGAGCATTCTGCATTCTCAAGATGGCTTGAGTGTTGTATAGTTCCTCTCTCTCTCGTACACACGATCTTTTCACTCAGGGCAGGATTGAAAAAAAGGCTCTAAGCTATATTTGAGTGCAGAGAAAAATGTCTTTGGAAGTAAAAGAAACATCAATCTTTATCCGAGTCTCTGGGTAGAGCGAGTGTTTTTTTCTGAGATAGCTGTGAGGTAACGACAGAAGAAGAGGGTGCAAGCTCTCACAGACAGAAAGTCTGTTGATGCACAAGAAAGACTCAACAACAAGCGTGACTCCACGGCTGTACCTCTGAGATTAAAACCTTTTTTCTCAGATGCTCTATGTCTGATGAAGGTCACGTGACCCGAGTGTCACAGTTTCATTAATCATAAGCCACACCAGTGCACAGGGTTTTTTTTCTTCAGGGCTTCACAAGGCCAGTAGTTCAGGGCCCGTATGTATAAAACTTCTCAGAAATGCTCTTAAGGATTATCTTAAGCTTTGACTTAAGTGTCAAAAAATGTAGGACTTTTCTAAGAGTAGGAGACTTTTATAAAGAAGCTAAAAGCAACTTTTAGTAAAGTCTAAGACTTTAAGTGCTTTAAGATTCTTAAGTGCTGACTTAAGTGTTGTGAACTAAGGACTACAATGATGTCAACTCAAAATGGCCGCCCTTAACCTCTGAATCAGCCAATAGCGAGCCTGCAAGGGTGAAGTCACAGCAGCACGACACCAATCATTTAATGTTATTATATATATATATATATAAAAAAAAACATTTAAAAAGACACTGAAACGTTGTAATATTTACATTTATTTTTTAAAAAATAGCTTTGCATTGTGAAAAATTATCACAAATTAGTATTGATGGTGTGGAATCTTTTTCTATTGATATACGTCTCCTCATCTACAGTTTGAGCAATGATGTGAACACAACAACAGGAAAGCCCACAGGCAACAACAAAAAAAAAAAATGGCTTGCTTTTGCCGCATGGTTTGATGGTCATTTGGAAAGTCAATGAACATACATATAGCAGTGGCCAAATGTGATGTCCAGCCTAGGAAAACTGACATCTTCAAGCTTAATTCAATTTTTAAAAAAGATGTAAGCATATTGTGTAGCTGTGCTTGTTTCAGTTGTTTTATGTGTGATAATGAAATGAAACATGAAATTGTGCAGACATTATTTTTGGCCAGGCTATCATACAAATACATTATGAACACATGTAAAAACAAGAGGACCAATGAAATATTAAAAACTGATTATGTTGTAGTCAATGTGTGTTTTTTTCTGAAACCTGTAGCTGTAGTTTGTTTTGTTTTTTTGCCAAAATTTTGTCAGATAAATAAATTACGGAAGAGGATTAGGGCCAAGCAATAAAACAATAAAATAAAACCATCTCGAGATTAAAGTTGTTAAAGGTCCCGTTTTTCGTGGTTTTTTGAAGCTTTGATTGTGTTTATAGTGTGCAATATAACATGTGTTCATGTTTCGTGTGTAAAAAAAACACAGTATTTTTCACATAATTTACTTATCTGTATACCGCTGTTTCCACTGTCATAAAAACGGACTGATGACTTCCTTGTTCTATGAAGTCCCTCCTTCAGAAATACGTAACGAGTTCTGATTGTGCCAGCGGTTCCTGTGTTGTGATTCGATAGAGATGGCTCTGAGCGCACCTTGCCCGGAAAGGTCACGCCTCTTACCATAACGTGTGCTGCACATAGTTTTACATGTGGATTATAATTTTCGGGAACCGAGTTAAACATAAATTGTAACCATTGTCATTATTTTGTTTTTTTGGTGCACAAGAATTATTCTTGACGCTTTATAATATTAAGACAGAACCACTGTACTCACATGAACTGTTTCAAATGTGTTTTTAGTACCTTTATGGACCTTGAGAGTTTGAATGGCTTTGCTCTCAAAAGAGGCCTCACTGAGCCATCGGATTTCATCAACAATATCTTAATTTGTGTTCTGAAGATGAACAAAGGTCTTACGGGTGTAGAACGAGATGAGGGAGAGTAATAAATGACAGAAATCATCACCAATGTCATCACCGATGCACTGCTGCATATATATAATGTGGAACAATAAGTACACTAATAATTTTTAGGTTTCTATTTAAAAAAATAATATAACAAAATGAAAAAATAAAAGAAATATTTACAATGATAATTGCAATAATATATTGATATTCTACTTAATTGTACTTCATAATTTACTGTAACATAAATCCATTCACAATTTTGCTGGCAAATGAGAGCAAACATTACAAAGCAATATTGATTTGTTTTATTCTTCCAAGAGGGTTTTCAACAAAATGTTAGCCAGTGGGATAACGTTACTTTATCGACATATTTAAATTGCCATAATTCACAGCAAAAATTTTCAATACCACCACAAATGGTTACATTTGTAAGAGCATGTCTGTATTCTCTCTCACACTGGTCCTGGACCATCTGAGTATATTTACTGTTGAGCCCTATTCTTCTTTTTTTGCATTATTCTCAGGGCTTATGAAAATATGAATCGTCTCTAAACGTCCCAAATTTTCCAAACCAAAAGGTCTGAAAAGCACGGAAATGAATTTCGGAATTCATTAAAATCCCCACTATCTCTTGGCCTTAACCTCTATTGTGAATGTCCAAGACCAGACAGTAATTCCCCTAAAGAATATCTTTCTTATTAGAAGCTTAGCATGTTGACACATTGTCTTAATCTGCCATGGCCAGCTCCCCCGTCTCCCTCGCACTCATTACCATGACTCCTCTAAAGCGCTGACCTCCCAAGTGTGACAGGGAATTTAATACCAGCTGCCATTGGGGAAATGAATTGTAACACTCCTGATACTGATAATAAAGTGAACAGTAGGTGAGCACGGGACCGCAAATGCCTGGACCGGAGTGAATCAGTGTGACCTGACTGTAATGAGTGTTCTCTAACTGCTGAGGGACAGAAATATGTTGCTGCCATGGCGACGGCTGCACCGTGCATTGTGATGACACAGCTGTTTGTGTTCCGAAGAAAATGTGAGTCGTGCGATTCGAGAAATAGTTTTACGAATAGCAATGACTTGGCAAACAAGGATGACAAATCAGGCATTTTTGTGTTGTTTGATATGCAAACTATATAGAATAACAAAAGGGTGAAAATCTTGAAATAACCTAGGGACATTTTCAACTATAATATAATATAATATATATATATATATATATATATATATATATATATAAATAATATTATATATAATATATATATATATATATATATATATATAAAATATAATAAATGGCTCATATTAAAATTCTATTCCATTTTGTTTACATAAAAGATAAAACACTAAAAACTATAACAATACAATATAATAATATATGACATTAAAATTCTTATGTTAATAGCACTAAAAATATAACAATATAATATAATATAATATAATATAATAAATGGCTGATATTGAAATTCTATATTATTTTGTCTACGTAAATGAAAAATAAAACATTAAACTTTAACACTATAATTTAATAATATATGACATTAAAAATCTGATGTTAAAATTTTAAACTATTTTCTCTATGTAAATAACACTAAAATTAAAATATAATATAATTCTGATATTAAAATTCTATTTTATTTTGTCTACATAAAAATTAAAACACTAAAAACTATAACAATATAATAATATATGACATTAAAAATCTGCTGTTAAAATTTTAAACTATTTTCTCAATGTAAATAACACTAAAATTGAAATATAATATAATTCTGATATTAAAATTCTATTTTATTTTGTCTACATAAAAATTAAAACACTAAAAACTATAACAATATAATAATATATGACATTAAAAATCTGCTGTTAAAATTTTAAACTATTTTCTCGATGTAAATAACACTAAAATTAAAATATAATATAATTCTGATATTAAAATTCTATTTTATTTTGTCTACATAAATAAAAATTAAAACATTAAAATTATAACAATATAATAATATATGACATTAAAAATCTGCTGTTAAAATTTTAAACTATTTTCTCGATGTAAATAACACTAAAATTAAAATATAATATAATTCTGATATTAAAATTCTATTTTATTTTGTCTACATAAATAAAAATTAAAACATTAAAATTATAACAATATAATAATATAGGACATATATTAAAAATCTGGTGTTAAAATTTTATACTACTTTGTCTATGTAAATAACACTAAAATTATAATATAATATAAATATTTTAAATAATTATTAAAAATTATTACATGTAAAATATACGCATCAAAGCAGAGAAAAAAGTATGCCAGTTTGATACACCTTGACATCTGTAAGACAAATTTCCCATCTGCTACATCCAGATCTTCCAGCCTTATTATGTCCTGAATATGTCAAGGGACTAACATCTCCCACTGATGTGGGCAGAGCACAGTTCATGTAGGAGATGAGGGGAACGTACAATGCCAGTGGTAATTCATTTTATAGGACGGATCCTATTGGCGGTGAGAGCCAGGGAAGCCTCTTTGATGTCCGTCCAACAGCTCAAAAAGGGGAAAGAAATATCTGCTCCAATCAAAGGCAAAATAACCAACAGGCATGATGACAGACCACTAACAGTTTGCAACTATAGATATATTTACATGAGTGTAGCTAATGTAGTTTTCTGTTGAGATTAAACATTATATAATAATCAAATTAAATAGGGCACTGCAGAAGTCTCTGTATTGTTAACTGCAGTTCTTAGATGTAAAAACAGCTGCAGAGGTACATTGCCCTAATATAATATAAATGCGCAATATCACACTTGTAGCCGTGCGATACAACTGTACATCAGCACGGCTGTGATTCGGCCATAGGTAATTTGGTAATAGGTGATCGGTGTTTTGAAATCGGCCCATATAGATAAAAAGTCATTATTTTGTTTTTTTGGTGCACAAAAAGTATTCTTGTTGCTTTATAATATTAAGGTAGAACCACTTAACTCACATGAACTCACTGAGCCATCAGATTTCATCAACAATATCTTAATTTGTGTTCTGAAGATGAATGAAGGTGTTACAGGTGTGGAACGACATGAGGGTGAGTAATAAATGACATTATTTTCATTTTTGGGTGAACTAACCCTTTAAACCAAGTCAAAATGAATTATACCTCATGTTTAAACACTAGGCCATCTACATAATGTAAGAGCCAGTGGCCAAACTCCCAAAGGACTGGCCGAGATGAAGCTGTTCTCTGCGGGTACTTGAGCACTGAATGGTCGCTGATTGCCTGGAGCTCGCATCTCCGAAAGAGTTTAAACAAATTTTCAAATAGGCGCTATGTTTACATATAAATCGCATATCTGAGCTCAAAACAACTACATTCTCACCTAAAAAAACTCTTAAAACTACATTCCATTACAAAATAACAGTAGTATCTACCAAAATATGGTGGGTTTGCTCGTCCGCCGTGACACTCGCTGTGAGAATGCTGACAGCGGAGTGATTCAAACGATGAAATGGTTCCCGTGGCAATACTGGTAGAATATCGCATGGCTGGAAAGACCTCTCAGCCAATCAGATTTGAGAACCAGAATGAATTTCTTTATCTAAATAAAAATATAAAACAATAAAAACTACAACTATATAATATAATATATATTCTACATATACATTTGTAGAAATTCTAACATTTTTATATATATATATATATATATATATATATATATATATATATATATATATATATATATACACAATTTTAATGTAGGCATTGATTTTTAATCAATATAATATAATAATATAATACAATATAACATAATAATAAAATACTAAGTCATGCAATGTGTCATGCAATAAAGTGACAAGTGATAAAAGCCATTTCTTCCACACTGACAGAGATTAAGGCATAAGTGCTCTAGGCAAGTACAAATGCTTCTAGCTAACCAAACTCGGCAGAGCAACATTGTTTGTTTCTAAATTGCTGGAGGTTGAGTTGCTAAACTGTTCCTTGACTTTTTTGTATTCTCTCGATTAATATGATTAAGACTGATGCATGCATTGTATATTCAACAAAGATAACTACCAAATCTAACATAAAAGTAACAAATGGAATATGTTACAATCTTTTACAAGTGAACCCAAAGCTTTTACTGCTAAGGATGATGGACAGTTGACCTCAGATTTAATTGGTGAGGTTGTTCGGATGAGAAGAAAATGAGTTTCAGAGTTCCCTGGGTGAATAATGGGCACTTGCCTCGAGCTTCTGCAAATGAAACATCTGTGAGCGATTCCTCCACTGATAATTTCATTTTCTGGCCAAAAGAGGAAGGTTCATCTTGCAGTTCAGACTAAAGGAAGAAATATTACAATAACGGTGATCAACTTTCTAAATATGTATAAGATCTCGCTGCATAAGAAAGTAGTTTTGTGTTATTTAAAGGAATTTCTAACCGTTTAAATTTCCCTGAAAAGGTCATTTCTCACCGCTCTCTGCTGTGACAGTCTCCATTTGAAGTCTGATTCACAAGCAAAAATAGCCTCACAGATTATGGCGCTGGTAAGCAGTGATGAGGTAAAGCATCAAAAAACTTGAGGGCAATAAATGATACCAATCTTTATGTGACAAAATCAAGCTTCTTTGGGCCAGGAAATACAGCACAAGAATGATATTAAACCTCATGCTGAGGACAATACTGTAGGCTTGTGAAGTGGCTATCCAGGACATAAAGCAGGACAAAATGATGCTATCTATAAATGTAATATAGCCTATAGCTCAATGGGCCACATTTCCGCTACAGTTCAGGAAAAACTTCTGGAAATAAATCTGGTAATGTTCTTGATATTCTTGGTTTAACTGGACATAACTAAAAACAAAAAATTGCTGCATATTTAAAAGTTGTTTCAGATTATTATCATCATCATCAACAGGTTATTATGAAAATGTAAGATTTCATGCATAAGAAGTTATTATTATGATTATGATTATTATTATTTTACCATGAATACTAGGGATGTAACATTACACAATTACACATTACGGTTTGGTAAATTGCTTTTTTTTTTTTTAAATTAAACAGTAGTTTAATGAACAAATTGTGCCTCTGTCTTTAAATTTATTTAATTACAATTAAAAGTTTCTTAAGGATAAAAAAAATGATCTCTGCTAATGCTGTAAACTATATAGCGAGCCCTTACTTGCATTTTACTATAATATTAAAGGTTCAGAGCCCAAATTATTAGCTTATATTCAGTTGCTATTTATTTTTTGATATAATAATCAACAGTCAAAAAACAAATTGTATGCAAATAAAGCAGTTTTTGCATTAAAGGTGCCCTAGAATCAAAAATTGAATTTACCTTGGCATAGTTGAATAACAAGAGTTCAGTACATGGAAATGACATACAGTGAGTCTCAAACTCCATTGTTTCCTCCTCCTTATGTAAATCTCATTTGTTTAAAAGACCTCCGAAGAACAGGCGAATCTCAACATAACACCGACTGGATCATTAATATGTACGCCCCCAATATTTGCATATGCTAGCCCATGTTCAAGGCATTACACAAGGGCAGGACATCTGGATCTGTGCATAGCTGAATCAACAGACTAGGTAAGCAAGCAAGGACAATAGCGAAAAATGGCAGATGGAGCAATAATAACTGACATGATCCATGATATCATGATATTTTTTGTGATATTTGTGAATTGTCTTTCTAAATGTTTCGTTAGCATGTTGCTAAGGTACTGTTAAATGTGGTTAAAGTTACCATCGTTTCTTACTGTATTCACAGAGACAAGAGCCGTCGCTAGTTTCATTTTTAAACACTTGCAGTCTGTATAATTCATAAACACAACTTCATTCTTTATAAATCTCTCCAACAGTGTGTAATGTTAGCTTTAGCCACGGAGCACTATCAAACTCATTCAGAATCAAATGTAAACATCCAAATAAATACAATACTCACATGATCCGACGCATGCATGCAGCATGCATGACGAACATCTTGTAAAGATCCATTTGAGGGTTATATTAGCTGTGTGAACTTTGTAAATATAGTCGATAGCTGGGGGGGGGATGGGGCAGGGAGCGCGCTATTTAAAGGGGCCGCAGCCTGGATCAGTGCATAGTTAATGATGCCCCAAAATAGGCAGTTAAAAAAAATGAATTAAAAAAAATCTATGGGGTATTTTGAGCTAAAACTTCACAGACACATTCAGGGAACACCTTAGACTTATATTACATCTTGTAAAAACTAGTTCTAGGGCACCTTTAACTTCTAAATCTAATTATAAAATTATGTTTTTACTCCAGTTCGTTGTTGAAATATAATCATTTGTCATTTTCATGACAGATTTATTTAAACATACATTAAATAATCAAGACACCACTAACTAGTTAAGTAAAATATAATGAATATATAAGCTAATAGAGTGCATATATTTAGCAAGAGTTCATTTCTCTGACGAACTAAGAAGCTGTGGACTCGCCGGAGGTAAATGCTAACATCATGTGACACAGGGTTTACATTTTACAAGCTGTTTTATTGACGGTTTCTTCGGTACGCCATGAGAGTATCACGGTTCATACCTTGGGTGGTGTATCACATTTTTTTGGTTTGGTTTGAATATCGTTACACTCCTAATGAATACAATTAATAATTTTGATATAGTAATAAATAAAAATTGCAGTATTTTTAAAAGTAGTTTCAGATTATTATTATTTATTTATTATTTAAAAAATTGAATATAATAATATTAATAATGAGTTAAATAATGTTTATTATTATTTATTAATATTATTATTTTACCATTAATACAAATATATATATATACACATGATTGTTATATAATCTTATTAAAGTTTAATCTGATAAAATGGGTTTTATAATATAACAATAATAATAATAATAATAATAATTATTATTATTATTATTAACAACAACAACATTATTATTATTATTATTATTGTTATTGTTATTAATTATAATATTAATAATTTTACAGCTTCACGGAGAAGGATTAATACAACCGTTAGCTGTTCTATCAAATGTCCCAAAACTCCAATACACTGGCCCCGAACTATTCTCATTGTCCTTTTTTTAATACGTTTCAGATGTTTCACATATTTCTCTGAAAAACAAAAACAACAGGTTTCTGGTTACTCAAGAGACCCCCAAACCTGACCCGCCTTCAGCACTCTTATATAACAACGAGGTTGCCACCATCATGGCTTCCTGCCAAAACATTAACAACCAAGCAGGTTGTCTATGAAAGCAGAAGCATGCTGGTCCTAAAAACCCCTCAGAAGCCTCAGTTCACCTCATACTCTGAGCTGAATGCAAAATTCTCAGAATGCGGGTTTGGTCCATGAAACTTCTCTGAGGACGCATGAATTAAACTGGTTTCCAAGTAGATGGCTAATTACACTCAACCCAATCCAGCCCCTGATGAGATCCCATTTTCTGCCCAGCACACTTCAAAGTGCTCAGAAAAGAGTGGGAAAATTGACATGGCATGCTGTGAATCAATGGACATTTATGGACTTTTTGTCCACTATCGATGCTCCTAGTCTTTGCGACCTGTGGTTATTTGTAAAATGTTTGGAAATTTTCAAAAGGACAAAATCTTTAGCGCTCTCAATTTTGTGCCACCGTTTCCTCTTAGTAACAGATGCATAACCCTCACTTTTGACCAAATAATGCTGTGGAAGAACTTTTCGGGAAGTGGTAATGTACAAATGGCAATTCATAAAATCATCAAGTTTGTCCCTGTTTACGCTGAAAGCATGACAAAATGCTTTCTGTCTGCTTTAAAACACCCTGACAGAACCATTTCCCCATCGACTGCTGTCTGAAGATGAGGAATGTTCTCTAAATAAGATATTACTCTGTGGGCTGAGAGATCTCCTTAGACAACATTTGAAATGAGTCCCAATTACATCTGCATTTGATCCAAACAGGCAGAGGAAAACAAAACTCTTGCAACTGCATAAACGCATTCAGATTCAACCGCACTCAGAAATGTCAGATTCGAAACCTAGAGACTTGCTTCAAAATTAAGATTGATTCGTCCCAATTTAGATGGTCATGTGATCTAAATATGATAAATATGGTTCAGAAATATAAAAACTTAAAAAGGGATAGTTCACTCAAAAATAAACATTCTGCCATCACACACACTTTTTTTGTGAAACACAAAAGGAGACATTTTGCAGTCTTTATGCAGCCTTTTTCTGTATTGAAACAAAACGACAAAAAAGCATCATAGGAGTATCAAAAGTAGGCCATATGAATTCTGAATGCTGAAATCTAATTTGTTGTAACAGAGTTCAACATTTACACCTCAATTTGAGTTCTGTGACTTCAGAAGACATGAAATATAGAGTCTAAACTACTTTTATTGTTATTTTATGGTGTTTTTTTTTATTATTATTTTTGAACACATAAGATCACATAAAATGATATATTATGGGGCTGAGTAAATAATGATAGAATTGTCATTTTTTGTTCAACTATTCATTTAAAATACAGGATATATATATATATATATATATATATATATATATATATATATATATATATATATATATATATATATATATATATATATATATATATATATATATATATGATGTTATATGGGCCTTGAATAAATTCTAAAGCAATCAAAGTCAAGAGTATTAGTATGCAATGCTAGTTTTTCCCCTCAGAATAGTTTGAGGATGAACATCATGTTCCCAGCTCAGTGAATTCCCAGCAGGGGAAGAGTGCCATCTTTGGGTAATGACAGAATGAATCTGCCTTACCATACTCTCAACATTGTTCCCAATACAGGGATATCGGTATATAAATTTAAAGCTGAAATGTGTACTTTTTATGTAAAAAAAAAACACACAAAAATGTATCCTGTTCCAGCTTAATAAATAAGTTATTAAAAGGTAGATTTCCCTGAACAACTCTGTGTGGCGTTTAGAAAACATTAAGACGGTTTGAAAATTCCGACCAGCCTGACATAGCAACAGTCAAGCCAATGATGTGAGTTTAGGGGCGGAGCTATTTGCTTGTTTGACCAATGACAAATGAAGGGAGTGTTCTAAAAACCTTTTGAAAACAGTCATTATGTTTGCTTTTTTTGGTACTGCTGGAGGCACAAAAAAATGACACAAAAAGCTAAGACTTTTTAAAATGTAATAATGTAACAGTTAATGAATTGTATGAAGGTTTCTGCTTCAGTAATTCAATGTTAAACTCTCTGACCAGAATTCCGGCAAACAGAGTAAAGCTTTAAATGTGATAAACATCCTGTGGTGGCATTATAATCACATAAAAGTCGCTCGGTTTCGCAGCATCAAAACCTCATATGAACAGCTAAAGGCGCTGAACCTTCTACTGGCCTATCAAACGTATAAAAGCCAAAGAACACAGCAGGGTGAGTGTTTGATCGAGAAGTTGGCTGAAATAAATACTTTCTTTCCCCCTGGTGCATCAAAATAAAGACCATACATAAAAGTAAAGAGGAGTTACCTAACTAGAGTCTAGATGATAGCCTCCGCTGGGTCTGTGTCAAAAGGCTCTTGGTGTTGAGCACCGCATTAAAGTATATCAGACGATTGCGTCCATGCCAATTACTTGCGATGACAGAAACCCTTAAAAGGCCTTTTGACAGAGTGGGCTCATTATCCAGAGGAGGATTCCTCTTGAGTTAGTATACTCAGAGCAGCTGGGTTTAAGGTCAAGGAGATCTGTGGCAGATTAGAGATGGACCAAAATGGTCCAATTAGCAATTTTGAGCGCTACAGATGTCTTCGTCTGGATAGAGAACATCTCAGTGGCAATTTTCTGAAAGAATGTGATATTTTTCGTCAAGGATTTGGAAACCTGAGTGGATACGAGGACTCAACATGACACCCATGGAACAGCAGAGGTCTGCAGGCTCAACTGATTGACATCAACATGATGTTCTGTCACAAAAAAAACATCACATCTGACAAATTTCAGCTAATAGATGGACTTCTCAGACATTTTAGGCCATTTTCAAGAATTTCACCAGCTGAGCTGCAAAAATGAAGCTTAATACTAGAAATGCAACAAAATGCAATTTTGGCTGATATAAAAAGCCAATAATTCTTTTGATAATACAGCCAATAACTGATAAATGGCCAATGTTAAATATCATTTTAATACAAAATAGTTTTTTTAATCAGCAATTTTATATGTTAAGTGAATTTAGGCATCACAACATTATAACTAAAAGTGTGTAAAACAGATTTTCATTTTGAGGCTGAAGAATAATATCTAAACCTCAAGAGAAAGATTATATAATATAATATTAAATAATATTATATAATAATAATAATAAAATTCTGGCTGATACAGATAAGCTGATAATTATTGAAATGTACGGTAACAGTTAAATGACCAATAATAAAAATATAACCCTTTTTGGTCTAAATAAATTAAAATACACTAAAAACTAAAATTGTTTTAAACGCTACAAGTTCATTTTGCCACAACAAAATTATAATGTACAGTACAGTATAATATTTGATTTGCTAAAGATTATACATTTACACTAAGTGAAAATATCAGTATTTTCTTTGCAGATGCTATATATAGCATATACTTAGTGTAAATATTCAGTGTATATGACTATATTTATTAATATCATAAATGGATGCTGCCTTATTGGGACACTACTTATCCTACTCCTACCCATTAAATACTTTATTCCCACAATTAAATACCCGTTAAGCAGAAAGTATACTTCATTTTTTACATATCTCATATCATACACAGTCGATCACACAGCTTTGCAAAGTATACTTCATTTGACTCGTACGCAGGCATTCGACACATGCAGTTTTGAGCAATCTCTCGTCATGATTTTCAACCCATGTAAATATTTTTGTATTCTTTCAAGCTAGAGTTGTACAACTGAGGGTACTTTTTAACCTCTTCGCACAATCTCTCATCTATGTAGGCCTCCATTGTTGCTGTAGCTTGCATGCGTTACGGTCTGTTCTGTTTATGCAGGTTTTCTTCGACTACCTTGTGAATCGACGCCCCCAGGGCACGGTTGCCACCTTGTGGATAAACTAATTACTGCAAAAAAATTAAAAGTACAAAGTAACAAAAATCCGGTGTCATGACAAATCAGGTCCTCCCTCAAAATTGGGTCTCCCCAAACTGTCAGTTAATAATTATCCTGAGAACACTATATTGCCAAACGTTTTAAGACGCCTGCCTTTACGTGCATATGAACATCCCATTCTTAATCCGTAGGGTTTAATATGGAGTTGGCCCACCCTTTGCAGCTATAACAGCCTCAAATATTCTGGGAAGGCTTTCAACAAGGTTTAGTAGTGTGTTTATGGGAATTTTTGACCATTCTTCTAGAAGCGCATTTGTGAGGTCAGGTAGTGATGTTGGGGAGAAGGCCTGGCTCACAGTCTCCGCTCTAATTCATCCCAAAGGTATTCTGTCTGATTGAGGTCAGGATTCTGTGCAGTCCAGTCAAGTTTCTCCACACCAAACTCGCTCATCCATGTCTTTATGGACTTTGCTTTGTGCACTGGTGTGCAGTCATGTTGGAAGAGGAAGGGGCCGTCCCTAAAATGTTCCAACAAAGTTGGGAGCATGAAATTGTCCAAAATGTCTTGGTATGCTGAAGCATTAAGAGTTCCTTTCACTGGAACTAAGGGGCCAAGGCCAACCCCTGACAAACAACCCCACACCATAATCCACCCTCCACCAAACTTTACATTTGGCTCAATGCAGTCAGGCAAGTACCGTTCTCCTGGCAACCTCCAAACCCAGACTCGTCCATCTGATTGCCAGACAGAGGAGCGTGATTCGTCACTCCAGAAAACACGTCTGCACTGCTCTAGAGTCCAGTGGTGGTGTTCTTTACACCACTGCATCCGACGCTTTGCATTGCACTTGGTGTTGTAAGGCTTGGATGCAGCTGCTCGGCCATGGAAACCCATTCCATGAAGCTCTCTACGCACTGTTCTTGAGCTAATCTGAAGGCCACACCAAGTTTGGAGGTCTGTAGCTATTGACTCTGCAGAAAGTTGGCGACTTCTGCACACTGTGCGCCTCAGAGCCCTGCTCTGTGATTTTACGTGGCCTCCCACTTTGTGGCTGAGTTGCTGTTGTTCCCAATTGCTTCCACTTTGTTATGATACCACTAACAGTTGACCATGGAATATTTAGTAGTGAGGAAATTTCACAAATTGACTTATTGCACAGGTGGCAACCTATCACGGTACCACGCTTGAATTCACTGAGCTCCTGAGAGCGACCCATTCTTTCACAAATGCTTGTAGAAGCAGTCTGCATGCCTAGACGCTTAATTTTATACACCTGTGGCCATGGAAGTGATTGGAACACATGAATTCAATGATTTGGAGGGGTGTCCCAATACTTTTGGCAATATAGTGTTTAATTTAAAATATGCATAGCTTACTATATAATGCATATGAAAACACATTAGTGCATAATCAAACAAACTGAATGCAATTTCTCACACTTGATGAACTGTTAATTAATGAATAGTCTAATAATAATAGCCTATTAAATGAATAATTGAACATCATTAATTTGTTTTTTTTATAACTTAAATATTTGGACATTTAACACTTAATTTAACACATAATTACATTAAAGGGTAAGTGTAAATGTGTGTATAAACTAAGCTAACGGGTTAATTGCTTATCTGTATGCTATGCTAGTATATGCTAGTCATTATAACATGGTTGAAACAGTATTTATCATAACATGATTTTGTAGGAATTGTAATCAGGCGCTAAAGAGAGTACCTATTAAAAGCAATTTGAACCAATGGGATCGCTTGGGGTCCTAAAGGAGACCCGATTTCACAGGCGGAAATTGATGGCGAAATTCGAGTCACACATACTGTACGCGGACCCTCGCGTACGCGTAAAACGTTTGGCCTGTAGGCGCTTCATTCCAATTTTCAAAAAAAAAAAAAAATGTTTTCATTTTTATTTAAAATAAACACCTCTCCAAGCTGATAAGGAAAAAGGGAGAAGAATAAGCTCGGAAAAAAGCAGATTCGAACTCGGGTCGGTCGCGTAAAAAGCTAACGCCACCCGATTTTCTCTCCACACCACTGCTCCTGTTATCAGCGGGATTTCTTTCATAATGTTGTCTGGCTCGATCAGACATTGGTGGGTGGAGTTAGTGTAAACAGTCTCTGCCAACAAGTCAGGCTATTTGCACTTGGTGTAAATAGACACTAAATAAAAATTTAATATCTCTAAAATTGCCTGTTAAATGAAATATCCTGCATCCCTAACAGTGCCGATATATAGCATCCCTACTTTACACCATACCACAACAACGCACAATACAATAAAATGCAAAAAAAAGTGTTGAGCACTGCATTAGCCAGCTATTACAAACAAAAGAAAATTTTTTCAGTCACTTGGTTTCTCCAGTTTCTGCAGTGTCGCGCTGGGTCGCTTCGCCCACAGTGAAATGTGACATAATGGCTCACACGTTTAGGACAATATGCGGCTTAAATGCGGCTACTCACAGAACTGACACAATGTCCCCTCGCTGTACTTGGTAGTTCCTCACACTCCAGCGGTTGAGCAGCACAACATCAGGTGACGTCTCTCCATCTGGGTTTAAGGACGGCTGGAAAAGATCCAAACCACATGATATTTAAGAGCCTACATGGTTCGTAAACTCTAGTCTCTAGAAGAGTTGTGACAGATTAGAAACTTTTAAGTTGTATAATTTTTTCTTTTTGGTCTGTGATTTATTGCTTTAATCCTCCATTCCACACAAACTTCCAAAACTACCATAACTCTAAGAATAAACTCAGTGGCAGCGACTTTGCTTTAATTTAGTTCTTTAAAAGAATCGCTCTGTTCTTCATTCTGCCTTTCGACTGAAGGATAAAAATAACGTCTACAAGTTAACTTCAAAACAGAATTTGTTTTTCTCTTAACTCTTTTGTGGTGGTATATCAAACAACTTGTGTGTGACGAACCTTCTCATGCATGCAAGTCAACGACTGACTTGATACACGGGCCTCCAATGAATCATTAGGGGAGATCTCGATGAGCCATTTCACGCTTGCTGGGATAATTGACAGAAATATCTCTTATCTGTCCTTCTAAAATAAATATCCCGACGAGCGTTCCTGCCTAGAGAATTTATCTGTCACAGCTGGGCGCTCTATCTTTTTTATTCAGACACATTTTCTCATTCTGTATTGGTGTCAGCTTTCAGCATTGTCCATGGAGTGACTTATTTGGATTCAAAGGCCGTGGATGGGCCGGGAAAAGCCATTAGCAAATTTATAACACTATGAACCGAGATAGAAAACCATACTCCAAAAGGAAAACAAAAACAACAACACCGTTTTGGTTAGTTCGTGTTCATTAGGTACATAATGAAGCAGTACTTCTGTTTGGTGAGCATGGTGTATTCAGATGGTTTTCTCTCATTATTAGAGGTGTCTTTTATTGTGGTCTTAGTGCTATTAGTGCAATGTTTAGGACATTTGGTTTGATTGAGCCCTAATGCAAAGTCCTAATATAAGAAAAAGTTTATTAATGTTCAACTAGAGGAGCTTGTTAAAGTAAAGTTCTCTTACTATTTCTTAGGGCTGGGCAATATATTGAATAGTCATCATATATTTGGCTATTTTTATGGTATTATAAAACTCAAATAACTGTGAATATGGTCATGACTTTAATGTGCTTTTATTGGCTATTAAGCTCCCTAAACTGTCACTTTAACATAACTTCCTCAAAAATAAGCATAGATGTTTTAATATTGCAATACAATATATTTTTAAAACACTCTGGTCCTCTTTGGTTAAAAAAGTTTACATTTTACACAGTAGCTATATGAACACCGAAACAAAAATCATTAACATGATAAGTTAAAGGGTCGAAAAAACAGTCACACTTGGCTCCTTCGCAGTCAAAAATGACCGATGTGGGAAATTAAAGGGAAATATGTAAAAATATGAAAACTCAAAGAATCTTTTGGTGGTATAAACTACAATTCAACCACTGTGCTGAAAAAAGTGCACATCAATGAAGGGGTGATACTAAAATATCAAGAGTGCAAAATAGACACATACAGCCAATCATACACACACACACATATATGAAGTTTTTTCAAATGTGTGAAATAAAATCAGTAATTCAGCCACAAAGCAGTAAAAAACTAACAGCAAGGAAGAGTTTACACAAGAGTACAAAACAGACACACCCACTCAAACACACACACACAGAGACACACACACACAACACACTATTATACACACAAATGAACTGGTGTGGCTGTAATAATATGGTAAAATTGAGCCAAAAGACTCAAATAAGAGGTTGAAATCAGATAAAAACAAGCTGTGAAAAGATACCTGTTCATTTTTGTTACATTTTTATTGAATTTTAATGTTGTGTGTATCAAAATGCCCTCCTCTGTGTTCAGGTTTGACTGTAGTAAAATTAATGCAAAAACTGACACTTCAAATCAACATTTAAAAAAAAAAAAATCTAAACCTTGACAAAAAGTAGTCTTTGAGAATGTATAAGTATAAATCCATATCCACAACTTAATAAAAATAAGTATTTATGTCTAAAAACCACTAGAGAACTTATAAGCCACTTTATATTGAACTACATAGGAATCTAGTGTTTACACCATGGCATTACACACGTTTTTCTTTTTTTACTCCCAACAAATGGCACTAATCTACATTAAAAAAATTGGATTTAAAATACATTGTCTATTTTAACAAGGAATATTGCTTTAACTGAAAAATAATTAAAAAATATATCAGAAAAAAATTGTGTATTTTTTCAAAGGGGAAAAATAGCTAATAAAAATTGTACAGTATTGCACAGTATCATAAAATACCCTTAAAAGTTTAAATAATAATAATAAAAAATATTATTGAACAAAAATACCAAGATTTATCAATGTCCAAAATTAAGTATATTAAGTATATTAAGTCCTATGACAATAAGATTTTTTTTTTTACTTTGGTGGCCTTTTGTATATAAATTATTAAATAGAAATAGGGTAGATGGGGAAAGAAAACCACTATGGTGACAAATCTAGGACTCAAACCTGCATCGCCAAAGAGAGCACCACAGCTCAAAGTGCCAAAAAATTAAGTTGTCTCATAAGAAAAATGCACATCTTTTGCAAACTTTCAGCAAAACTAGAATAAACCAGATTCATCAAAACAACAGTTACCAAGAATAGTTCAATAAAGTGGAAAAAGGACATCTCACCTGCATTGAGGCACCTTCTACGCGCGCCACATAGGCAAGACGATCTAAAACAGTCACTGTCACGGGGACGGCTACAAAGAAGCCACTAACAAATGCTTTGAAGTATCTTCGCCCAAAGCCCGTCTGAGTCATTGCCTGAAGAGAGAGAGAAAATAAAAAGAGAAAATGACCTTGGCTTGTTCAAAGAGTCTGGTAATATCTTACACGGATGTTTTTGTTGTTTATCTATTGCGAAAAAGTCTCTCCACAGGAAAAAGGCATGTTTCAAGGATATGTTGGATGGCTAAACTCACAAAGAGAACAAAAGTACCAAAAGCAGACCAGATAACCACACTTAAGCGTAAACCATCTCGTTTTGAATCAAATTGCAAGGGACTAGAGAGGTCAAAACAAAGAAAACTCTCATAAAGCATCAATTTAAATAATGAGTTTAGTAATTGCACCTATCTGTAGCCATCTGTAGAGCGTATTCGCAATGACAAAACTCTGTAGACCCAAAGCATTAGGGCAGAAAACCCACTGAGGCATTGAAATTGAATCTGACAAGAGCACGCTTGCTCTAATACCATTAATTGATAGTGTGTGATGCTTTTTTTGGAGGTACACGGCATGCAATTATGGCTCTCATTCATTTTATAGTTCACCATAGTAACAAAAAGACGAAGAGCAGCTTGTACTATTTTCCCAAAAAACCCTCAAGGTCTCCCGCAGCAACTTTGCAGACTTACTAGTAAGCACTTGAAGGAAGTCTTGAAGCCATTTGCTCACAGAGGGTATTCAAGAGGCTCAAAAATCAGAGACTACAACAACTTAGCAGAGAATCTAGGAGATGTGAGGGTGAAAAAAATGCTGAGCGAATCATAACGCAGTGCAGGCAGGATTTGTCAGGGTTGCACTGCTGTGAGCCAGATCCGGCTCAAACAGGGAAAATTACAAAAACCTCTTTTGTGGTGGCAAAAAAGACACCTTCCTGACTCTGCTGCGTATGTAGTCTAGCCGAGGCAGCAACACTATCAATATAATACAAACACTGACTATTTAAAATTTGCATGTAACAGCATTCGCAAACCATTTTACTACTATGTAGGCTTACCTTCAGCTCAAACAGTAGGTTGTGGTACTAGCAACACCAAGGTCATGGGTTTGATTTCCAGGGAAAGGAAGAACTGGTCAAATGTAAATGCACACCTTGAATGCAATGCAAGTTGCTTTGGATAAAAACATCTGCCAAATGCATAAACATAAACTTCTGTAACATCTTAACTTCGCAATTATGAGAAATAACGCCGCAACTGTGAGAAATTAATTCAAAACTGTGAAATTACTACATTCTCTATCGACACCTGTGGTCAAAACATAAGGGACAAAACATGTCCTATACACAAAAGCCTTCTTTATGTTAAAATTTGGATACTCAGGACATTCATTGCTTTTATTTTTAAATAATTTTGTTAGTATTATTTTAAATACAAACCCGATTCCAAAAAAGTTGGGACACTGTACAAATTGTGAATAAAAAAGGAATGCAATAATTTACAAATCTCATAAACTTATATTTTATTCACAATAGAATATAGATAACATATCAAATGTTGAAAGTGAGACATTTTGAAATGTCATGCCAAATATTGGCTCATTTTGGATTTCATGAGAGCTACACATTCCAAAAAAGTTGGGACAGGTAGCAGTAAGAGGCTGGAAACGTTAAATGTACATATAAGGAACTGCTGGAGGACCAATTTACAACTTATTAGGTCAATTGGCAACATGATTGGGTATAAAAAGAGCCTCTCAGAGTGGCAGTGTCTCTCAGAAGTCAAGATGGGCAGAGGATCACCAATTCCCCCAATGCTGCGGCAAGAAATAGTGGAGCAATATCAGAAAGGAGTTTCTCAGAGAAAAATTGCAAAGAGTTTGGAGTTATCATCATCTACAGTGCATAATATCATCCAAAGATTCAGAGAATCTGGAACAATCTCTGTGCGTAAGGGTCAAGGCCGGAAATCCATACTGGATGCCCGTGATCTTCGGGCCCTTAGACGGCACTGCATCACATACAGGAATGCTACTGTAATGGAAATCACAACACGGGCTCAGGAATACTTCCAGAAAACATTGTCGGTGAACACAATCCACTGTGCCATTCGCCGTTGCCGGCTAAAACTCTGTAGGTCAAAAAAGAAGCCATATCTAAACATGATCCAGAAGCGTAGGTGTTTTCTCTGGGCTCATTTAAAATGGACTGTGGCAAAGTGGAAAACTGTTCTGTGGTCAGACGAATCAAAAGTTGAAGTTCTTTTTGGAAAACAGGGACGCCATGTCATCTGGACTAAAGAGGACAAGGACAACCCAAGTTGTTATCAGCGCTCAGTTCAGAAGCCTGCATCTCTGATGGTATGGGGTTGCATGAGTGCGTGTGGCATGGGCAGCTTACACATCTGGAAAGGCACCATCAATGCTGAAAGGTATATCCAAGTTCTAGAACAACATATGCTCCCATCCAGACGTCGTCTCTTTTAGGGAAGACCTTGCATTTTCCAACATGACAATGCCAGACCACATACTGCATCAATTACAACATCATGGCTGCGTAGAAGAAGGATCCGGGTACTGAATTGGCCAGCCTGCAGTCCAGATCTTTCACCCATAGAAAACATTGGGCACATCATAAAGAGGAAGATGCGACAAAGAAGACCTAAGACAGTTGAGCAACTAGAAGCCTGTATTAGACAAGAATGGGACAACATTCCTATTCCTAAACTTGAGCAACTTGTCTCCTCAGTCCCCAGACGTTTGCAGACTGTTATAAAAAGGAGAGGGGATGCCACACAGTAGTAAACATGGCCTTGTCCCAACTTTTTTGAGATGTGTTGATGCCATGAAATTTAAAATCAACTTATTTTTCCCTTAAAATTATACATTTTCTCAGTTTAAACATTTGATATGTCATCTATGTTGTATTCTGAATAGAATATTGAAATTTTAAACGTCCACATCATTGCATTCTGTTTTTATTCTCAATTTGTACAGTGTCCCAAGTTTTTTGGAATTGGGTTTGTACATGATCTATACTTGGAAAATACATGTAATTTAACCTGTCCTCAGCATGAGATCACAATGTAAAATTGCCAAACAACGTGTTTAAAAATGCAACAAATTCAAAAATATACATTTAAATTGAAAGGCAGAGAATTGTAATATATCAAATAATACAAAAAGTAAGTCTTGAAAAAAATTTTCCATAAAAAAAATGCCTATCAAAGCTGTGTCCTCACTTTGCGTCAATTCCGTCCGAATTTTTTATAATTCTAAATAAATCAGGCAATGTCATGGTCAACTTCATCTCTGAGGACACTTTTCCTTTTTCCTGCTCATTGTGGATCTCACAGTAGGACACATAGTCCTGGAGGTTTTATATTTTTTAAATTTTATACAAACAATGTTGAAGTCTCTGCGGTCACAGCTTTAACACGTCAACTCCGTCACCCCAGTGTATTAGTTTCTGTAAATCGTGGGATAAATTTTGTCTTAATAAACATATCAAAAATGCCATCTACAACTGAGAAAGAAAACAAAATTGCTCCACTGCACAACATGTGGTTAAGGTGGAAAAATATTCAGTTTTGTCAACTCAGACGTCAACTTTGTCAGGTTTTATGTCTGATGATTGACAAGTGCTCTCAAAAAGTCTATATAATATTAATGGTTTTTTTTTGTTGTTTTTTTTTGCATATGGGGAATTCCTCTAATGTTGTTTCATGATTCTATTTACATATACTGTATATTTGGCCCCAGCTGGACTGTCAACAGCATCAGTATTTGTCAGCTTCATCAGTTTTGTCAGCTCCGTCAGTATTCGTCAACTCCGTCAGTATTCGTCAACTCCGTCAGTATTCGTCAACTCCGCCAGTTGTTGTCAACTCCTCCAGTTGTTGTCAACCCCGCCAGTTGTTGTCAACTCTGTCAGTATTCGTCAACTCTGTCAGTTGTTGTCAACTCCGTCAGTATTCGTCAACTCCGCCAGTATTCGTCAACTCCGTCAGTATTCGTCAACTCCGTCAGTATTCGTCAACTCCGCCAGTATTCGTCAACTCCTGCCAGTTGTTGTCAACTCTGTCAGTTGTTGTCAACTCCGTCAGTATTCGTCAACTCCGTCAGTATTCGTCAACTGTCAGTTGTTGTCAACTCTGTCAGTTGTTGTCAACTCCGTCAGTATTCGTCAACTCCGTCAGTATTCGTCAACTGTCAGTTGTTGTCAACTCTGTCAGTTGTTGTCAACTCTGTCAGTTGTTGTCAACTCCGTCAGTTGTTGTCAACTCCGTCAGTATTCGTCAACTCTGTCAGTTGTTGTCAACTCTGTCAGTTGTCAACTCCATCAGTTGTTGTCAACTCCGTCAGTTTTTGTCAGCTCCGCCAGTATTCGTCAACTCCGTCAGTATTTGTCAACTCCGTCAGTTTTTGTCAGCTCCGTCAGTATTTGCCAACTCCGCCAGTTTTTGTCAACTCCGTCAGTTGTTTCAACTCCGTCAGTATTTGTCAGCTCCGTCAGTATTTGTCAACTTCGTCAGTTTTTGTCAACTCTGCATCAGTTTTTGTCAACTCCACGTCAGTATATGCCAACTTCATCAGTTTTTGTCAACTCCGTCAGTTTTTATCAACTCGTTGTTGGATGGACCTCCATAGTATGGAGAAAAAAAGAAAAAAAAGTCAATGGGTGCCCTCAACTGTTTGGTAGCCGAAATTCTTCAAAATGTCTTCTCTTGTGTTCAACAAAAGAAAGAAACTCATACAGGTTTGGAACAGCTTGAAGGGGAGTAAATGATGACAGAATTTTCATTTTTGGGTGAACTATCCATTTAAGAAAGTAAAGAGGGTAAATTTTGATTTCACGTCTTCATCTACCAGATTCTCTGATGTGTCTTACCCTGCGCTGGAACTTCTTGTAATGTTAAGTATTCATTCACTTAGTTCGTGAAGAGATGCATCTAGCACAAGAGTGCGACTAATGAACTATTATGACAACGAGCGGCTAAATTATCCATGATGTTCAGGGCAGACCTGCCAAGTGCCAGCTGTCAGGTTGCTCTAACAATAATCCCTCACCAGCACATACAATGAGAGACTGCCAATCACCCCGGAGCCACACAACACATGACAGCCTTTTAAAAACTTCTATTTTTACTAGTCCCTCCACTAAGCCACAATCCTATATTTTTTAATTCAGGTTACAGACAGAGAGCGACACAATGGTGCAATGCCCAGACCGAGGCTTTACATAGATGGTTGGCACATGGTTCTCAAAGGTGTGTAAAATGGAGCATCTAATAGTTTATTCTTAAAAACGGGCAGATGGGAGAATCTAGGACTGGTGCGCAGTGATCAAAAGAAAGCGTCGAGTTCATTTTTCATCAAAGGCTTTTTCAGTTTAAGAATCGAGAATATTTTCCACCATTTTCCATGTGCTACGGACAGAAATAAAACCGTGAGCAATAAAAACCAAGGTTGGCACAGCAGGTGTGCAACATAGATGGATTTTTTGTGGCCGAGCCCAATTAAAGATGTGTTTCTAGAGTTGAAAGCAAATGCCTCTGTAATATTAGGTGACCGTTCCACACAGCTGCGAAACGGTGGTGGTCTCATGCCAGCAGAATCAATTTATCATATGCTTCCCGTTTATAACTTCTAACCCATTTATCCTGCAAGTAATACTGTCAAATATGCCAACTGCCTAATGTAAAACTGTAGCCAGGTACCTTTGTTTATGCATACCTGAGCGTAACCATTTTAATTGCACTAGTCATCAAATATGTCAAAAAAAGCTTAGTGAACTCGCTGCTTTAGGGTAATTTGAAACTGCAATGACAGATTTCCACTCTTGACAAGGCAATTTTCGGGTTTCCTTGATGCATGGGCCTATTTTAACAGTGCATTTCACAACACGGTGCTGACAGACCGAATCTGATTACATTATCTCAATGTCTGCACCTGTAAGTATGATTTCAGCTGGAATGCTTGACCATTAGTCTGCATCACAGCAGTGGTGAGATTAATGATGTGCTGCAGACAGCTGTAGACAGCTGTAGACAAGCAGACAAAAAGAATGAGACTGACTCACAATATCCTATGATAACACTTTTTAAAACTGTTTATAATATGCACTAGAACTGAAACTTTGATTGATTTTAAGGTTCACATGCATCTTAAAAGCCTTTGCATTATGCTGAAAATAGTTTTACAAGTAAATATATGTATGAACAAATTATTTTTTTTTAAGAAGTCTCTTATGATCACCAAGGCTGCATTTATTTAATCAAAAATAAAGTAAAAAGATAATATTGCAAATTATTATTACAAATGATAGGAAATGTTTTTTTATTTTTTTTATTTGAATATATTTTATGTAATTTATTCCTGTGATGCAAAGCTGAATTTTCAGCATCATTACTCAGTCTTCAGAGTCACATGATCCTTCAGAAATCATTCTAATATGCTGATTTGCTGCACAAGAAACATTATTATTATCAATGTTGAATGTATGTGCTGCTTAATATTTTTGTGGAAATATACTTTTTTCAGGATTCTTTGATGAACAGAAAGTTCAATGAAAAGCATTTATTTGTATTTATTAAAAATAGCAATGTTTTCAACATTTATAATAAGAAATATATATATATATTATTTTAAATATATTTTAATTAATTTTGTATAACATTTATTATATATACACATATATTATACATACATATCTATCTATCTATTTTATATATATATATATATATATATATATATATATATATATATATATATATATATATATATATAAATTAAATACTATTTTAATGTAAACAACCATTTTATACTGCAAAGCCAAAAACGTTTTCACAAGTTAGGCTACTGATTAGAAATTCAAAATAATCCTATTCATTAGGGCAGCTTTGTTAATGAATTAACCTAGAAACTAAATCCAGCATTCATATGGGAGAATGGCCTCTTTTTATATCAGTATCTTCACGTGTTGGCAATATATGAGCTATATATCGCAAAAATTAAAAGATGCTGATCTTTACTCCTGAACTGAGTGACTGTGAACAATCAATGGCTTTGTCTGAATACATTATAAGCTGCCTTGCATACAAAGAAGCATAAACACATTTGGGACAATTAACATTTGGGCATCATAGGCTGGTTTCAAGTCACCATTAAATCAAAATTGATGAATTTTTAATGTAAGATTGCATTGTTAATTATAAATTATTTATCTGTGCACATCATTATTTGTTAAAATTCTCATAATCATTAATCAAAATATCATTTTGACATCTCTTCTCTAATGATGTGTTTAATGGCGTGAGGGCCGGACAATTTGTCACTCACATGAGATCGACCAATAGCAAATCACAACCATCCAATCAATTAACGATGGACAAAATCAAGTCCCGTCCTACATTTTTTCTTGTTTGAGAGGTTCACTTGGGTATACGTTACAATGGGGAAGAAAAGACTATCGCAACTTCATTTCATGCTTTAAATGCAATAACTTAGTTAGGAATGGATTACTAACACACTGCTTACACGCACAATATACAGTGCATACTGTCTACTACTTAAAAAAATAGAATGAAACATTACACATAGGCCTATACAACAACAAACTATTTAAAAGTTATTATACTGTATCACCACATGACCTTTTTACAAAGCATGTGTGTAGGGCTGGGCGATATATCGCATACAATTGTCACGCGCAATTCGTCAGTAAAGCCGGTTCCCTGATTACCGCTAAATCGCCATCACCTGCTTTCAAATGGAGTGGCATTTAATAGACAGAACCGTAGTTCACTGACAAGCTACGCAATATCGCGTTCATTATCGAAGGCGATAATGAATGCGATATTGCGTAGCTTGTCAGTGATCTACGGTTCTGTCTATTAAATGCCACTCCATTTGAAAGCAGGTGATGGCGATTATGATTATGTGTGATTGTGTTTATTTAGTAAGTGGCTTCCAGTTATTATTCTGGATATAAAAACTATTATTTCGCAAACTAATTTTGCATAAAAATGTCTTAACTTACAGCTGTCTCTTTAATTTAAAGGTGCAATATGTAAGATTTTCTGTCCTCTAGAGGTCGCTAGATGCCTATTCAAAACAAAGGTGTAGCTTGATGACGCCAAGTTTGAGCGCGGAATCTTGGGACATGTGGTCTCCACCTCACAGCCGGTGGAAAAGAATCAGGATAGGACTCGGGAAGAAATCGTTCATGAATGCGATTATTAACGTTACTGCAGTATGAAGCAGAGCAGGACCGAGTGCTGTGAGAGCTGAACGAGGAGCTGGAGCGATTGCGCAACACGCGCCGTGAGCAGCGGAACTTTTATTATGACACAGTCACCGGTGCCGCTTCCGCTTTTCCGGTCATGAGTATGAGGTAACACAGATCTGTTTATCATATCAGACACATTTAAGTGTGTTGAAAATGTTATAATGTTACTCTGTGTGTTCGCTCGGTGACTGCTGTGAGACACTGTTACACACTGCAGTAAGATAGATCGATTTTAGAATATCATATTAAATGCTGGATAGCTTGTGTTGATAAATGGCATGCAATTAATTTTAAAACGTACTGTATGATGGAGAAAATTAGTAAAATTACTGTTACTAAAAATAAAGCTGCATCTGATTATGCTATGTTAGCTACTTCACAAAGTAGTGTATTTCTCTGAGGCATGGTAAAGCATGGTACTTGCAAAAAATCAAGAAAATTAGATTTAAACAATAAGATAAAACGTGTTAAGCTATATAACAATAATTAGTTTCCTGTCTATAAATATATCAAAACAGTTGTTCCCTTGTCTATTAAAATGTAATATATTAAAGCATCTTTGGCGTTTCCATGGTTCTACAAAATAAAACCGGAATCCGAGGGTAACGCGGGTATGACACAATTAACAGGTGACTCCTCACACGTCCTGGAGCCTTGGTTAAAATTGCAATTTTCTCAAGATTTACAAATAGTTGCAAACATTTGGGATATTGTAAGTACTCAAGTGAACAAAATATATAACACTGGCCTAGTGGTTTTTGGATATTTTACTGCAAAATTCTTACATATTGCACCTTTAAATGTTTAAAATTGTGTCTGAATTTTGTGATTCAGGAAATGGAAGATCATGGTCGATTCAAGTGCACTGCATTGAGGAGTACAGTATTCTGTAGTTAGTACACTGCACATTTGTAGTAGTTCAGTTATTCCAACTAGTATACAAAAGAATTACAGGTTTTAGGATACAGCCTGTTCAAACAGCACTACAACATTAGAAAATATCGTCATCTTACTTACATCTCTCATGTTTCATTTTGTTGTGTACTACTAAGTTAAAAACTGCGACACTAACTCACACTAACGTACATGAGTAAATCCACTAGTAGCCTAGTTCAGCGTGTATGTCGACCACGTTGGATTGAGTGGACATATCGCTACTACTGTAAGCAAGAGCAAACAATAGGCGTGTGATGACATTTATAATGGATGGATACAATTAAAAACCTTAAACAAAAGTGAAGCATAAACGCTTCAACACTGGTAAAGTCTGAATGCCGAGTAACAATGGTTTCAGACGTGTGTCAACACACTCACCTAATGTCTTATGTATGTGCTGTACGTCGCTCCGTTCATTACGACACCAAGCTCGCTGCTTCCCGGGTCCTAAAGCCCGCCAATTCTGATTCATATATTATTAGCGAGCACTGACAAGAAAATGAAATTCCTTACAAAAAGTGTTATTACGTCTAATTTTAGCCAAACGAAAACGAGGATATGAGGTAGACGCCTGATTAAAAGGTTTTTCGCCACAGTAATTTTCACAATGTGGGTTACTTCACAAAGTTTTGTGTCACTAGAGATTTATTTGAAAAGTTATACAACAATTAGGCAATATCAGTATCAGTGGCTCAATATTAATATTATAAAGCGACGAGAATATTTTTGGTGCGCCAAAAAAACAAAATAACGACTTATTTAGTGATGGCCGATTTCAAAACACACCTTCAGGAAGCTTCGGAGCGTTATGAATCTTTTGTGTCGAATCATGATTCGGATCGCGTGTCAAACTGCCAACGGCTGAAATCACGTGACTTTGGCGCTCCGAACCGCTGATTCGACACAAAAGATTCATAACGCTCCGAAGCTTCATGAAGCAGTGTTTTGAAATCAGCCATCACTATACAAGTCGTTATTTTGTTTTTTTGGCGCACCAAAAATATTCTCTTTGCTTTATAATATTAATATTGAGCCACTGTACTCACATGAACTGATTTAAATATGTTTTTAGTACATTAATGGATCTATGCAGGCCTCACTGAGCCATCGGATTTCAACTAAAATATTTTAATTTGTGTTGCGAAGATAAACGAAGTTCTTACAGGTGTAGAACGACATGAGGGTGAGTAATTAATGATATTATTTTCATTTTTGGGTGAACTAACCCTTTAATGTTTGTAAGGTTGCTTGCAGTCTTCGTGATGGATCTATGTCAAGAGAAGCAATAATATATAAAAACTCACACTTTACATCAATCAACCTTTATTTGTTTGATGGTTAATATTCAACATTTACAAATAAAAACTTTAGTTGCAACATTCAAAGCTATGAACTGGTTACATTTTCATATAAACACCTTTTGTACAAAATCTGTAACACAGGCTATATGGAATACTTTCATCCCATTGTATGATATAAAGTACAACTTTACAAGTTCAAAAAATTGAACAGAAAGAGTATAATCCATAAAAAGGAGAGTGAAAGGAGAGAAAAGGAGAGGAGAAATACAAGCGCAACTAGAGTTGAAGTCCTACGACTTGACCATTGGCAATCCATCGAAATTACAAAACATGATTGCCTAAAATGAGCAACTCGAGTAACATGGGAATATGAGAACATTGCCGCGAAGCCGTTAATAAAATAGTGTACAAATGAATCGGTGCCCATCTTTAAGTATTTTGTCATCATTCCAACGTTGGTTTGATTCTTCACGTTTCAGACTTTTTAGGTTGCCAAAAAATACTTTGTATCTATCTACAAAAATGCACAGGGGACATTTTTGCTGTGAACAATTTTTATAAAATTCAGACCTTCAACTGTTCATACGCGGTCGATAAAGTAAACAGCCGAGATTCACGAAGGTTGCATTTACACAATCAAATTATCCATTATTTATTAAAGGAATTGTGGGCTTTCAAGCTGGCAGTGAAAAAGCTGTTTGTTACTATCAATTTTACGTCAGAATGTGGCAACTTTTCTCTTTTCTTTGAAATGTTTCATTGAACATTTGCTGGCTTTGATAGCAAAATGAATGTTTTGAAGTTTATTTTTCCATGGTAAAAATTACACATAAAATGATTTCTTTTAATGATTTAAAGACATTTTTAATGGAAAAATATATAAAAGGTAAACCCAATATAAAAGAAAATCAATTCCACACACCATTTCCTAAACTTTGTGTTTATCATCTATGAGCAAAAGTCCAAATAAGAGTCCAAATTGAATTTCTGACCTTAATGCGAAACATTCTGTCAGATTTAACATTTAAAGGAGAAAGAAAAACAGATTTTGATCTACTCAATATTGTTCGGAAGTGACTGCGGCAACACAACCTGATTTGAGATCAGGCTGCTGGGAAAAGTCATCTCAGAACTAGATGATGTTTGTTTCTATCACTCTCTGCAAACTACATTGGTTATATTGCTTTGTACTGCTCATGCCCCATGCAGTCTTGATCTACGCCTCTGCACACGGTTTAAGAAGCACATTGTTGAGCACTAGCGGTCACGCTAACTTCAGTTAAGCTTTCCTAACTACTCTCACTGACAAAGAAGTTAATACTGTTTGCATCTTTGGCACAAAACTCGGAGACCACACAATTTCATCACATGGCACATTTAAACGGTCAGGCAGTTTCGGTAGATACGAGGCTACATTAGAAAAAAAACCAAACACTAAGAAATATGTAGCACCTTTTAGCCATTCCGGAAAGTACAAAGCGGTTAAAACGGGATGCAGGTCTAGCTGCACGCCTCGAAAAAAAAAAAGAAAGAAAAAAAAAAAAAGACTGCCGTAGTGTGGAAAGAAAAGCTGTACAACACTGATTTTGTACTTCTATCAAAAATACCTTGCTAGCAATATGTTTCAGAGCACTCTAAATGGGATATGGACCTGCCAGATCTTCAGATTTTGCTGTAAATTACATGCCATTTCAAAGCGTACATAATCTCTTCATGGCTTTTCCAGTATGTTATCATTTCCAGCTGTAACTGCATATCAGAAGGACTATACCGAGATGTCCAGTTCAGTTCATCGGTGAAAAACGTTTCTGAGCTGCACTTCAGACTTCCACAAAATAGTCAATAAACCACCAAATATGCAGCTGTAAAATGAAATCTACTTAATATCAATGAATAAAAAAAAAGGAAAACATTCATCATGAGCGCATTCCGATTTACTTTCATTTTGATTTTTAGAATACAAATCGCTAAATTAAAAAACTAAAATGTAAGGAGGACTAAGAGTGAGATATAATAATAAATAAATCTTTAGTAAAAATGTCAATAAATCATGAAATGTGTGTATATGTCAATGAATGCATTGAAGTCCAATAGATTTAAATGATTTAATTAATTTTCTTATTTATTGATACAATAAATGTACTTATTGTTGGTAAATACCATTATATAACAACTATATATATGTATGTTGTTATACAATTTTATTTTAAATTACACTGATGTATTAACTACGGAAGAGGATTAGGGCCAAGCAATAATAAAAAAATAAAACCATCTCGAGATTAAAGTTGTTAAATTTCGAGAAAAACTCGTTAAATTACGAGAAAAAAGTCGTTAAATTACGAGAACAAATTCGTTAAATTACGACTAATTTAATTACAGAGTTAATTTAATGAGTTTTTTCTCATAATTTAATGACTTTATTCTCAACATTTTATCTCGACTTTTTTCTCGAAATTTAACGAGTTTTTTCTCGTAATTTAATGAGTTTATTCTCAACATTTTATCTCGACTTTTTTCTCGAAATTTAACGATTTTTTTCTCGTAATTTAACGAGTTTATTCTCAACATTTTATCTCAACTTTTTTCTCGAAATTTAACGAGTTTTTTCTCGTAATTTAACAAGTTTTTTCTCGTAATTTAATGAGTTTATTCTCAACATTTTATCTCGACTTTTTTCTCGAAATTTAACGAGTTTTTTCTCGTAATTTAATGAGTTTATTCTCAACATTTTATCTCCACTTTTTTCTCGAAATTTAACAAGTTTTTTCTCGTAATTTAACGAGTTTTTTCTCGTAATTTAATGAGTTTATTCTCAACATTTTATCTCGACTTTTTTCTCGAAATTTAACGATTTTTTTTCTCGTAATTTAACGAGTTTATTCTCAACATTTTATCTCCACTTTTTTCTCGAAATTTAACGAGTTTTTTCTCGCAATTTAACGCGTTTATTCTCAACGTTTTATCTCGACTTTTTTCTCGAAATTTAACGAGTTTTTTCTCGAAATTTAACAACTTTAATCTCGAGATGGTTTTATTTTTTTATTATTGCTTGGCCCTAATCCTCTTCCGTACTTAACATTTATTTATTGACACTTATTTAAAAGATAATTTGTGTCATATAACATGTGTCAATAAATAGCTAATTTTTTTGCATTGGACTTTGATGCATTTATTAACATATTTTTGTATGTATTGACATAGACTTATTTATTCATTGACAATCTTATTTAATAGATTTATTTATGAATATGCCACTCCCAATCCTTCACATAAATGCACCTTCTTGCATTTGAAAACATTCCCAATTATGATACACAACCTACAGTAATTTTACAGCAAACAACTGCAAAAAAAAAACAGTCCCAGTTTCCAGTTACCGCAGACACACTACAGCTGAGAGACCTTCCTGGGGGTGGGCCGGTGGCGGGGTTCTGAATTAATTCGCTGTGTGCGGTTCAGTTGGGGTTTTGCGGTCAGGCTGGGGTTGTCAGTACTGGGCGGCACTGATAGACTGTGAGGCAGTGGCGTCGCTCGCCGGGGATTGTTCCGTTCGTAGACGCTGTAGGGTGGAGGAGTCTTGCTGCCCCGGCGAATGGGCATGTCTGTGGGAATGGCAGGGGGCAGAGGAGGGTCGGGCGGCGGGAGGTCGATCCCACACGTTTCAGAGACGCTGCAGCGGCTGAGGGATGAGATACCGCTGCTGTAGCTGCCGGAGCGGGCAGGGGAGTGAGATGCCAGACTCCCCATTGGCAAGCCATCGGTCGGAGAGGGCGTGAGGGGCGGCACCATTGACTGCAGAGCAAAAGAAAGCACAAAATTCATCAACTCTTTCACATGCAAGTTTAAAATATTCTAGCTAAGCCTCCGGCGTAAGTTTTTTAAGGCGGCTGTAATTTTAGAATGTCACCTTAATATTTTCATGTCAAACTTGTCATGTGACACACCACAGCCACAATAGAGTGCAACAGTTGGGTTCTGCAAGTAAAAACTCATTCATTTTTGAACGATAACTTATAAACCTTTAAAGACAGACCACTGTGAGCTACAAGGTTGTTAAAGGATTAGTTCGCTTCAGAATTAAAATCCTGATAATTTACTCACCCCCATGTCATCAAAGATGTTCATGTCTTTCTTTCTTCAGTCGAAAAGAAATTAAGGTTTTTTATGAAAACATTCCAGGATTTTGCTCCATATAGTGGACTTGGACTAGGAAGAAGTGTCTTATCTAGAGAAACCATCACTCATTTTCTAAAAAAAAAAAATTAAAATTATATACGTTTTAACCACAAACGCTCATCTTGAACTAGCTCTCTTCTTCTCTATTTGAATTCCAGCAGTGTAGACACTGCTAAGTGTATTACTGCCCTCCACAGGTTAAAGTTTGAACTAATTGTTATATACTTGCACAAGCATATTGAATATGACAATTTAGTTCAAACTTTGACCTGTGGAGGGCAGTAATACACTTAGCAGTGTCTACACTGCTGGAATTCAAATAGAGAAGAAGAACAGAGCTAGTTCCAGATGAGCATTTATGGATAAAACGTATATCATTTTAAAAAATGTTTTAGAAAATGGCCGATCGTTTCGCTTCTTCGTGTAGAACGCTTTGAAGCTGCACTGAAACTGTAATTTTGAACTTCAACCATTTGAAGTCCACTGAAGTCCACTATATAGAGAAAAATCCTGGAATGTTTTCATCAAAAACCTTAATTTCTTTTCGACTGAAGAAAGAAAAACATGAACATCTTGGATGACATGGGGTTGAGTCAATTATCAGGAAATTTGTATTTGAAAGTGAACTAATCCTTTAAGAAAGAAAGACATAAACTTCTTGGATGACATGGGGTGAGTAAATTATCAAGAAATTTTAATTCTGAAGTGAACTAATCCTTTAATCCATGGTATTTGCTTCTGCTGAAGCCGTCAGCCCACATTATGTCAGCTTATTTTACAATAATCGTGTTGAACAGCAGAATTCCTTGTAAAAAACTACATTACCCATGATGCTGTACAGAAAAGCAACCAATCAGTGAGTCAAAAAAGCAACATCTGCCAAAACAGCCCCTTAGCTCCGCCTTCTCCCATGAAATTAGTTAATGCTGTTCACAATGCCTAATGGGATTGTAGTTCTTTCCCTCAACTAAAGTTAAGTACACAGTCTTGTACCTTTGTCTTGATTTTCAAAAACTTTTTTTTGCTTCAAATCAAAGTTTGCAGTGTTGTAATTCATCTCGTAGCTGATTGGCTTGGTTCATGACTTTTAACTTTTTAACAAAGACTTTTTTAAAATCCCTATGGAAAAAATGAATGAAAAAAATACTTCCGGAATTAGCGCCGCTGAAAAAGGGTGCGGGCGCTAATGCACTGTATAGCACTGTATGACTGATGTATCAGTTTAATTCCATTTAGTTTTTAATCAAAATATTCATATTTATTCAAAATAAAAATTTGAAAATTTTAGTTTTGTAATATTACTGTTGTACTATAAAATACAATTTAAAAAATACTTATGATTTCTTATTTTACAGTACAACAGTTACAATATTGCAATATATTTATTATTTTGTTTAATGTATTATTTGAAAATAATCACAATAAAAATCACAATCATTATTATTGTTTTATATTCAGTTAGTCAAAAACTGTGGGAATGTACCTTTGCAAACTCAAGTGGAGAGATATTTTTGTAAACTCTGTTAACTTTACGGTGTGAACGCCATAATTAAAAAAAAAAGTAATTTTCCAGATTTTTTAATAATTTTTCAAAATCACCCCCCTCATTCTAGAATGATTAATTCTTTCCAAATATAGCTATTCAGGGCATCTGGTGAACGTTCCTGTATTTCATTATATCACAATATACAGTATATTGCAGAAAAAAAATATTGCAATGTCATTTGTTCCAGTATCGTGCAGCCCCATCATAGAGTGAATTAAGCATAAAGGATTCACCTTCTGAGGGGAGCGGGCGGTTGGCATGGGAGACAGTGACCTCACGTTCTTGCACAGAGATCCTATTCAACACACACACATGAACAAAAGAACGTGTCATTGAGCTGTACATAACCGATTCAAGTGTAACGGGTGTTCTATCTCACAGCACAAAGCTGCAATACCTGTCTCAGGTGTGGGGAGATTGGCTTCACACCGTAATGGTGAATCCACTGGTATTTGGAACGGAATCATCCTCTGCAAAAGATATAAATGATATAAATCTCAGTGAATCCGCTACACCTTCTATACTCTCTTTCTCTCTGGACGTTTACTGAACACTGTGAGCTGGACTTTTAAAGACAACATGAAAGAAAAATGGACTTTACTTTAATAATAAATGTAACAGATTCAACAGTGCACATTACTCCATTTATAAGATTTTTTTACATTTAATAAATGTAAAAAAACATTCTTTTTTAATATTTACATCTTAAATGATTATTTATACTATTTAAAAAAAATCTAAAGTCTAAATAAATTATACATAATAATATATGACAGAATATAGATTTATATTATTTTTACATTATATATTGCATATATAAATTTTTTATATTCTCTTAAAATTTGAAGTTTAAATTATTACTTAAACTAATTCTGAGAAATGAATTATATATGACATAATATAATAATATTTTTATATTATATAATGTATATAGAAATTATTAATTACTATTTTCAATATTTAATTACATTTCATTTTTCTTATTTTCTTTACTACTGATATAATGTGAACAGAAAAAGTAATATATTTAATACATTATATATATATATATATATATATATATATATATATATTTAAAATTAAATTTTGAATATATGAGTCATGCAAATTTATACTATTAAAAAAAATCAAAAGTATAAATACATTATATATAAATATATATGACAAAATATAGATTTATATTATTTTTACATTATATAATGCATATAATAATTTTTAAGTACTATTTTCAATAAATATGTTTTTAATACTTATATTTTTGTTAAAATTATTACTTAAACTATTTACAAAAAATCTAAATAAATTATATATAAATATATTTTTATATTATATAATGTATATAGTAATTATTAATTACTATTTTTAATATTTATTCAATTTTATTTTTCTTATTTTCTTTTCTAGTATATAATGTGAACAGAAAAAAAGTAATATATTTAATACATCATATATATTATTTATATATATATATAAAATAATGAATATTGAGTCATGAAAAGTATACTTTAAAAAAAAATCAAGTCTAAATAAATTATATATATTTTGACAAAATATAAATGTATAATTTTTAAATATGCATATAATAATTTTTTAATACAAAAAAATTTAATATTTTTAGTTTAAATTATTACTTCAACTATTTACAAAAAAATCTAAATAAATTATATATAATAATATATTTTTATATTATATAATGTAAATAGTAATTATTAATTACTATTTTCAATATTTAATTCAATTTCATTTTTCTTATTTTCTTTTCTAGTGATATAATGTGAACAGAAAAAATAATACATAATATTAATATATAATATAACAATATAAAACGGTTGCTAGAATGCTCTGAGTGGTTACTAGATATGGCTTGGGTCCCTCTTTCAGTGTAAGCTTATGAGAATTTAAAATAATAATCACAACAATCAAATCTTGATTAAGAAAAATGAAGCCCTGCACTACATGATTTCCCACTGAATATTGCGTTTCGCTTGTAATTGTTAAATGTGTCTTTAAACTGACCTGCGTGGGGTCCAGCGGGCTGGGGAAAATGCCGCTGCAGAGTCTGTCCCGCGGAGAAAGGCAGGCATTCTCTCTGGAGTGCTTGTGCTTGTCAGACGGCAGTGGTGAAGCTAATGAAGAGGAATAAAGACACGTAGCGCGTGCGATGAAAGGATATGAAATAACAGAGGAAATGAGGCAATGCTACAAAATGATGCCAATTATGTTGCGAGGCATGGTAAGTACTGCTTGCTTTCGAGTGCCGGATTGCTTATAGTCTATTGAATTCACTCACCTCTATTGCTGGAGGGTGCAGAGCTGTTCACATTGTGTGAGCCAGAGTGATTTGAGCTGAGACTTGAGGTAGATGGACTGGGCTAGAAGAAAGATATACAAAATGTGATTTAGTATTTTTGTTCAAGTAAATGAGCCAGTTTAAATAATAAAAATGATCATATAAATTATTGATGTAAATAACATAAAGGTTATTACTATATAGCCTTATTATCTATGAGTAATTGCACGCGCTCATCAGATATGTCTGTGATTGTAGTCAATCATGTCTGATGAGCGCGTGAACACAACGGCCAATCATAGTGTTTACGAATCCGCTCAACACTGCTCAAAGTGTCACATTTTTAAAATTTCAGTACCGACTTGGTATCAAAGTCTGTGTGTAGGTGATGGTGATTTTGACTTCAGTGCAGGTTACATTTTTACACAACCAAGACACAAACAAATTGACCAGCGTTGTCATAAGAAATAACCGTTGAAAGGATACTACGACAAAGATATCACTTTCCTCAGCATATTATGAATATGAGCTTGACCTGAAGAATGAATGTTGTATCAGATGCAGGTAATCATCTAATAGCATATAGCTTTATTTTACATAGGGTGAATTCAGGGTGATTGGGCCACTTTTTGCCATTGAGATGACTTGGTTGTCATCTTGCATAGTTCCACATACAAGAGTGATTTTTAAGACACCCCATTTTGTTTCTTATTTATTTACACAATTGTGCCCTCGAACTGTCACATAAACATGCGATTTTGTAGTCATGCGATATGGCTCTATATACCTACGGCACTCAATCACAGCCATGCTGATATAGAGCCATATCGCACTCCTACTGTACTTGTGTGACATTGCTCATATACACTGATGAGGCATAACATTATGACCACCTTCCTAATATAGTGCTGGTCCCCCTTTTGCTGCCAAAACAGCCCTGACTTATCGAGACATGGACTCCACTAGACCCCTGAAGGTGTGCTGTGGTATCTGGCACCAAGATGTTAGCAGCAGATCCTTTAATACCCCTTTTCCACCAAGGCAGTTTGAGTGCTGGTTCGGAGCCAGAGCCTAGTTTCAAATCAGTTCTTTGTCTTTCGACACAAAAAGCACCAGCTCCAAACCAGAAAAAGTGATTCGTAGGTAGCACCAAAACATTGTTGGGCTAGAAGTAAGAACCGCTTGCGTCAGGGGCTGGGGTTACCGTGACCAACAAGACACCTGTGACCGCCTGTAACGAGGTTAGTAGATGTGGGAAGAAGGAGGCGGGAACCGGCGAACGTTGAACAAAACTTTAATACCAAAATAAACAAAGAACAAAACGAAAGTAATGCCGGCAGACCCTCGCGGACGTCTGCCGGCCACACAAACATAATAAAACATAACGTAAAGTCCAGGCCTGGTCCTCTCTCGTCCTTCACTGTAGTCGCTCCTCCTTTTATGCTCCCGGAGCTCCTCCGTGAGGGACTCAAGGCCGGTGCGCCTCCCAGGTGAAGCTCATTAACACTCGCGCCACCGGCCTCGCGCCGTTCCCTCACGGCTCTCGCCCGCCCTGGTCGCCACATACCCCCATCGCCCCTCGCAGGCCGGGGGGTACTCCCGAGACTGCGCTCTACTCCCCCCGGGGCCTGTCTCGGCGGCCGCAGCACCTGGGGTAAGGACAGACGAGACGAGAGAAAGGAGACGGAAGCAAGGGGAGCGACAGGACGAGAGAGGGGAGAGAGGAAAAAGAAAGAGGGGAAAAAAAAATTCTGGGTCCGGTTCCCAGACACACTGCCGCTCGGTCCTCAGCCTGCCGAGAGGCTTTTCCTCGCGGTGCCACATGCGATGGCACTGGACGCTTGGTGGACGGCCCGATCCTCGACCGCCTCCTGGCGGCCGGCGATGGCTCCTCCGACTGAGGGCAGCCGGCAGCGAGTCCCCCGTCCCCTGCTCCTCCCCTTAATGGCGGACGGCAGCAGGCTCCGGCCCACGGCGAACGGCGGCGACTCCTCCGCTCCCTCCTGGACGGCAGCCACCCCACCTCGTCCCAGGAGCACGGCATCCGGGTCTCCGTCCCACCTTTCACTAGGCTCCAGCACCACCGCCTCGGGCAGCCTCTCGCGGTCTACACACACTCCCGCGCTGCCCGAACTCCGCAGCACCGCGATCCCCCTCAGCAGCGAGGGCTCTTCGACAGCATGTCCCTCCTTCCTCCCGGGTTTCGGCACCAATGTAACGAGGTTAGTAGATGTGGGAAGAAGGAGGCGGGAACCGGCGAACGTTGAACAAAACTTTAATACCAAAATAAACAAAGAACAAAACGAAAGTAATGCCGGCAGACCCTCGCGGACGTCTGCCGGCCACACAAACATAATAAAACATAACGTAAAGTCCAGGCCTGGTCCTCTCTCGTCCTTCACTGTAGTCGCTCCTCCTTTTATGCTCCCGGAGCTCCTCCGTGAGGGACTCAAGGCCGGTGCGCCTCCCAGGTGAAGCTCATTAACACTCGCGCCACCGGCCTCGCGCCGTTCCCTCACGGCTCTCGCCCGCCCTGGTCGCCACACCGCCATTTTTGAAATAGCAGCTAATCGAGCTAATAGCAGCTTGACTGTAATCTCCGTCTATATACAAATTACGGCGAGCCGTGTTTGGATGCCGATGTAGGTTCGCAAAGCCATGAGCATCAACAGTAGCGAAACATCCGCGATTGTTGATAGAGGGCTTGTTCGAGATGCACTGGAGCAGCGCGGACCAATTCGGTGGGTGCCGCGGGTCCGCGGGAGCGTTTGTAGAGCATACGACTCCTTGTGCTTTTGGATCATTCTCGCGGAGCTTTGATGTCATGCGCCGATCGCTTTGCGAGAAGCCGATGCATCTCAAACGAGCCTGGTGTATTTGTGTTTGGCGCTGCGGTGCTAGCTTTGCTGTGAAATATGAGACGTATACAGTGACGTAAGACCTGGCTCTGTGCTGCTCTCTAGCCTGTGGAAAGGCAAACTGGTTCTTAGAAGGCTCGTCAGTTGAACCAACTCCGAACTGGCACTAGCACTAGCTCTGAACTAGCACCTGGTTCGTGCTGGTGGAAAGGGGGTATGAGTCTTGTAAGTTGCGAGGTGGGGCCTCCAGGGATCGGACTTTTTTGTTCAGCACATCCCACAAATGCTTGATTGGATTGAGATCTGGGGAATTTGGAGGCCAAGTCAACACCTCAAACTCATTGTTGTGCACCTCAAACCATTCCTGAACAATTTTTGCTTTGTGGCAGGACGCATTATCCTGCTGAAAGAGGCCACAGCCACCAGGGAATACCGTTTCCCTGAAAGGGTGTACATGGTCTGCAAGAATGCTTAGGTAGGTGGTACGTGTCAAAGTAACATCCACATGGATGGCAGGACCCAATGTTTCCCAGCAGAACATTGCCCAAAGTATCACACTGCCTCCGTCGGCTTGTCTTCTTCCCATAGTGCATCCTGGTGCCATGTGTTCCCCAGGTAAGCGATGCACATGCACCCGGCCATCCACGTGATGTAAAAGGAAATGTGATTCATCAGACCAGGCCACCTTCTTCCATTGCTCTGTAGTCCAGTTCTGATGCTCATGTGCCCACTGTTGCTGCTTTCGGTGGTGGACAGGGGTCAGCATGGGCACCCTGACTAGTCCGCAACAAACTGCGATGCACTGTGTATTCTGACACCTTTCTATCAGAACCAGCATTAACTTCTTGAGCAATTTGAGCTACAGTAGCTCGGCTGTCGGATTGGACCACACGGGCCAGCCTTCGCTCCCCACGTGCATCAATGAGCCTTGGCCGCCAATGACCCTGTCACCAGTTCACCACTGTTCCTTCCTTGGACCACTTTTGATAGATACTGACCACTGCAGACCAGGAACACCCCACAAGAGCTGCAGTTTTGGAGATGCTCTGACCCAGTCATCTAGCCATCACAATTTGGCCCTTGTCAAACTCTCTCAAATCCTTACACTTGCCCATTTTTCCTGCTTTGTCCTCAAACATCAACTTTGAGGACAAAATGTTCACTTGCTGCCTAATATATCCACCCACTAACAGGTGCCGTGATGAAGAGATAATCAGTGTTATTCACTTCACCTGTCAGTGGTCATAATGTTATGCCTGTTTATGTAATTTTAAAATTGTAATACCTATAATATAACTCACTTGCATGTTGAAGACCTCATCCGAGCTCTCTGATTGGCCGGTGATGTTGCTCACTTCGTTTGAGGCCTGTGATGACAGTGAGGATGAGGAGTATCGGTTGACGGCTGGATAGCTGAGGGGACTGAAAGTGAATTGAAAGACACAAGAGAAAGACTCAGGATAAATTTAGCAAACGTGTGGGTGTGTTCTCGCTGCCAATCTGTCAACCCTTATGCAAAACATAAGCATTCCTAAATAGCATCTACTTGGCTGTGATTTGAATTGAGTTTCGAACTTTTACAAAACTTTTTATCTCCATATCCACAGAAGGACCCTTACAAGAAACAAAGTCTCAACATGCAGTTAAGATGACACAAACCTGCGTCTCGCCACGATTCGGCCTCCCTCTGGGCTGATGGCATTAGGTACGGGGGTCCTGCATGTGCGCGGACTGCCATTGGCAAAATGCAGCGGACTAACTCGCACATAAGCCGGAAACTCTTGTGGCTGGATGACAAAATATAAACTGTTTTAGCACTTGGTTCATTGGTTGAAAATTAATACCACCATTTCATAAAGGTGAAGTGTGTAATTACAGCGCCAAATTAACTTTTCAAACAGGCTTCTCAAAACACTCCCTCCATCTGCTATTGGTCAGAAAAACTCAATAGCTCCGCCCCAAATTCATGCCATTGGTTGAGCCAGTGTTGCTATGTCAGACTGGTCGGGATTTTCAAACAAACATAAAAATGTTTTGAAAACACTGTGGAGACACTTTTCAGGGAAATCAAGCTACAAATGTCTTACTTACAGTTGCATATTAAGCTAGGTTATGCATTTTAGAAATCAAACAATGTACACAATTCAGCTTTAAAGACCTGTGAATATATATCTATATCCACATGTGTAAAAGTAAACATACTTGTATTCCCAGACTGGAGCGCATTACATGAAATTGGTCAACAAGTTTTTTATGTAAAGGCCTCATATCCTGTGGGACGAACTTCTCATGGACGGCTAAACCAAATTCCAGAATATGGGCCTGTAAACAAGTCAGAGAGAACATATTAAATATTTACATATGCTATATAAAAAAAAGAAAAAAAATGTACTCTTTGTATGAATGCTGGTTTTATATGGTTTAAAAAAAAAAAATTATATATAATTTTCAAAAAACGTTTACGTTTAATGAGTTTAAAAATGTAATGTGGAATAACCATCAAGTAAAAAGTAAAATATTATTCAAAATTTTGTTCTGTTTTTATGTAAAATATATCTTCAAAATAAAAGTCCTTTTTTTTTTTTTTTACAAATATAATTAATTGTTATTGCATAAACGTTATATTTTTGATAAGTTGTATGTATGTATGAATTGAATTTTTAATATAAATAAACTTTTGGTTTTGTACCTGTTCAAACATCAGTTCCCTAAGACGAGTAATTTTCTCTCCGTCCTCTGGATGATTTGCGATGTAATCTTTCGCAAAGAATGCCTGCAAGAGAAAGTAGAGAGGCGTCCATCATTTGTATTCAGTCTCTTTTTTTATGAAAAGAAGAGTTAATAATTAAACCCACACATTGAAATTCACTGCATGTCTCACAGCCATTTCTCTGCTGTAAACTAACCTGCACTCCTACTCATTTCTCAGAAACCATTACACAACATTACAATAACGCTGAGAATGTTTCTACGGCTCTTGTTTAATATATCATGCTAATTGTCATGTGTGAGTGACATTTTGATCCAGCTGTCATAGAACTGCAGCCCTGTGCTCTGTGGTAAACTCATCATCTGTGCAGTGAGGTGCATGCTGGGATTCAGGAGGACCCCTGCAGTTAGCTCTTCCTTTTTTTAATAGACTTAGCTGAAGCTCACGCTCACAAAAGGCTAGTGCTCAATATGCTGTTGCTTGGCAACTGTCAGAGATACATGCAGCAAACAGTCCTATGAAGTGTGAGGATGTGGAGTAGTCATTAAGCATCCACTGAATGCTCTTTTGAGGGTTTTGCTGAAAACAACAGCTAGAAACTGGTCTTTCATCTTGCTAAAAGGAATAAGGTGAAACTGGAGTCATTACACTCAGACCATTAAATCACTTCACAGACAATTCATGTTGTCAAAAGACAACAACAAAGTCAAGGCTTTCTGGACTACAACAGTTCAAATATTTCAAATATTTCTGCCTCATGTCATAAAACGCCATATATTTTATATTTATAGTTATATATATTTGGCGTATATATATATATATATATATATATATATATATATATATATATAATTTATATAAATTTATAATAATAATATATACAATTTTCTCAAATTTGTTCCTTTTTTGTGTTATTTTTTCTGTAATAGTAATTGAACACAAAATGTATTCAATCAGTATTGGGGAGTAAATAAGTAACATTGCAACATAAACAGTAATATTGCTACTAACTTTAATTAATCAGTCACCTATTAACTTTGATTAAAAAGACTTATTTTAGTGGGGAGAGAAAATTACATATTCCTATATTTTACAGTAGTTATAGTATTATACAATAATTTCTGGAATTTATACAATATAATATTTAATTAAATGTTCATCAGTTTGTTTCCAACTATAAATTATAAGATATTGTAAACACTGCTCTGTTTGCAAAAATAACATACAATTAAGGTTCAATGTAGCTTCTTCTTTTTATTAGCAGCTTATAATGTCACCAACTTGTTTTTTCCATTTCTGTAGTTGAACCAAGCGTGCTCAGGTTTTCACAACAAAACCCTCCCAATTGCTACTAACTAGCTCAAAACTAGCTCAATCGCATTTCTCCCCATGTAAAAATCGCATTCCGGGGGTAAAATCCGTGTTTTTGGCAGGGTTCCCCTGGTAAAAACTGCATTCCAGAGGCTAAATATAATGTTATTAGGGGTCGCTTTAACCCGCGGATAGGAAAAACAACCCACGGCAACAGTGATAAAATAGCCTAATTCCGCGGGAAAACCCAACACTGCACAGGAGTCCTAAAAAGTGAAGCCAAAGCTTCTTGATTGCCCCCAAGTGGCTGGATGCAGTATAGGTCATAAACCCTGTCCTCTCCATGTAATGTAATGGGACGTGAGACAATGTAAACAATCAAATTACGTCAAATATTTTTTTTCCAAAGATGGTTTCTGTCATTTGAAGCAGTTTTTTTCACGCTGATGAAAGTTCAAGTGTTCATTCTTTAAAGGTGCCCTAGAACTTTTTTAAAAAGATGTAATATAAGTCTAAGGTGTCCCCTGAATGTGTCTGTGAAGTTTCAGCTCAAAATACCCCATAGATTTTTTTGTATTCATTTTTTTAACTGCCTATTTTGGGGCATCATTAAATATGCGCCGATTCAGGGCTACTGGCCCTTTAATTGCTCGTGCTCTCCGCCCACGGAGCTCACGCTTGCCTTAAATAACATAAAAAAAGTTCAAACAGCTAATATAACCCTCAAAATGGATCTTTACAAAGTGTTCGTCATGCAGCATGTCTAATCTTGTAAGTACAGTGTTTATTTGAATGTTTACATTTGATTCTGAATGAGTTTGATAGTGCTCCGTGGCTAAAGCTAACATTACACACTGTTGGAGAGATTTATAAAGAATTAAGTTGTGTTTATGAATTATACAGACTGCAAGTGTTTAAAAATGAAAATAGCGACGGCTCTCTTGTCTCCGTGAATACAGTAAGAAACGATGGTAACTTTAACCACATTTAACAGTACATTAGCAACATGCTAACAAAACATTTAGAAAGACAATTTACAAATATCACTAAAAATATCATGATATCATGGATCATGTCAGTTATTATTGCTCCATCTGCCATTTTTCGCTGTTGTTATTGCTTGCTTACCTAGTCTGATGATTCAGCTGTGCACAGATCTAGACGTTAATACTGGCTGCCCTTGTCTAATGCCTTTAATAATGTTGGGAACACGGGCTGGCATATGCAAATATTGGGGGCGTACATATTAATGATCCCGACTGTTACGTAACAGTCGGTGTTATGTTGAGATTCGCCTGTTCTTCAGAGGTCTTTTAAACAAATGAGATTTATATAAGAAGGAGGAAACAATGGAGTTTGAGACTCACTGTATGTCATTTCCATGTACTGAACTCTTGTTATTTAACTATGCCAAGGTAAATTCAATTTTTGAATCAAGGGCACCTTTAAAGCTTCTCTGAGTGAAGCAGTCACTAAAGCACCAGATTTGAGCCTTAACTTTCATTTCTACATTTCCAGAACTGTTTATTTCACACCGACATATTGAGTTGTTCTGCAGTAAACTGTATTAACCAATTCTGCTTGAGTGCGGGCGGGACCTTGATCTCGCGGTTCCACTTCGCCTTCACTACTGCGCAGACTCGAGACTCGAGATGTCAGAGCCATATTGGGACACTGGCGACTTCACTTACTACAAATGGAAGAGAATGAAGGTGTGTCGTCCATCTTTTTTTACAGTCTATGAGTTGAACTATGTTGAAACTCTAGCTTGTCAAGTTAGTTATATTCATACTATTATACAATCATTTTATAAAATAAAACTATACAATATATATTAAGTTCATTTAAATGTTCCAAAGGGTAGCATTAGCGGCTTTCACACCAGGTAGTTCTAGGAACTAGCCACCAGGATAGTTCCCCAAGAACTAATTTCTCTCCTGGGCCATGTTCCTGGTTGCATTCGCACCGGAAATAGGAACTCTGAAGCGGCCGACAGTGGCGTCTTTAAGCATGGCATTTACAAACGTCAAAAACTGGTAGATGGAGTACGCTGTGATCAGAGATGTGTTTGTTGTGCGTCGTGGGTTTCGTGATAATGGAGATGGAATGTAAACACATAATTTAAGGCAAACAAGAGACGAAATCTCCTATGACAACTTTCAGTATTACATATCATCAGGGCGGAGAAAAGAACACAACCCTGCAGACAGCTAAATGCCAAAATCACTGTTTTCCATGTTCGTGAAGTAAATATGTTTACACGTCTTTTGGTGCCAGTGTTTGACGTGTTTGACCAATCAACGTACACTTACGTCACTGATAGTTCCTATAGTGCTGGTTTAGACCCTACTCTGAAGTAGGAGCTAATTTTGTTCCCCCAAAAGGAGTTTCTAGAACTAAAATCGTTCCTAGTTCCTGCAATGCGAACACGGGAAAATCCGGGTACCTCAGCCAATGGTTCTAGGAACTATGAAAAGGTTTCTCCGGTGTGAAAGCCCCTATTGCTGTAGTAGTTGAACTATGTTGAAACTCTAGCTTGTAAAGGCAGGAACACACCAAGCCGACGGTCGGCCGTCGGGCAGTTCTTCTTCGTCAGCCGACTAAGTTTTCTCAGTGTGTTCCGCGCCGTCGGCTGAAGTTGGTCCTCGTCGGCTTTTTTTCAGCCGATTCGAAATATTGAATCGCCGTTGGAGCTCGTCGGTCCGTCGGGCCATCTGATCATTCTGATTGGCTGTTCATATACTGCCACCTGCTGGTTCGGAAAGGCATTTCATCTCGCGCAGGTGCAGAACTGACGTGCTACTTAGCCGTCGGCTGTTTAGCGTCGGTTTGGTGTGTCGGGGCAACTTTGGATACAAACGCTGCCGACGTGAGCCAACCCCACAGTCTGCTTTCGTCGCCACTAGTGCGTTGGCTTGGTGTGTTCTGGCCTTAAGCGACAAGCTTTGAGCCTGTGTGGATACTGTAGGTCTTATCAGCTTTGTACAATGGGCCACTTTATTTTCTCCCATTCTTTCTACTTTTTTGATCCAAAATGCCAACCCAAAGTCCACCTGTAATCTACCAGAACCAGATTGACCCTGTTCCCCATCCATTCCCATACCTCCTGGTATCGAGCCAGGCCTCCGTTGACAGCGGCGTCGATGACTCCGTTCAGGCACATGGTGAGAGGGTTGATGTTCAGCATCTGCCTCATCTGACACTGGGCGATCAGCGTTCTCAACTGCAGCGTCTTATTTTCAATCACCTCACTGGCGTTCTCCAAGGGACTCATCTCCACCTGTATTGAAAGCACACTGGGGTTATGATTTCTCTGTTTATGTTTAAATTGTTTTGATGCCGGACGTGCCATCTTGGGAGCTTTAAATTCATGACAGTGCCGAAGCGCTTGGAAAAACCTTGCCTTGTATGTGACTGGCCATGTTTAAGATTTATCAAGAGTTGGTGTCTTGTGAAATGTTTGCTTTTTTTTAAAGTTATGACTCACCAGTTCCCTTTTCTCAACCTCAAACCAGCGTGAAATGCCAGGTAAACTCTGAGCGAGGGTCAGTGTGGTCCGTTCAACCCACAGGCTCTACAACACAACACAAACAACATCAGATTTTCAGATTTTCAAAAATGTTATCATTCCAGATTCATCTTGGTGCCCAAGACTTTGGACGGATGGATGGATAGATAGACAAGTCTACAACACCTTAAACTCATTCTCTTTGTCTTTGGTGCCCTTGTGAAAAGGCCTGTCATAGCGAAACCTCCAAATATGGTTGACTTTGTAGAAGCTCTTGATGTTGTTGGGCACTCCGTCTCTCTGCAGGACGTCCTGGTTTTCAGGGACAGGACTAACGGCATAGATCTGCAGATCTGAATCACGACCAGTTAAGGGACTTACAAAGTACATTCAGTCTTCATGCGATGGTCATTTAACAACAACAAAAACACTTAAGTCTCCTAAAGTTTAATCGAGCAATACTACTTTCCTCTAAAAGAAGTTTGAGCTACTCATGAACTTATGCCACAGATACACTCAACTATCAGATCATTAGCAGAGAAAAGAAGAGGTCACGGAGCAGCATGAACTCAGTTCAGATACCCATCTGATTAGGAACTGTATTGCTGGCTGCCGACCAATAGTTTACACATCTAACAGCTGCCCTATTAGCACTTCTCCACTCTTTAATTGCCCTTATACTCACACCAGCCCTCATCTACGAACCCTTGAGGAGCAATTTGGGAATCTCAGGAAATTAAATGTGAACTTGTACTGTACCGTTCTGAATAAACAAATCCAATTAATTACCGAACAAACTTTTTCAAAATAAAGAGACAGTGATGTGCACAAGAATTACAACACAATTTTCATATTTTAACATTTGAAAAACTGGGACAAAGGTAAAAAAAATCTATATATCATAAGTATATTGTTTTGTATAAATGGAAAAGTAGTTTATAAGACTGTTTTAATGTAACTTTCATAAAGAAAAAATGAAATGAAAATGTTTTAAAGTTTTAAATGTTGCTGTTAGAGCATAAACAACATCTGCAAAGCTATGACGCTCAAAGTTCAATGCAAAGGGAGATTTTTTTTTTTTTTTTTTTTTTTTTTTTTACAGAAATCGCTTTTTAAGACTACAACAAACGGCTGGTAGGAACTACAACAAGCTTCTTCCTGGGTTGGTGACATCAAAAACCCTAAAATTTACATAAACCCTGCCCCTGAGAACACACAACAAAGGGGTGAGGCCATGTTGGGCTGCCTTAGAGAAGAGGAAGAGCTGTTGTAGTACAGTGTTGTTAACATGCCGTCATTTTATGCCAAACTGCTTCACAAACGAGGATCAAATCAACACTGGATTTGCTCAAAAGATTAACATGACGGCACATGCTAGTCGATGAGTTGAATCAACTCCACAGCAACTACATAAATTTATCCACTAACCGTTCAGAAACCTCCATATGCTTTCTAAAAGGTGTAACTTCTTCCTGAGTCTCTCCATCAGTGTCCGACTCCGGTTTGAACAATGTAAGGCTGAACACCGTTACTGACAATCCTCATTTTGGCTGCGTGAGATTCTCCTGCTTTGTTGTTGTTAAGCAACCGAAGCATGAGCTGTTAAAGCTCCGCCCTCTTCTGGAAAGGTGGCCGGAAGCAGCAGCTCATTTGCATTTAAAGAGACACACACACACACACAAAAAAAAAAAAACGGTGTGTTTTTGCTCATACCCAAAAAGGGGCAAATTTGACAAGATATAATAAATGATCTGTGGGGTATTTTGAGCTTAAACTTCACAGAAACTTTCGGGGGACACCAGAGACTTATATTACATCTTGTAAAAGGGGCATTATAGGTAGTGTTGCATTCGTCAACGAAAATTATGACTAAATATCGTCGTCAACGAACTTTTATCACGTGACGAAAACGAGACGAGACGCAACGTAAATGCTGGTCATGTGACGATGACTATAATTAAATGAATAATGCAATATTGTTGAGGAATAAAACGAGACTAAATGTGGTTTACAAAATAAAAAGTATGTTAAAATGTCTCATCATTTTCATTAACCAAAACGAGACGAGACGAAATGTTATAACGTTATTTCGTCTCGTTTAGTCGCGTTATTATTATTATTTTGCAGTATTTCTGTTTCCTGTGTCTCACTTCAGGGGCTGCATCAGGTCAAACTGCGCATTTGCAGGCGACGTCACTTCCTCTGACATAGAGAAAGGGACAAATATGTAGGTAAATATGTAGATTTCACGTGCTCATAACTTAATGAAAAATGCACAGATCATAGAAAATGCACATCATTATTTAAAGCAGATTCTTATGATTAAAATTAATCCAATCAACATAATATATTGCGTTGATCACAAAATATTACTCATGGAAGGATTTAACATACTTGGCTAAAAACATGTCTCTCATCTTTCCGGGATGCAGTGTGTATCCAATGTTCCCGGACCCATCCGTGTTCGTTTTCCAACATGGAATAACACAAAATAGGCATCATCTTAAAACTTAGAAACTCAGCTTTTTAATGCATCTAACTATTTCGAAAAACTCCTAACGATTGCTGAGAAGTGCCTCTAAACCGGAATTTACCGCCCATGGGCGCCATCTAGCTGCGAAAAAATTAATAACACTTTATCACCACAAAATTTGAAAAAGATGCAGCTCACATGTAGGAGAGCATCACCAAAAAGAATTTCTCTGATCTTATTGCCTTCCTGAGTTATTCCATGTCAAATAAAAAAATGAAAAATTATAAAATGAAATTGCAGCTTTGGAGTTACGAGTCTTTACTTTTGTGTTTGTCGCTCAGAAAAAGAAAAAAAAAAACTCTAAAAAAGCCTTCAGGTCTTAAAGGGTTAAGAGACATCTCGCATTATAAGGTATTATCTATATAATGTAGGTAACAATATAATAAGATAACCTTGTTTACAATGGGTTTGGCTAAAAAAAAAAAAAATTAAGTTTCATCTATACTACTAAGTACTATACTATATTGATTGGGTTCAATAGAATTGCATTACTAAAAAGAGACTAAAATAAAATTCATTGACTAACATTAGACTAAAATGTCATCAGTTTTCGTAGACTAAAACCAGACGAAAATAGTCATGGATAATTCTGACTAAATTTTCATTCATCAAACGAAAAAAAAAATCATTGTCATTTTCTCATTATATACATTAGAGCATCACCACTTCTCTCACAGTGTCTGAAATGGTTCGATAAAGGATTCAGTCTCTCTAAACCCCTCCTTTCTGAGAGCCTACTCTGCTCTGATTGGTCAGATAGCCCAGTCTGTTGAGTCTGTCTTTCACAGCACAGAAAAGGGCGTCTTCTCGGCATGTTGACCACACAAAGCAAACTCTTCCAGGCCTCAGCTACAACAACAGTGTTTGAGGACGGGTCAAAGTAGACACAGGCAGCCAGTAAAGACAATAGGTGGCATTACACAAATATGTTACAAACCTACGTAGGTTAGTGCAGGATGTAAGACCGGATTTACTGAGTACTCGTTTCAGGCAGATCAGAATCGGTTCTTTCTTTTGGGAAACAATAACTCCGTTTATCATACACTTTGATCTTTGTAGACCTTTTACATTCACTAACAGCTATATTACACACTACATCAAATGTAATATCCCAAAAGCATAGCAGGGGCACTTTTATCGACAAAAATATGTTTAAGGATACACTGTGCGTCCGCTTGGTGGATGGTCTGGTCAGGCAGGTTGGCATGCTGCATTGCGATAGCGTGAGGAAACTCGCTGAGCATCCGCTGCTGAAAGGCTTCCAGACGCTCGTAATCATTCCCTCGACACACAAACTCTTTATTCTGTTCAGCGGCAACACACACAGAAAGAAGTAATGAGGTAAGTGGAAGAAACTAGACACAACACAGACTCTTTGAGGGACTGAATGTGAATAGAATAAATCTTTTATAATTCAATCCTAATTTTTTCTCACTTTCCCCTTCATTCTTATTAAAAGCATCTGGTGTGAAAATACAAAGAAAAGCATTTGGTAAACCGAATTTCTCAATAAAAAGAAGAAGTAGCAAATTATAGATGAGTTACAGTGAGATCTGAAAGAAAAGTGCCCCCTGGAGGACATGATGTTGAATTACAGGATGAAGATTACAACTTTTTAATATTAAAGGGATAGTTCACCCCAAAATTAAAAAGCTTTCATTATTATATTATATTATATTATATTATATTATATTATATTATATTATATTATATTATATTAATGTGCTAATATATAAACTACTGCTTAAAAACTGCAAAAAAAAAAAAATTGATGAACAAGACAACACTATCTGTAAAATATTTAACTACAATAATAAGCCTTTAAATTATTATATTATATTATATTATATTATATTATATTATAGACTATTATAGACTATTATAGACTATTATTAAAAATATTTTGGGGTAAACTATTCCTTATATATTTACCTAAAATAATAAACCTTTATTATAGTATAGACTATTATATTATAGACTATTATATTATATTATATTATATTATATTATATTATATTATATTATATTATATTATATTATATTATATTATTAAAAATATTTTGGGGTGAACTATTCCTTATACATTTACCTAAAATAATAAACCTTTGTTATATTATATTATATTATAGACTATTATAGACTATTATTAAAAATATTTTGGGGTAAACTATTCCTTATATATTTATCTAAAATAATCTATATTATATTATATTATATTATATTATATTATATTATATTATATTATATTATATTATATTATATTATATTATAGACTATTATAGACTATTATAGACTATTATTAAAAATATTTTGGGGTAAACTATTCCTTATATATTTACCTAAAATAATAAACCTTTATTATAGTATAGACTATTATATTATATTATATTATATTATATTATATTATATTATATTATATTATATTATATTATATTATATTATTTATTATATTATTAAAAATATTTTGGGGTGAACTATTCCTTATACATTTACCTAAAATAATAAACCTTTGTTATATTATATTATATTATAGACTATTATAGACTATTATTAAAAATATTTTGGGGTAAACTATTCCTTATATATTTATCTAAAATAATCTATATTATATTATATTATATTATATTATATTATATTATATTATATTATAGACTATTATAGACTATTATTAAAAATATTTTGGGGTAAACTATTCCTTATATATTTACCTAAAATAATAAACCTTTATTATAGTATAGACTATTATATTATATTATATTATATTATATTATATTATATTATATTATATTATATTATATTATATTATATTATATTATATTATATTATATTATTAAAAATATTTTGGGGTGAACTATTCCTTATACATTTACCTAAAATAATAAACCTTTGTTATATTATATTATATTATATTATATTATATTATATTATATTATATTATATTATATTATATTATATTATATTATAATGTTTTGGTGAACAAAAACTTAAAAACATGTTCAAAACAAGACAATGACATCTGCAAAATATTTACCTAAAATAATGAACCTTTATATTAGATTATAAATAATACATGTTTATATATATAAATATAATATATAAGAATTGTACCCTTAAAAAGAAGGGGAACTTCTTGCCGTAGAACCCGACTCTGAAGAACTCCGGCTCGAGACGCTGCTGGTTCATTATTTTGTCATAAAACGAAGCTTCCATCATCTATCAACAACGCAAATAAAACAGACCATTGAGCACAATGTAACACAAACAGCTGTTAATATGACAAATTACTGCCACAATCTGTGAAGCAATCGACTGTGTAACAGAATAAACAAAAAACTAATGGGGAAGTTCAGTTTAACAGTTAAAGCCAAACGCCTCATTAGGATAACAATTGGCCATAAGTGTAATGAACACGCTGTAATAACAACTCAATCTAGTTCAAATAAGTGCTGTTTAAAGCCACTGCAAACATAAAGCGGATGTTTGAATTGCAGAAATACACCTTAACAAAAAATACAACAATAAAGTAATTAAAAAAATTAACAAATACAAATTAAAAAATGATTACATGCATAAATACATACACGAATGGTCTGTAAACAGGAAATACTCACCCTCATTTTGCTGAGGTTCCTGTAGTCATAATACGCTTCGTACTGATTGGCCAGTTCGCGACACAGTATGATGCAGTTTTCCCAGCACTGGAAGGAAGAGTTCAGTTTTTAAATAACACTTCATACATTAAAGTATATTTTTAGTTATAGATAAGTTCAGCTCTTATCAAAGTGGGGAGTAATTGCAGCTGTAAGTTTCAGCCACAAGATGGCAGTATGTAAGAACAAAAGAACAGCTCTTATGTTGTACACAGATACATTGTGTCACAGTAGCTGATCATCAGCCAATTGTGATTGAAAATAAAGAATTTCCTGTCACACTCTCACTGCAAATATCTGTCAGTGTGAATGGATTATTACTTAGATGCCCAGATCCTTCAACATTAAGCATTATTAGTCACATGAATGCCTTTATGGTGGGTGGAGTGCATCTTAAAATGAGAGATGGACTCACTTTCCCTCTGTCAAAGTTGTGTATGATGGTGAGATGGAGGCATTCCTTCCTCTGCCACTCACTCTGCATGGGGTACGTGAGAAACTCTCGGAGAGGCCTTTCGGTCCACTCCAACAGCTCGTCGTACAGCAGGAGGGTGTACGACGCCTCTGCAACACAGTTACACACATCTTTAAAAACTGAAAATTGAAAAAAATATTATTATTATTATTATTATTATTATGCAACACTGATACACAGATCATAAAAATCGAAAATTTAAAAATAATTTAACTAAGTAAAAAATAATTTATTATACAAATTATATCATCATTATTACTATGCTACTATGCTACTGACTACAACGTAGCCCAGGAGACAATGGGCCTACTGATCCAGTTCTGGCTGCATCTATAATTCAGATTTTTAAATCTCCGTATCCGCTTACATATATTTATATATAATCTATTTTTAATCTCTATAATAAAAAATGTATAATTCAGATTTTGATCTCCATATCCATTTACATATATTATATATATCTTCCAAGGGGTTTTTTCCTTCCTAGGACTTTTTTCCCAGTGCTAGCACACTGGGTTTTTCTCCTAGGGGGGGTTTTTCCACCCCTGGGAGTCAGCCGACATTGGCTTAGCACCATCTTGTATATGTTACATATTACCACGCTTGCTTGTACAGCTTATTTTTAACCATTTCTCTTTTTTCTGTGCTCCTAATATGTAAAGCTGCTTTGAAACAATTACCAATTGTAAAAAGCGCTATATAAATAAATTTGACTTGACTTGACTTGACTATGCAACACATAGTTAAACAGATCATAAAAAAAATCACATTTAAAAGGTATTTAAAATACAAATTATGATTATGATTATTATTATTATTATTATTATTATTATTATTAAACAGTTACACAGATCATAAAAAATTTAAAATTAAAAAATTATTTATAATAGAGTTGTTATTATTATTATGCAAAAGTTACACAGATCATAAAAATTAAAACTAAAATAATTATAATTATACATAATATTGTTATTATGCAGCACAGCACATCAAAGACTTTAAAAATTATATTTTTTTATAAAAGAACTATTATTTTGATTATGCAAAACAGTTCTACAGATCATAAAAATGAAAATAAAAAATATATAAATTATTATTATTATTATCATTATTATTATGCAACACAGTAACACAGATCATAAAAAAATTACATTTAAAAAGTATTTGAAATACAAATTATGATTATTATTATTATTGTTATTATTACTATTATTATGCAACAGTTACACATCATAAAACGTTGAAAATTAAAAAATAATAATTTATAATAGAGTTGTTATTATTATTATGCAACAGTTACACAGATGATAAAAATTATTTAAAAATTATTTATAATACAAATTATTATTATGCAACACAGTTACACGGATCATAAAAAAATGAAAAATAAAAAAAGTATAATTATGCAAAATATTGTTATTATGCAGCACAGTTGCACACATCATAAAGACTGAAAATTAAACAAATATCATTTTTTATAATAGAAACTATTATTTTTATTATGCAAGAGTTACACAGATCATAAAAAATAGAAATTTTTATTTAAAAAATAATCATTTATAATAGAAATTATTATTATGCAAGTTACAGATCATAAAAAAATGAAAATAATAATTTTTATTAGAAATTATTATTATTAGAAAATTATATTTAAAAAAAAAAATGAACATACATACAATTAATTGTTGCAGAATTTACTTGCCACATATTTTGATCAGAGGTAGGCTACAGTATAAAAATGAACATAATCAAGCAAATGCAAATGATTCAGATCAACCCAAATTTATTGAGCGATTATTACCGGTGTAATTTTGTGCCTTCAGGTGCAGCTCATAGAGCTTGTGAATATATCGGATGTACATTTCTTCTTTATTCAACTCAGTTTTGTAGAAGTTCTGAAAAGAACAGGACAAAGTGAGCAGAACATCCTTTTTTCTCTGAAGGTCATCTCAATAAATACCAAACAAAAAGGCAAAATATGTCATATATTTCAGTGTTAAAATATGTTTTCTGACCTCAAGTAAAGTACATGACAAATAAATGACAAAACATCAGTAATATCCACACTAACCAGAAGGTTGACTGTACATCCCATCGTTTTCCCATCAACCTCTCCGATCTTCATGCAGTCCCTGTGAAGAGATGAAGAACATCTCTGACCCTCATGCAAGAAACACGAGTGTGTTTATACTGTACAGTATACAGTCTGTGTATGGATGTGTCTGAGCATGAGTGTCTGCTTTACCTGTAATCTAGTAATCTTTCCATTAGCCGTGTGACTGTAGCGATGTGGGAAACGCCACTTTCTCTCCAGGTCTCTCTCTCGATCTTCTTCAGCAGACTAAATCACAAACATACAGTATTCAGAAATATTCTAGGAAGTGAACTAATTTAAAATAATAACTGCATATAGTACATAGTGTTTAATGATGGTCTTACCTCGGATATGGACCAAACAACGGAATTCTAATGCAGAAAAATAAAAAAAATATTTTAGTATATTTTAATAAAATATATATTTAAAATTAAAGTTTGAAGTTTTTCATATTTTGTAATATTTTATATTTATATAAAATACATAATTTTATTTATGCACTTCCGTTTGTGGTCCGTAAGACTTTTTAATGTTTTGTCTTTTATGCTCACTAAAGCTGCATTTATTTGATCAAAAATATGGTAAAACTCTAAAATTGTGGAATATTATAAATATTTCAAATATATTTATTTAATTTATATTTAAAACAAGTGTTTTGTATTTGAATATACAGTTGTGGTCAGAATTATTGGCACCCTTGGTAAATATGATCAAAGTTGACTGTAAAAATAAATCTGCATTGTTTATCCTTTTGATCTTTAATTCATAAAATTAGCAAAAATCTAACCTTTCATTGAAGGAAAAGAATTGAAAGTGGGGGGGAAATCACTTTATGAAATAAATGTTTTTCTCCAAAATACGTTGGCCACAATTATTGGCACCCTTTTATTCAATACTTTTTGCAACCTTCTTTTGCCTGAGTCTTCACCTATAATGCCTGATGAGTTTGGAGAACACCTGACAAGAGATCAGAGTCCATTCCTTTATGACAGAAGCTTCATTTTGTGCTCAGTGACATTTTTGTGTTGGATTTGATGTTTGTTTTGGATCATTGTCCTGATGGAAGATCCAACCATGGCCCATTATTGGATTTCTAGCAGAAGCGTTCAGATTTTGATTTTTTTTTAACTGTTGGTATTTGATAGGATCCATGATGCCCTGTATCTGAACAAGATGTCCAGGACCTCCAGCACAAAAATAGGCCCACAACATTAAAGATCCAGCAGTATATTTAACCGTGGGCATGGGGTACTTTTTATCCATGTGTGCACCAAACCCATCTGGTGGGTTTGCTGCCAAGAAGCTCTTTTTTTAGCATAGAAGTCCCGTTTGAAGTTCCAGTCTTGTCTGACAACTGAATATGCTGGAGATTGTTTCTGGATGAGAGCAGAGGATTTTTCTTGAAACCCTCCCGAACAACTTGTGGTGATGTAGGTGCTGTTTGATCATTTTTTTTAGGCTTTCTGAAACTCAACACTCAACTAATCTCTGCAATTCTCCATCTGTGATCCTTGGAGAGTCTTTGTTCACTCAAACTTTCTCCTCACCGTGCATTAAGACAATTTAGACACACGTCCTCTTCCAGGCAGATTTGTACCATCTTTAGTTAATTGGAACTTCTTAATTATTGCCCTGATGGTGGAAATGGGGATTTTTAATGCTTTAGCTATTTTCTTACAGCCACTTTCTATTTTGTGAAGCCCAACAATCTTTTGCTACACATCAGAACTATATTCTTTGGTTTTACTCATTGTGATGAATGATTAAGGGAATTTGGCCTTTGTGTTTCGTCATGTTTATTCTCCTGTGGAACAGGAAGTCATGGCTGGACAATCTCACGTTTGTCAATATGAATGGGAATATACTTCAGAGATATTTTACTCATAAAAATTTCTAGGGGTGCTAATAATTGTGGCCAACGTGTTTTGTAGATAAACATTTATTTCATAATGTAACTTTCCCCCCACTTTCAATTCTTTTCCTTCAATGATAGGTTAGATTTTTGCTAATTTTATGAATTAAAGATCAAAAGGATAAACAATGCAGATTTATTTTTACAGTCATCTTTTATCATATTTACCAAGGGTGCCAATAATTCTGACCACAACTGTATTTTAAAATATAATTTATTTCTGTGATGCAACGCTGAATTTTCAGCATCATTACTCCAATCTTCAGTATCACATGATCCTTCAGAAATCATTCTAATGCTGATTTGCTGCTGAAGAAAAATTACTTATCAATGTTGAAAACTTAATATTCCTGTGAAACCCAGGATTCTTTGATGAACAGCATTTATTTGAAATAGATTTTTTTTAGTAATATTATAAATGTCTTTGATGCTTTTAATTATTGCTAATTAAAATTATTAATTTCTTTAAATAAAAAGAAAGAATTAGGACTCACATGTTGTTAAAGAGCTCTCTGTAAGTCTCATCTCCTTTGCCCTCTGACATCAGACCTTCTAGTTTGTCTATTAGTTTGGCCTCCACCTTTAAAGACAAATCAAAAATGTTATTTTTCCTTCTTAAAGCATGTTTTTTAAGTCCACTTATAATGTTAGTCAAGGTTTCCTGCACCAAAAACACCATCATGTATCATAAATCATGCATTTGCAATTTTTAGCATTATTTTGAAGGGCTTTCTGCAAGATAATTGAAATAACAATTGAAAAACTGTAAATCACATGGCCCCTTTATAGTTTAATTTTAAATCTGCATAAGTAGCTCAAACTCTTGCTGACAATCCTTTTCAAATTATATTCCATTCAAAAGCGTCACAGTCTTAGTAAACAAGCTAGATTTCCTGGCATCCACAGCGTTTTACTGTGACGCCCGCACATAATGTACTGTGACATGAACATCACGCTGCTCTCGCATGCTGAAACATGTTTATGTCGCTGCGATTTCAGCACCTGTTTGAAGTTGCCGCTCCGTCGCTGTTCGCAGTCCATCATATCATGAAAAATGGGAATGAGGACGTTCCGCAGATCCATCTGTGGTACCAGAGTCACCTCCATGAACGGGCCAATTAGGGTGGGAATGAGATTTAACTTATAGTCACCTGAAAGACAACACCATATATTGCTCCTAAACACAACAGTCATGTGACTCCATTAAAGCTCAATGCTGATTTGTACGGAAGGACATACCCAAATGCTGCCACATGCTGAAAATCTCACATCCGATCATCACTCTCATGTCACCGTACCTTTAAAAACACACATATAATATTATCAAATCTGTGGTTATAGAAAAGGATATTGGCCGCGTCCCAAATCGCATACTTCTCTACTATATAGTAGGCGAAAAACAGCGTGCGACAAATGAAGTATGTCAGAAAAGAGCAGGCAAAAAGTATCTGGATGACCTACTACTTCTGAAAAGCACATTTGATGGACGGTTTACTATCCCATGAGGCCACGGGAGAGGGTTTGTGAATGGCAGTGAAGCGTTGAATTGACGCTGGTAGGTCATGTGATAATGACAACATGGCGAATGTAGTACGTACAGATTACATTCATACTAGAGTTGACTTCGCTATTTTAAATTTTAAAAATGTGACGATACCAGTATTTCCCCCTAGCATTTTGAGCGCTGTTGACTGGATTCTTAAACACCTCTGATTGGCCACTGTGTTCACACGCTCAACAGATACGTCTGTGATTGACAACAATGATCAACGCTTCAAAAACATGTTGTAAATAGACATCTTTGACGTTCTTCACCGGACGCTTACACAGATACACACGGGAACGTTTGAAAGCAGGCGTCTATCAGCGGATCCCTAATATATCACTATCCACTAATAGATGGCTGCTTTCAAAAGCTCCCATTCACTGTAGCCAATCACAGATGTATCTGTTGAGTGCATGAACACAACGACCAATCAGAGGCGTATAAGAATCTGCTCAACAGCGTTCAAAATTCTAGGGTGAAATGCTGGTATTGGCACATTTTTTTAAATTTCAGTACCGACTTGGTATCGAAGACGGTACTTTTGACAACACTAATTCATACTATAATAGAACATACTTTTTTTTTATTTTAGAGTTCACAAATATTCAAAATAAGTACCTACTCTAGAGAATATGCGATTTCGGATATGGTCATTGTGGTAATATTACAACGGTTTTCCCTTGATGTAGCTTGCAAAATGTGTACAGTGCAAAACAAATTAGCCAATATACAATAAATCCCTAAACCAGCTGCTAGTAATAGCATCTCATTACACAGAATGTGTTATTTTACACCGTAAAATCTTTCAATCTCATTCTCTGTTGGATTCTGATCACATAAAGGAAAAGAACAGGAAGGGGTCTCACTTCTCCAGGACTTTTTTCCTCTTAGAGGGCGGGAACATTTCCAGTTGGAGGCAAGGCTGGTTGATGAATATTATACAGAGATAAAAATAGGACTCCCATACCTACAGATAAAAAGACAGCTAATTAAAGCGCTGACTATGATTATCTGCATTGCAGGCACACGTTTATCATGTTCCCATGATGCACCAGGAGATAAGGAAAAAAGAGAATTCTCCTATGCAGTAATTTTTGATGTCATACTGTAAAGAATGGCAATGTGTAGTTAGCCTAAGGAAATATTTCTACTTCATCTGACCTTCAAAAAAAAAAAAAAAAAAAAATTTTTTCCTCATGTGACCTACTGAATTCAGGTTGATTCTGTTATATTAAATATTTTATTTAATTTAGATGTCAAAAGTAGGTTACTTGATCATATATTTTTAGAGTGTAGATGTGAGATCGTGGCTTTTAGATATACTGCTTTCAGTCTACCACAGATTTCTGCATATATTAACATCATTAATTAAATATTTAAAGTGGCAGGCAATCATTTTATATAGTATATGCAAATTTTTCTCTGGTATTCCAGTACTCTGGAGAGCAGAAAATTAATTAATAATCTGTAGTATTTAAACAACTGCATGTTAATAAAGTTTTTTTTTTTGAAGATTATGTGCAGATGTTTCACAGATTTCATTATATTCACTGTAGTAATATTACATTTGAGAACTTTTGCTGTTAGCAACAGCCAGGTCATGGGTTCGATTTCCAGGGAAACGTGTCAGGTGACACTAACGTTTGGGTTCGTTAATTTTTTAATGTTTTTGAAAGAAGTCTCTTATGTTCTTTTATGCTGCATTTTTTTTAATCAACACAGTAATATTGTGAAATATTATTACAATTATTTTTTTTTATTATGCAAACAGACAAAAAAAAAATTATATTATAATATTATATATAATTGTAATAATATATATATTAATATATATATATATAATATTATTATTACAATTTAAAATAAATGTTTTATGTTAATATATTTTAAAATGTAATTTATTCCTGTGATCAAAGCTGAATTTTCAGCATCATTACTCCAGTCTTCAGTGTCACATGATCTTTCAGAAATCATTCTAATGTGATAATTTGATGCTCAAGAAACATTTATTATTAGTATCAATGTTGAAAACAGTTGCGCTGCTTCATATTTTTGTGGAAACCATGATAAATATTTTTCTTTGCTGAACAGAAAGAACAGCATTTATTTGAAACAGAAAGCTTTTGTAACATGTCTTTATGTCTTTAAGTATTCATTTATTTTTTAAAAATCTTACTGAATCCATAAAATGGAAAATCTTACCTTGAAGTCGAATTTCTCATTAAGGAAGTTGTTGCGCAGAGTATCAGAGAGATACAAAATGGTGGTAATAATGACGCTAAACACAAACAAACAGAAATGTCAAGCAATAAAACATTTCTATGGTTGAATGAGATTACATACGAATCGTTTGTTTTCCAAGCCCTTACTTATTAGCGACCAGTCGCATGACAGTCCAGTCTTTTGGGAACATATCCTGTCGGATAAGTATTCTGAAGACGGTGAATAACTGCAGGAGGAAACTCTGGGAAACCAGTGTAAGAGATCGTACAGTTAGACTACAGCAATCACTATTATCGCAGAGTAGGCTGGTTATAAATGAATTTACCGTTAGTTCATCTTTAGTGGGAAATCTGCTGAGAAGCTGTTGGTATTCTTTATCTTTTAGCTGCCGCAGCAGCGCGAGCAAACACGCAACAAATTCACCCTAAAACAAACACATCTGAGTGTTATTCAATATGCTGAAATACTTCCCCTGAAGTAAACATTAAAGGTCATTAGAAAAGGTCAGACGCACTGTAACGTCCTGGTACTGCAGGCGCAGAGAGGAGGCAGCAGGCTGAGGCCGGTTGGTCACTTCCAGTATAGTTCTAAGTAAGACTCCAGACAGACTCTCCATGACCAGATTCACCTCCTCGGACACTCCACACTCCTACAGAGAGAATGATTATTTTATTTTATTTTATTTTATTTTATTTTATTTTATTTTATCTTTTTATTTTATTTTATTTTATTTTATTTTATTTTATTTTATTTTATTATTTTATTTTATTTTATTTTATTTTATTTTAATAAATACAAATGAATAAACATTTATTTTTTAAATATTTAAAAAATTAAATAAACATTAATTATATGATATTACATTTTTCATTTACATTTTTTAAAATAATATTTTATTGGCCGATTTAAATATTTACATTTTGCGGTAACTTTGTAATATGATTATTGCATATTAAATTACAATTCATCACAATATATCAATGTTTACTAACAAAAGTTCCATTATTTTGCCGTGTTAGCAGAGTAAATCAATGAATAAACATCAGTTTCAGGTTAAAAAAATAGTTTGAGGAATCAAAATCAAAGTTAGATAATTAATTATAATTTTTATATGAAGGAATAAGACTTAAATTGAACAAATTCAATGTCATTTTAAAAAAAAAATTCTGTACGAAATCTAACCAGCCAATTAAATGGGGAACTCAATTTATCTCAAAACTCAAATTCTAAACATATATAAATATATACATTTAAATTAATCATGTGATATTATGTATTTATTTAATAATTTTACTAGAACTGTCAATTGATTTAAATGTTTATTGCATTCATTTTATAATATGTTGATGTAATTAATCTATATATATATATATATATATATATATATATATATATATATATATATAAATAAAATCAGAAAAGTCACATTATATTATTGTGGTAGATCATTAAATAAACATCTGAAACATCTGTTTTAGGTTAAAAATGGTTACTATATTGTAAAAATTGTAAATTTTTCTAAAACTTATTTTTAGATAACTAATTCAAATGTTCAGATAAATTATAATAAGCTCTATTATATAATTTTTTATTTTTTCTTCATACAAAATCAGCAACTAAAATAAGTACCAAATCTCACCAGCAATTCTAAAGGGGATAACCAGAAATTAAAAAAGGACAAGAGCTAGAAACTAACTAATAAACAGAAATGAGAGTGAATTGAACAGTAAGGAAATACAATTTTAGGTCGAGTCTGACCGTGGCGGGTGTGTTGAGTGTCAGCATGCTGGTGAGGATGTTGGCACACAGAACCAGCTCCCTCTGCTCCTGCAGGTGTGTGTGCAGCAGACGCAGAACTACAGGTAACAACACACACCTCGACTCTGACAACACACAAACACACATAAATAAGATTTAAGCATCTAAGGACTCCAAACTTTGCTAAAAAAAAAAAAAAAAGCTGTTGTACACAATCTACCATATATTTATATATATTTAAATTTTGTCAAAAGGTTCAATAAACTGTTCCATAAAAAAAAAATTATTTCATATTTCAGGCTTTACAGGGTTAAACACCATAGATACAAAGTACACTAGAATTTAGATGGCCTCTAAAAGACCTAAACTTGATTTTATGGTGTTTTCAGCAATAATTTTACATTTTTAAATGCTTTAAAACAGAAAACTGCATGTGATCATTTACCCGGGTTGACATAAAGTGGACTCTCCACGGTCTTGGCCATGCACTGCAGTTTGACGGCCTGTAGGGGGCAGTCATTGTGCGTGAGGGCAGGCAGGCTGCTCAGCGTGTCACGGGCCAGATTTGCCACCTCTCTCATGCTGAAGATCTTTAGCAGCTCGCAGCACACAGTCGGGAACGATCTCAGGAACACGGCCTGAGAAAATGCCAATAAACATGCCTCTAAGTGTTTGTTTAAAATGAAAAAAAAAAAAAAAAAAAAAACAGTGAAGAGATAAAGTACCCAAGAGATAAAGTGTAAAGTTACCATGAAATCAAAATAGACCAATCTTGATTTTTTTATGGAATATTGCAGTATTTACGATAAACTATTTATCTGTGCACATTAATATTTTTATTAATATTTATTTAAAGGTGCCCTAGATGTTTTTAAAAGATGTAATATAAGTCTAAGGCGTCCCCTGAATGTGTCTGTGAAGTGTCAGCTCAAAATACCCCATAGATTTTTTTTAATTAATTTTTTTAACTGCCTATTTTGGGGCATCATTATAAACACGCCGATTTTATGCTGCGGCCCCTTTAAATCCCGTGCTCTCCGCCCACAGAGCTCGCGCTTGCCTTAAACAGTGCCTTAACAAAGTTTACACAGCTAATATAACCCTCAAAATGGATCTTTACAGTGTTCGTCATGCATGCGTCGGATTATGTGAGTATTGTATACTGTTATATTGTTTACTTCTGATTTTGAATGAGTTTGATAGTGCTCCATGGCTAACGGCTAATGCTACACTGTTGGAGAAATTTATAAAGAATGAAGTTGTGTTTATGAATTATACAGACTGCACATGTTTAAAAATGAAAATAGCGACGGCTCTCTTGTCTCTGTGAATACAGTAATAAACTATGGTAACTTTAACCACATTTAACAGTACATTAGCAACATGCTAACGAAACATTTAGAAAGACAGTTTACAAATATCACTAAAAATATCATGTTATCATGGATCATGTCAGTTATTATTGCTCCATCTGCCATTTTTCGCTATTGTCCTTGCTTGCTTACCTAGTCTGATGATTCAGCTGTGCACATCTAGACGTTAATACTGGCTGCCCTTGTCTAATGCCTTTTATAATGTTGGAAACGTGGGCTGGCATATGCAAATATTGGGGGCGTACACTCACTGTATGTCATTTCCATGTACTGAACTCTTGTTATTTAACTATGCCAAGATAAATTCAATTTTTCATTCGAGGGCACCTTTAAAACTTCATGCGCCCTCATAACCTTTAATCAAAATAACTTCCCCTCCCTCTTGCAGCGACATCTACTGGTGAGAGGGGGGAATCAACCTGTCACTCAAATGAGATTGACCTATAGCAAACCACAACCATCCAATCAATACCCAATAGACAAAATCAAGTCCCGCCTTACATTTTTTCTTTTTCGAGAAGCCGTTTCACCCAAACATACATCACAATTGGGGAAAAAAGACTATCGCAACTTCCGTTTCATGCCGACTTTAATAAAATGTGTAATGTGTTTTGTGCATTTGTGTCACTGTAATACAACTGCTATCATCTTTCTCCAAACACATTTTGCACATTGATTTAGTGGGAAAATGTTCCTCTGGTGCAGTAGGGGACGTCAAACAACAGATGTAAGCAAAGGCACTTATGCACACACAGACAAATATTGTGGTGACACGAATCTGGCACAGATCCAGTCGCCTGCATGTGCTTTGGATTATGCCGCGGTGTCCAAAGACGCTTTGTTTTCTTGGCTGTGTTAATTGAAATCTGCTCTCCTGCTGGGCTGCCATAACAAGAACAGACCTGTGTGCGAGTTCAGTGTGAGTGAATGTGCGAATGTGTGCGCGCGTCCCCACTGTGCTGCTGTTAACGCTCGTCGGAACGAAACGAATCTCGGAAAGAACGGGAGCGGGTCTCTCTGCATGGCGGACACACATGGCTCAGCTGACTCCGAGCTTGTGGGCCGTGACAGTGTGTGGCAGGCTTTTAGCGCGCACAGCATGCGTCTCTGTTTGTGTATATCAAGGCTGGCTTAACTCTCCATGGGCTGACTGAGCTTTGAATGCTGCTATGCTAGCAGAACAAATGTGGGTGGGGCTGAAAAAGAAGTACTGAACTCAAACACTGATAACTTGTGTCTTCCTAGCATGCATACTTGTTTCACTATAATTGAGTAGTTATAGGAAATGGCATCACTATAGATATATTTATTTTTTATATATATATATACACATATGGTTCTCGAATCTGACTGGCTGATAGCCGTGCGATATTTAAGTGATTCTTACCTTTTCACCGGTTGTATCACTCCGCTTGAAGCGACTGTCATGGCAGCCGAGCAAATCCACTGTATTTTTTACGAGTACTACATTTTTTATACCACGAATTGTAGATTTAAGTGTTTTTAGGCAAGAATGTAGTTGTTCAGACCTGAAATATGTGACTTGTTTATAATAATAGCACCTATTTTACAATTTGTTTAGACGTTTTCGGTAATGCGAGCTCCAGGCCGTCAGCGGCCATTCAGTGCTCGTGTACCCGCTGAGAACAGCTTCATCTCGGCCAGTGCTTCGGGGATTTGCTGCTGGCTTTTATAGTATATCTTAAAGTAGTATAACGGGCAATCTTTGGTCTCATTAATCTATTACTTGTTCCTGAGCAAATCGAATTGGGCTATGTTAAATTTAATAATTTAATATTAAGGCTATATTTAATCCAGTAGAGCACTGCTTTGGTACGTTTGACTGAATTGTACAATTGTGTTTATTTCCTATTGTCATTTATAATGGCTTTTATTGTTAATTTAAATATTGTTGTTCAATAAATATTATTTTATATAAATTGTATTTGGTATTGAGAAAGGGTCCATTAGTGCATAATATGGATTGAGTGAAAGTTACATTAATACGCCATTAGATAGCGGCAAAATTTATGAGCGAGTCAGTCGCAAGAGACTTTTAAATTAAAAGGGACTTTTGTAAACTAAGGACGTTGTTTTAGCGCTGCTATGGAAAATGCAGTATGTAATAATTTTGTCCTCTAGAGGTCGCTAGAGGCCTATTCAAAACAAAGGCGTAGCTTGATGACGCCAAGTTTGAGCGCGGAATCTTGGGATATGTGGTCTCCACCTCAACGAACGATGCAAAAGAATCGGGATAGGACTCAGGAAGAAATCATGTTCATGGATGCAATTATTAATGTTACTGCAGTATGAAGCACAGCAGGACCGAGTGTTGTGGAAGCTGAACGAGGAGCTGGAGCGATTGCGCAACACACGCCTCACAAGCAGCACTTTTATTATGCCACAGTCGCCGACGCCACTTCTGCTTTTCCGGTCATGAGTATGAGGTAACGCAGCTCTGTTTATCATATTAGATACATCTGAGTGTGTTGAAAATGATGTTATAACGTTACTCTGTGCGTTTGCTCGGCGGCTGCTGTGAGACACTGTTGAACACTGCAGTAAGATAGATCGATTTCAGTATATCATATTAAATGCTGGATGACTTGTGTTGATAAATGACATGCAATTAATTTTAAAACGTATTGTATGATGGAGAAAATGCTGTATTACTGTTACTAAAATTAAAGCTGCATCTGATTATGCTATGTTAGCTACTTCACAAAATAATGTTTTTCTCTGAGGCGCGGTAAAGCATGGTACTCGCTGTAAATCAAGAAAATTAGATTTAAACAATAAGAATAAATGTGTTGAGCAATATAACAACAATTCGTTTTCAGTCTATAAATATATCAAAACAGTTGTTCCCTTGTTGATTAAAACATGTAAATATTAAAGCGTCTTTAGTGTTTCCATGGTTTCTACAAAATAAAACCGGAAACCGAGGGTAACGCGGGTATGACGCAATTGACAGGCGACTCCTCACACGTCCCGGAGCCTTGGTTACAATTGCAATTCTCACGATTTACAAATAGTTGTCCCAGCTTAATCCCAGCTTACTACATAGTTACAATTTGTAAAAGAAGTGTGTGAAATTGAACCCAGTGTAGGTGTGTGTCTCACCTGTGTGTGTGTGATGGGACTGATGCCCTTACTCTCATGAGACAGGAACAGGTGGATGGATTTGAAGAGCTCATGAACAGAGCAGCGGAATTCCTCCTCGTTCTGGCCTCCGGTGGCCGCTGCGTACAGACGCCGTGACTGCACAATGTACTTAAACAAGTACTCTGACGCCTGTCAGACATCAAACATCTGTTATTGAAATTAATATTTAATCACATTCAAAAACATCCTAACTAAAAATCCAAAACATATTTAAAAATATTTAACCCTTAATTTTTTTTTTTAATGGAACAGTTTATTGAACCTTTAGACAAAAGTTTTCACTCTATATCTCCCAATAATAATGTCTTAATAAGATAATATTCAAATTTACAATGATGATGATTGAGAGATGAACAAATAAATCCTCAAAGCCTGATGGATCATATTTGATACTCACATTTTAACATGATTTTTCAGTCCAGTAAGTGTTCATCTTGAAATAATACTAACAATATGAAAGTTATTCTTATACGTTTACTTTACAAAAATCAGGAAAGATTTCACAGTAAAGATACGTGAACCTCGACCTGAAAGTGGACATTTTTACAATTATACCAAAAGGCCTTTTACTTGCTAAAAAGTATAAACTATCAATCAATTATGACTTTTTGAAAATAAATACATAAATCTGTAGACACTGTGTGAAGGTCATTTTCTGCTTTTAACCATTTCAATCGAAAAGAGCAAAAATACCAAAAGATGAATGGAACGCATTGAATCCAAATAAGGTAAGAGTTCAAGGTTAGAAAGTGGGAATTGCTTTTAAATAACACCTTTGAAGGGTGTAAATGAGCGTGCATGCATTTGGAGAATGTGCCTGGTGGTCCCACGGCGGATCATAAAAGCAAAACGGGCGAATGAAGAAAGAAAGAAAAGAATGTTTGTAGCTTAATTGCATGATGGGTAAGAAAAGAAGTTCCTGTGGGTGAAAGAGGCTGGAGAGGTACAACAGATGCATCATGGGTATTCATAACTGCTGGAGAGGAAGCTTAAGATCAGGATAGAGAAACAGCAGGGGGTGAGGGTTATTTCAAAATGACAGACCGACAGAGAGAGATACGTTTCCTCATAGATTTGCATGCATACTGTACTGTGACATACATCTTGAATGAAGCGTATGTTAGCGTTCTCACCTTCAAAACCTGCTGGATCTGTTCCTGGTGCTCGGCATCAATGATACGATCCACATACCATTTCAACACACGGATCAGATCCCTGCAGACACAAGCCGTGAATATTAGACATCAGTAGCAAGAAAAATATGTTTTTTAAATTTGGCTGTTTATGTTTGAATGTTGTACATTTTTGTTTGTCCTGCAGGGAACATGCATAATATCACAAATTATTCATAGGCAGTGCTCAGACTCTGAAATGACATCTGCAGGGAGAAGAAAAAATGTTTGCATGCTCACGTTTAGGGCTTTCATGATTTCTCGATTGTAATTTACCCATGTGGAGTAACTGGCAAAATGCTGTATAACATGCGGTGCATTTCTACAAAAATTCTTCATTTTGAATTGATTCTCACTTGAATTATGGAAGTCTTCTCAGGGGTGCAACAAGATAAATGACAGGCGCCTGACCCAAAGACTGTAGGTTGGAGTCCTGTGTGGGACAACTTTATAAACTTGTGTGTAATGTTGTGTCATTTCAATTCCTTTATTATCCCTATGTGTATTGTTCTAGACTTTCTTCCTCTAGGATTAGAAGTAAGTCTGTCTTTGTTCATTCTGTGTTCATTCACATCTGAATTTATGTTAATTTTGAGTTCATTCTCACTTGAAATATGAAAATTTTGCATCTGGGTGAATAATCTTCCCAGTGGTGCAACAAGATGAGTTTCAGGCTCTTAACAGAGAGACTGTGGGTTCGAATCCTGTGTCAGGCAACTTTATAAAATTGTGTGTAATGTTGTGTCATTCAATTCCTTTATTATCCGGGTAAACGTTCATTCTTTGTTCATTCTGTGTTCATTCTCATCTGAACTTCTGCTCATTTTGAGTTCATTCTCACCTGTACTCCTGAACCAGCTGTTTTTCATGTATGTTCAATTTCTGCTGTTTTTGCTCTTCCTGCTCCACATTGGGCTAGAATCCCTTTAGGGGCTTGGCCCCGTATCGCTGCCTGCAACTATATTTTTAATGTTTTTGAAAGATGTCCCTTCTGCTCACCAAGGCTGAATTTATTTGATTAAAAATACAGTAAAAACAGTAATATTGTTAAATATAATTTAAAATAGGTGTTTTCTATTTGAATATATTTTAAACTGTAATTTATTCCTGTGATGCAAAAATTTTCAGCATCATTACTCCAGTCTTCAGTGTCACATGATCCTTCAGAAATCTCTAATTCTGCTGATTTGCTGCTCAATTGTTAGTATAGTTTTGAGTTTTTGAGTTTAACACTTTTTTTTATTTTTTTTTACCACTGCTAGTTTTTGTCTTCATAATATTATTATTGTATTTTCATCAACAATAATAACCTTGATAAGTAATTTGTCCATCCTTGAACCCCAAATTTAAAGTATTCCTAAAATCTGACTGGTAGATGTTATTCCAAGATTGCTAATCAGGTATGTGAAGCAAATCTGACATATGCTTTATATATCTTTAAAGGTGCCGTAGAACGTGTTTTCAAAAGATGTGATATAAGTCTAAGGTGTCCCCTGAATGTGTCTGTGAAGTTTCAGCTCAAAATACCCCATAGACTTTTTTTTATTCATTTTTTTAACTGCCTATTTTGGGGCATCATTAAATATGCGCCGATTCAGGCTGCGGCCCCTTTAAATTCTCGTGCTCCCCCGCCCCTGAGCTCTCGACTATAAAACAGTGCACAAAGTTCACACAGCTAATATAACCCTCAAAATGGATCTTCACAAAGTGTTCGTCATGCAGCATGTCTAATCGAGTAAGTATAGTATTTATTTGGATGTTTACATTTGATTCTGAATGAGTTTGATAGTGCTCCGTGGCTAAAGCTAACATTACACACTGTTGGAGAGATTTATAAAGAATGAAGTTGTGTTTATGAATTATACAGACTGCAAGTGTTTAAAAATGAAAATAGCGACGGCTCTTGTCTCCGTGAATACAGTAAGAAACGATGGTAACTTTAACCACATTTAACAGTACATTAGCAACATGCTAACAAAACATTTAGAAAGACAATTTACAAATATCACTAAAAATATCATGATATCATGGATCATGTCAGTTATTATTGCTCCATCTGCCATTTTTCACTGTTGTTCTTGCTTGCTTACCTAGTCTGATGATTCAGCTGTGCACATTCAGACGTTAATACTGGCTGCCCTTGTGTAATGCCTTGAACATGACCTGGCATATGCAAATAATGGTTACGTAACAGTCGGTGTTATGTTGAGATTTGCCTGTTCTTCAGAGGTCTTTTAAACAAATGAGATTTATATAAGAAGGAGGAAACAATGTTTGAGTTTGAGACTCATTTCCATGTACTGAACTCTTGTTATTCAACTATGCCGAGGTAAATTCAATTTTTAATTCTAGGGCACCTTTAAATTTGTCCATGCACCTAACAGGTTTTGTAAAGTTTAGGAACTGACCCCCAGAATCAGAAGGCTCTGACAGCTTGAATGCTGTTCCAAGATCAATAAAACGTCCTTAACGGTCCAGTGTATCCCATGAGAAGTCTTAACCACTCAGGCAATGAAACGTCTGAGATGTTTGAGTGATTGTGACAATGAATCAGAGGAGTTAAAGTGCACAGGTCTTCATGAATACTTGATGCAGCTGCCAGGAAGCTTTGTAAATAGACCTCATTTTATTGGTCTCTATTGCCAGTCAAAACCCATTAAAATCATTAAAACGTCCTTAGGGTCCAATCCATCAAGATCTGTGTGAGAAGAACAGTGTGTGCAAAGGTGTACATATATTCACAGTCTGTGGACGGCATCTACAGTAGGTCAAAATATTGGAAAACCTGGAAGGAATACTTAAAGAAATAATAGTGAGGATAATTTCCTTTTGTTTAAACTTTTCTGTTTGGCTACATTGCTTAATGCAACATTAATTTTTAAAGTAAGATGATTAATTACAAATGGGAAAAAAAAAAACTGGAGGAAAACTGGGTCTTTTATGAGGCTCTTGTTGATTTTGGAAGCCCAAGGGAGTAATTTGGCCATAAGGAGGAAAATGTTAACATTCCCAGCATGGGATTACAATTAATGTCAACCACAGTGTAATACCAGCTCTCATTCCCCCTAAAGATTTCTCTTAAAATCCAATTAGATCTTAATTAAACGCACTGTAACACCTCATGTTGTGATTGTGATAAAATCAACTGCCTTGAAAATAGTCCAACCATATCAAAAGCAATCAAGAAATGTATCATTTTATATATTATTTACCCTATTCATTTAATTCAGCTTTGTTCACATAGAATCAATACACTTTGATTTAGTTGTATTTGATTAAGGTAAGCTCAGTTCAGTTTGCTTTGTTCCATCGATTCAAATATGTTATGTTAGATCAGATTCAATTCATTAGCAAATTTCTACACCTAGATTGTGCCATAAATTACTAATATAATACGCACCTCTTATTTCACACTACTTTGCTTTGCAAGTGTGAATACTATTATGTGACCTTGACTGTTTATTCACTAGAGATAACAGCAGTAAATGCCTTGGCAGCATCAGCTACATTTACTTCAGATACTTCAGGAATACTGACACGCAGTTTGAACCCAGCGGCTCTGTTTTTCACTACCCTGAGACAAACAGACCCTCATCACCACAGCATCCATCCTGACTGCAGATTAACCTTAGTGTGTCTTTGAGCATGCTGGGAGAGACAGTGCAGTGTGAAGATGTGTCTGTGTGAGTGTGGTTACAAAGCACATAACATTAAACTGAAAACAGGCTGTGAAAAGAAAAAAAAAAAACACTGTCTGAAATCTATAGGGAACATATCAAGTGGGATTTTCCTGGCTCTTTTGAAATATAATAGTTAAACATATGCCTAATGCACACAATGCCAAAAAAAAAAGAAAAAAGAAAGAAAAAAAGTAATGTAAACATACATTTAATGTGCACAACAAAATAAAATAAATATAAAAATGTCAAAATTGTAATACATGTAATGCATACAATGCAAAATAAAATAAGTGTGAATTTAGGCATAACAACATAAGAAATGTAAATATGCACTTACACACAATGCAAAACAAAATACAAAAATAAGTAATGTAAACACTTAAAAAGGTACTTCACTGGAAAAATGGGCTTTCAATAAAACTTGGCTGTCTGTGCAGTAAAAAAGGCACAAAAAAAAAAAAAAATGAAATTGGTTCTACCTGACTAGAGAAAAACAGAGAAAAAAGGTTGTTGTCTTTCCTTTTGCTAAATAGGTTGGAAAGCTTGAACACCCATAATGCACTGGGCATGTTGCTGTCCAAAGCCACTCCCACCAGTCTGCTATGAATACGCTTACCAGAGTCAAATACCACCTTGCTTTAGTAGGAAATACTTCTTAGCAAACTTTACAATGGTGTCAACTTGCATTGTTTCCAGGTGCAATAATTCAAAGAGTAAAGCGTAAGTGAGTTAAGTTTCAGTTTCCTGTGAAGAATTCAGAGTGTTGTATGAAGTGGCTAAAAACTGCAAAGAATCGTAAATACAGAGAGAAGACAGAAATTCCGAAACACTTCTGCGTTTGTAGTCAACATTTCAAACTGGACCACGAACGCAGTGTTTTAGGCCAAACGGAGGGGAAAAACTGCCGTTCCGTCAGTTCCGCTGGAAGCAAAGCGCCATCGTGTACAGGTAAGAAAGCTGTTTTCATAGTGTTCCATTTTTAGAGCAGACATAATACGATACAATTTTTAGTGATAAACATACCCTTACAATAACTGTTCTGTTAATAACCCTTTGTCAATCCGACTGTCTGTGGGTGGGATACAATAATGCAGAAGTATTATAATTTTCACTGAAGCCCTGGAGCTGTCAAAAGTCCAGTGGACTTTTGCTGACAAATAAATGTGAATTTTTCAGTCCATGAAACAAGTGGAATGAGTAAACATTGTTCATTTACATAGACTACCAACATTGTAACAATACAAAGCAGTTTGAAAATCTGTTACACTTTAATGCAAAATAAAATTAAATAAATACAAAAATAAAAAATATATTATAACAATGCAAAATAATTAAAATGTGTGAATTTAGGCACAACATGCATTTAACACACAAAATAAAATAAAATAAAATAAAATAAAATAAAATAATGAAGAAACAGCATTACAAAGGACACGGGACAGAAACGCTGCACAGCATTAAGGAACTGAGTGACGGGAACAGTGTGAAAGTGAGTATTTTGCAAGCCGCCCACATCCAGCTCAGCTCTGACATGATGCTCCACACCTCAGTGTGTTACAGAAGAGAGACTACATCACTGCCCACACACAACAACACAACCACACGCCTCATTACTGACAGACAGCATGGCCAGAACACACCGCGCGCACACACACTCGCACACACAGAAAAGACAGGTAAACATTAGGGGGAAAGAGACGGAGAGACAGAAAGCAGAAGGTGTGTGTGTTGAGGAAGAAAAACAAAAGAGTGGGAAAAACTGAAATATTAGGAGGAAAAGACAGACATAGAACAACAAAAATCAAATGAGGACCTTTGAGGAGTATCAACCTATTGAGTGACACATGCAATCTGAAAACAGTTCACCCAAAAATTATCTCATTTATTTCTCACCCTCATGTCGTTCTACACCAGTAAGACCTTCGTTCACATTCAGAACACAAATTAAGATATTTTTGATGAAATCCGATGGCTCAGTAAGGCCTCTATTGACAGCTGCTAAAACATATTTAAAACAGTTCATGTGACTACAGTGCTTAATGTTACTACAGTACTACCTTAATGTTATGAAGCGACGAGAATACTTTTATGCGCCAAAAATAACAAAATGGTGACTTTATTCCACAATATCTAGTGATGGGCGATTTCAAAACACTGCTTTATGAAGCTTCATGAATCTTTTGTTTCGAATCAGTGGTTCAGATCGTGTATCAAACTACCAAAGTCACGTGAACTATTGAAGTTTCAAAACACTTACGACGGGACGAAGCCTCATTTACTTAAATAATGTGATTTTGCTGCTCTGAAACACTGATTCGGAACAAAAGATTTGTAAAGATTCGAAGCTTCATGAAGCAGTGTTTTGAAATCGGCCATCACTAGATATTGTGGAATAAAGTCGCTATTTTGTTATTTTTTGTGCACAAAAAGTATAATCATCACTTTATAATATTGAGGTTGAACCACTGTAGTCACATGAACTGTTTTTAGTAGCTTTCTGGGCATTGAAAAAGGGAGTGTTATTGCTGTCAATAGAGGCCTCACTGAGCCATCAGATCTTATCAAAAATATCTTAATTTGTGTTCCGAAGATGATCGAAGGTCTTACAGGTATGGAACGACATGTGGGTGAGTAATTAATGACAATTTTCATTTTTGGGTGAACTAACCCTTTAATATTCGCCATCAGCACAAACACACGCTGTATTACCTTCCTGACCACACATACAGGACAAAAACTGCATTGTCAGTAAAATGAAACAGATTATGACAGATGAAAGCAAGACTGTGCTGTGCTTTGGGCTTGACATACATCTCTCTCTGTGCTGAGAGGATCTGTAAACTCAGAGAAACTCCACCGGTTACAGTATACAAGGCCTAGAGCCAAACATAAAACACCTTTTATCTTTCTACATAACCAAACACAACTCTCTCAATAGCATGACACACTATTTCAGCTGAACACCACAGAAGCTCCAGCATTTTTGAGTGTTTCGAAACTCATATAATTCTTGAATACATAATTTTTACTAGTGTAGCCTGTTTACTAGGGCTATGAATTGCCATAGACCGTAATTTGAACTTAATTAAAGGTGCCCTAGATTCAAAAATTGAATTTACCTTGGCATAGTTGAATAACAAGAGTTCAGTACATGGAAAAGACATACATACAAACTCCATTGCTTTCTCTTTCTTATGTAAATCTCATTTGTTTAAAAGACTTCCGGAAAACATGCGGATCTCAACATAACACTGACTGTTACGTAACAGTCGGGGTGTACACCCCAATATTTGCATATGCCAGCCCATGTTCCCAACATTATGAAAGGCATTAGACAAGGGCAGGCAGTAACGTCTGGATCTGCACAGGTGAACTAGGTAAGCAAGAACAATAGCGAAAATGGCAGATGGAGCAATAATAACTGACATGATCCATGATTACATGATATTTTTAGTGATATTTGTAAATTGTCTATCTAAATGTTTCGTTAGCATGTTGCTAATGTACTGTTAAATGTGGTTAAAGTTACCATCCTTTCTTACTGTATTCACAGAGACAAGAGAGACGTCGCTATTTTCATTTTTAAACACTTGCAGTCTGTATAATTCATAAACACAACTTCATTCTTTATAAATCTCTCCAACAGTGTAGCATTAGCCGTTAGCCACGGAGCACAGCCTCAAACTCATAGAGAATCAAACATAAACATCAAAATAAATACTTTACTCACATAATTCGAAGCATGCATACAGCATGCATGACGAACATCTTGTAAAGATCCATTTGAGGGTTATATTAGCTGTGTGAACTTTGTAAATGTGCTGTAATATAATCGAGAGCTCGTGTGGCAGGGAGCGTGCGAATTAAAGGGGCGGCGCGCTGAAAAAAATCAGTGCATAGTTAATGATGCCCCAAAATAGGCAGTTAAAAAATTAATTTAAAAAAATCTATGGGGTATTTTGAGCTGAAACTTCACAGACACATTCAGGAGACACCTTAGACTTATATTACATCTTGTGAAAAAGCATTCTTGGGCACCTTTAAATAATTCCATATTAAATTATATTTAGCTGCCGTTTTGATATGTATTGTGATGTCTTGTAAGTATTTTTTATGCATTTATAATTTTTTTAATTTTGGGTATTGATTACTTATTAAATATTAATGCCAACAGCTAACTTAATAGCTTAAAAATACAAATAGACAAAAGAGACATATTACAAGCAATAAAACAAAGAGTGCTTTCATTCTCAGGACTTAAGCTACTAATTTTTTCAAAGTTTTGTTTCCTTTTTTTTCTTAACATGAAATTTTGCATTGTACAAGCATTAGAATTGTGACCCATGCAGGCAAAATGAGTCGCAATGAGCAAATTTTCAAAAATGAGTTATTGTTATTTTCACAATCTCTATTAAAAAAAACCTTCAAAATGATGTATGATTTGTTGGAATCAGAGAACAAGTGACTGAGCTAGTACTGTAATTTTGTTTATATTTACATCAGCATGAGTTACATTTCATTGGGTCAGTCCATCAAAAATTTGCTATGAATATTCACAAAGTTGGAATGCTGCGCCATAAAATGATACCAAGGGGAAGCGCGAGTGGTGAAGCGAGCAGAGAAACTGCATTTTTCATGGTCAAAGGAAAGGTACTCCTCTCAGAAAACATGCAAATAAAGATACTTTTAGATATTTAATTGCTATTTGGAGCATTGGGATCGCTTGACGAGAGACTCCCAATGACGAGACTCATTTTTGTGGAAACCTCAAATTCGAACAAAATAGACATTCGTGACTTGTTTTATATGTAGCTCAAAATTAGCCAGAGCGCATTCCAAATAATTTTGCCACTATGGGCCACAATTTACTAATACCTAGAACACATGTCTCAAGATAGACGTTTTCAAAATTGACTTGACTGACATCTTAAAAACTTGCGCTGCATTTTGTGTGTACGACGCCGCAAAAGACTTGAACCCAACGGTCAAAGACATCCGTCAAATCCATGTTTACATAGAAAAACAATGGAAAAGAAGCACAGGTGAACGAAAAATTTTCTGTGTGACTGGACATACCTACCGCTGAAGACATTTTTTTCATCAGTTACGATTAAAAAAAAAACGTTTGTCTTAAGAATCATGATTTGTAATAATTGTTTTTTCCCCCCAATCCCTAATGTTTACCTGTAGGACAGGGCACCAGCAAAGTGGTTCTCAATGTAGTTGTCCATTACGGGCTTGAAGAGCTGGAATTTGCTGTCCTGCAGCAGATTTATAACGTGAACCTGAGGAGAAAATACAAATCATCACCTCAGTATGGTCATAAACTATTTTATGTCAATTAAATCCATTTGAATTCCTCTCAGAGTTTATTTTCAATACTGATCAGCAGAATCAATACTGAGTTACTGAATCAGTTTCCAAATCACCTGCTAGTGTACCAATCTTTGGTGAATCAACCATTGGTGAATCAATCGTTTGGTAGATCCATTAAATCCATTGGCAGATCAAACACTGACGAATCAACCACTAGCGAATTAACAATTGCTGAATCAAACCGTGGCGAATCAACCATTTCATATCAGCATTTGACGAATCAACCAATTGCTGAATCAAACCGTGGCGAATCAACCATTTCATATCAGCAGTTGACGAATCAACCAATTGCTGAATCAAACCGTGGCGAATCAACCATTTCATATCAGCAGTTGACGAATCAACCAATTGCTGAATCAAACCGTGGCGAATCAACCATTTCATATCAGCATTTGACGAATCAACCAATTGCTGAATCAAACCGTGGCGAATCAACCATTTCATATCAGCAGTTGACGAATCAACCAATTGCTGAATCAAACCATGGCGAATCAACCATTTCATATCAGCAGTTGACGAATCAACCAATTGCTGAATCAAACCGTGGCGAATCAACCATTTCATATGAGCAGTTGACGAATCAACCAATTGCTGAATCGACTGTCTGTGCATCAAACATCAACATACTATTAACCACTGGTGTATTAATCATTGATGAATCAACCACTGGTGAATCAACTGTTAATACACATTATCTGGTGTATAATACCAAATTAATGATATTAAATATTGATTTCAGTTTAAAATATTTTATTATGTGAAAAAGAGGCGGCTGTGGAATGGTATGAGACTTGAAACTAGCACAGCTATGTAGGAAATCAAATTCCCAAGACAATAATCATTTTTATAATGGGCCGCAGAATGGAGCAATTGACCCTTCACAGGGAGTTTGATTGACAAGCGATCTAACCAATCAGAACGCCGAATCTGCCATTTTGTCCAACTAAGCAGTCAGGAGTTAGAAGATTAACCTCGGTGGAGTTAAACTTGAAAAATTGTGTATATTGACGTCTTTCCGCGTTTTAAACAACATTCATTCTCATGTTCATTCATGTTTATTTGATGCTATAAATGGACTAGTAGGAAGAGATGATCGGTTTACGAGCCGCTTGAGCTGAGGCGCTACAGCAATCTGTCACAACACATTAAAGAGCCACAAAACGGCTTTTATTGTTTGAATTTCTTTAAAAAAACTACACAGTTTGAAAGCAGGGACTTTGTTTAATATCATAAGTAATCTGGTTTGTCTTGTCTGTCGACGTGTTGTCAGTGTCCTCTTTGCTCCGCGATGTATTTTTCACTGCGTGTGGCGTGACAGCGCCACGGCTCGTCGGACAAAGCAACAGTAACTAAGGGGGGCGGGTCTTTTCAAAGGGTCAATTGACCAATCAGAATCAAGCATTCTAGAAAGCCATGTAAACAGTAAAGTTATTGTATATAACACTTCCCACACAGCCTAAAACAACACTCAATCATGCAGAGTTTATTTAAAATAAGCTTTCTGATCTAGAAGTACTTTGTTCTGCCTGAAATAAAGAGGATATGAGGACAGGAGTTGGATAATAGCAAGAGAAATCTAAGATGGATTTTATGAGTTGCCATATTTGGCATGTAACCCTGGTAACACAGTGGAGGAGAGATGAGGAAAGCATCTTGTACTCATTAACAGCAAGAAACTGTCTCCTTGCAGAGGAGATGGATGAGTTTGTATGAGTTTGCAGTCAAAATATGGTGAGTATCTGTGGAAACTAGAAACTTGAGAGCAAAGCATTGTCTACATTTTATACATTCATAAAGGTTTGAACAAAACATCACTCACCAGGCAGTCAAACACCTTTAGTCCATAGCGCTGGGGACTCTCGTCTAAAATCCCAAACAAGGTGTCCAGAGTGTCCTGTAAAAACTGTACAGAGATAATCAAATGTTATAAAGTCAAAAAATATTTTTGGGAAAAAATATTCTATGCTATTTCTGCAGTTTCAGTGGTAAAAACAAGTTGCTGTATATGGTTTTCACCTTAACAATTTCAGTGCCATCAATGTCCTTGAGTTTGGAGAGGCAGTCAATGATTCTGTCCAGATGGACTCTCCATTTCAGCAGGTCCAACATGTCACCTGAAAAAAACACAAGAAACATGCACTTTTGAAGATAAACCATTTAAACTGGGTTTCATTATTAAAGTGGCTGAGTCAACAATTGCTAAATCACCTGTTAGGGTATCAACCTTTAGTGAATCAAACATTCAAGGCTCCATTAAATCCATTTGCAGATCAAATGTTGAAGAATCAACCCCTAGCGAATTAACAACTACTGAATCAAACACTGGCGAATAACCTGTTTTCATATCAGCAGTTGGCAAATCAACCACTAAAGAATTAACAATTGGCAAATCAACTGTTGGTCAACATATTAAGCAGTGGTGAATCATTGACGAATCACCTGCTGAGAAATCAACTGTTGAGTGAATAAACCATTGATGAATTCAATCAATCGTTGATGAATCTATCACTGGTTAATATGCTGACAGCTGATTTGCCAATTGTTAATTCTTTAGTGGTTGATTCGTCAACTGCTGATATGAAAACATATTTGGATATGAATTTGGATATGAATCCAAATCATTGACAAATCCAAATGATGAATCAATCACTGGTGAATCAAATGTTGGTGAATCAACCATCATCATTGGCGAATCAACTGCTGGCAAATCAAATGGTGGCAAATTAACCATTGGCAAATCAACTGCTAGTGAATTAACCAGTACTGAATCAACTACTGGTGAATCAAACTAAGTTAAATCAACTGTCAGCATTGGTGTCAACCGCTGGTGAATCAACCGGTACAAAACCAACCACTGGCGAATCAACTGTAGGTGAATCAACCCTTGTCATATCAACCATTGGTGAATCAACTGTAGGTGAATTAACCCTTGCCATATCAACCACTGGCGAATCAACTGTAGGTGAATCAACCCTTGTCATATCAACCATTGGTGAATCAACCAGTAGTAAATCAATCACTGGCAAATCAACCTAAGTTAAATCAAATGTCAGCATTGGTGTCAACCGCTGGTGAATCAACCGGTACAAAACCAACCACTGGCGAATCAACTGTAGGTGAATCAACCCTTGTCATATCAACCATTGGTGAATCAACTGTAGGTGAATTAACCCTTGTCATATCAACCACTGGTGAATCAACTGTAGGTGAATCAACCCTTGTCATATCAACCATTGGTGAATCAACCAGTAGTAAATCAATCACTGGCAAATCAACCTAAGTTAAATCAACTGTCGTCATTGGTGTCAACCGCTGGTGAATCAACCGGTACAAAACCAACCACTGGCGAATCAACTGTAGGTGAATCAACCCTTGTCATATCAACCATTGGTGAATCAACTGTAGGTGAATTAACCCTTGTCATATCAACCACTGGCGAATCAACTGTAGGTGAATCAACCCTTGTCATATCAACAATTGGTGAATCAACCAATAGCAAATCAACCGGTAATAAATCAATCACTGGTGAATCAACCTAAGGCGAATCAACCTAAGGTGAATCAACCGTCATCATTGGTGAATCAACCACTGGAGAATCAGCCGATAATAAATCAATCACTGGCAAATTAACTGGCAGTAAATCAACTGTAGGTGAATCAACCATTGTCATATCAACCATTGGTGAATCAATCACTGGCAAATCAACCTAAGGTGAATCAACTGTCAGCATTGGTGTCAGCCACTGGCGGATCAACTGTCGTCATTGGTGTCAACCGCTGGTGAATCAACCGGTACAAAATCAACCACTGGCGAATCAACTGTAGGTGAATCAACCTTTGTCATATCAACCATTGGTGAATCAACTGTAGGTGAATTAACCCTTGTCATATCAACCATTGGTGAATCAACCAATAGCAAATCAACTGGTAATAAATCAATCACTGGTGAATCGACCTAAGGTGAATCAACCGTCATCATTGGTGAATCAACCACTGGAGAATCAGCCGGTAATAAATCAATCACTGGCAAATTAACCGGCAGTAAATCAACTGTAGGTGAATCAACCATTGTCATATCAACCATTGGTGAATCAACCACTGGCAAATCAACTGGACAAATGGTCTATGAACCTTTAAAGGTGCCTTTCCAACATTTACATGTGATGGGATAATGCAAGAATAACAAAGAAATAAAGACATTCAACTTGAATACTTGTATAAGTGGTTTTGTTTATAGTTCATTATAGCTCAAAGGTTAAGATGAATAGAATCAGTCTCAAGCTTCAGGCTTTTTAAAGATTAGCTGAGTATAGATGCAATATAAACTGAATCTAACTCGGGTTCAGTGCCTTCGTTAAATAACAGCCAGATGGCCGTTGATATGTGTGCAGTTGGGCGAAGGCGCGGCAGAGCCGCAGAGACACTGGGCGAACTTCCAAGGTCAACAGAGACAGGTGTGGGCTCAGCCCGTTGTGATCTCCAGTCCAAACGCAGACCTCTCTGTTTTCTGCCACTGTTACCATGACATTCACCTGCTGAAGGGCTCAGATCAATATATCACAATATCAAGGTCGTGAGACGGGGCCATATGGCACAGATAAAATGCCATTTCTGAAATCACTGCTTTCCAACAGACTGGACGGGATAGATTTGAGATCATATGGAGTAGTTGACTGAGATGTTCATTTCTATTACAATAGACTATTTTGATTGTTGGAAATTTTATTGGTTTTCTTCTTGATTGTTTCTTCTTCATCCCAGATCAGATTTGACTTAATCACAAATTTTAAATCCAGATAACATCATTTGAAAAATTAGGTTTTATGGCATATTGTGAGGAAGAACTTTGTCTCACCATTCTGAGTAAGTTTAGTGGAGCAGAGAGATGACTGGATCCAGAAGGATTCTTTGCTGTTCTTTATTGTCTGGTTGTTGGCCGGCTGGAGACTGGCTTTGGAAAATGGCAGTTTGAGGTATCGAGCAGGATCCTGAAGATCAGCTGTCTCTTCACACTGTTATGAGCAGGAAGTACAAAGACAACAGACGCTCATAGCATACACACACAGTGAGACCATCGGGGTGATTTTGTTAAAAAAAAAAAAGACAATTCTTTTCTTCACACAACCATTCAAAGGCATAGATCATTCATATTACTTAGATCTGGGTTTTCAAACTTTTTGATGCCACGAACCCCTAAATATGATGTTCATTTTGCAAGAGACTTCTTTCCTAACTAATAACATGTAACGTTATTGTGTAATGCTAATGTTAATGTGTGTTAATGATAATGTGTACAATATTATCAGGGGAATAATTCTATATCTGAATCCTTTTTTCTACCCACAATTAGTGTACTATAAGATTTAGTATAAACCTGAAGAGAAACTTAAAATATAACATAAAAAAATATAGCAAAATCGTACACTTAGAGACAGATTCACAAAGAGACACAGTACCTTGTGTACAATGAGCTCATGTGTCCCATCAGGCAGTGGTCTCCCATTGTCCTGCATCAGAGGGACAAAAGAGAAGCCAAAAAGCTTCTTCTCACCTTTTTCCTTTGCTGCATAAACAGAGAGAACAAGTAGTTATGTGAAATGAGTCGATAATGGGAAAGTCTAAAATCTCAGAAGGTGGAATAACAAGTAGACTTAAAATCAATTTTCAAGAAAAAAGTGCATGTGAAGCATAGCGGAGTCTTACTGGAGCAGTGCCTGAGCTCGAAGCGCAAGTGTGTGCCGTGAAACATCTCCAGAGGGATGGGCAGTTTGATCTGTTCGGCCCAGCGAGGGCTGTTACTGTGATACAGGACAAAAGAGCGGTGCTCATCTACTCCTGGCTCCCCGGAGCCGCAACACACCAGACCCTGAGACAGAGAAAAAGAGAACTTGAAACTGAGGGTCAAACTACATTTTTAATAAATATTTCTAGTCATATTGTGAACCATTCAACAGTGCATGTTATATTGAAGTAACCATGAACCAAAAATTATATGATGATTTTGTACATTTTGGATCCACTGGGCCAAAAGTTGAAAACCAAAAATGCTCTTTTAAAGATGCCATAGAATTTAAAATTGAATTTACCTCGGCATAGTTGAATAACAAGAGTTCAGTACATGGAAATGACATACAGTGAGTCTCAAACACCGTTGTTTCCTCCTCCTTATATAAATCTCATTTGTTTAAAAGACCTCCGAAGAACAGGCGAATCTCAATATAACACCGACTGTTACGCCCCCAATATTTGCATATGCCAGCCCATGTTCAAGGCATTACACAAGCCAGTATTAACATCTGGATCTGTGCACAGCTGAATCATCAGACTAGGTAAGCAAGCAAGGACAACAGCGAAAAATGGCAGATGGAGCAATAATAACTGACATGATCCATGATAACATGATATTTTTTGTGATATTTGTAAATGTTTTGTTAGCATGTTGCTAATGTACTGTTAAATGTGGTTAAAGTTACCATTGTTTCTTACTGTATTCACGGAGACAAGAGCCGTCGCTATTTTCATTTTTAAACACTTGCAGTCTGTATAATTCATAAACACAACTTCATTCTTTATAAATCTCTCCAACAGTGTGTAATGTTAGCTTTAGCCACGGAGCACTATCAAACTCATTCAGAATCAAATGTAAACATCCAAATAAATACTTTACCCACATAATTCGAAGCATGTATACAGCATGCATGACGAACATTTTGTAAAGATCCATTTTGAGGGTTATATTAGCCGTGTGAACTTTGTTTATGCACTGTTTTATCGCGAGCTCAGGGGCGGGGAGCGCAAAGATTTAAAGGGGCCGCAGCCTGAATCAGTGCATAGTTAATGATGCCCCAAAATAGGCAGTTAAAAAAATTAATAAAAAATAATCTATGGGGTATTTTGAGCTGAAACTTCACAGACACATTCAGTGGACACCTTAGACTTATATTGGTGAGTGAGTAAATGAGTGAGTGAGTGAGTGAGTGAGTGAGTGAATGAGTGAGTAAATGAGTGAGTGAGTGAATGAGTAAATAAGTGAGTGAGTGAGTAAATGAGTGAGTAAATGAGTGAGTGAGTCAGCAAGTCAGTGAGTGAGTAGGTGAGTAAATGAGTGAGTGAGTGAGTGATTGAGTAAGTGAGTGAGTGAGTCAGTGAGTAAATGAGTGAGTGAGTGAGTGAGTGAGTAAATGAGTGAGTCAGTGAGTAAATGAGTGAGTGAGTCAGCAAGTCAGTGAGTGAGTAGGTGAGTGAGTAAATGAGTGAGTGAGTGAGTGAGTGAGTGATTGAGTAAGTGAGTGAGTGAGTCAGCAAGTCAGTGAGTGAGTAGGTGAGTGAGTAAATGAGTGAGTGAGTGAGTGATTGAGTAAGTGAGTGAGTGAGTGAGTGAGTCAGCAAGTCAGTGAGTGAGTATGTGAGTGAGTAAATGAGTGAGTGAGTGAGTAAATGAGTGAGTCAGTGAGTAAATGAGTGAGTGAGTCAGCAAGTCAGTGAGTGAGTAGGTGAGTGAGTAAATGAGTGAGTGAGTGATTGAGTAAGTGAGTGAGTGAGTCAGCAAGTCAGTGAGTGAGTAGGTGAGTGAGTAAATGAGTGAGTGAGTGAGTAAATGAGTGAGTCAGTGAGTAAATGAGTGAGTGAGTCAGCAAGTCAGTGAGTGAGTATGTGAGTGAGTAAATGAGTGAGTGAGTGAGTAAATGAGTGAGTGAGTGAGTAAATGAGTGAGTCAGTGATTGAGTAAGTGAGTGAGTGAGTCAGCAAGTCAGTGAGTGAGTAGGTGAGTGAGTAAATGAGTGAGTGAGTGATTGAGTAAGTGAGTGAGTGAGTCAGCAAGTCAGTGAGTGAGTATGTGAGTGAGTAAATGAGTGAGTGAGTGAGTGAGTAAATGAGTGAGTCAGTGAGTAAATGAGTGAGTGAGTCAGCAAGTCAGTGAGTGAGTATGTGAGTGAGTAAATGAGTGAGTGAGTGAGTAAATGAGTGAGTGAGTGAGTAAATGAGTGAGTCAGTGAGTAAATGAGTGAGTGAGTCAGCAAGTCAGTGAGTGAGTAGGTGAGTGAGTAAATGAGTGAGTGAGTGATTGAGTAAGTGAGTGAGTGAGTCAGCAAGTCAGTGAGTGAGTAGGTGAGTGAGTAAATGAGTGAGTGAGTGATTGAGTAAGTGAGTGAGTCAGTGAGTAAATGAGTAAGTCAGTGAGTGAGTGAGTGACTGAGTGAGAGAGTGAGTGAGTAGATAAGTAATAAATAAATAATTAAATAATTAAATACCATACATAATATTTAAGTTATTTTTACAATAAAAACAAAACAAACAAAAATTGTGAAAACAAAATGTAAAACATAACTAAAAATAAAAACAAAGATATTTTGAAAACACTGAAAAATGTATAAAAAGAAAACAAATAGCATGATTTTGTGCCATTGTTGATCATTATAATATTGACTTTAAAATCTATTTCAAGTAAAGTAAAACGTGTGTGTATATATATATATATATATATATATATACACACACACACACACACACACACACACACACGTGTATATAACTCTGATAAAATACACTTTTACTTCAAGACTAGAGGAATACAATTTTTAAAAAGAAAAGTGACACAAAATTGAACACATATTAAGTTAATAAATAGGAAATAAAACATCTGAAAACTAAAAGCGAGAGAGACATTTATTTATTTATACGCAGGAAACAAATGACATCCAGTGCCGATTCTCACCTTCAGCAGCTGCCCATCACGTCCTAGCAGATAGACGGTGACTTCCACATTACGTGCCACACTTTTTCCACCCTTCTCAAATTCGCCCCTCTCAAGGGTCACATACAGATCATTTCTTATTTCACCTGCAGAAGGAAGATAACTGTATCTCATAAATGTTCTTCTACAAGCACAGCACTTTCAAGCGGTTATCAGGTGTTGAAATCAGGAGGGATTGCTGAAAATGTTTTTTTCTATTGTGTGCTGATACAGTGACCATGCACACTTTGTTTACAATGTACTTCAATACAATATTGTTGTATTTATTTATGTAAGGCATATTCCTTTATACATACTGTTTATACTGTACAATCAAGGCAGGACAACAAAAATGTTTCTTTTGCCAATCCACACTTTTTAGTCAATAAATTTAAGCTTCTCTGAGATGTTAGAAACACCACAATACATTACTAATTACTCTGTCAACACATGTGGCTCAAAGGTGCTTCATCGCTAAGAGTGTGAAAGCAAACATCAAATAAAATGTGGTCAAACCAATGCACTTAGTAAAACAAATACATAAAACTCCCACTGCTTTTGTTCTTTTGTCGTGTACGTACATTATGTGATAGTGAGCAAAACGAGAACATCCTGTAAAATCAATCTGATTTTGTACAACATTGACGTTTTTTCAGACTGTGCTATCTTTAGTAAGTGTGTCTGTGTTATATTATGGTATAAAGGACACTGTGATACCTCAAAGTTCATGGTAATTCAATAAAAATAGTATTTTGCTCCTGTAAAAGCTGTTTTTACACTGCAAAGCAATTAATTTACTGCATAATGACATGATTAAACCAATACTACAGATGCCACAGAGCGGCCACATTATCATATGATGATTGAATGACAAAAGATATCGTAAAGCTAGAGCTTTAATTTACATAACAATGCAAACTATAAATTCAATGGTAATGTGATGTAAAAGAGCAGCATAATAACATCAAAACAAGATTATCCCACCTGGAATGATGATATCGGAGAAACCCAGCCTCTTCGTAATAGAGACGTTGCGGGTGAAAAGACGCATATAATCCTTACGGATCTGCTCCATATCTCCGTGTAAGAGCTGAAGAGACACATTAAGGCCTACAAAATAAACACAAGTGCTTTTAATGAACCTTTGCGGTAACATCTGACAATACTGTAACATGAGAGTCCATGAGAGCCTGCCAACAAAAACAGCTGTAACTCTTGGTTAGTAAAGCATATCTGGAACATTAATCCTAACAGAATATGGATTACTCAAATCACACTTTACAACACTTTATTGGATCCATTTTAAATAGTTTCACAGCTTACTAAATAGTTTCACTACTTATAAACCAGCATTTTGCGTGGATTCCTATTAAAAGTACTAGATTTCACCTTCAAAATTTCGCAGAGCTTAAATGTCATTGCACTTTTTATCTGTAATTATATTTTAGATTTTTTTCCAGTGTCTTCAACACCACAATTCCACCCTGTTACATTCATACAATAAATTTAACTAGTTAACTATATCATCCACTAGGAAGTGACATCATTTTTGATGGAAAACAACAGCACGCACATCAGTAAGTATCAGCAATGAATGTGATAAATTTTGTAATATTCGCTGGTTTGTCTCTCTTTGAAACATTCCACCCTGTTGATGACATTATCACCATCATAATGTTAAAATATTATAATATAAAAAAAATTCAAAACGCACATCACGTAAGATAACCGTCAATCTCATGGAAGCTTATTTCCGCCATGAAATAAAAAATAAAAAAAGTAATTGTGACTTTTTATCTTACAAGTCTTCATTTTTTTTTAACTGTGAGATATAAAGTCAGAATTGCGAGTTATAAAGTCAGAATTGCATATTAACTCGTAATTGTGAAAAAAAGGCAGAATTGCCTTTTATATCATATATAGAATTACACGATAAAAACTTGAACTATATATTGCAATTCTGATTTTATAACACGCAACTGTGAGTTTAAAGGCCCGTTCACACCAAGAACGATAACTATAGAGTAAATATAACGATAAAGATATAGTTCTAAAAATCGTTCTAAATATACAAAAATTGCACTGTCCACACCACAGCTATAACGATAACAATATAGAGAAACAATATTGTTGTGATCCTTTTCAGAAAGATTTTTTTTCCAGCTGTTGAATGATAAAACATTGACAGCCAATCAGAATCCATTCTAATTTAAAGGATTAGTTCACCCAAAAATTAAAATGATGTCATTTATTGCACTGCTTCGGAGCTTTATGAATCGAATCAGCGGTCCGGAGCGCCAAAATCACGTGATTTCAGCAGTTTAGCTGTTTGATAGGAGATCCGAATCACTGATTCGATTCGTAAAGCTCCGAAGCAGTGTTTTGAAATCGGCCATCATGAGATATTGTTGATAAGTTGTTATTTTGATTTTTTTGGCACACAAAAAGTTCTCTCGTCGCTTTATAATATTAAGGTAGACCCACCAAACTCACATGAACTGTTTTAAATATGTTTTTAGTACATTTACGGATCTTGAGATTTACAATGGCATTGCTGTCTATAGAGGCCTCACATTTTTTTTTCATCAAAAATATCTTAATTTGTGTTCTGAAGATGAACGAAGGTCTTACGGGTGTAGAACGACATGAGAGTGAGTAATTAATGACTGAATTTTCATTTTTGGTTGAACTAACCCTTTAAAGGCTCGTGCATTTAAAATGGCAGACGACATTGCGGAGAAGTTAATCACCGAGGTCCAGAAAAAGCCACCACTGTTTGACAAGTCAAGAATACTTTAAAAAAAAAAATGGATACATGGAAAACAAATCAGTCACACCTCGGAATAAACTGTAAGAAACGTATAATTAATGGAGATGAGATCATTATGCCAGAGTAGCGAACATAAAATTACCTCAGGTATCCAGCGCTAGTTATGACAACATTGTCTTGCTTCTTTTGAAGTTGCAGTGAAAAAGACTAGGAGTTGTTTTTATTCCACTATATTGACTTCGTCAGCTAAATTCACTGTTAGATTAGATCGATTACACTAGCTACTCACTCAAAAAAAAAAACATTCTGAGAACATCTGCTGGTTAAAGCCATGTAAATGCAACAAGAACAGCAAAAACATGTACACACTTTGAAACCGCAGTGCGTGATCTTAGAATAAACAGACCGTTATCATTTGTTGGCGTGGACGCAAATATAGTTATCTTTATAGTTATCCTACTCGGTGTGAACATGCCTTAAATCTCACAATTCTAGAGACGTTGCTGCCCGGCATTCATCGATCCACCGCGAGGTACAGCGTCCCGCACATCACCCTTGCCCCAGGCACCGGCAAGCGACCGAGACATCCAGCCAGCGAGTCCCGTGTGCGTTGCAGTTTTTCGGACGGCGTTCATCAAACACACGGTCAGTCATGTCCGACGATTATCATGTGTATTAAATGCAACATGTACAGCTTAGCTCTTTCTGTCAGCAGTGAGCCTTACACATGTGATAAATGCAGGGATATTGTCAGGCTGACAGAGAGAATCTCAGAATTAGAGACACGCATCCAAACTTTAATTGAGGATAGTGAGAATGAAAGGGCCTTAGATACTGCTTTGGATGCGACTAGCCTAGTAAACACTGCACATTCGGTTCCGGTTGTAGAAGCCATGCAGCAGGCTAACTGGGTGACTGTGAGGCGGCATAATGGCAAGAACAAACACCACTCTTCCGTTCCGATTAAAACATCAAACAGGTTCTCCCCACTCAGTGACGCACCCACTGAGAATCCTGTTGAAAGTGCCCTAGTTATTGGCGATTCTATTACACGGAACGTGAAAATAGAGACACCAGCCACCATAGTCACATGTTTGCCGGGGGCCAGAGCACCTGACATCAAAGCAAATTTAAAAGTGCTGGCTAATGCTAAACGTAAATATTCTAAAATCATTATCCACGTCGGCACAAATGATGTTCGACTTCGCCAGTCGGAGATCACTAAAATTAACATTAAAGAGGTGTGTGAACTCGCAAATTCAATGTCAGCAGAAGTAATTTGTTCTGGCCCTCTTCCTGTTCGTCGGAGTGATGAGATAGTTAGCAGGTTATCATCACTCAATGGCTGGCTGTCTAAGTGGTGTCCGCAGAATAATATAGGTTTCATAGACAATTGGAAAAGCTTTTGGGGCAGACCTGATCTGTTGAAAAGAGATGGTATTCATCCCTCCCGGGATGGTGCTGCTCTTCTCTCTAGAAATTTGGCAAATAGTCTTAGAGCTGAAACATGACAAACCAGGGCCCAGATCAGGACGCAGACAAACTGGCTAAACCGACCGTCTGCTAGCCGCCTCACGTCACAGAACTCAAATAATTCACAGCACATAGAAACTCTTTCACCTAGATATTATCACATAGAGACTGTGTCTGTACCTCGAACTAGTAAATACAAAAAACTTCCGAAACCTTTTAAGGGTAAAAATTTAATTGATGTTCAAAAAATGAAAATCACAGATAAATCAGATAAACAAATGATAAAGCTTGGGTTACTGAATATTAGATCTATTTCTTCAAAAGCACTTATTGTAAATGAAATTATCACAGACAATAAACTAGACTTGCTGTGTTTGACAGAAACCTGGCTAAAACCAGACGATTACATTACTTTAAATGAATCTAGTCCTCAAGGTTATGATTATCGACACAATCCTCGACAGAAAGGCAAAGGGGGAGGTGTTGCTGTAATTTATAGTAATATATTCAGAATCATTCAAAAGAATTTCAAATATAACTCCTTTGAAGTGATGGTGCTTTATGTAACATTATGTAAGTTGACATTTGTGCTGGCTACTGTATACAGGCCACCAGGACACCATACTGACTTTATCAAAGAATTTGCTGATTTTCTATCAGAGTTAGTACTGGCTGCGGATAAAGTCCTTGTTGTTGGTGATTTTAATATCCATGTAGATAATAATAAAGACGCATTTGGATTGGCATTTGCAGACATTTTAAACTCTATTGGAGTTAGACAACACGTGTCAGGACCCACTCATTGTCATAATCATACCTTAGATCTAATACTGTCGCATGGAATTGATATTGATGCTGTTGAAATTCTACAGCAGAGCGATGATATATCAGATCATTATTTAGTGTCGTGTATAATACAATTAGCCAAGGCTACAAAACCACCACCCAGCCATAAATATTGTAGAACCATCACGTCTACCACTAAAGATTGCTTTATAAATAATCTCCCTGAGCAGTTTCATCGCCTTAGTATACCTGACAACTTAGAAGAACTCGATGCTGCAACAGAAACTATTGGCTCTCTCTTTTCCAGCACATTAGATGCAGTCGCTCCTTTACGTCTAAAGAAGATTAAGGAAACTAATCCAACGCCGTGGTATGATGAGCACACTCGGGCTCTAAAACGAGCTGTTAGAAAAACTGAACGTAGTTGGAAGAAAACAAAACTAGAAGTTTTTCGCCTTTCGTGGAAAGAAAAAATGATTGAGTACAGAACGGCTATAAGAAATGCTAGATCTACTTATTTTTCAAATCTCTTAATAGAAAACAAACATAATCCTAGGTATTTATTTGACACAGTGGCTAAATTAACTAGAAACAGAGATTCAACTGCTGACGTTTCCATAGAGCACAGCAGTAATGACTTTATGAACTTCTTTACTTGCAAGATTGATAATATTAGAGAGAAAATTAAAAACATGCAACCGTCCACAGTTTCGCTTCAGACAGTGCACTGTAGTGTCCCTGAGGTAAAACTAGAATCATTCGCCGCTATAGGAGAGGAAGAATTATCTAAACTTATCAAATCATCAAAATCAACGACATGTATGTTAGACCCAATGCCGACTAAACTACTGAAAGAAATGCTTCCAGAGGTCGTAGGTCCACTTCTTGATATAATTAATTCATCCTTAACACTAGGATACGTGCCAAAAACCTTTAAGCAGGCTATTATTAAACCTCTTATTAAAAAACCTCAACTAGATCCGAGAGATTTAGTAAATTACAGGCCAATCTCGAATCTACCTTTTCTGTCAAAGATACTAGAAAAGGCAGTTTCAACACAACTGTGCTCCTTTTTAGAAAGAAATGGAATCTGTGAGGATTTCCAGTCAGGATTTAGACCATACCATAGTACTGAGACTGCTCTCGTTAGAGTTACAAATGATCTACTCTTATCATCCGATCGTGGCTGTATTTCTCTATTAGTGTTATTAGATCTCAGTGCTGCTTTTGACACTATCGATCACAACATTCTTTTAAAAAGACTTGAAAACTATATTGGCATTAGTGGAATTGCTTTGGCATGGTTCAAATCGTACTTATCTGACCGTTATCAGTCTGTAGTAGTTAATGAAGAGATGTCGTATCGCTCACAAGTTCAATATGGAGTACCACAAGGCTCAGTACTAGGACCGTTGCTTTTCACTCTGTACATGCTGCCCTTAGGAGAGATAATTAGGAAGCATGGTGTTAGTTTTCACTGCTACGCTGATGATACTCAGCTCTATATTTCCTCGCGCCCTGACGAAACCTACAAATTCACAAAACTAACAGAATGCATAGCTGACATTAAAAACTGGATGACAAGAAATTTCTTATTATTAAATTCAGAAAAAACTGATATCCTAATCTTTGGACCAAAAACTTCCTCACGAAAAAACCTTGAATACTCCCTAACGCTTGACGGGTGCTCCATTAAACCTTCGTCCTCAGTTAGGAACCTGGGTGTGCTCTTCGATACCAATCTTTCATTTGAAAGTCATGTTTCTAGTATCTGTAAAACCGCCTTCTTCCATCTAAAAAATATATCTAAATTACGACATATGCTCTCAATGACAAATGCGGAACAGTTGGTTCATGCATTCATGACCTCAAGACTAGATTATTGTAACGCTCTACTGGGTGGTTGTTCTGCTCGGCTTTTAAACAGACTACAGTTGGTCCAAAATGCGGCAGCTAGAGTTCTTACTAGAACCAGAAAGTATGACCATATTAGTCCAGTTCTGTCAACATTACATTGGCTCCCTATTAAACATCGTATAGATTTTAAAATCTTGCTACTTACTTATAAAGCTCTAAATGGTTTAGCTCCCCAGTACCTAAGTGAGCTCTTAATGCATTATAGTCCTTCACGTTTATTGCGATCTCAGAATTCAGGCCAGTTGATAATACCCAGAATATCAAAATCAACTGAAGGCGGCAGATCCTTTTCCTATTTAGCACCTAAACTCTGGAACAATCTTCCTAGCATTGTTCGGGAAGCAGACACACTCTGTCAGTTTAAATCTAGACTAAAAACACATCTCTTTGCTCTTGCATACACATAACACATTATCAATACATTAACATTTTTCAAATCCGTTAAAGGATTGTTACGCTGCAATAATTAGGTCGGCCGGAACCGAGAACATTTCCTATAACACTAGATATACCTGTACATCAGAATAAGAATGGCATCTACGCTAATATCTGTCTCTCTGCTTATCCTGAGGTTTGCCGGGTGCTGGATCCAGGCCGTATCCAGATCAGATGGAGAACCTGTGTCTGGACCTGACTACAACGTAGCCCAGGAGACAATGGGCCTACAGATCCAGTTCTGGCTGCATCTATAATTCAGATTTTTAATCCCCGTATCCGCTTACATATATTTATATATAATCTATTTTTAATCTCTATAATAAAAATGTATAATTCAGATTTTGATCTCCATATCCATTTACATATATTATATATATCTTCCAAGGGGTTTTTTCCCTCCTAGGACTTTTTTCCCAGTGTTAGCACGCTGGGTTTTTCTCCTAGGGGGTTTTTTCCACCCCTGGGAGTCAGCCGACATTGGCTTAATGTAGCACCATCTTGTATATGTTACATATTACCACGCTTGTTTGTACAGCTTATTTTTAACCACTTCCCTTTTTTCTGTGCTTCTAATATGTAAAGCTGCTTTGAAACAATTACCAATTGTAAAAGCGCTATATAAATAAATTTGACTTGACTTGACTTGACAATTCTGAGACAAAAGTCAGAATTGTGAGATGCAAACTCACAATTACGAGAAAAAAAAAGTCACAATTGTAAGATAAAAAGTCGCAATTACCTTTTTTATTTTTTATTTAGTGGGGGAAACAAGCTTCCATACAATCCTTCTAAACAACAGCTACATTGTTTTATTTCCACTCTGTTATGATCCACCCTGTTAAATTTTCATCTTAAAGGGATAGTTCACCCAAAAATGAAAATTTGATGTTTATCTGCTTACCCCCAGCGCATCCAAGATGTAGGTGACTTTGTTTCTTCAGTAGAACACAAATGATGATTTTTAACTCCAACCGTTGCCGTCTGTCAGTCTTATAATGCATGTCAATGGGAACTTTGTCTATAAGAGTAAAAAAAACATGCACAGACAAATCCAAATTAAACCCTGCGGCTCGTGACGACACATTGATGTCCTAAGACACGAAACGATCGGTTTGTGCGAGAAAACGAACAGTATTTATATCATTTTTTACCTCTAAAACACCACTATGTCCAACTGCGTTCAGCACTCGTTTAGTGAGGTCTGATTGCTCTCTGACAGCGGCAGTAATGTCTAGCACTCATTGAAGTATAAGTGCGAGACATCACTGCCGTTGTCAGAGCGCGATCAGACCTCACTAAACGAATGCTGAACGCAATTATAAACAGTATAAATACTGTTTGTTTTCTCGCACAAACTGATCGTTTCGTGTCTTAGGACATCAATGTGTCGTCACGAGCCGCAGGGTTTAATTTGGATTTGTCTGTGCATGTTTTTTTGACTCTTAAAGATGGAATTCCCATTGACATGCATTATAAGACTGACAGACGGCAACGGTTGGAGTTAAAAATCATAATTTGTGTTCTACTGAAGAAACAAAGTCACCTACATCTTGGATGCACAGGGGGTAAGCAGATAAATATCAAATTTTCATTTTTGGGTGAACTATCCCTTTAAGTTACATTTAAAAAGGTCCTGCATAACAGGAATGACCCGACTGCCTCTTGAGTAAATGAATTATGGGTAATCCAATGCCTTAATCCCCATTTGTAACATTTGTGCTGGTTACCATAACAGCTCCATCGAATCAGAAAGATCTTATTGTGTTCCACCACATTTAACGACAAGCATTTCTCTGCCTCCCTCATTTATACTACTGATGAAAGCCAATGATTTTGACATCCATGCACTAGATTTACACTTTAAAGTCCCAAGTCTCTTTGAAGAAACACTTTTGGGTTTTTTTCTTTTTCTGAGTTATTTAATCACAAAGCCGAGCTAGATGTTGAGTTCTTACAGATGGAAATTTCGCCCATTCTTTCATTTGTCTGAATGACTTTCATCTCAAGTGTAACCCTGCTGTACATCTGCTGAGGGACACAGCCTGCGGTTTAGATTGACATGAGAAACTGCATAATCTCCTTCCTGATTGATCGACTATCTCCGTTTTTTTTTTTTTTATCTGGCCCTCTTCCTGCTTAAGCCTCTGATGTCTTCCTCATGGTCCTTGAGTTTTTCCATTCTGTCCCATACCTCACAAACAACAGACATTACAAATGCATTCTGGGTAATTTTTCAGTTTTGGGTTGCATAGATGAGGTTTGATGTGTTTATAAGCTCTAGAAGCATCATGGCTTCATTATGGTTTCGTAATGTATTCAGAGTAAGCTGCCCACACGAGTGAAATCACCAGCAGTCCATTCATTTTGAAACCACTTGCGAGATGATGCACACCAAGATTGCATAACTACTACTCCACCACCTCCACAAAACATGGCATCAACAACACAACAAAATGCACTCAGAGACCCCACTTCGTCTTTCATCTGTTTGCCTTTTTAAACCTAAAACGAACATTGTTGTTAGGTTTTCTAACTCAGCAATAAAATCAATAACAGTAATTTGGCTTTTATCCCAGCGATTAGCTAGAAGCACTGGCGATTTACTCGTTCAAAACATCTCAAGTGATAGCAATGACATGAAAAGGGTCAACTGCTCTCTGTGCACGCGATCGATATGGCGTTCTAGTTCACATTGATAGCCGATGTGTGTGTGACTGATTAATAGCTACTAATGGTCAGCAGATAAAAACAAACTCATTTACTGTAACTGAATTACTGTAGATGACTGGATCACATTGAAGTAGAGGCTTAGAGATCAGAATATCAAAGATGGACTCTCTTGACTTGGGCCAGTAAACAATTTCCAAACAAACATTGTAGCCACCACATAGTGTAGCAACATGCTTAAAACTGCAGCTCTTTGAGTCATACAGACGTCATAAAAACAAAAGCGCCTGAATAACAGCTCTCGGTCTCTCTGTTGAATACATATTGGCGTATGCTTTGACTGCAGCCTTCTTCTGCTTCTCAAAACCTGTTGCTAGGAGAGAACCCAGCATTTCTCTGTAAAGAGTTCTGCTATTTATATCTTAAGAGCAAGAAGAAAAGAAATTCTGCAGCATGATTTGGTACGATTTGAATACTTCAATTAAATGGATCACTTGGTTCAGAAAAACACTGTTGCTATGACAGACAAAATGTTCTTTAAAGGGGCAGTTCACCAAAAATTGGAAACTCTGTAAGTTATAGTCCAAGTCTTATGAAGTTGTAAGAAAACTGTGAGAGGAACAGACCGTAAAATTTCTTCTTTTTTTAGAAAGAAAGTCATATAGGTTTGGAATGACATGAGAGTGTGCAAAAATGGGCTTTCAATAAAACTTGGCTGCTTATGCAGTAGAAAGGCGAATACTATTTGAAATGGGTACAACCTGACTAGAGAAAACTGAGAAAAAAGTCTGTTGTCTTCCAAATAGTTTGGAAAAGTTCAACACCTATAATGCACTGGGCATGTTGCCATCCAAGGACACTCCCAACAGTCTGCTAACTAGTCAAATACCGCCTTGCTTTAGTAGGAAATACTTCTTAGCAAACTTTTAGTCATAATGGTGTCAACTTGTATTGTTTCCAGGTGCAAGAATCAAAGAGTAAAGCGTAAGTGAGTTAGTTTCAGTTTCCTGTGAAGAATTCAGCGTGTTGTAGGCAGTGGCTAAAGGCTGCGAAAAATTGTAAATACGGAGAGAACACTGCGACGGAAAAACCGATTTCAACACCGAGTCAACATTTCAAACTGCATGACCACGAACACTGGGGAAAAACTGAAAGAAACGACCGTTCTGTCAGTTCCGCTCGAAGCAAAATGCTGTCATGTACAGGTAAGAAAGCTGTTGCCATAGAGTTCCATTTTTACTATAATGCTGTTTAAAGAGTAGACATAATACGATACAATTTTCAGTTTTGTTAATCCGACTGTCCGTGGGCGGGATAAAAAAATGCTGAAGTATAATCTGTAGAAAACCCTTGAGTTGTCAAAAGTCTGCCAAATAAATGTGCCAAATGTATTGTAACTGAAATACTACATCCAAAATAATCGACATCGAATCGAAATCATAATCGAATCGAATCGAAAGCATGTGAATAGTAATCGAATCGAATTGTGAAAATTGTGTCAATAGCCAGCCTTAATTGTAACAATACAAAGCGGATTAAAAATCTGCGAAGTTAAAATTTAAAGTATTTTTATTTTTGGTTGAACTACCCCTTTAAGAATACAAGCAAAATGAATTTGGGATTGTGAGGATCTTACCTGTATTTGAACCAATATGGCTGTACCGTGAGCTGACTTTCCTGATAATACTGTCATGGATTTGGTACCACTCACTCTCTGTGTTACATCTGTAAATATAATGCACCACACGTTTACTACAGTATGTAACCACTTACAATGTGATGTATATGAATATGATTTACCTGGTAATATGAAATGAAGGAAAATTGGGAATACAGCATTGATTATAATGCACTTTTTTCAAATCACTCTGTCATTTAGACATAAATAGGATTAAAGCCATTTCACATCAAACGCAAAACAAAAAACTGAAACGAATCAAGAATGATATTGGTAAGATACAAACTTTACAAACTTTCAATTTGAATAAAAAAATTAAATAAAATTAATTAAAAATAAACAAAGCAAAAACAAAAAAAAAATTGAATGCGAAAATTAATAAAAAATAAAATAATTTATAATTTACATTATGAACAAAATTTGAACTGGAGCACCAATTTGCTTCTTTAATTCTGTCTAAGCCCTAGTTGTAGAAAATTGATATATCACCCAGCCCTAAAAAAATGCATTGTACTTATTTAGCTTCATAAAGTCACTTCAAAAAGTTAGGGTGCGATACTCACGAGTAGATCTTTAGCAAGTGATCATCCTTGAAGTCAGCCGTTAACAGGTCGGCCACACTAATCACGGCACATCCATATGGACGTTTGTACTGTGTGTTACTCACACTCTTCTTCTCTCCTGCAACCATTCGCCCTGCAAACACACACATTGAGTGTCACACACTGCTTGTATGAGAATAAATACATATTCTAATACAAACAGACTTGTCATTTTGCAACATAGAAAGAGATGTTCTCTTATTCTGCCTCAAAGAACACATAGCACTGTCACAAGAGAGAATGCATCATGTGACACTTAAGCATTACAGCCGTGTCTTACCCAGAAACTCTAGCTGACTTGTCAGTTTTATGTAGCTCTTATGGCAGAATGATTAACACTTATATAACTTTATAATGACGCTTAAAACACAAAAAGACATACCAACAACCGTTACACAACAAACACTTCCCAGTCCACAGTGACATGAATTACATACATGCAAATGAGCATTAATCTATACTGTAACATCACAGTTTCTGTACCAATGCAGGTCATGCATGTAGCGACGACTGCTACACAGACACAAAAGTGACGTTTACAGACAAAGACACCATCTTAGTCACATTTGACTTGAAGTGGCCTGTCATTTAGCCACAACTATTGACATAATTTGATGTAATCTGTCACTTTTTCAAATCTTAAAGCATCAGGTTGTGCACTATCAAGTTGTGAGATCCATATGACACCTATGATAGTGTATCTGAGGCATTATGACAGGTCACTCGGCGAGAAAGGTGATATGCATCCAACAGCTCTTACCTATTCTAAAAATATGAGCTACAACATACACATCTTTGCGAAGATCGCTACTTCCCAAATCCTTAAAAAAAGACAAACGTTTCATTGAGCAACATTTACTAGATTACATGTACCAAACATTTCTCTAAACCTTCTCTGTTTAAAAGTTACTATTTAATCGATCAAATAAAAATCTGAAAATTAGGGTTGTCAGTTTCATGTAATTTACTGCTACAAAAACAAAAACAATGCAATAAATAAAAACAATAAATAAATAATAAATAATAATAATAAATAATAAATAAATAAAAACAATACACAAAAACAATGCAATGCAATGCAACAAAACAATAGTGATAAAATAAAAGAAAGAACTAACAAAACAAAACAGAACAAAACAAAATAAATCGGAAAAAACAGAACAAAACAAAAAAACAGAACAAAACAAAACAGAACAGAACAAAACAAAATACAAAACAAAATCAAACAAAAAACAGAACAGAACAAAACAAAACAAGAAAAAACAGAACAGAACAAAAAACAAAACAAAATACAGAACAAAAAACAGAACAAAACAAAACAAAAAACAGAACAGAACAAAACAAAACAAGAAAAAACAGAACAGAACAAAAAACAAAACAAAATACAGAACAAAAAACAGAACAAAACAAAACAAAAAAACAGAACAAAACAAAACAAAAAACAAAACAGAACAAAAAACAAAACAGAACAAAAAACAGAACAGAACAAAACAAAACAAAATACAGAACAAAAAACAGAACAAAACAAAACAAAAAAACAGAACAAAACAAAACAAAAAACAAAACAGAACAAAAAACAAAACAGAACAAAAAACAGAACAGAACAAAACAAAAAAAACAGGACAGAACAGAACAAAATAAAAAACAAAACAAAACAAAACAAAAACAAAACAAAAACAAAACAACAAAAAACAGAACAGAACAAAACAAAAAAAAACAGGACAGAACAAAACAAAACAAAAACAAAACAAAACAAAACAAAACAAAACAGAACAAAAAATAAAAGAACTAACAAAACAAAACAACAACAGGAGCACAACAATTTAAATATTTGGGTGTTCATGACATTATATCCTGATAAACAGCGAAACAAAACAATATTTTTTAAATCCTTTTTGTAATGTTGATTTAATGTCTTGCCACAAAAATCTAATTTCTTAAATTATAAAAATTTGGCAGCAAATGTAAACTGTTGAGAAAACATCTAAAATAGTTATTTTCTCACATCGCAAAAAAACAAAAGACATCTTTCTTCACAATTAAATTAAAAACCTCCCACATTTTCAAAAATAATGTTAAGTCAAGGATAACTATTTATCGACAACAGCACCAGATCCATTTAAAGCCAAAACAAGCAAAAAGGACCAAGGACACGCCCTTGGTGCACCTCGAAAAAGTCCATACTTACAACAAAGAGTGTACACTGCCTCTCGGTCTTCTCTGGAGACTTAGGTAGCCCTTGCTTATTGAGGCGCACAAAGAACCTCTCACTGCACAGAGAGAAAGAGAGAGATGGTCAGGTTCACCTCAGACACAGCATGAAGCATAAGGAATCACAGCAAGACTAGTGTGAGCGTGAGTGTGTACATGTGCATCCACAACTGCATGTGTTAGTGGGTTTCCTCTGACACTTGTGCTAGGTAATTACAAGGAGAGGCCCATTGAGGCTCAATATCTCCTCGATTCTCCTTCACTTTCACTAAGTGCCCTGGGGCGTCACTCGTTCTGAATAATTTACAACGAGGAGGGGTGCCTGAGCAGTACACTCCCTAACACGAGTGGCGAAAGAGAAGGAGGGAGAAAAAAAGAGACAGAAACCAATGAAAAATTCAACAAACACATCAAGGCCGTAGTTCCATCATGGATGTGAAACTAAAACATCCCTCAGGCTGATGTAGAGTGGTAAACAGATGCATTGACGTCACAGCCGAATTGAGTTCCAGATATTAGTTCCCAGCAGTGGCACGATCAACGTAATAGTCTGATAACGTCATAAAAATATACTCAAGGTAAACGCACTGAGGGATGACTGGTTGGGGTTGGAGACGTCTTTCAGACAGCTAGAAGGAATACAGCGATTCATAATTAATGAAATCAAGGTCAGACTGAATTTTTTTCTGTTTTGTGTTTTTTTTTTTTTTTTTTTGCCAGATCTGGTGGAATTTAGTGAGGAGTCAACAGTGACAGACTGTTGTTGCACTCAAACTTACAACCTTTTGATTACTAACGCAAATGTCTATGTATTTAAAGGGTTAGTTCACCCAAAAATGAAAATTCGGTCATTAATTACTCACCCTCATGCCGTTGCACACCCGTAAGACCTTCGTTCATCTTCAGAACACAAATTAAGATATTTTTGATAAAATCCGATGGCTCAGTGAGGCATTGACAGCAAGATAATTAACACTTTCAGATGCCCAGAAAGCTACTAAAGACATATTTAAAACAGTTCATGTGTCTACCTTAATATTATAAAGTGATGAGAATACTTTTTGTGCGTCAAAAAAAAACAAAATAGCGACTTTATTCAACAATATCTAGTGATGGGCGATTTCAAAACACTGCTTAATGAGGCGTCGAAGCTTTACGAATCTTTTGTTTTGAATCAGTGGTTCGGAGCGCGTATCAAACTGCCAAAGTCATGTGAAGTATTGAAATTTATAAACACTTATGACATAACAAAGCCTTGTTTACTGAAATCATGTGATTTTGGCGCTCTGAACCACTGATTCGAAAAAAAAAAAGATTCGTAAAGCTTCGAAGCTTCATGAAGCAGTGTTTTGAAATCGCCCATCACTAGATATTTTGGAATAAAGTCGCTATTTTGTTTTTTATTTGTCGCACAAAAAGTATTCTCATCGCTTAATAATATTAAGATTGAACCACTGTAGTCACATGAACTGTTTTTAGTAGCTTTCTGGGCATTGAAAAAAGAAATGATCTTGCTGGCAATGGAGGCCTCACTGAGCCATCAGATTTCATCAAAAATATCTTAATTTGTGTTCCGAAGATGAACGAAGGTCTTACGGGTGTGGAACGACATGAGAATGAGTAATTAATGACAGAATTTTCATTTTTTGGTGAACTATCCCTTTAAATATGCAAGAAGATATTTTGAAGAATGTTTCAGCTGTATTTGTTAGTACAATGAAATTGAATGGACAACACTGAACCCCATTCACTTTCATTGTGAGGAAAATGAGATATTTTTCAAAATATCTTCTTTAGTGTTCATACAGGTTTAAACAACGTGAGAATGACTGAATAATGATTTCATCTGTGGGTGAATTAATCATACTTTAGTTAAATTAAAGATTTGAGATAGGGTGTCTAGGGTCAGAGAAGGCACCTGATTGGACGCATTTCCCTGCTGTCATAGACAGAGAAGAAGACTTCCAACTCCTCCCCCAGGTTTGAGCTCATCATGCTCTTCATCTGAAGGAACAGGTGGTGCATACTGGCCTGCGGGGGAGCCTCTCGTCTCCGATGACGTCTCTCCATCTATTTAAAAGAAAACATCATTTCAATGACAAAGACATTTACAACAATAAGATCACTCAAAATTTTCGTTAATTATCTAACAGTACCCCAATACCTACCACGCCTGCACATACTGTATCTCTGTGTAAGATACTAAATTTGTCTGTTGTTAAAATATATTTCAAATTATAATAACTTTCATTAACATTATTATGTTATATAAGGTAAAAACAGACCCCAGCACTGTGGTTTTATATTTAAGTTTTGGACCTTTCTTTTGTTGTTCTGAAAAACAAAGAACCTTCAAAAAGGCACTTAACCCTGGGGACGCCACATTGGTGTCTTTTTTGCTTGCGCCCTCACTTCCTACTATCCATGCTTTAAACGCTCTCTGTAGTCTAGTACATCTTCACCCACATCTTGTTCTCTGTTGTTTCTTTCCTTCCTCCTTTAACCCCTACCCCCACACCTCTGCCCACCCATGGACCAGTGAAAACTGGGACACGTGTGGTCAGGGCTGCAGCTCAGAGAAAAAGAAAGAGAATTTTAACTACATTGAAGTCGTCTCACTAGCAATCTTCTGAAAACCTAGTGAGCTAGGCATTTTAAGGCATTATAGAATTCTCCTGATACAAAGGCTTAACTTAATAATGCAGGCTACTAAGATGCTTTCTTCTAACGGAATTCAAATGCAGAACTGTATGTTCCCTTTGCAGAGAATGAATGAAATTCCATAATGCAATAATATGTGAGAAAAGTGTTTTATTTAATCAGAGTATTAAGTATAGATAAAAAAGTTGAAAATTATTAATAATAAAATAAAATATTTTACCCCAAATTTGTGTGATATGTATATTTAATACTGATTATAGATATAAGTGTAGTTATAAAACAATAGTATTTATACTATTTAAAATAATGAATATTTATTTTATTTATAGTATTTTAAATAAATAATAATAAATAAATAAAAATAAAAATATGTATATTTAATACTGTTAAGTAAGCAATGGAATTATAATAAAACAACAGTATTTATGGTATTTTAAATAATTGAAATAATATGTATTTTAATCATTTATAATAATATATTTTATTTATAATATGTATTTAAAATATTTAATAATAAATACATTAAAATAAATAAATATAAATTTATAATAAAATAAATTAACTTAAATAAAAAAAATGATGTGTGCTATGCCATACTGAGAGACATTGTTAAAAAAACACCATTTATAAAATAAAATAAAATAAAATAAAATAAAATAAAATAAAATAAAATAAAATAAAATAAAATAAAATAAAATAAAATAAAATAAAATAAAATAAAATAAAATAAAATCACAAACAATGTCATTCCATGTCAGTCAGGATGCTCCCTTAGAAGGCAACTGGTTATTTAGGCAGTAATAAAATAATTAATAACTTAATTAAATAAAAAAAAAATGTATGCGTGCAATGCCATACTGAGAGGCATTGTTAAAAAAACACCATTTATAGTATTAAAAATAATATAAAATAATAAAATAAAATAAAATAAAATAAAATAAAATCACAAACAATGTCGTTCCATGTCAGTCAGGATGCTCCCTTAGAAGGCAACTGGTTATTTAGGCAGTAATAAAATAATTAATAACTTAATTAAATAAAAAAAATGTATGCGTGCAATGCCATACTGAGAGGCATTGTTAAAAAAAAAAAACATTTATAGTATTAAAAATAATATAAAAAAATAAAATAAAATAAAATAAAATCACAAACAATGTCGTTCCATGTCAGTCAGGATGCTCCCTTAGAAGGCAACTGGTTATTTAGGCAGTAATAAAATAATTAAATTAAAAAAATTTATGCGTGCAATGCCATACTGAGAGGCATTGTTAAAAAAAAAAAAAAAAACACCATTTATAGTATTAAAAATAATAAAACAAAACAAAACAAAATAAAAACACATAATGAAACAAAACAAAATCACAAACTATGTCGTTTCATGTCAGTCAGGATGCTTCCTTAGAAGGCAACTGCTTATGTAGGCAGTAATAAAGTAATTAATAACTTAATCAAATAAAAAAAATTGATGTGTGCTATGCCATACTGAGAGGCACTGTTAAAAAAAAACACCATTTATAGTATTAAAAATAATAAAATAAAATCACAAACTATGTCGTTCCATGTCAGTCAGGAGGATGCTCCCTTAGAAGGCAACTGGTTAGGTAGGCAGTAGGCAGCTGAGTAGGTTTTGGAACCAATATTATATTCCAAAGATCTGTACACAGACACTGTTGTGGCTTTGAGAGATCTGAACCAATTGTGCCAATGATGCTGCATGTATGCCAAATTATAAGGGCAGGAAACTGCATGCGTGAAGTGTCTCTGCAGTTTGCAAACAGCCTGTTAATGTGCCATTTAGCATTTCTCTCTTGTTCTTAATTACTATCATTTCCCTATGCACAGGCGACTGGAGGTGTGTGTGTGTTTGTGTGTGTCTCTTTGTTAAAACAGAGGATGAAGCACTCGAGAGAGAGCCTTGGCGTCAGGTCGAGCTGCAGTTGCCATAGTAACACAGCAAAGAATATGGGCGGCAGAGGAGGGAGCTGAGGTGACTCATGGGTAATGGGAATGTGTATGTGTGTGTGTATGCATGTACGTGAGCGTGAATGTATGACTACCCACCAGCCGATACAGCTCTGTGATGCTGATCTCATCAGGGTCCACCATGCCGAAGTCCCTCCTGGGGACCAGATCCAAACCCAGCTGCCTGTCACACACAAATATACACATTTTATTCTACCCATCAAGTCTCACCATGGTTATTACAGTTTTGCATTTAATACTAGTTTTAGATTTACTTTTAAAAGTGCCCTAGATTCAAAAATTGAATTTACCTTGGCATAGTTGAATAAGAGTTCAGTACATGGAAATGACATACAGTGAGTCTCAAACACAGTTGTTTCCTCCTTCTTATATAAATCTCATTTGTTTAAACGACCCCCGAGGAACAGGCGAATCTCAACATAACACCGACTGTTACATTACAGTCAGGATCATTAATATGTACGCCCCAATATTTGCATATGCCAGCTCATGTTCAAGGCATTACACAAGGGCAGCCAGTATTAACGTCTGGATCTGTGCACAGCTGAATCATCAGACTAGGTAAGCAAGCAAGAACAAAAGCGAAAAATGGCAGATGGAGCGATAATAACTGACATGATCCATGATAACATGATATTTTTAGTGATATTTGTAAATTGTCTTTCTAAATGTTTCGTTAGCATGTTGCTAATGTACTGTTAAATGAGGTTAAAGTTACCATCGTTTATTACTGTATTCACAGAGACAAGACTGTCGTTATTTTCATTTTTTAAACACTTGCAGTCTGTATAATTCATAAACACAACTTCATTCTTTATAAATCTCTCCAACAGTGTGTAATGTTAGCTTTAGCCACGGAGCACCATCAAACTCATTCAGAATCAAATGTAAACATCCAAATAAATACTATACTTACGCGATTAGACATGCTGCATGACAAACACTTTGTAAAGATCCATTTTGAGGGTTATATTAGCTGTGTGAACTTTGTTTATGGTGTTTAAGGCAAGCGCGAGCTCTTGGGGCGTGGAGCACGAGATTTAAAGGGGCCGCACACCCTGAATCGGCGCATTTATAATGATAGGCAGTTAAAAAAAATTATTAAAAAAAAAAAACTATGGGGTATTTTGAGCTGAAACTTCACAGACACATTCAGGGGACACCTTAGACTTATATTACATCTTTTGAAAACACGTTCTTCGGCACCTTTAATTTCAGTTTAGTTTAGCAATAGATTTGTTAGTTACACTTTAATTTTTATTTCATGGACACATTTTTATATAATATTTTTTATATTTTATATATATATATTTTTTTATTCAAATGAATGAAACTGATTTTAAATCAACAGTTTTATTAAAATCTTTTACTCTAATAATTGAATTCATAAAACTAGCAATTTAATAATGTATTACAATTTTCTGGATTCTGTGTTTTATGATTTAATACAAATTTATTATTAAAAATGGTGTAAATGAAATTAAAATTAAATAATTAAATCAAAAATTAAATCAAATTAAATCTGAAAATTCCTTTCAACAGAGGTTTACTGTTAAAATTAAAACATGGACAAAAATTGTCTGATGTAAATAATGTTTTAAACTGTATTATTACTGATATCACTTTGAGAAGTACAATAGTAATATATTTGTGTCATAATTTCTCAAGTTAAACTGAACTTTTATTTTGTTTGTCGTAGAGGCCTCTGAGTTTCTGTGTGTATATGATGACAACAGTTTAAATCAAATGAAATGGTAAAATTCTCGTGAAGTGACTCAAGTTCATGTGTTCGCAGAACATGCAGACTTCATATTTAAATAGCAGTGTTTCTGTTTAATATTTACAGACACTAGTCCATATCGCAACTCGAAATTTATAGCCATACTTTTGATTTATTCATCCAAATTTTGCCAAATTCCATGACATTCCTCACTATACAGTAAATTGGATTCCGTCCACATTTTCCACTTCATAATCATAGGATCATAGGACCCAATTTATGACAACCACCCAAGTAATTTTCAGACAACAATCTGCAGTAACTTTCACATAGCATGAATCAAATGTGAGAATAATCAGTTTCATTGTAAACCCTCCAAAATGACAATGTACTGAGAGACACAAAAAAACCATACGTAACACGTCCCACTCGTTACTACCATCTGCGACTTATTTTTTTTTAGAGAAAAACAGCATATAAGCATTTGAGCACATGGCTGACAGATTGCCCAGCATTTGCCGGCAATTCATCATGGCCGTCCCCGCCACTGCGTTACACCCACTGTTTTTATGTGTACTGCACAATACATTTGCAATCACTTAAAAAAAAAAACACAATGTGGCAATGACAGGAAAGCAAATCTCTAATGGCATAAATGAATCAAACCGAATGATTATGCATGGCATTAAAGTTGTCACAATACCCAAAATTTCAGTATTCGATACCAATACCATCATGATAATGACAGAATTTGTATTTTTGGTCACCACAAGCTCTTGAGGTGTATCTAATGGTATAACTCACTCATTTCCCCAGTCCAGCCGTGCCGTGATGTGCTGTTTGATGTCACTCAAGCGGTCGTGAGTGAGGTGACCCACTAGAACCTGCTGCCGCAGCTCCAATATCTCATTCATCACATGCCACAGTCTGTGAAAGAGATCCCCTTCATTTCTCTGAGAGATACAGAAAAAACAGAGTGGGTGACAGAGAAATTGTTTACCTTTTAGTTTCAATTTAGTAAATTAGCTCTTAAAGAAAATCAAAATCATCTAGTTGGCTTCAAATCATCAAGTCATTAAAAAAAAAAAAAAAAAATAATAATAATAATAATAATAATAATAATAATAATAATAATATATATATATATATATATATATATATATATATATATATATATATATACACACACACCAAGTCATTTTTTCCAGTCAGTTGTAATTTCTGGCTAAGTAAAAAATATATACAGCAATTATTGGGGTTCAAGCACTAAGACCTTTAAGCACATGTGTAAAAAGGTATTATGTTTTAATTAACAAGCCTGTAACCATCTCGATCATAGATGGAAAAGACCATTTACAGCCAATACAGGCAATTTATCATAGGAAATATATGTTTTTAAAGCTTTTTAACAGTTATCAAGGCTGAGCCAAAACACTAGGCCTCTAAAGTCAAACAAGCCCAGCGAGTTTCATTCCGATCATCCTCCATTAACCTTGTCTGAAAGCTGCTCAGATTGGCATCTTGGACAAAGACACTGCATGCCAATTTTCAAGTCAATTGGACTAATGATGAAGTAGTTATAGCCGTTTTCATGTTTTTTTCCTGTTATTGCACCACCAAGTGGCAAGTCGCTGCGTCCTTTTTCACGCGACCACAGAATGAGACTCTTACATAGGTGTGCTGAGTTTGGTGAAAATATCTCATTCCCGAGTTATAGACATTTTAATAGAAGTGGCTCTGCCCACATGTTTTGGTCAAACTTAAAGGATTAGTTCACTTTCAAATAAAATTTTCCTGATAATTTACTCACCCCCATGTCATCCAAGATTTTCATGTCTTTCTTTCTTCAGTCGAAAAGAAATGAAGGTTTTTGATGAAAACATTCCAGGATTTTTCTCCTTATAGTGGACTTCAATGGCCTCCAGACGATTGAAGGTCAAAATGACAGTTTCAGTGCAGCTTCAAAGGGCTTTAAATGATACCAGATGAGGAATAAGGGTCTTATCTACCGAAACGATCTGTCATTTTTGAAAAAAATACAACTGTATTTATAAACACAAATGATCACCTTGCACGTGCTTCCGCTTTCTGTATTCTTCAAAAAGCTTACGCTGAATGTCATACGCCTTCCCTATTCAACTTACGGAACAAACGCGGTGTACATTTGGATTCGTTTTTTCCCTAAGTAGAATAAGGAAGGCGTAGCACATACAGCGTAAGCTTTTTGAAGAATACGGAAGGCGGAAAGCGGAAGCACTTGTTTATAAGGCATATACAGTTGTATTTTTTTCAGAAAATGACCGATCGTTTCGCTAGAAAAGACCCTTATTCCTCGTCTGGTATCGTTTAAAGCCCTTTGAAGCTGCACTGAAACTGTAATTTTGACCTTCAACCTTTTGGAGTCCATTGAAGTCCACTATAAGGAGAATAATCCTGGAATGTTTTCATCAAAAACCTTAATTTCTTTTCGACTGAAGAAAGAAAGACACGAACATCTTGGATGACATGGGGGTGAGTAAATTATCAGGAAAATTTTATTTGAAAGTGAACTAATCCTTTAGGGACTGTGAATAGAAATTACAACTTTTTTTGATAATTATTGACAACCAGACTCCGGAGAATCTTGTTGCACTGGTTTGGTTCCTATCGGGCTGAAAACCTAGGACCAGTTCGCAAAAATAGGTTTTTCAAAAAAAATCCGAAGCAAATCCGAATCGAATCCAAAGCAAATGACGATCAAATCTGAGGCATGCATTTGTCCATCCTGAGCCAAGGATTCCAATGATATATGTCACTCGTACTTTTCGGCACACAATAACGTACTTTTCACCACTGTAGCGCCCCCGTCAGGCCGATTGGGGCGAGCCTTGCTGACGTTGTGTTTGGTCTGCCTGATTTAGGGGAGAATGCTGATCCTTGGAAATTTTAACAACTATGTGCTTGAACCACTAAAAAAAAAATCTTAGGCTTAAGATTTAATTCATTTCCATGATTTTTCCAGGCCTGAAGACCACAATTTAAAAATTCCATGATATTTCCAGGTTTCCCATGACCTCGTGAACCATGTAAATATATCTATTCCTAATAAATTCACTCAATTATTGACAATTAAATTTGTTCAGTGTAACACAAAGAGTGATATTTACCATGTAGAGCTGCTTCCACATGGTGCCCCAGTCTCTCAAGGTCATAGTTATCTCTGTAATGACCGAGTCCTCTGTGGGTATGACGGTCTCAAACTGCCTGCGGGGCAAGACACACAAACACACATTCAAACACACTCATCTGCACAAGTACAGGATGGAGAGCAGTGACCTCACATGACCCTGAGGAGTAACACTGACTCACAAGGACATGTCCGCAAATACATTTGCAATGGCTTGTGGGATAGTGAAGGCTCCTGTCACTTCAATACAGCAGATGTGTCACGCACAAAGACGGTCTATAGTAGCACTTCAGTGTTTTTCTCAAGGGCACTAGTGGCAGGTCAAAGGTGAGATTTCATTAGCCGGCCAGTTCATGGGTCACCAATTCCTGGGATCGAACACATTATCCCTTACTTTAACCGATTCTAAACTGTCTTTCTTTTAAATAAATGCAATAACAATTTCATTTACATTTTTAGTTGTGGCTTAATTGTCCAAATACTGTACATGTAAGAATTACCATTATTTACAATATATTACAGTATATGGTCTTTTTTTTTTTTCCAGACTCGTACCCTTTGTTCTTGACGTGGGCATTCTTGAGGTGAATATAGGAGCTTGGGAATATTCCCTGGGGAGAAACCACAGAAAGGTATTTAACGAGCCAATTACTGCATGTAAAACACACAAGAGTAAACAAACATGCACTACCATCTGTATATAAATATGCTGAGATTCAAAGCAGAGACAAAAAGAACAGACAAAAATAAAGGAATCATTTCAATTTTGCACACTGTTTCTGTCAATCATGAAGTGACGTAGGATAGCTCTCACCTTTACATTTGGATTCTTTGTGATGAATCCTCTGTACCATCCTATAAAATGCCATTTATAATTATTTCACACTTTCAACAGCATTTCAACAGCATAATGGATTATGTATTATATAATCCATTTCCAAACCATTTAAACTTTAAGCATGTGATACTAAAAAAATATACAGGGTTCACTAAGGGTGTTTCTTCAACTCTGGGCACTTTTGACCCTGTGGACTTATATACAACATATAATAGTGAGTCGGTAGGTATATTGGAAAAAACTGACATTTTTTTCTGTATGTAAACAATTTCACCTGATGACTTGAATAGCTGGAAAGAATTAATCATTATCGAATGATTGGGGTGATTTGAGTGCATCTGCATAGAAAATAATAAACAAATTACAAGCACCAATAGAGCAAAGATATAAAGGAAATAAACAAGGCTTTATGTTTTCCAGGCAAGTCTAACAGTGTTCAGGTAGAGAAACTGTCAAATGTAAAATAACACTGCATAGACTTAAAGGTGCTAAAGAGGATATTTTCGTCGACTGAGAAACCAAAGACCGTTAGTGAGTTTTTGAAATGAGCGCATGCGTAAGAACAACCCTCCTCCTTCACAGCTCATTTTGAGGGAACGCCTCCCAAAACTCGTGCGCGAGTATTGGAACACGAGTGTTTACCACCGGCATTCGCGGTGTCGTGTTAGTGGATTCATTATGTCGGACTCACCGCAGGTAACTCATAATCTGCAGTTGTTACTCTTGACAAAAACATTGCATGCAGTGCCTGTGGAGTGTGGAAAGTTACTGGAGCGCGCAGCCGCGCTCGTCTCTCACAAGGAACGTCACGGCAGTGATTGACAAGCCAGAGGGCCAATCGTTTAAGCGATGATCACGTAAACGATTGGCTGATGTTTTTAAGGCCCTACCTCGTGCACAGATGATGTATATTGATATTATTCCTTTCAGTGCACCTAATAAATCGTCTTTTATCAGTTAGTAAAGACAGTTTCAAGTAATATTGCAAAAATGTGTAAAACAAAACATCCTCTTTAGCACCTTTAACTGTATAAATGAAATATAATTAATCTTTGTTAAAGCTACAAAAGTGATTTTTTTTCTTTGTCATTTGATTAAAGGTGCCCTAGAACCAGTTTTTACAAGATGTAATATAAGTCTAAGGTTTCCCCTGAATGTGTCTGTGAAGTTTCAGCTCAAAATACCCCTTAGATTTTTTTTAATTAATTTTTTTAACTGCCTATTTTGAGGCATCATTAACTATGCAACGATTCAGCGCGCGACCCCTTTAAATCTCGTGCTCCCTGCCCTCCCGAGCTCGCGACTATAATACAGTGCATAAACAAAGTTCACACAGCTAATATAACCCTCAAATGGATCTTTACAAGATGTTTGTCATGCATACTGCATGCATGCATCGGGTCATGTGGGTAAAGTATTTATTTGGATGTTTACATTTGATTCTGAATGAGTTTGATAGTGCTCCGTGGCTAAAGCTAACATTACACACTGTTGGAGAGATTTATAAAGAATGAAGATGTGTTTATGAATTATACAGACTGCAAGTGTTTAAAAATGAAAATAGCGACGGCTCTTGTCTCCGTGAATACAGTAATAAACAATGGTAACTTTAACCACATTTAACAGTACATTAGCAACATGCTAACGAAACATTTAGAAAGACAATTTACAAATATCACTAAAAATATCATGATATCATGGATCATGTCAGTTATTATTGCTCCATCTGCCATTTTTCGCAATTGTCCTTGCTTGCTTACCTAGTCTGATGATTCAGCTGTGCAGAGATCCAGACGTTAATACTGCCTTTCCTTGTCTAATGCCTTGAACATGGGCTGGCATATGCAAATATTGGGGGCGTACATATTAATGATCCCAAATGTTACGTAACAGTCGGTGTTATGTTGAGATTCGCCTGTTTTTCGGAGGTCTTTTAAACAAATGAGATTTATATAAGAAGGAGGAAGCAATGGAGTTTGAGACTCACTGTATGTCTTTTCCATGTACTGAACTCTTGTTATTCAACTATACCAAGGTAAATTCAATTTTTGATTCTAGGGCACCTTTAACATTAATGAAGCAAACAGCAGAAATGGGCATTTTGATATAATTTTGAGGCGTATGTGTACATTCAGGCCCAAAAAGACGAGAAAGAGAAATGAATTCGGTGTTTACGTGCTGTCCGAATTGAGTTCTCTTTTGTGTCTTCTTGCTCTTGAATGCTTTAAACATGCTTAAATGTTTAAACTGTCAGGGAATACAAAGCACATATGTTAATGCTGAAACGATATATATCGTGCAGCCCTACTAGTGAGAGTGTGAAAAGTGTGGTTTATGAGAGTTTATTTGATTTGTTTGCTAGCAATGTCCAACAGCGAGCATATCTAATGAGAATCCTTTAATTATTGTCATTTTTCTGAACCATCATTGCTCTGAACCAATGCAATTTCATTTCCAACACATATTTAATAGCATTTTTGTGGTGGAAATGACATTTGAAAAAAAAAAAAAAAACTCTATTATTAAATGATAAACTCACAATTAAATTATATTTTTTACACTTTACACATAATTTACTGACACAAAATATAATATTTAATCTTCATGTGATATTTACCTTGATTTTTTTTTTCTTCATACATCAAATGTCTCATATTTCTTTACTTTTGTCAAAGTTGTTCAAGTAAAGAACTTGATAAAACTTCATTAAAATTGTTGGTTGTGGCGAAAATTAAACTAAGGGACAGTCATAATGTGTGTAAAAGGTCTTCAATTAAAAAACAAATCTATACAGTACAGTCCAAAAGTTTGGAACCACTAAGATTTTTAATGTTTTTAAAAGAAGTTTCGTCTGCTCACCAAGGCTACATTTATTTAATTAAAAATACAGTAAAAAACAGTAATATTGTGAAATATTATTACAATTTAAAATAACTGTGTACTATTTAAATATATTTGACAAAGTAATTTATTCCTGTGATGCAAAGCTGAATTTTCAGCATCGTTACTCCAGTCTTCGGTGTCACATGATCCTTCAGAAATCATTCTAATATGCTGATTTGCTGCTCAATAAACATTTATGATTATTTTCAATGTTGAAAACAGTTGTGTACTTTTTTTTTTTCAGGATTCCTTGATGAATAGAAAGTTCAAAAGAACAGCATTTATCTGAAATACAAAGCTTCTGTAGCATTATACACTACCGTTCAAAAGTTTGGGGTCAGTAAGAATTTTTATTTTTATTTTTTTGAAAAGAAATTAAAGAAATGAATACTTTTATTCAGCAAGGATGCATTAAATCAATCAAAAGTGGCAGTAAAGACATTTATAATGTTACAAAAGATTAGATTTCAGATAAACACTGTTCTTTTGAATTTTCTATTCATCAAATAATCCTGAAAAAAAATATTGTACACAAATATTTTGTACAATTGTACACATTAAATGTTTCTTGAGCAGCAGATCAGCATATTAGAATGATTTCTGAAGGATCATGTGACACTGAAGACTGGAGTAATGATGCTGAAAATTCAGCTTTGCCATCACAGGAATAAATTACTTTGTGAAATATATTCAAATAGAAAACAGTTATTTTAAACTGTAATAATATTTCACAATATTACTGTTTTTACTGTATTTTTAATTAAATAAATGTAGCCTTGGTGAGCAGACGAAACTTCTTTTAAAAACATTAAAAATCTTAGTGGTTCCAAACTTTTGGACTGTACTGTACAAATCTATAAATAATTGCCATTAAAAGTTACCAAAATTGTTCAGTCAATTAGTTTAGTTTTTAACATTAAATAAATAAATACTGTTTGTTAAAAATCATACCCCAGGACATTAAAGTGGTCATAGTTGAAGAAGCACCCATAAAAAAAAGATGTAAACAACATAAGAATAGTAAGAATCTACCCATCAACCACTCAGATATTTTGAGAGAGTTGAGAGAGGAATCAACTGTAAAGAGGGGTGTTAAAATCTACCAACTGACTGCATATCAACAAATAAATTCAACAGAATCTGTCTCTATAGCTGAAGATCTACAGTTCTAAAGAAGTTGATTGTCAGCAACACGACAACAACATTGACTACCTTCACATTTCTCCAAAATCTGCACTGTGTCGCCGATCTCCAGCGGGAGTCCATGCTGAACCATTCCTCGAAAATTTGCCAGCACTGAGGGAAAAACAAACAAACAATGAGTAAAACAACATGCGATTCATGAGCAAAGTTACAGTTCTGACAGACCACAAGGTGACAAAACCATCTGTCTTCACAAAACTTTAGTTGGATTTCATAAACATCACATTCAATATTCACTGCGAATTTAAAGTGATTCTCAATTCACTTCTAAATAACACCCAACCCACCACACATTTCCTTATGAAAAATAAACCATACTATGCTTAGATCTGCACTTCTAACATTATCTCACTGCTCTTAAATAAACCCTGAGTCACCTCCCAAAGCACAAGTTACATAACAAGTACAAGATCTCTCCACACAGGAGCACATAGGCTCAATCTATCAACCACTTTCTGCATCCATATGCGTTCACTCTTTATGCACAAATATGTTAATTTTGAGTGCTCATTTGCATATCAACTGGGCTAGGAAACTATCTGACATGGAAATAAATAAATAATCATATGCATAAACAAAACTGACAGAGTTCTGACACTGCTCAGAGGTTAAGCAGGCTGCCAAAACAGCCACGTCAGCCTTTAAAGACGAGATGTGTTGCTGTGCTCACTGCCTGTCAGAGATGTGAAGCAAACGCACAGCATTCGTCCTGAACCCACAAGAGATGTTGCAAGTAGGGAAGGGCAACCATAGATATGTATACATAGATGCCACATTTGACCTCTCCAGACACGTCAACATGACCGCCATCTTGCAATGTCAGCATGTCGTCACTCAGAATAGGAATCAATGATGCCACAACATCGAGTAGCTTCTGGTTGTCAAACAGCTGAGATTTAAAGGTCCCGTTCTTCGTGATCCCATGTTTCAAATTTTAGTTAGTGTGTAATGTTGTTGTTAGAGTATAAATAAAATCTGTAAAATTTTAAAGCTCAAAGTTCAATGCCAAGCGAGATATTTTATTTAACAGAAGTCGCCTACATCGAACGGCCAGTTTGGACTACATCCCTCTATTTCCTTCTTTAATGACGTCACTAAAACAGTTTTTTGACTAACCTCCGCCCACAGGAATACACAAGAGGTGCGTTTGTAGAGTGTGTTTGTCGCCATGTCGTCGAAACGCTGTTATTTTCATCCAGCAGTCCAATCACCTGGTCTGATTCCGGCTCAGATTGATAGGGTAAAATTAAAGACATGTTTACAATAACACTGAGCGCATGCATCTCCACGTTATGGTAAGAGGCGTGACCTTTCCGGTCAAGGAGCGCTAAGCTGCTGTCGAATCACAACACAGGAACCGCTGGCACAATCAGAACTCGTTACGTATTTCTGAAGGAGGGACTTCATAGAACAAGGAAGTCATCAGCCCGTTTTTATGACAGTGGAAACAGCGGTATACAGATAAGTAAATTATGTGAAAAATACTGTGTTTTTTTACACGCGAAACATGAACACATGTTATATTGCACACTATAAACACAATCAAAGCTTCAAAAAAACACGAAAAACGGGACCTTTAAATTCCTGAAGAAATGGGATAACCTTTCACAGATGAGAATATGTTGTGTTTTTATATGTATTGACTATTAAAGGTGCAATATGTAAGATTTTCTGTCCTCTAGAGGTCGCTAGAGGCCTATTCAAAACAAAGGCGTAGCTTGATGACGCCAAGTTTGAGTGCGGAATCTTGGGACATGTGGTCTTCACCTCAACGGACGGTGCAAAAGAATCGGGATAGGACTCTGGAAGAAATCATGTCAATGGATGCGATTATTAACGTTACTGCAGTATGAAGCAGAGCAGGACCGAGTGCTGTGAGAGCTGAATGAGGAGCTGGAGCGATTGTGCAACACACACCTCATGAGCAGCGGGACTTTTATTATGACACAGTCGCAGGCGCCACTTCCGCTTTTCCGGTCATGAGTATGAGGTAACGCAGCTCTGTTTATCATATTAGATACATTTGAGTGTGTTTAAAATGTTATAAAGTTACTCTGTGCGTTCGCTCGGCGGCTGCTGTGAGACACTGTTACACACTGCAGTAAGATAGATTGATTTTAGATTATCATATTAAATGCTGGATGGCTTGTGTTGATAAATGACATGCAATTAATTTTAAAACGTATTGTATGATGGAGAAAATGCTGTATTACTGTTAGTAAAAATAAAGCTGCATCTGATTATGCTATGTTAGCTACTTCACAAAATAGTGTTTTTCTCTGAGGCATGGTAAAGCATGGTACTCGCAAAAAAACATAGATTAGATTTAAACAATAAGACTAAACGTTTTGAGCTATATAACAATAATTAGTTTTCTGTCTATAAATATATCAAAACAGTTGTCCAGTTGTAAAATATTAAACAGTTGTAAATATTAAAGCGTCTTTGGTGTTTCCATGGTTTCTACAAAATAAAAGCGGAAACTGAAGGTAACGCGGGTATGACGCAATTGACAGGCGACTCCTCACACGTCCCGGAGCCTTGGTTAAAACTGCAATTTTCTCACGATTTACAAATAGTTGAAAACATTTGGGATATTGTAAGTACTCAAGTGAACAAAATATATAACACTGGCCTAGGGATTTTTGGATATTGTACAGCAAAATTCTTACATATTGCACCTTTAACTCATTATTAACTTACACAATATTATACTATGGTAACTTTGTAATGTCATGTTAGCTGACGCCTTCGTCTTGTTGTATTGTGTTAGTTTATCAAATTCATGGATGGAGATGGAGTTGGAGTTCGCGAGATCGAGACATGACGAGGTTTTTACATAGTATTTTGAATATGACGAAATACATGACTAGAAAAATAGTCTGTAGGTGGTTTGAAATATTTTAACTAATCATCTTGTAATGAATGTCATTTCAGTTCTACTTCCCGAGTATGAATTATCATATGCAGTAAAAGACAACAATACTCAAGCACTGTAAAAGGTTTGCCACAAACTCACTTGACTGGCTCTTCAGACCTTACTGCACATGAACTATGAGCTATGACAGATTTGTGAACAATATTTGAGAAAAATAGGCCTTTTGTGTACATAGAAAAAGTCTTAGATCATGAAAAATGGGGGCAACAACCAAAGTGTTGCGTTTATAATTTTGTTCAGTGTATAAATATCCTATTTAACCAATGAATTTTCCACAGTCTTTTCCATGACCAATCATATAGAATGACTGGATTAAGGATTTTTAATAATCATTTTGATTCAGATGAATCTAATGACTAATGACTCATTTTGTGAACCAGAAAAGAACAACTGTTCACAAACTGAACTTCACTATGGTTTACAAACAAGTCTGACGCACATAGCAACACCCTGGCAACAACCTACAAGCGTCATAGCGGTGAGTTTGCATGGACAAACAACAGTCACACTGTCTTCAGGAAATGCACAAATCTAGTTCACAGAGTCAAATATTAAATTGCATATGATTTTTTATTACAGCTTAAACCTCAATTTGAACCTCAGCCATCGCCAACGGGAGTGACAAAAGCTCTGTTGTAATAGGACGAGCAAACCCGTTTGAGCTGTGCGCCTGTGCTAAACGCTTTCCCACGGTCCTGCTGTCAGCGCTGTGGACACACACTGCTGCTTGGCAGAGAGACAGGGCAGCCAGAGGCCCGTCTCGCATAACCCTTACCAGGTGCAAAGAGCCCTCCGGACCCCTATAACGCCGTCCCTGTGATTCAATCGTGTGGCTGTGATCTACAGGCATAATGCAGGAAGGTTCAGTCAGGTTGCTTCTGAGATAATGCGGCTGCTATTAGACATCTAAGCATTTTAGAAAGGTTAAGGTGGCATTAATTAATGTGGCCACATTTAGAGACTGAATTATATTATGTACTTACAGCTTTTAAATCTCTGTGGATATGAGGAATAACACACACAGCACATTTCTGAGCTGGCTATGTTTGGGAAAAAGGTGATGATGGACTGAGTGATTGTCCCTTGCATCACTCCGGTTGCTATCAGAAATAATTTCCCCTCAAATTAGACTGTTATGAACTGTATATGAACAGTGTGTAACAATTAAAATTCAGGTATGTACAAAGCTTTCTAGCTTGTGCATTCATAATATAATCAGTATAGTATATGATGCACAAAATATCAGCCGATATTACAGATTTTTTTTTGTGAGCCAGTATTGTAACCTATATAAACCTATTTTTACATGTATATTAAGTAAATATATAATTAGCAGATTAAAATAATTTTTTTAACTGTACATTATAATGTTGTGGTGCCTCAATTCACTTGTACCATTTAAAACAACTTGTGTTTTATTTTTTATTTATTTGGACAAAATAGTTTTGAATTTTAATACAGACTATACTGTATATTGGATAACCAACCATAACATGAAATATTAAGTTAATAGCCACATTACAAAATGAACATAATTTTACTTTTTAGCAAACATTTTTATATTACAGTACCTGTCAAAAATTTGGAAACATTACAATTTTTTAATATTTTTGAAAGAAGTCTCTTATGCTACTCCAGCATATTACTCCAGTCTTCAGTGTCACATGATCCTTCAGAAATCAGTCTTATATGCTGATTTGATGCTCAAGAAACATATCTTCTTATTATTATTATCAATGTTGAAAACAGTTTTTGCTGCTTAACATTTTTGTGGAAACAATTATACCCTTCAAACATCTGCAGTAAGATTAAAAAAGAGAAAAATTAATACTTTTATTCATCAAGTATGCATTAAATTGATCGAAAATGACAGTTAAGACATTTATAATGTTACAAAAGATTTCTATTCAATAAATGGTTTTAATAAATAAATGTAATAAATGCAAATAAATGCTGTTCATTGAACTTTCCATTAATCAAAGAATCCTGGAAAAAGATAATAATAATAAATGTTTCTTGAACAGCAAAATCATCATATTAGAATGATTTCTGAAGGATCATGTGATGCTGAATACTGAAGTAATGATGCTGAAAATTCAGCTTTGAATCACAGGAATAAATTACATTTTTTAAAAATATTCAAATAGAAAACAGTCCTTTTAATTTGTAATAATATTTCGCAATATTGCTGCTTTTACTGTATTTTGATTAAATAAATGCAGCCCTCGTGAGCATAAGAGACTTCTTACAAAAAAAATGTAATGTTTCCAATATTTTGACAGGTACTGTAAATTAGACGTGCCAGACCGGTATACGGTAATACGGTATATCACGATAATGCACAAAATACACAATATTGTTATCGTGGGCACTTCACAATACTGTGAATAATATATTACGAATTATTCTGATTTTTAGAATGCATTTAAGAATACTTTATCCATCAACCGTTTAAAATGCACAACACAGCTGTATGCTTCATCAAAGAGACACACACTGATGTAAACAAGCCCAACGTGCATGAGCAACGCATGGACGAACTAGTGAAGGAGACACACTGAATGAAAATGCACATGACAGCAGCTGGCGCTGAAGGAACAGCAGAAATACAGCGGTTACCCCAGTAACCCCTGTAAACAAAGCAGCTGCGCTACAGCTACTACAGTATAAATGTTATAAACAGTTATAGACCTTATTTTCCAGAGAAACATGCGCGCCGCCATCTTTAGAATATTGTCTTTGAACTTCCGTTTTAGCGGTAGCCCTGTATATTTCTATGGCATCGCTGTTGAAGAATAATTAGCTGGTGAAGTGGATTTACATGTTGTAGAGTTAACAAAAGTTATCATGAGCATTGTAATGTTTAAAGCGGGTGTCTTAACAAATGACAGTAGAACGGGAGGATTTTAAAATGAGCAGTTCATTCATAAATACATAAGATCTCTGTGGAAATACAAGCCTGAAGTCAAAAGACAACGAGCGCAACGCTGAAAAGGGGCGGGGCTACATAAGGTCTATAAATGTTATAAATTCAGATTTTTGTATTCGCTAGTGTGTTCATCACAGCACCAAATTCTTAAAGACTTAAGGCTATTTATTTTCAAACTTAAACATTTTTATATTTTAATCTGGACTACAACATGCCCTAGACATTGTTTTAATACAACGAGGCTCCATTATTTAACATCAGTTAATTCAGTTAACATAAACTGACAGTGTAAAATACTTCTAAATGATTTATTCATCTTAATTTCAACATTTGTAACTCTATTATTTAATGGACCTGAGCTAAAATGAAAAGTTGTATTTTTAAACTATCTCTAACAAAGAATAATAACTTCTGTAACAAATTTAGCTATTGCTCATTGATAATGTTAGTTAACGCATTATTAACTAACACTAACTAATATATAGGCTAACTAATACATAGGCCTAATATATAAATAAAAAATGTATATAATATTATTTTAATGTTAAATTTTCTTAGCAACAATTTACTAGGGTTTAAAACTTACAATAGTAACTGTAACTTTATGAAAGTTATGAATTCATACAATGCAAAACATTACTAAATTGTTTGATACATCCATAATTTTGACAAATCTAAAGCACAAGCACTAATCAAATTTGGCAAATGAAGGTACCATCAACTGGCCTGAAACATTCTCGCACTGAAGGCTTCATGGGAAACACAACTGAAAATCCCACTGATCTAATCATCTGACACAATAAAAGTTACTACAAAACACTTATCCTGTACAATCTATAGTTCCATCATTACTTACTATATTTTACATGTACTAACGTATTCAATGCAAATGCCATTTATCACCATTATCAGAGACAGTAAAAGGCTGATGTCAGAGCGTTAATCCAGCAGCAGAATGAATCCCCTGTAGACAGTCAGAGCTGGCTGAAATCTGTCTGCATGTCAGTGTGATGGATGGGTGTGCGCACTAAACTCTCTTCATATTGCTTTTTGACGCTAGCTGTAATGTTGCATTGAGTCAGCCTCGAGAGAGGACAATGCCAGCCGAAGGCAGAGCACGATACTCTTGATACACAGAAATACTAACACAACACTTAGAATGCTAATGGAAGGGATGTTTGTATGAGTACGTCTGGGATCAGTCCTGCAGTTTTTCTTGTAGTGAGTGAGGCTGGGATTGACAACTAAATATTACATGGGATTGGACTACAATCGGAGAGGTTGACCACAAGGATTTGGCTGGACAGGACCTAATGTTACAACACTGTTTGCTCCAATTAAAGGATTAGTTCACTTCTGAATGTAATTTTCCTGATAATTTACTCACCCCATGTCATCCAAGATGTTTATGTCTTCCTTTCTACAGTCGAAAAGAAATTAAGGTTGAGGAAAACGTTATATAGTGGACTTCAACAGGGTTCAATAGGTTGAAGGTCCAAATTGCAGTTTCAGTGCAGCTTCAAAGGGCTCTACACGATACCAGACGAGGAATAAGGGTCTTATCTAGCGAAATGAACGGCCATTTTCTAAAAAGTAAAATAAAAATTATATACTACAGATACTTGTCTTGCGATGCACCAAGGATTGTGTAATCATGTTGGAAAGGTCACGCATGGCGTAGGCAAAAGTACCGAGCAAGAGTTAGCCTACAAAGAGAATGTGCAAAGATTAAGTCAAACGGCGAACAACGATGTTGAAGTTGGAGGAGAAAATGAGTGTTTCACCCTACCGCGGTACTTCCACTTCCCTTTCCAATGTGATTGTGTAATTCATGGCGCTTCGCAGAGCTAGTGCAAGACAAGCATTTGTGGTTAAAAAGTATATACATTTTTGATTTTTTAGAAAATAACCAATCGTTTTGCTAGATAAGACCCTTATTCATCGTCTGGGATCGTGTAGAGCCCTTTGAAGCTGCACTGAAACTGCAATTTGGACCTTCAACCCATTGGTTCCCGTTGAAGTCCACTATATGGAGAAAAATCCTGGAAAGTTTTCCTTAAAAACCTTAATTTTGGCAAGAAAGAAATACATAAACATCTTGGATGACATGGGGGTGAGTAAATTATCAGAAATTTTAATTCATTTTAATTTTAATTTTAATTCATTCAAAAAAATACCTGTAAGATTTGTGGCAGTAACATAAAATCACAAATATTTCAAGTGTTTTTAATAAATTTTTTGATCATACGATTGTTTCCTTTGGAACTTAATTTGAATGTAAAAGCCATGATTAAGCATAAGCATATATAATTAGAATTTATAAATGATTAAATAATAATCATCATTGTTGTTATTATTTATATTATTAAATATACAATTTATAAATTGTAATTATATATACATATATAACAGTGCTTCCCACAGGTTTGAAAAATACTTGCGGTGGTAGTCGGGTGAAAAATCCTCCTATTACCCACGGCACAAAAATGGTCTACTGTATGTGACAAACAAATAATGTGAGATTTTTAACAGGATTTTTTATTTATTGAAATTAATTTTAATTACATAGCATACTATTACATTTAATTACATACTAATATTATGTATTATTATGCATTGTAAATTATTCAAAATTACAGCATTTAAATTGTTATCCTTTTCCTATGTTCTCCTTGCTATGTTATATAGTGTCTCTCTCAGTGACTGGGACACAGATTTTACTAGTAAAATTTAAATAATGAATAATATAACTGTCAAATTATGTTCTTAGTCTTTTCTTCCTGTGGGGGAGACTACAATAATTTACTATGAATTAAATTAAAATTAAATACAATTTATTGTGTAACCAAAATACCAATAATGCCCAGAAGAAGAAAAAAAAAAAAACGTAATGTGTGACTTTTAATTATAAACAAGCCCGAAATTCACTGGGACTCTTATTTTGAAATGTCTACACAATTGCAGGCTGATCTTTCAGATTCTTACAATCATCTAAAACATATTATATAAAGGCCATAAAGTAGACATTTTCATAATTCATCAACTTGAGTTCATTAGCAATCGCTTGGCATAAATCCGCGCTTTTCATTGATTGAGAATCACTTTGAAGCAGTCTGAAGCGCTGTTGCGCGAGCCTGTAGAACGCACAACAGCGCCGCCTTTACCGCCATTATCTTGGGCGGACACAAAAGTATACGAGGATAAAAATAATAAAAGCATAAATGTCTCCAAATATACTTGGGCGGCCGTTAATAAACCTGGGCGGCCCGCCCAAGTAAAGTCTATGTGTGGGAAGCACTGTATAATTAGTCTACAGTGTTTCAATTGTGGGAGAATGTTTTGAAAAACATTGATGACTCATCTTGCACTCTGGGGCGTCTATATTTTTGCTCAATCAAATGCACTCTAGAATGACAATGCCCTTCCCCCTAATACCACTTGCCCCTACAAAGGAAAAAGCAAATCCCGGTTCATGTTTCAATAAGAAACACGTCAAAACTACGCTCATCGAGCCATTTTTTAAAACTATAAAGACTGACATATGAAATAATAGTCTGAAAAATCTAATTTTTGGAAATGGAACAGTTTATTGAACCTTTAGACATTATTACTATATCAAATATGATACATTAGGCTTTATAGGGTTAAGCTGGAAGCCTAGAAAATCTACAGGATGATGATAAAGCTTTTGGTTCATTTAATCACACATTAGGAGTCGACGTGACTTCAATATATTGGCCGAAAATGATTCAGCCAGCCTCTAAAAACAAACTTTAATAAAAATCATGTATCAGAGGTACACCAGCAGTGCAGTTTTCTCATTTGATGGGTAATGATTCCCAGACTCAGCCCTTGTGTGCAGTAATGAGAATATTAGTTTTGATATTACATCTCTCACGTATTTTGCTTTGTTCTCTTCGCTCCCAGAGCACAACATCTTTCTATATTAACACTTTATTTGCATATAAAACAGTACCGGTCCTATTGTAGTTTTACAAAAATAAAATGCCATCACTGTAAAGACATCTCACTTAAAATAAATACAGGCCACTATTATGCACAAAGAACGTTTAGATTAACAAATCAATTCTGTCAGCAATCTACTATACAGGATTAGCAGGCTTAAAAAGAAGAGAAATCACAAAAAAAGGTTTTTAACATCTCAATTGTTTCTCCTAGATATCAACGCTATTAAAATGAAGACTTTTGCGAGTTTCCAGATTTGTCTCCAGAGAAATAAACCCAAGTAACCTCTATACTGGAGGAGTCAGGGCCTTTTTGACAATGATTCTTTGATAAAAGTGACTGACTTTTGTCAAAAGATGTTTCTAACACATCAAAATATATCCCAGGCTTTCCTCTCCTAGCTTATAAATAAGCCCCCAAAAGTGTAAACACTGTGGCTCTGATGTACTATCGAAACATTGCTCTGTTTGTTTAAGAACCCCGACCATCCTGACATAGCAACAGTGGCTCAACCAATAGCGTGAGTTGGGGGGAGTGGCTGTCTGTTCAACTGACCAATGAAAGACCGGTGAGTGTTCTGGAAACCTGTTTGCAAAGAGTCATTATTTGAGTGAAGATTGGCAAGTGAATAGCCTAAATCTTTTTTCCTTGTTTAATCTATTAAGAAATATCAAACATTTTTTCACAGTTTCGAAATTAAATAAGAGAGCATCCTCAGATGATTTTCTGACAACCGAATGGAGTCTAAATGTGTTTGTAGTCTGTGTTCATTAGTGAAGCATGGCACTCAGATGGGAATGTCTCCATGGAGCACAGGACGGCCGTTATTACCAAAATGCCCAGAGAGAGAACAACCGAGACGGAGAGAAAGAACTGGATGAGAGTGGTGAAAAACACACAGCAAACTCACTTTTGGGAATTGTTTGTCTTCGGCTGTCACTTCTGTTACAGAAGACAGAGAAACTGTACTGACAGTCTGAGAAAGTCTAGAGCATGTAACATTTCAGAACCGCATTAATCGCTTAGCTGTAGGGATGTAACGATACCCTCATGTCACGATTCGATACATATCGCGATACTGAACTCACGATACAATATTATTGCGATACTCCAAGACATATAGTAATAGATTGATTAAAATGCTGCATTTGCTATTACATTGGGGGTGGAAATGAATAGGCTTGAACTTGGTGCTGGTAACCCAATGCACAGGACAATGGTGACACCAAAATAAAAATATTCATGACTAAATATTCAAAATATTCATGACAAACTAATTATCCATGCTATAGCTGCGGTGCGTGAGCTGATATGCGAAACACGCAGAGTGGATTGAGTGCGCAGCAGCACAGACGCCCGAGCTTGTCGATCACATCCCTTTTTTGTAGACATCGCTGGAAAGTTTGTAGTCCAGATATGGCAATAGCAAAGAAAGGAAAACGAAGAGCAAATTACTATTGTTAACTGCTAGTTTTGTTGATCGCTTACTTAGTACACATGCGTCATTTGGATTAAAACTAAATCATAAAAACATGAACTGTTATGTGATTTATGCAAAATGAATGGTTCCGTACACTTTTACAGGAAGGCGGTACAGTAATCACATGATGTTTTCAAGATGTTTTCTGTGCGCAAACATCTGAAGAATGCTTCCAGAAAGCTGCCTCTCAGACAGCGTGTGAATAGCCTATTACACTTCTTGCACTTGAACGGACAAATTCACACAAAATTGACAAAATGCCCATATAGGCAAGTATCCTTGTAAAACATAACTTGCGTCCCAAATGACGCACTATACACTATGCACTTATACACTATGTACTTATGCACTATGTACTCATCCATGTAGTTTGTGAATTGTATAAGGTTATTTTGTCATTAAAGGTGCCCTAGAACTTCTTTTTAAAAGATGTAATATAAGTCTAAGGTGTCCCCTGAATGTGTCTGTGAAGTTTCAGCTCAAAATACCCCATAGCTTTTTTTTAATTCATTTTTTTAACTGCCTATTTTGGGGCATCATTATAAATGAGCCGATTCAGGGCTACTGGCCCTTTAATTCTCATGCTCCACGCCCACGGAGCTCGCGCTTGCCTTGAACAGTGCATAAACAAAGTTTACACAGCTAATATAACCCTCAAATGGATCTTTACAAAGTGTTCGGCATGCATGCGTCGGATTATGTGAGTATAGTATACTGTTATATTGTTTACATTTGATTCTGAATGAGTTTGAGGCTGTGCTCTGTGGCTAACGGCTAATGCTACACTGTTGAAGAGATTTATAAAGAATGAAGTTGTGTTTATGAATTATACAGACTGCAAGTGTTTAAAAATGAAAATAGCGACGGCTCTCTTGTCTCCGTGAATACAGTAAGAAACGATGGTAACTTTAACCACATTTAACAGTACATTAGCAACATGCTAACAAAACATTTAGAGAGACAATTTACAAATATCCCTAAAAATATCATGATATCATGGATCATGTCAGTTATTATTGCTCCATCTGCCATTTTTCGCTATTGTTCTTGCTTGCTTACCTAGTCTGTTGATTCACCTGTGCAGATCCAGACGTTACTGCCTGCCCTTGTCTAATGCCTTTCATAATGTTGGGAACATGGGCTGGCATATGCAAATATTGGGGCGTACACCCTGACTGTTACGTAACAGTCGGCGTTATGTTGAGATTCGCCTGTTCTTCGGAGGTCTTTTAAACAAATGAGATTTATATAAGAAGGAGGAAACAATGGAGTTTGAGACTCACTGTATGTCATTTCCATGTACTGAACTCTTGTTATTTGACTATGCCAAGATAAATTCAATTTTTCATTCGAGGGCACCTTTAAACATTGGAGTCTGACAGCCCTTTCCCCTCCGCTATGTTATTAAAGCTATGAAAGTAGAGTGCATGAAGTGTCCACCATTCCACACTTCGTTTTTTCTGTTAATTTAGTGCATCATCCAGGTATTTAAAGTGCACTTTTCTTTTTGGAATTTTCAGTGTGAACACACTACTCGCACTATTTATATTTAAAAACGTTATAGAATAGTGCATAAGTAGGTGAACTGGGACGCACCTATAGTCGGTTATGTCTTAAGTGAACAAACAGTTGAGAAAGAACACACGTGTGTAACAGCATGTTGGATACGTGCAGCTCTTAAAGTGACAGCAGCCTAATAAACCTGCTGCTGTCTTTGCCTCAATGTTAATCTAACAACAAAAGACAGAGAAAAATCACTCAGTGCTCTTGACTGAATGACTCTTTATGAACTTTTTGAAGTGGTAGTTGCGTAGACTGTCAATGGAGGGACAGAAATCTCTTAGAATTCACTGAAAGACCTTCATTTGTGAAATCCTGCGGGTTTGGAATGACAAGAGGGTTAGTAAATGATGGCAGAATCTTAATTATTTGATGAACTAATCCTGTTATAATAGAATTGCATATTCGTGAATGATGTCATTGCGTTAAACCAGTTCATTAAAAATAACCGTCCGAAAGAACCTGTTCACCGGAAAATAATCGGACTTCCCATCACTATATATCATGCGATTATTGCCTGTCGACTGGGTCCAATAATAAAACTGGCATGTCAAGTACGGCCTCACAGGTTTCTCAGAGAATAACAAACCAAATGCAACTTCTCCAACCAGTAGGTGAGAGTAAATCCACCTGACTCTCAACGTGGTTGCTATGAAAAACAGCCGATGAGCTCTGACAGATGGTAACGAGCACAAAGGCAGCAGTTTGGCGAGTGAGTGGCCTTTTCAAACCCTTCCCACACAGACAGCCATGCTCTACATGCGTTTTGACAGCAACCAACGAGCACAACTGTTCGAGTCACACTGTAAACTACCTGACAGACAGGCTCCAGCGCATACGGTCAGTTCTCATCCTTGGATATTTCAAAACTCACATAAAACATGAAATCTACTAAAACAGTTGAGGGCCAAAAAACCTAGAGCTCAACTACTGTAAGCAAAGATGGATTTAAAGGGACAGTACAACCAAAAATGAAGAGCATTGTTTACTCACCCATCAGTCACAAATGAGAAAAATATTAACTCTTTCCATAAAAAGACCAAAAAAGTTATTTGCCAAAGCATGTGTATTCACAGTGAACGCACAATCCATACAAGTGGCCAATACACAATATTTTTTTATTTATTGGTATTGTTCAGTATTGGATATTTAATTGTACGTGCTAGTTTCAACGTATTAAATGCATTACATTTAGATTACATCTAATGCTCACGACTGTTAAAAAAGTATGTTCTAAATAGTATGAATGTGTGTAATATGAATGTAAACCGGACAAACTACATTTGCAATGTCGTCATTATCATGTGACCTACCAGCGTCAGTTGTGTCGCTTCACCTCCATTTATAAATCCTCTACCGTGTCCTCATGGGATATTAAAGTGTCCACTGAATGCGCACTTCAGAATCTCGCTGGCAGCAGTAGGTCATCCGGGGACTTATTCTGCATTCGGACATACTACTCTTTTGGTATACTGTTTTTCCCTACTATCCCATGGTAGTAGGGAAATATTCAATTTCGGAACCAGCACATGGATTTGGATGGAACCACATGACGGTGAGTAAATAATTACAAAATTCTCATTTTTGGTAAATTATCCCTTTAAACCCATGAGATAATTTAGAAAGAAGCTCTGAAGTATCAAAAGCTCAAAGCCTGAAATCTGTAGAGATTCCTGTTCCTGGCAAGGCCACAGAAAAAATGAATCCAATATTGGCTTCTTTTTGCTATCTCCTGGAGGGCGAAAGGAATTATGGGAGTAAAATATGAGTGGATCCTGGCAACAGGATGCTGGATGAGCTGATTGTAACAAAGAATAAAACGCTAACGATTGTTTTGGCAGTGACTGAGAACGTAGCACGTAGTATGTTATTGAAGTGGTACCATGCAATGAATTATGCAGAAAGAGCTGCTGAGATTGTTGCATGAATGATTCAAATCTCTATTCTGCTCTCTCTCTAAACTGAGTCTTTGCAATGACAGGATATTTTTAAAAATACGCTCCTAGATCATCGCTTTCAAAGAACTCACTAGTGACACTTCTACACCTTGTTGTGATTCTTGTGACATGCAGCTATTTGAACTGTGAAAGCTCGCTATGGGCCATAAACCTTTAAGCTTTCACAAATCTTTAAGTATATGTCAGTATTTATGAAGTATAGATGTGTTCCAAAACGTATCAAGCTGTCTTGCTATCTATTGCCTACAAAGACAGCATCCTACTGAAATTAAACTTCATAAGTGAGTGCTTTGAATTGCTCTACATCGGTAGCAACTCGTCACACAAATACTGTTTCACGTTAGCATGATGCTAAGATAACAGCATGTTACTTCAACATTATACATATACATAACACACAAACATTGGGTGAAAGTCAATTTAAAATTTGACTGAACTAGTCTAACAACAACAGTGCCAATCACGGTAAGCGTATAAGAGACTCGATTCGCAGAGTTTGATGTTAGCATGTTGCTACAATAACAACGTGATAAAGTTGGTATGAAATGAAAATTCACCTTATTTATTTTCTAAATGCATTTTATTGCATTGTTGTGAATGTTTTATCCATCTCTGGTGATGTATGCAGGACTTCTCCACATAAATCCCGCCCTTTACTTACAATCGCCTGCAAGCTTTCATTTTGTACTATAAAGCAGCTATCCAGTGTGTTCATGTTTTCACCCGCGGAGATCTTACCTCAACAAATTCTACAGACGAAATGAGTCAGAGAACAGTTCCACGCGAATGAAGGCGTGGGGGGGGGGAGGCAATCCAACCATCTCCATTGACTTTGTATTGCGTGAGGCTGCCTTCTTGTCATTTCTGACTTTTAACAAAAAACAGAACAATGTCTAAAAGCTGCTGTGTGACATGGTGTATAGAAAACAAGCTAAAAAACCCAGAACTAAGTTTTTATAAGCTGTCGACCCCAAAAAACGAATGTTTAAGGACACAAAAGTGGAAACAGGCAGTGAGACAGAGCACAACGGGTCATATTACTATAAGAAATACATTGGAGGGGGTCGTAATTGGCGACAGGTTATGCTAAACAAACAAAGAAAAAAAAACATTCATTATTTTTAACAATGTCAAAGAATTATTTCACCTGTTGCCGAATACGTTCCCCTCCAATGCATTTCTGACCCGTTGTCTCACTGCCTGTTTCCAATTTTGTGTCCTTAAACATTCGTTTTTTGGGGTCGACAGCTTATAAAAACTTAGTTTTAAGTTTTTTAGCTTGTTTGCAGTACATAATGTCACATAGCAGCTTTTAGACATTGTTCTATTTTTTGTTATAAGCCAGAAATGAAAAAAAGGCAGCCTCAAGCTATATAAAGTCAATGGGGACTGTTGGATTGTAGGGCTGGGCGATATATCGCATGCGATTGTCACGCGCATTTCGTCAGTAAAGCCGGTTCCCTGATTACCGCTAAATCGCCATCACCTGCTTTCAAATGGAGCGGCATTTAATAGACAGAGCCGTAGATCACTGACAAGCTACGCAATATCGCGTTCATTATCGCAGATGAATCGCCTTCGATAATGCAATATTGCGTAGCTTGTCAGTGATCTACGGCTCTGTCTATTATATGCCGCTCCATTTGAAAGCAGGTGATGGCGATTTAGCGGTAATCAGGGAACCGGCTTTACTGACGAAATGCACGTGACAACCGCATGCGATATTTACGTTACTGTCTCTATTACGTTATCGTCACGGACCAATGGTAGTACGAAGGTGTTTTGCAGCTGGAGCGAACTTTTCCTGAAAGTTCACTTTGGCAAACCATTTCAAACTTCCAAAAAGAACACAAAACGAACTTCATTTTGGCCTGATTTTGTTCGATATGACGTCACATCAGTTCTTTCTTCGATTTTGTTTGAAGTATATCGGGGCCTTTAGCATGTTGCTAAGGTAAGATCTTACGGACAGTGTTGGGGGTAACGCATTACAAGTAACGCGAGTTATGTAATCAGATTACTTTTTTCAAGTAACTAGTAAAGTAACAGATTACTTTTAAATTTACAACAAAAAATCTGAGTTACTTTTTTAAACAAGTAAATGTGAACATACATTTACTCATTTACTTCTCCTGTGTCATATTCTGTATTGCAGAACAGCAGCACAGCTGAAAGGCTTGTTTGTTTGAGCTGCGCCCTCTACTGTACAGGTGTGAATTTGCATTTCTTTCAGTCTGAGGCTTATTCATTTCACTTTTTGGTGTGAAAGGGCCAAAAATATAACTTTTTGTTTTAAAAACAAACAAGCAAACAGCCCAGCCCAGATGAGAAAAAGTAACGCAAAAGTAATGTAATGCATTACTTTCCATAAAAAGTAACCAAGTACCTCAATATTGTAATGCATTACTTTCCCCAATACTGCTTACGGATTTATGTATGAACCACTCCTTCCAAATCTTCCTCGTCTACTGACATTTGTTATGACATACGCTTCAAATATTACAATGCTCATGATAACTTTCGTTAACCCTACAATAAGCAAATCCACTTCACCAGATTATTACTCTTCGACAGCGATGCCATAGAAATATACAGAGCTCCCGCAAAAACTGAAGTTCAAACACAAAATTCAAAAGATGGCTGCACGCTTGCATCTCTGGCACATAAGGTCTATATGTGAAGGGTACATGGAGTGCTGCCTCATGATTTGGCCAAAATTAGGTATCTTAGAGGGCCACATAATGTTGCTGCCAACCTTTCGGAACAGCTTTTGCATCCCATGATGCCTTAAAATGCCTCACTAGGTTTAGAGACAGAGCTTATGTGTGCACTGGAAGTCTCATTTAATTCCCACCAGCGTCTCACAGATCTAGCAGCTGACTAGGCCTCTTCTAGCTTTATCTGTCAATCTTATCTCTTTCTCGGAGTGGCAGCGTGCCTGTTGACCAGGGCACAGTAGGCGCCCAGTCAGCATGTGACAAAAGCGACAGACTCATTTGTATGCCGAATGCGCTCCCATCATAAATCCAAACCGAGAAGCACGGGAACGGGACGCGGCGATCCCAGACTATCAGCTTTAGACTTTGACTGAGATCAGCTTTTGGTTTGATGCTAAGTAAAGTGGTTGATGTTTCAATTATGCTAAATTCTTCAACAATCGGAAGAGATGTCACATGGTGCTGATACACATGTGGGTGTCTGGAACAAGAAGTAACAAGAAAAGTGTTATGTGCTGGTGACATTAGCTTTCACTTTACTGATTAAATGTTCTGAACATTATGGCATAATTATAAACCAATATGGTCTTGTCAAACTGTCTGTTCCCAGCTGTTGTCTGCAGATTCCACATGGTGGTTTTCATCGCTAGCCGATCAACAGGGATGCAGAGATGACATTCAGGATGATGTGACTTCAAGTTTTCAATGTTCACCCAAACATGAAAATTTTCATGTCATTTGAAAGAATGTTTTTACTGTTTTTGTCCATACATGGGATCCAAAACAACACTGGCCACTGACTTTCATTGTGTGCCGTGCATCCACCAAAGTGTTTTTAGCCAGCTGAAAACGCAAGATGCTCTGCTGAAAATGCCTAGCTGTCAGCGCTTGAGAGCGCTTTGCAGCGGCGCAGCGTTTTTTGTTTTGTTTTTTCAGTTGAGACACGTTGCTTGCTATGATACGGAATATCCGTGAAAGTGTTTGTTTCTGTACTGTTTCTATATAAAAAATGTCAATACAATGTGAAGTATTTGCTCTGGCTCTTGTTTTAAAGGTGCCGTAGAACGATTTTTTACAAGATGTAATATAAGTCTAAGGTGTCCCCTGAATGTGTCTGTGAAGTTTCAGCTCAAAATACCCCATAGATTTTTTTAAATTCATTTTTTAACTGCCTATTTTGGGGCATAATTAGAAATGCGCCGATTCAGGCTGCGGCCCCTTTAATTGCTCATGCTCTCCGCCCCCCCAGAGCTCTCGACTCTATCATTGCATAAACAAAGTTCACACAGCTAATATAACCCTCAAAATGGATCTTTACAAAGTGTTCGTCATGCAGCATGTCTAATCGCGTAAGTACAGTGTTTATTTGGATGTTTACATTTGATTCTGAATGAGTTTGATAGTGCTCCGTGGCTAACGGCTAATGCTACACTGTTGGAGAGATTTATAAAGAATGAAGTTGTGTTTATGCATTATACAGACTGCAAGTGTTTAAAAATGAAAACAGCGACGGCTCTTGTCTCCGTGAATACAGTAAGAAACGATGGTAACTTTAACCACATTTAACAGTACATTAGCAACATGCTAACGAAACATTTAGAAAGACAATTTAAAAATATCATGTAATCATGGATCATGTCAGTTATTATTGCTCCATCTGCCATTTTTCGCTATTGTTCTTGCTTGCTTACCTAGTCTGATGATTCAGCTGTGCACAGATCCAGATGTTAATACTGGCTGCCCTTGTGTAATGCCTTGAACATGGGCTGGCATATGCAAATATTGGGGGCGTACATTTTAATGATCCCAAATGTTACGTAACAGTCGGTGTTATGTTGAGATTCGCCTGTTCTTCGGAGGTCTTTTAAACAAATGAGATTTATATAAGAAGGAGGAAACAATGGAGTTTGAGACTCACTGTATGTCATTTCCATGTACTGAACTCTTGTTATTCAACTATGCCGAGGTAAATTCAATTTTCAATTCAATGGCATCTTTAAATGATTTTGTTCCATTATTATGCTTCTTGTTGACCTTGTATAAGCAGAATGTTGTGACAGTTGGTCAGTGTTGTGTTTGTCCCGCCCCTCGTCCACTCTGATTGGACGGCTGGTTAAAAAGCACTCAGCTTTTTACTCAAAGTCGAACATTCTTCAACTCGAGGCGACCAGTAAAAAGTGCAGAGCATGAAAAAGACGCTTAGTGCCTCGTTACACTCTTGGCGTTTAAAAAAACGTGGCAAAAACAATTGGAAAAGTACGCTAGCCGCTGTAAAAAATAAAAAATGCTTTTGTGGACACAATGCCCAAGACAATTTTTCAAAACATCTTCTTGCAAGTTCCACAGAAGAAAGTAAGACAAACAGGTTTGGAATGACATGAGGGTGAGTAAATGATTACAGAATTTACAGGGTTAATTATATCTTTAAGTTTTCATTTGTTACTCACACAACACTACTTGAATTAATTGAGAAGACTTGGGATAATGCACACAAATCATATAAACTAAATGTATGAGGTGCTTTTGGGCCTTTTTTGAATTTTGAACACTCCAGTCCCCATTTAATGTAATTGTAGGGACAAAAACTTGTCCTTTTGGGCTCCACAACAGAAAAAAAGTCCTAAAGATGAGAAAATAATGACAAAAATGTTTATTTTTTGGCAAAATTCTCTTCTCTTAATAGCTTCATTTCCTTTCATCAGCTTGGAAAAGCCAGGTGTGGGAAGATGATCAACAGACACATTCTTGTTTGAAATGCCATTGCATTTAATGATACATTTACTGTAAATAGCAGATGGTTCATTAAGCTGAATTTGCAACCAAAAGGGCTGAGAGGCCAAGATTACGGTTCACGCCTGTGTGTAAATGTGTATGCATGCATTTATGTGTGTGTGTGTGCCATCCCGGCTGGACTCCATCCATATTTCATGACTGATAAAGGTTTCGGTAGCTGTGTTCACTTTCCAAGAGCAGCACTGTAATATGCAGCCATTTTCCAGTGCAATATGCTCCAGATGTGGCTTGTCACGAATGTGAATAAAGAAAATAATTTCCCGATTTGCCATAATATAACTACACTTTAAGCACTTTGTTTATTGTCCAACCCTCCCTGCCCCTTCAAACCACCTCTCTTCTTTGCTATGACCTTCTCTCCTTCTAAGTGAAGAAATGACCAAATGTCATCCTGTTGTTCGTTTGAGCAAAGCAGTAGTGAACGAAATCACAGAAGACCCGAGGTCCATGTGAACTCCTCTGTACTACTGGACTCCTCACGCCGCTCAACTGACTTTGTCTCTAGCCGTCAGCCAATGAGGGATGAGCAGATTCCAGACTGCCAAAAATCATCCTTCAAACTGTCAGCTGCTATCACAACAAACTTACAAAAAATACATCAAAATAAAATCAATGTGGTTATCATTTAACTTGCCCTGAAGATTTGGTTGCACTTAATACAAGCAATATTTAATGCAATTTAGTCCATAATTGATTTATCTTTATGAAAACAGGGTGTGTGTGTGTGTGTGTGTGTGTGTGTGTGTGTGTGTGTGTGTGTGTGTACACATACAGGGAGATGAAAGATTACAGATTCATTTAAAAACTCTTCAGATAGTCAGTCAGACAGACAGACAGATAGGTATACACACAATAATGTACAAATGTAAATATTTAAATGTGAATATGTTAACAAAATGTCAATATATAAACATTAAATACATATTAACTGAACGTAAATGAATACGCTATTGGTGTAATAACAGACAGGACTGATATTTTTCAAATAAAGCCGCACTGTTTCGATTTTAGATGTAAAATCATATTCTCAGTAAATGAATTATAGCGTCTGTTTGAAGAAAGACAAAAGATAAGCCTTTACTGCGGCTATTTCTTGTTATTGCTGCATGTGAGAGCAATTCAAGATGACCAATTAATGAAGGAAATCAAAATAAATAATTTCGGTCGAAAAATTAAAATTAATAAAATTAATAAAAACGCTCGATATGCATTATTCTGTCACTTGAATATTTTAAATCATGATGTGACATTTCATCTGCCATCAGATTGTAGATGTCACGGCTCATTATCGCACCTGCAGCGATGTAACTTGCGTTTTATTAACGATGCGGCAATATAATGTAAATATATTACTTACCAACGCCATATTTTTCATGTTCAGTCGGTATCCACATTTTTTTCCGCGTCAAATAAAATAAAATGTGCTATAAAACAGGGCAATTACGGCGGATACTATCCATATTGTTGTTACACAGGGTTGCACTGTATTGTTCTGAGGGCAGAGCCACAGCAGCATCCCACATACACCACACTTCTCAGCCCTGAAGAAAACACCACCGCCTCACGGGAGATGTAGGAAATGAATGAGAGAGCTTGGTTTGAGTACTACAATACCCATAAACCCCACACCAAGCGGTGTTTTAACTCTGATTGGTCGATGAGTCATTCCCCAGGTCACGTGACTTGGAGAAAAAAAACATGGCAGCTCAGATGCACAACACTAATTTGACAGGTTGGTTAACCAAATTAAACACATTGTTAGATTTGCTGGCATTATATTGCTTTGTTTGAGTTTATTTTAATGTTTAAATCTTTAAAAGTTCTGTTTTGATTTTCCTAAACATGCCCGACAGCTGCCTATTGCAAATGCCAGCTAGTCTGCATTAATGAAACAAGTTTGTCATCTGCTTTTTATGGCACATGTGCATGATGCGGTTTTTCTTTGACAACGACACCGGATAATAGCTTGTCCTTTTGTAATACTGGTCTGGATTGGGGGTTTACTCGTCAAAGTTTGTTTATATGTCTCTCAGCCCTGCAAATCTGGTCTTCTAGAGATGGAAAGCAGCCAAAAACTCTTTAAAAACAGTAACTGACCAGTCTGACTGACCAGCTCAAACCAGTAGGCCATCTTAGACTAGTTTAAGCTGTTTTCCCTGTTCAAAAAAACAGCATATGCTGGTTAAAGTAGGTTTTGAAGCTGGTTTGAGCTGGTTTATGCTGGTCCATGCTGGTCTTAAACTGGTCCAGGACCAGCATAAACCATCTCAAACCAGCTTCAAAACCTACCATAGCTTGTTATGGATGAACTATCTTCTAATAGCTGATCTGCAAAAGCTCACTTCTTAGAGGCAAAATAACTCATAAAGTGCACTTAGGAGCACAAATGTATCAGGTTTTTAAAGGATAACCTGCTGTTTACATGAGTCACACCTTTATTTTGTGTGAATCAGCTGCTTGTTTGTGTGGTGACAACATGCAAGGTTGTACGAGATATAAATTGAATGAGAATTAATTTAGTGGCTTCAGTCATTAAAAAACACAAAGATATTTGTGTGTCATATTTTAATGAATGTGTTTTCTCTCATTGCTAGGTGAGCAGGATTGTATACTAGAGCCGCTTTGTTTCCCCGAGCAGCTGTGTGGTAGCGCTTGTCTCGCCTCCTCCAGCGATGGCCATCCGGTGACCTGTGTGCTCTGTTCCGACTCTTTTCCCTCTTCCGAAAAAGACCAGCTTCTCAAGCACATGGTGATGGATCACAAACTGGTCATTGCTGATGTCAAACTCATCGCAGACTTTCCACGGTGAGACTTCACTTGATTTGTAACCTGCATATCTCTAAAGAGATATTAGACTGGAACAATACAAATAACACAAAATAATAAAACTTTTTCATTGATTTGTTGCAGGTACATGTTGTTCTGGAAGAAACGGTTTACAGAACAACCCATCACAGACTTCTGCAGTGTTATCAAGACCAATTCTGAAGGTCCTGAAGGTAAGACACATTTGAGCTGAACAAGTTTGTATTTGCACTTTGTAATAGTTGCTATGGAATTTACAATAAACTAATTTAAAAGGAAATGTTTTTTGTTGTGAGCAATTATCTGACATATAACACATCAAATCCATGGCAAAAAATGCAACCCTGCTATATACACACCTTAGAAAATCTTGTTTTATTTATTTTAAAATTTTATTGTAATTTTGTATTTTTTAATGTTTATTGCTAGAATTAAAAAATCACACAAGAGTTTTGAATTTTAGTAATAGGGTTCCAAAAATTGCAAACCTTATATAAAATGAATTCGGTGGAGCCCCTAAGGGGACATGATGGAAGAAAATATGAGATGGGAGGAAAGAGGACCTCTCCCTTTACCAAAAAAAAATGTTTTGGTCCCCCGGAAAAATTTTACGTTCGCTCACAAAATGTTTGCGTTCCCTGGAAAAATGTTACATTCGCTTTCAAAATGTTTGCGTGCCCCGGAAAAATGTTTGCATTCCCCTGTAAAAATGTTACATTTGCTTTCAAAATGTTTGTTCCCCCGAAAAATGTTACGTTTGCTTGCAAAACGTTTGTGTTCCCTGAAAAATGTTACATTCACTTACAAAATGTTTGCGTTCCCCCGAAAAATGTTACATTCACTTGTTTGTTCCCCCGAAAAATGTTACATTCACTTGTTTGTTCCCCCGAAAAATGTTACATTCACTTACAAAATGTTTGCGTTCCCCCGAAAAATGTTACATTCACTTACAAAATGTTTGCGTTCCCCCGAAAAATGTTACATTCCCTTGTTTGTTCCCCCCGAAAAATGTTACATTCACTTTCAAAATGTTTGCGTTTCCCCGAAAAATGTTACATTCACTTTCAAAATGTTTGCGTTCCCCCGAAAAATGTTACATTTGCTCGCAAAATGTTTGTTCCCCCGAAAAATGTTACATTCACTTGTTTGTTCCCCCGAAAAATGTTACATTCACTTACAAAATGTTTGCGTTCCCCCGAAAAATGTTACATTCGCTTTCAAAATGTTTGCGTTCCCCCGAAAAATGTTACATTCACTTGTTTGTTCCCCCGAAAAATGTTACATTCACTTGTTTGTTCCCCCGAAAAATGTTACATTCACTTTCAAAATGTTTGCGTTCCCCCGAAAAATGTTACATTTGCTCGCAAAATGTTTGTTCCCCCGAAAAATTTTACATTCACTTTCAAAATGTTTGCGTTCCCCCGAAAAATTTTACGTTTGCTCGCAAAATGTTTGTTCCCCCGAAAAATTTTACATTCACTTTCAAAATGTTTGCGTTCCCCCGAAAAATTTTACGTTTGCTCGCAAAATGTTTGTTCCCCCGAAAAATGTTACATTCACTTGTTTGTTCCCCCGAAAAATGTTACATTCACTTACAAAATGTTTGCATTCCCCGAAAAATGTTACATTCGCTTTCAAAATGTTTGCGTTCCCCCGAAAAATGTTACATTCACTTGTTTGTTCCCCCGAAAAATGTTACATTCACTTTCAAAATGTTTGCGTTCCCCCGAAAAATGTTACATTCGCTTTCAAAATGTTTGCGTTCCCCCGAAAAATGTTACATTCGCTTTCAAAATGTTTGCGTTCCCCCGAAAAATGTTACATTCACTTGTTTGTTCCCCCGAAAAATGTTACATTCACTTTCAAAATGTTTGCGTTCCCCCGAAAAATTTTACGTTCACTTGTTTGTTCCCCCGAAAAATGTTACATTCACTTGTTTGTTCCCCCGAAAAATGTTACATTCACTTGTTTGTTCCCCCGAAAAATGTTACATTCACTTACAAAATGTTTGCGTTCCCCCGAAAAATGTTACATTCGCTTTCAAAATGTTTGCGTTCCCCCGAAAAATGTTACATTCACTTACAAAATGTTTGCGTTCCCCCGAAAAATGTTACATTCACTTACAAAATGTTTGCGTTCCCCCGAAAAATGTTACATTCACTTACAAAATGTTTGCGTTCCCCCGAAAAATGTTACATTCGCTTTCAAAATGTTTGCGTTCCCCCGAAAAATGTTACATTCACTTTCAAAATGTTTGCGTTCCCCCGAAAAATGTTACGTTCACTTGTTTGTTCCCCCGAAAAATGTTACATTCACTTGTTTGTTCCCCCGAAAAATGTTACATTCACTTGTTTGTTCCCCCGAAAACTGTTACATTCATGTTGCGTTCCCCCGAAAAATGTTATTCGCTTTCAAAATGTTTGTTACATTCACGTTCCCCCGAAAAATGTTACATTCGCTTTCAAAATGTTTGCGTTCCCCCGAAAAATGTTACATTCACTTGTTTGTTCCCCCGAAAAATGTTACATTCACTTACAAAATGTTTGCGTTCCCCCGAAAAATGTTACATTCGCTTTCAAAATGTTTGCGTTCCCCCGAAAAATGTTACATTCACTTACAAAATGTTTGCGTTCCCCCGAAAAATGTTACATTCGCTTTCAAAATGTTTGCGTTCCCCCGAAAAATGTTACATTCGCTTTCAAAATGTTTGCGTTCCCCCGAAAAATGTTACATTCGCTTTCAAAATGTTTGCGTTCCCCCGAAAAATGTTACATTCGCTTTCAAAATGTTTGCGTTCCCCGAAAAATGTTACATTCGCTTTCAAAATGTTTGCGTTCCTCCGAAAAATGTTACGTTTGCTCGCAAAATGTTTGTTCCCCTAAAAAATTTTATGTTTGCTCGCAAAATGTTTGCGTTCACTCGAAAAATGTTACAAACATTTTGCGAATGAACATAAAATTTTTTGGAGGAACACAGACATTTTGTGAGCAAAGTTTCTCAGGGGAATGTAAAACTATTGATATAGATTTGCTCACAAAATGTTTGTGTTCCCCCAAAAAATGTTATGTTTGCTTGCAAAATGTTTGTTCCCCTTGAAAAATGTTACTTTTGCTCGCAAAATCTTTGTTCCCCTTGAAAAATGTTACTTTTGCTCGCAAAATGTTTGTGATCCCTGAAAAATGTTATGTTTGCTCGAAAAATGTTACGTTTGCTCACAAAATGTTTGTGTTCCCCCGAAAAATGTTAGATTTGTTCACAAAATGTTTGCGTTCCTCCGAAAAATGTTACGTTAATTCGCAAAATGTTTGTGTTCCCCCGAAAAATGTTACATATGCTTGCACAATTTTTGTTCCCCCTGAAAAATGTTACGTTCGTTCGCAAAATGTTTGTGTTCACTCGAAAAATGTTACAAACATTTTGTGAATGAACGTAACATTTTTGGAGGAACAAACATTTTGTGAGCAAAGTTTCTCAGGGGAACATAAAACTATTTATATAGATTTGCTCACAAAATGTTTGCGTTCCCCCGAAAAATGTTAGAGCGAATGCAAAGTTTGTCAGGGGAATGCAAAACTATTGTGAGACCACAAAAGCATTGAAATATTTTTTTTTCCTCTCATGTCATATTTTTAGTTCTTACATAAAATTCTGTTCATCTGTATAATCGCAAAAAGTGAGGAAATGGCAAACCTCCTACAAAATAAATTGAAAATAAGAAACAAAGTGCCTGCTGAGACATGGGATAAAAGTGGAATATTTATGGACAAATCTACCATTATAGCTGTTTATAGTTTTCATTCAAAGTCTTGGGCAGTGTTGTTATTATTAACTAAACTATAAAAATCAATTTCATTAATTGAAATTAAGCTTAAAAAAATGGTTAGATGAAAAACAACTTAAAAAAAATAAGCGAAAATGAGAAATGTTGCCTTTGGCAACTAACTGAGATAAAGTTAAGTACTACAATTACTAAAACTAAATTAAAAACTGAAAATATAAAAGCTAATTCAAAATATTAATAAATACAATAATAGCATATAAATAATTCTAAAATAACACTGGTCTGAGAAATTGCCCTTTAAATTGTATGATTTAAATGTGAAGTCTTGTGTCGTTTTTAGACTGGACTCTGATAACCAAAAAGCTGCTTTGTGTCGTTTTAGAACAACAAGAGCTCTACTTCCTATTATGTGATGCGCTGCCAGAGGACAGAATCCTTAGGGAGCAGCTACAACAGAGACGACTGGTGAGTGTCTGTAAAAAGACAAGGACCTGCGACTGTCAGTTTAGGAGTGCTGCTCTGGGATCAGTTCCCAGATGCAACAGTTGATCCAACCGCAGCACAGATTCCAGTCAGACTAATATGCAGAAACCCTAGAATATGAGGGGAAGACATTGTGTATTTTTTCTTTTCAGACAGTATTTTGAATATAATATTTATGATGAGTATAATTTTATGGTGAAAATGTTATTGAAAAATGCAGATGTAATGTAGTATAATAGTGACATATAATGATAGTACATATTTTCATATGTAAAGAAAATGTTATTGAATAGATATTTTGGTTAATAATTTTTCCTACCAACAAATCCTATTATGTCAGACAGGAAATGTAATTTTATAGATTGAAAATGTTATTAAATTTTGTTAAAAGATTATTGAAACAAACTTATTTTTGTTTTAAAAACTTATGGATAATGTGAACTGATGTATCACTTGGAAAGTTTAAAAGCATAATTTTTGATGTCTTGTTATATAACAAAACAAGAATCTTACTGTGTAACAAAAGAACTACAGCTGAAATCCAGCGGCTGTGTAATTAAAGCATTTTGGGTAGCCAGAAATTCCACAGTAGTTACGTACTGTACCTGAAAGTACTGACGAAACGATTAACGCGATGTTCAGTGAAAAGCCCAATCCCCTCCCCCCTACAGATTGTTTTTGCAGAGATATTATGAGTCAACATAGTCATCTTACACACATTTCATCTCTGGCAAAAATCTGCGATTGTGGTTGCTAGGCAACCAGCATTCTCAGCACCTCTGCAGTCGCTCTGCAGTGTGGCGACCAGCTGTTTAACAGTGCAGCTGTGACCTTTCTCAATCATTCGGTGACACGCCGCACGTCGATGAAACTCGAGCCGAGAGGATTAGCACTGTTTATTAAACACCAATCATTTGCAGATTGCATCTGTGCTAATTATCGATGATTATGGCAATCGAACAGCGGGTTTTCAGAAACGCAGAATGATAAAAACGCACCACACTGAGATTCATATCAATTATGAATATTGTTTATAGGCTCATAATTATGTAACCACATTTATAATGTGTGAGGTCTTATAATGCTAGATAAGTGTGTGATGAAGTTTGATATGTTTTGATAGGAGAAAGTTCTGGAGCAGCAGCAAAAAGAGAGGGACGATACAACGTTTCATCGCACGTGTATGTTCTGCAGTGAGGAGTTTACAGGAAACAGGTGACTATTGCTTCTGAATAGACCTTATTCAGAGCAGAAACGAGACTGTAAAAAGCTGTATAGAGCTCCTAGATCACTTATAATTTTCCACAGTTCATTTTGACTACTGAAACTTCTTTGAAAGATATATTTGCAGTGTTTCGTCCACAAACACATTAAGTAATAGTGCTGAAGAGATATATGTGGATCCCTCAAAGCTTCACTTTCATTCCTGTTAAACATCAAAGATGACGCTGCTGTGAATAAGGTCTATGGGTCAGACACAAACATAATCTCATAAATGATGCAATTTACCACTGTCAATTGCATTTAAACTCATTTCTGATTAATCCTAATTCTAGGTTCTGAATATTAAAGGGTTAGTTCGCCCAAAAATGAAAATAATGTCATTTATTACTCACCCTCATGTCGTTCTACACCCGTAAGACCTTCTTGGTTATTAAAAATTAAGATATTTTTGATGAAATCCGATGGCTCAGTGAGGCCTCATAGCCAGCAATGATATTTCCTTTCTTAAGATCCATTAATGTACTAAAAGTAATGTACTTTTGATTCGACACAAAAGATTAATAACGCTCCAAAGCTTCCTGAAGCAGTGTTTTGAAATCGGCCATCACTATATAAGTCATTATTTAGGTTTTTTTGGCGCACCAAATAATATTAATATTGAACCACTGTACTCACATGAACTGATTTAAATATGTTTTTAGTACATTAATGGATCTTGAGAGAGGAAATGTCATTGCTGGCTATGAGGCCTCACTGAGCCATCGGATTTCATCAAAAATATCTTAATTTTTAATAACCCGAAGGTCTTACGGGTGTGGAACGGCATGAGGGTGAGTATTAAATGACATTATTTTCATTTTTGGGTGAACTAACCCTTTAATTAGCTAATTTGACTGAATGGCCCCTAGACAGATTACCTTGCAGTGTCAGAATGAGCTCAGCAAAATTCATGTATAGTGACGTCACAAGCCACCGATCTTCGTCCCTCCACTCTGACGCTCATCTAGATATAAACTGCTATTTTTGCTTTATTATTATTTTATGATGTGTTTTTTGTACAGTACAAAATGTTTTCAAAGTATCAAACATCAGCACTACATGTTCAGGTTTAAAGTGCTGTATTTGTTCCCTGTGCTGTCACTGCAGGTCTTCACTGCTGAACCACATGGCTAAAGAACACTCGTTCAGCATCGGCCTGCCCGACAACATTGTCTACTGCACAGAGTTCCTCGATACTCTGGAGTGGAAACTGGAGAAGTGAGTGTTTTAAGATGTAATCCAAAATTATATATGTGCAATTTTAATTAATTATTTTATTATAAATATACTGCGATAGGCACCAGCCCTATGACCATAGATGGTTGTATTAGTATTAATGACTATATATATATATATATATATATATATATATATATATATATATATATATATATATATATATATATATATATATATATATATGGGATGGGACATCTGCAATACTGCACAGAATATATACATATATTAGAAATATTTTAATTAATTAATTTAATTAATGACCGTACTATTATTATCATAAATTTAATAATTAAAAATAGAGATGGAGAAGGTGTGAACGCCCTCTTTTGGTGCTTGCTGTCATTGCATTAGTTAATTTTTGGGTCAGTGACAAATAAATAGACAGAAGAAGCAAAAAATAAACATTTTAAAGGCATAATGCAAGTTATTTTATACTGTGTATATCTATTTATGTATTTTTGTAGATCTTTTTAAATATATTCACTACCAGTCAAAAGTTTGGAAACATTACTATTTTTAATGTTTTTGAACGAAGTCTCTTATGCTCTTTAAGGCTGCATTTATTTCATAATAAATACAGAAAAAACAATAATATATTGAAATTACAATTTAAAATGATGGTTTTCTATTTTAATATACTTTAAAATATAACTTATTTCTGTGATGCAAAGCTGAATTTTCAGCATCAATACTCCAGTCTTCAGTGTCACATGATCCTTCAGAAATCATTCTAATATGATGATTTGATACTCAGTTATTATCAATGTTGGAAACAGTTGTGCTGCTTAATATTATTTTATAACATGTGATACTTTTTCAGGATTCTTTGATGAATAAAAAGTTAAAAAAAAATCAGCATTTATTTAAAATAGAAATCTTTTGTAACAATATACACTACTGTTCAATAGTTTGGGGTCAGTATTTTATTATTTTTTTTTTTTTTTTAAAGAAATGAATACTTTTATTCAGCACAGATGTGTTAAATTGATAAAAAGTGAGAGTAAAGATTTATATTTTGAATAAATGCTGTTCTTTTTAACCTTTTTATTCATCAATGAATCCTGAAAATATATCAGAGATTCAAAACAATATTAAGCAACACAACTGTTTTCAACATTGATAATAACTGAGTATCAAATCAGCATATTAGAATGATTTCTGAAGGATCATGTGACTCTGAAGACTGGAGTAATGATGCTGAAAATTCAGCTTTGATCACAGAAATAAATTATATTTTAAAGTATATTAAAATAGAAAACCATAATTTTAAATTGTAATAATATTTCACAATATTATAGTTTTCTGTATTTATTATGAAATAAATGCAGCCTTAATGAGCATAAGAGACTTCGTTCAAAAACATTAAAAATAGTAATGTTTCCAAACTTTTGACTGGTAGTGTATTTGTATATATTTATTTAAAGTTTTTTAGTTTTCCTATGAGTTATTGAATCCATTGACTGACAATATCCTTTTGTTTGTTTGATCCATTAACTACGGAAGAGGATTGGGGCCAAGCAATAATAAAAAAATAAAACCATCTCGAGATTAAAGTTGTTAAATTTCGAGAAAAAAGTCGAGATAAAATGTTGAGAATAAAGTCATTAAATTATGAGAAAAAAGTTGTTAAATTACAATAATCATAAATTACGATGTCATAATTTAACGACTTTTTCTCATAATTTAATGTGTTTATTCTCAACATTTTATCTCAACTTTTTTCTCGAAATTTAACGACATTTTTCTCATAATTTAACGAATTTGTTCTCGTAATTTAATGACTCTTTTCTCATAATTTAATGACTTTATTCTCAACATTTTATCTCGAATTTTTTCTCGAAATTTAACGAGTTTTTTCTCGTAATTTAATGAGTTTATTCTCAACATTTTATTTAGACTTTTTTTCTCAAAATTTAACAACTTTAATCTTGAGATGGTTTTATTTTTTTATTATTGCTTGGCCCTAATCCTCTTCTGTAATTGGCCCATATAACATTTTGGCACTTTTAAGCATAATGTTTTCGATAACTAAAACTGTTTACTTAAAGGGATAGTTCAGCCAAAAATGAAAATTCTGTCATCATTTATTCACCCTCAAGTTGTTCCAAACCTGTATGAATTTCTTTGTTCTGCTGAAGATATTTTGAAGAATGTCAGTAACCAAGCAGTTGATGGTCCCCATTGACTTCCATAGTAATTTTTTCCATCCTATTGAAGTCAATGGGGCACATCAACTGTCTGGTTACCAACATTCTTCAAAATATCTTCTTTTGTGTTCAACAGAACAAAGAAATTCATACAGGCTTGGAACAACTTGAGGGTGAATAAATGATGACAGAATTTTCATTTTTGGCTGAACTTTCCCTTTAAATATTGAATCATTTTAATTTACAAACTAAATTGTATATTTAAATTGCATTAGGACATCAAAATAAGCATTGTATTGTAAAAGTATAAAAAGACTGTAAAACTAAACATTAATATTATTATTATTATTTTATGTAGCATGCAGTGTCTGTACTGTGAGAAGACATTCAGAGACAAAACTACATTGAAAGATCACATGAGGAAAAAGCAGCATCGGCGAATAAACGCCAGAAACCATGACTATGATCGCTTCTACATCATCAATTACCTGGTATGTCCATGTTTTGGTTTGTAGTATGTTTCTCACCTGAACAAATACTCGGCATGAAATCTATTTCACCCAGTTTACACTATTATGTGGTTTTAATGTTGCAGGAGTTGGGAAAGACATGGGAAGAGGTGCAGTCTGAAGATGACAGGGAGCTGATTGAAGATGAAGATGAGTAAGGCCTTCATCTTTTAACTTGATCTTCAGAGGCTGTTTTCAGTTTTATTCTCAATCCTGATATTCTGCAATCCCTACAGCGATTGGTCCGACTGGCAGGCCCATCCCGTGTGTGCCGTGTGTCTGTTTTGTGAGCAGCAGGCAGAGACGATGGAGAAAATTTACACACACATGGAGGTAAATGATGCCACTTATGTATTTGAGTGCTTATAAAAATTATTTCTATGCATTTTTACATCAGCATTAATAATAATAACACATTTTTTTCCTCTAGGAAACTCATGAATTTGACTTGCACAAATTAAAAACAGACTTAAGTGAGTATAATTGCATAAACAGAAATTTTGGCCTGTTTTTCAGAAGAACCCATGACCACACAGAAGGTCTTTAATGTAATTTGTGTAATTTGTCCAGACCTAAGGTTTTATCAACAAGTCAAACTAGTGAATTACATCCGCCGTGAGCTTCACCAGTGCCGCTGCTACTGCTGTCAGGAGAAGTTCGAAACCAAAGAGGAACTAGTGCAACACCTTGTTAACAAAGGTCATGTGATGCAGCTGCCTGAGGTCTCTCACTGGGACCAACCGCAGTGAGTATTACATCTTCACATGACCATTTCTTTAGTATTTTATATTATGCAGTATTATTACAAGCATTAAAACCGATTCTAGTTGACCCCAAAAACAAAATCAAGACTTCATAAAAGGGTCTCTTTAAAATATTATTCAAAAATATTTTTGTTTTTCCAGATACTACTTTCCTACGTATGAGAACGACGCTCTTCTTACAGCTCTGTCGGACAGCGAGGGCGAATCTGAAGGTCCACATCGCAACTCTGAAGTTCCTGTTATTGCTGAAGACATTTCAAACCTGAAGGTCTTAAAACAGACCAGTGTGCTTGGCAAACTTCTCAAAGACAGGGGCGGCTCCAGCTGAGGATGACAGACACCCAGAGAATTATGTTTAAATGATGTTCCTGTTGTTTTCAATGTAAAAATAATATGTTCAATTTAATGGTGTAACTATTCAGTTCTATTCATATATTTTGATGGCAATGCTCACATCATGTAAATGAAGTCAAATAAACTTTATTTATTTACATATGTCATCAGTGGATCATTGGAAACCTTAATCAAAAGGAATTGAAAATATCTTGCATTGCCGTTTTTTTGGGAAATTTTGGTTTATGGCTGGAAAGTGCAGTCTAGTAGTATATTTACATTTGACAGCAGTTCGGGGGTGGCAATTGCTTGAATGCTGGGTTCATTATTATTCTTAATGAAAAACACAACAACAAAACAGTACATTGACAAACTTACGGTGGCCCAGTAGTGCACAACACAGCGAAATTAAAAAAGCAAACATAAGTTCACAACACAACGGAAATGCTCCCGACCACTAGGGGGCTCTCAGAGCTCGTTAATATTAGTATTCCTTGCCAAAGTTCTATAAAGTCGACAGTCTTACAAAGATATCAATACCATGATTAGTTTTAAGTATGTAAACGTTGTACATCGACATTAAATATTAATTAAAAATCACTTGAGTGCACAATAGCTTCATATTTATAGCTACAGTCTATGATTTATACCTGTGAATGATTTGACGCGCTACCACGGCGAATGATGAAGGGAACGTCTGCCAATTCCACCAAGTGGTTAAAAGTAAACGTATAATTTGTATTCATTAAAATTACTTTTAACATTTAAAAACAGACATGTTCAAATTACAAAGCTTGTCAATCTTACCAACAGGAAGTAACAAGCTTTGGAATTTGAACATGTCTGTTTTTAAATGTTAAACAAAGTCATTGTAATGAATACAAATTATACGTTTTAACCACTTGGTGGAATTGTCAGACGTTCCCTTCATCATTACCATCATGGTAGCGCGTCAAATCATTCACTGGTATAAATATGAAGCTATTTTCATATTATGTAGGTGATTCTGAATTAATATTTCATGTCGATATACAGTGGTTATATACTGTTGAAACTAATCGTGGTATTCATATCACTCTATAAAACATTGGCAAGGAATACTAACAATACCGAGCTCTGAGAGCCCCCTAGTGGTAGGGAGCATTTCCGTTGTGTTGTGGCTTTATTCCGTTGTGTTGTGAACTTATGTTTGCTTTTTAAATTTCGATGTGTTGTGCACTACTGGGCCACCGTACTAACTCACTTAAATAGGCGCTTTTACATTTCGCTTTAAAACCAAATCTTCCGCCATTGTCTTGTCAGTCAAGAGTGAGGTGAAATCTGACTGCTGCTGCTGATCTGTGCTGCGACTCGTTCGGCTCATGCTGCATTGAGCAGACATGTTTAGTTTTTAATTGTAGTGTCTGTTCTCTAACTGAACTAAATTATTTTTATTACTATAAAAAAATCAAAATGACAGGGGGCTGTGCACCAGTGGGCAAGTCATGTAACCGGTACCGCCGTCAACACCGACTATTGCAGCAAGTTAATAGTTTTATTTTATTTACTTGTCAGCAGAATAAAAACAATTCCGTACAAGAGGTTGCAGAAAGAGCAGCTCTTTTATTCATATCAAACTCATTCTCATGTTGTCAGATCTCATACACGCAAACAATCATTGAAATCATCCCAGCTTCTCATTCATTCTTTGTTGAAGTCATTCGCAGGTTTCGTTAGGTCTTAAATCAATCAATAAATATTGCATATTTCACTCTTTTGGTGAGGACTAGTCTTACACAAGGCACTTCAGAACATGTTACTTGGACTAGTATAAACACTCAACCCAAACTGTCATGATTAGAACCGTTATAAGTGCTAGCAACACAAAATATTAGTCAAATGAATCAAATATAATTAAATGAGACCAACCAAAGTATACAAAATAATATAAATTGATCAATTTATAAAGGGCAGTAGAAAACCTTGTTTTGTATAAACAAATAAAACAAATACACTCCTCCAATAGACAGACTGAATGTGGGTTATAGTGTTAAATGCACACTACGTCCCTTGTATAGATGCCAAATATAAGGCTGTGCTTTGTCTAGTGCAGTTAAGAAGAGGCACTCCATGCTGTGCTGCTGGATCTGTGTACTGATGCTTTACAAACGCTGCATTCAACTGTTCAGTGCTGCTACACTTTTATGAAGCTAATAGGCATGAAAACAAGTAATAATGAGAAGTGATAAAATGGCAGTGGGAGTTAAAAAAAATACAATAAGCTTAAAGCTGTAACAGCTGAAATGGTTAGTGGGTGCAATGCTGTTAAGCCCATCAGTAACGTATTGCATATATATGAATATGTAGATCTCATGAAAAACATCTCCAGGTCAAACTTAACCCCATTAACAAAAGGAAATTATAATTTAGCATAAAGAAAATAAATTTTAGGATCATTCATTTTTAAATTATTTTCATGAAATTAAGGATAGAAATACTCATTTATACAGAAGAGGATTAGGGCCAAGCAATAATAAAAAAATAAAACCATCTCGAGATTAAAGTTGTTAAATTTCGAGAAAAAACTCGTTTAATTTCGAGAAAAAAGTCGAAATAAAATGTTGAGAATAAACTCGTTAAATTACGAGAAAAAAGTCGTTAAATTACGAGAAAAAAGTTGTTAAATTACGAGAAAAAAGTTGTTAAATTACGAGAAAAAAGTTGTTAAATTACGAGAACAAATTCGTTAAATTATGAGAAAAATGTTGTTAAATTTCGAGAAAAAAGTTTAGATAAAATGTTGAGAATAAACTCATTAAATTATGAGAATAAAGTCATTAAATTACGAGAAAAAAGTCGTTAAATTATGAGAACAAATTCGTAATTTAACGAATTTGTTCTCGTAATTTAACGACTTTTTTCTCATAATTTAATGACTTTATTCTCAACATTTTATCTCGACTTTTCTCGTAATTTTAACGATTTTCTCGTAATTTAATGAGTTTATTCTCAACATTTTATCTCGACTTTTTTCTCGAAATTTAACTAGTTTTTTCTCGAAATTTAACAACTTTAATCTCGAGATGGTTTTATTTTTTTTATTATTGCTTGGCCCTAATCCTCTTCCGTACATTTATTATGTAATGTTTTACTTTGTAATAATTCTCATTGCATTTTTTCCTGTAATAATTTTTGTATGTTTAATAATTGTATATAATATAATATATAATATAATATAATATAATATAATATATCAATTATTTTAAATAAATTTTACATTAAAAAAAATCACATTATGGCAGAGACATTTTTTCATTTATCAGTATTTTTTTTTACTGTAATAACATTTTGTATGGGTTGAATATTTTATATAATATAAAAAATATTTTAAAAATTAAAATAACAGTAAAGACATGGATTTTTATAGTATTTAATAATTTTTCATATTACAATAATTATATTTTTTCAGTACAGTAATGTACTTAATTGTCATTAAATAATACTTTTAATTAAAAAATTATTTCTTTATGCAAAATATAATATCTTATGTCTGTCTACCTTTTGATTATGAGGTGATCTATGACCCAGACATTCACGAAAGTCACCCTTGCAGACTGATTTTTGAATTTGTTTAGAAACCAATGTGACATTCTTGTAAGTTAATTTGGCCAATTTTTAGCTATTCTTACAACACAAACACACACATGGAGTCTTTTCACACCTGAGATTTTATAAATTGCTGCGCAGGTCCATACAACTTAAAGCTGCCGTAGGCGAGCGTCACCTAACCATGTCCAGCTGCTTACAGTACCGTCACACTCTCAGTCCTGTTCTACGATTTAACCAGCTTGAAACCTTGTCCCGTATCTAGCACTGCAGGTGGGAACCATGTGAGTTTGATCCTTCGGAGCAGTCGAACAAAGTAGCCGCAAACCCAAAAGAGGTTTAACCCACCGCACCAGTGGGCGAGCTGAACCACAGGGTAAGTCAAGCGTGGGAAGTACAGTCTCCAGTGCCTGGTGACGTCGCTTTCAGTGGGCAGGTGAAGCTTGTAGTCACTCCAGAGTCTGGAGATGCCGTAGGCAGCTCGGACGGACCGCCCACGATCGGACCACCGAACAATGCTGTCAGGGTTGCAATTAAAATCGACCCACTGACAGGTGAAGTCCCCGAGCTGAGGCATGTCCTGGACTTCCAGGTCTGTGGGACTAGAGAGCACTGCCCCTTGAACCGCAACATAAAGTCCCTCGATTTTCTGCACCTCCTTCACCCAGGGGAGCGAGTTGTCAGTGTCGAGAATAATGATGAGGCGGGAACAGAATCCAGCGTTCTTCTCCCTCCAGAGCTGCACAATCTCATCTAGACGTAAAACGTCGCCACCTGATTAGATTAAAAAAAAAAAAAAAAAGGTTTTTAGAAAGGAGCATTTCACTAAATATATGCACTATATTAGCTTATTTATTTATTATATTTACTTTACCTGCATTAGCTGAGATAGATTTTTTTTTTATTATAATCGAATTTATTTAAAGAGACACAATTTGTAAAAAAAAAAAAAAAAAAGAAAAGAAACAGTTTTATGTTTAGTTTTCTCCCCCTGCTGTATCGAATACAATTACGCCCCTAATAAATATATATATATTTTTTTATTATTTTTTATTTATTTTTTTTTATGTTTAGGACCTTTAGGATTTTTTTTTTTTTTTTTGCATTGTGACACCTTTTTTTTTTAATTAAGCTAATTTTCTTCATTTGTCATTACCGTAACAGGGGGAAAAATGAAAAATAAAATCATATTTTTAAATTGCAAAGTTTTTATACATCATGGTTATATTTGCTGTAATACCTTTAATTTATTCTGATTCTAATATTTACATATACAGATGTTTTAATTTTAAGGTTGTTTTTTCCCCTCACATATCCTCAGTTATTTTCATTACTATAATACAGTACCTTCAAAAAAAATAGGTTAATGTTAATGATTTTTTAATTAAAATTAGCATAAATTAAAGGTGCCCTAGAACCCTTTTTCACAAGATGTAATATAAGTCTAAGGTGTCCCCTGAATGTGTCTGTGAAGTTTCAGCTCAAAATACCCCATAGATTTTTTTTTAATAAATTTTTTTAAACTGCCTATTTTGGGGCATCATTAACTATGCACCGATTCAGGCTGCGGCCCCTTTAAATCCTTGCGCTCCCCGCCCCCCGAACTCTCGACTATAATACAGTGTATTTACAAATTCACACAGCTAATATAACCCTCAAATGGATCTTTACAAGATGTCCATCATGCATACTGCATGCATGGATCGGATCATGTGAGTAAAGTATTTATTTGAATGTTTACATTTGATTCTGAATGAGTTTGATAGTGCTCCGTGGCTAAAGCTAACATTACACACTGTTGGAGAGATTTATAAAGAATGAAGTTGTTTATGAATTATACAGACTGCAAGTGTTTAAAAATGAAAATAGCGACGGCTCTCTTGTCTCTGTGAATACAGTAATAAACAATGGTAACTTTAACCACATTTAACAGTACATTAGCAACATGCTAACGAAACATTTAGAAAGACAATTTACAAATATCACTAAAAATATCATGTAATCATGGATCATGTCAGTTATTATTGCTCCATCTGCCATTTTTCGCTGTTGTCCTTGCTTGCTTACCTAGTCTGATGATTCAGCTGTGCACAGATCCAGACGTTAATACTGGCTGCCCAAGTCTAATGCCTTGAACATGAGCTGGCATATGCAAATATTGGGGGCGTACATATTAGGGCTGTCAACTTTAGTCGTTTAGTCGACTAATCGGTCGATGCCGTTTTGGTCGACTGACATTCTCATTGGTCGACCAGTTGCAAAAATTTTTTTTTTTTTTTTTTTTTTTAACCAATAAAGAAATTTTCATTGATTTACTCCTTGATATTTATTCCTTTATTAGCAGTTATATATTACTGTATTCTAAATATAATTAGTCTATGTTTTATACCAAACTTTAAATGCTTTAATTTAGGCTATTTTATAACGGCGCCACAGTTTAGCGCACCACATGAACACTCGGGAACCGCACCTGTGGCTGGCTGCACTGCTGCTTCGCGCTCAGTAAGGAATATAGGTAGTTTTGCTGTATTCATTCAGTTAGAACGCTACTTGTTTTGGGCTTTAGTCGAAAAAATGTCCAAGAAATGTAAATCTTTTGTTTGGCTGCATTTTACAAAAAAAAGACGACAAGACTGTGGAGTGCAAGCTATGCGGCCTAAAGCTAACTTACCATAGCTCAACGACCAATATGACCTATCACCTAAAAGCGGTAAGCGAGATATAAATGTGTCAGACAGCTTTGCTATGTCTAATGTTGAAAAGTTTATATATTTTATTGGTTATGTACTAGGCGCATCCACAGGCCATGCCACAGGCGTTTGTTTGTGTTTGTTTTAAAACGCCTAGATCGGTTGGACAAAAGTTAACCCATAGCTTTGAAAGTAAAGAAGAATATACAGCCTGTATAATCGAGAGCTTTTGTTAGGATTTTTCATTATTTGGCAGTTTTAGCAGTTATATTTTTTGTAGCGTGTGGTGTGGTCAGGTGCACGATTGTGACGGTCACTATAGACCTAGGACAGAACTCCTCACTTTGCAGTTTAAAAAATAACCTAATTTTCAAAGAATTGTATTATTATTATAGTTTTATGTATTATTGATGTTTTTCATTGTTGTTTTATAAATGCTCTATTATAATTGTTTAATAAATGTTCAATCAAAAAAGACATCTTTTTTTTTTTTTAGTCGACTGATCGTTGCGCAGGACAGGACTTTGGTCGACTAAGCATTTCTTTGGTTGACTACAGCCCTAGTACATATTAATGATCCCGACTGTTACGTAACTGTCGGTGTTATGTTGAGATTCGCCTGTTTTCCGGAGGTCTTTTAAACAAATGAGATTTATAAAAGAGGAGGAAACAATGGAGTTTGAAACTCAATGTATGTCTTTTCCATGTACTGAACTCTTGTTATTCAACTATGCCAAGGTAAATTCAATTTTTGATTCTAGGGCACCTTTAAAGGCATTAAAATAAAATATCACCATCATTTTAAAAATACACTATTACTAAAATGAAAATAAATGCATTACGGTAATAAGAATTGAAGGAAAATGCATTAAAAAAAAATGTTTAAATGTTAAATGGTCAAAATGAGATTCCATTTTCTAAAAACAAAATAAAATCCCTCATTTCTTTTTACGATTACAGCGGAGTATTCTTGAGTCAGAACTTGTGAGATTCACCCAGTTGTGAATGTAATGATTCTCCCACCTGCTAGAGCCCACTCTCCACTGCGGTGGGTGTGTCCACTATAATAGAGCACGTAGGTGTCGTGTCGTGGGCCATCAGCCGTGTGCGCCTCCATGAATATGCGGAGCTTGGCTTGCAGGGCTTCCAGACTCAAGCCGCTCGTGGAATAATCACAACCGTAGGTCTCGATCATGTGATGAGAGAAGAAGCGTTGCACGTTGTTAAGCATACCCGTGGATCGCAAGTTGAGCTCCTGCACATGCGCTGGGGGCAGGAGGGTGGGCTGACCATCTGGGCTGAGAGAAAAAGAGAGCATGAGGTGAAACACTGACCCTCTGCAAGTTACTGAGTAATCAAGTACCACAAGTATTTGAGTTACTGAGATGTGAGTGTTTATGTAACCAGTACCTGCAATAGTTGGTAGGAATCACCACAGCATAACCGACACAGGTTCCGCCAAGACTGTTTCCCAGCTCATAGAAGAGGCCGTGGGCTAGTGATTCAAGAGGCAGGACCAGCAAAAACAAGGCAATGAACAGACTGTTGGATGGCTGTAGGAAAAAAAAACCAAGGAAAATAAACATTTTAACCAAGCAAATTTTTGCAGTATGACACACTAAGAGCCACTGAATATAAGCCTGAATGTCTACTGAAATGGGTCAATGGTCTTTGTTGTCTAGATCTATTAATTAATTTATTTTAAAAAAATGCAATACAGATCACAAGTCTGAGGTCAGGAAGATTTATAAAAAAAAAAAAAAAAAAAAAAAAAAAAAAAAAATCAATACTTTTATTCAACAATGATGCATCAAATTGTTTAAAAGTCATTATTTATTATAAGACTCCTATTTCCAGCACTGTTTTCAACATTGATAATAATAATGCAAAATGTTTCTTGAGCAGGAAATCAACATATTAAAATTTCTGAAGGATGATGTGACATGTTATTTTAAATAACGTCACATGTCATTTTAAATTGTAACAAAATTTAACAATTTTTACTGTATTTTTGTTCAAATAAATGCAGTATTGGTGAGAATAACAGACTTTTTGCAAAAATCATAAAAATCAAACTGACAAAACTTTTGAACGTTCGTGTACATTAAAATTGCAATTCATACATGCAATGAATACATGAATACATCTCTTTTAAGATGAGCTTAAATCTTTGAAAGAATTATATTCTTAAATTAAAAAGCAGTTTTGCAAAATCGTTTATTTCTTAGAAATAAAATATATTTATTTAATAAATTGCATTATCACTTATTAATAACTGAAAAACACTTGTTTGCAAAATCAAACTCGTGCATTGAAACCAACATGACCTCCACCCTAAAACAGGAAATGATTTAATTTGACTACAATGACTTGTAGACCTTTTTATGGGTGGTTTAAGTTGTAAAACGTCATGTGGTGTGACTTCCAAAAAGAATGTATATTCATTTATAAATAATGATATTTGTAAAAAATAATAATAATTATAATTAATAAATAAAAATCCTATGTACACTACCAGTCAAAAGTTTGGAAACATTACTATTTTTAATGTTTTTGAAGGAAGTCTCTTATGCTCTTTAAGGCTGCATTTATTTCATAATAAATACAGAAAAAAAAAAATTTTATTGTGAAATATTATTACAATTTAAAATGTGTGGTTTTCTATTTTAATATACTTTAAAATATAATTTATTTCTGTGACGTAAAGCTGAATTGTCAGCATCATTACTCCAGTCTTCAGAGTCACATGATCCTTCAGAAATCATTGTAATATGTTGATTTATTATCAATGTTGGAAACAGTTTTGCTGCTTAATATTATTTTATAACGTGATACTTTTTCAGGATTCTTTGATGAATAAAAAGTTTAAAAATATCAGCATTTATTTAAAATAGAAATCTTTTGTAACAATATACACTACTGTTCAAAAGTTTGGGGTCAGTAATTTTTTTTTCTTTATTTTTTTTTTTTGAAAGAAATTAATACTTTTATTCAGCACAGATGTGTTAAATTGATAAAAAGTGATAGTAAAGATTTATATTGTTAGAAAAGATTTATATTTTGAATAAATGTTGTTCTTTTTAACCTTTTATTTATCAATGAAACCTGAAAAAAAGTATCACAGGTTCCAAAAAAGTATTTTCAACATTGATAATAACTGAGTATCAAATCATCATATTAGAATGATTTCTGATGTGACTCTGAAGACTGGAGTAATGATGCTGAAAATTCAGCTTTGCATCAAAGAAATAAATTATATTTTAAAGCATATTAAAATAGAAAACCACACATTTTAAATTGTAATAATATTTCACAATATTATTGTTTTTTCTGTATTTATTATGAAATAAATGCAGCCTTAAAGAGCATAAGAGACTTTGTTCAAAAACATTAAAAATAGTAACTGGTATTGTACCTTAAAATATTTTTTGGAAGGAAACATGTTATTATCATGAATACAAAACTAATTTCTAAGAACTTAGACTTAGATGCACATACATTTTTGAAAGATTTTCACAGCAAATATTACCTGCCAACCCAGAGCCCCGAGTACGATGGTGGACATCAGACTGAAGAACACCAGCCGTTTTGAGATTAGGCAGAAGTGTCGCATCCCCTTAGACGCCATGACCCTGTCCAGTTCTCCAGCCTCTGATACCTGCGCCATGCACATCCTCTGACAGTCACTCAGCTTACTGTGAAAACCCCACAGCGTGACGAGGAAAACCAGATGGCAGATGATCCAGAAAATAGTGGATGCTGAGAGACCCGGGATGAGCAGGTACCACCGATCCAGGTCTCTCATCTTCAGAGCGGCCACGACCAGGAACATCACCTCCACGACAACCAGAGGAAGAAGTGTTAAGTGTCTCCACAGGCCTCTTCTCGATAAGAGTGGCGACCAGCGTTCGGTGACCGAAAGTCCGCTGAAGTAGACGTCCAGGAATGGGTCGCAGACGAGGCGGCTGAAGAAGCAAGACAAGGCGAAGGGGTTGGTGAACATCCCTAAAGACTCCTGGAAGAAGAATGCAGCCATCCCACAGAAGCAGGTCAGGTTTAGGAAGGCCAAGAAGGACTTCATGCGCAAGTCCACGATTACAGCGGCCAAAGCGAGGGTCAGGACTACAAGGCTTATGGATTTCTGGCCGACCAGGGTCGTGCTGGCCACAGCGAAGCCTGTGAGCTCCAGAGCTTCCCTTGAGGTGAGAAAAGCGGGTTGATGTCGAGTATAACCGCACATTCTTTCAACCAAAGCCCAAAAGATTCGTATAACCATGCTTGCTATTAACATATAGTTGGCCACCTGTTCCTTGACATCGAGCTCTTTGGACGGGACACTGATGAAGCACAGCAAACCCAGAAGGAAACCAAACCACAGATGCAACAGAAAGAGGCTGACGCTCTCCATGCCGAAATAATAGTGGAGAATGCAGGCAATCCCAAGAACAAAGAGGCCCAAAATGAAAATGACCAAGATGATAGTGTCGGCAGTTTTCTCCCATTGTACGTAAATCCCCAGGCAAATGGCCACCAGGGAGTTCAGGCTGGACAGGTAACCGAGGTAACGGATGGAGGACCATGTGTTGACCCCTTTGTTGGCTTCGTCCAGCCGGGTCATCGCAGCGTAAAGGAAGTGGCTCAAGCAATACTTGAGCAGCTTGCACATCGCTGCAGAGTTAAAACTCGCACAACAGAAAAATTAGCGTCGCGAGTGACGTAAGTTATACGTCACAAGAGGAAAAAATATTCGCAGCATAACCGTTCAGCAAAAAGGATGCAAGAACAACATGTTGTGGTTTGGATTTGAGGTACTAAATAGTTTCTCGAGACATTTTAGTGCAAAAGTCAGAGTAAACATCTATAATGAAACAGTGGATTGTCAATATCCACCTGTTACTGCTGAATGAACCGAGCTATTCACTCAAGGTCATGTTATAACGGCTAAAACGAAGCCGTGAAATAAATGTGAAAATGTTAAACTCGTCGAAAGTTGTAAAATAAAATAAATACAAGAGCTGAAGAGTTTTAGTGTGCTGTCAGTCTGATTTAGCCAGATTGCAGTCTGTTAGCCGGCATCAGAAAGTTGACTGAATGTGTTGTTTCTCATCACGAGGAGAGTAACATCGATTAAACCAAAGTTAAAGAAATACGCCAGCAGATATGCAAATCATTGGTTATTGCCGTTTACAGAAAAACAAGTGAAACTGGTCATTTGTCGCACAATATCCCCGTACCAGCGTCTAAACTTCACTCGGTGTCCGCCATATTTGCACATCGGTTTTAAGCCGCTACGGAATCCCTGAAGGGACAAAAGCATCCATTCAACCTCTCAGTGAAACGGGGGTGATTGAAATTAAATTATTTTATGTAAGCCTACTTCATTGATATTTATGGAAAAATAATGCTTTTACAATTTTGGAAAATCTGTACTCATGTATGAATTAGCCTACTGAATCCCTTATAAGAAGCTTTTATTTATATATTATATTTATTTATTATATAATATATATTATATTATTATCTTTTATATATATATATATATATATATATATATATATATATATATATATATATATATAAACCATTACTCTTCAGTGTCACATGATCCTTCAGAAATCATCCTATTATGCTGATTTGGTGCTTAAGAAACATTATTATTATTATTAATGTTGAAATTAGTTGCGCTGCTTAATATTTCTGTGGAAAATGTGGTACTTTTCAGGACTCTACTGCCACTTTTGATCAATTTAATGTATCTTTCCAGAGTAAAACTATTCATTTCTTTTTAAAAACCCCAAACATTTGAACAGTATAGTGTATCTTATTTGATAGTGACAAATGGAATTTTGAGAACTGATATTTAAAATGTATTCTGTCAGATTTAAAGGGTTATTTCACCCAAAAATGAAAATAATGTCATTAATTACTCACCCTCATGTCGTTCCACACCCGTAAGACATTCGTTCATCTTCGGAACACAAATTAAGATATTTTTGATGAAATCCGATGGCTCAGTGAGGCCTGCATAGCCAGCAATGACATTTCCTCTCTCAAGATCCATTAATGTACTAAAAACATATTTAAATCAGTTCATGTGAGTACAGTGGTTCAATATTAATATTAAAAGTGACAAGAATATTTTTTGGTGCACCAAAAAAACAAAATAACGACTTATATAGTGATGGCCGATTTCAAAATACTGCTTCATTAAGCTTCGGACTGTTATGAATCAGCGTATCGAATCATGATTCGGTCACGTGTCAAACTGCTGAAATCACGTGACTTTGGCGTTCCGAACCGCTGATTTGCCATGCTGATTCATAACGCTCCAAATCTTCATGAAGCAGTGTTTTGAAATCGGCCATCACTATACAAGCTGTTATTTTGGGGGTTTTTTATGCACAAAAAATATTCTCATCGCTTTATAATATTAATATTGAACCACTGTACGCACATGAACTGATTTAAATATGTTTTTAGTACATTAATGGATCTTGAGAGAGGAAATGTCATTGCTGGCTATGCAGGCCTCACTGAGCCATCGGATTTCATCAAAAATATCTTAATTTGTGTTCCGAAGATGAACGAAGGTCTTACGGGTGTAGAACGACATGAGGGTGAGTAATTAATGACATTATTTTTGGGTGAACTAGCCATTTAAATGCATATCATATGTGAATAGCTGTAAAGTATTTAAAGCAAATGAAAGACCAGAGAGAAGGCAACAAAAACCTTTATTTATAAAAGATGAATGACAATAGTTCTCACAAACAGCCTGTTCCAGTGGCAGTCAACCATTATAACACTGATAAAGAAAATCAATCATGCAAACAGTGGATTAAAGCCAGGGGAAGACAAATATATTTGATATGTGAATGTTTGACCACACCACCAAGTAAACATTATAATACAAAGCTTTTTTTTTATGGTTTTAAAACATTTTTTCTCCGATTTATAAATCGAGTACAGACTAAAGAATGCCTTTAGATGCTATTGCTAATAGGGCAGTATTTTTAGAAATTTAGCCAAGAGCTGGTTAATTTGCTGAAAGTATGTATTGTGACTGTTTATTGTGGGAGAGAAATGAGCTTACTTTCAAATGACAATCAGTAGCCTGTTCTTGCATCCATTCTATATAATCACAAATGCAAAAATACAATTTGGGTTTGAAGGCACCTTGAGGAGGATTTTTATTTTTTTCTTGATACCCTGAAAAATCACATACTGAATTCTTTCAAATCTTTCCACACTTATATTTGGCACCCCTACAACTCATTTAAAGTGCCCAACACCAAAACCTCACATAGATACTTCAACAGAACCCCAATGTACATCTCACACACTCCTTCAGAAGTAAAGACCGCATATTCTCACGTCATCAGGTTTCCCATCGGTAACCACGTTAATACAATACAAAACAGTGCCTAATATCAGTTACTCAATATAACTGCCAGGTTACAGTGATATGGGGCGTTTTTGACCGTTTATGATTATGAAGGTATTGCTATTCTAATGAAGTGCTGATGCCAATCTCGATAGTTTGCCAACCCTACGTAGGGTGTTATCGAAAACGTGCAAATATGTGCTTGGACATTTAATATAGTGTTTTTAAGAACCTGGAGTGAATTTAAAAACCTGCAAATTCTGCAATTACACAAACATAGGAGCTAAAAACGTACAGTGATATGCAACAATCTTTTGACAGTATTTCAAATCGACTCTTTGTGAAAAATTTGGCTTTCCAAACTTTTGTACCTTAAAAGTTATATTTTATAATTGAAAGCGGGAAGCTAAAATAATATACTGAAGAACTCAATTCGATTAACACCAGATAACAATACACTAAGTAGATTTAGAGCAACAGAAGGTTTCGAGAGTAAACAGTCAAGAGTAAACAATCAAAGTCACATTATGGCAAAATGCACAGAAATCTAACCTGCTCCACACTACATACTACTGACTAGTAATTGGATAGTACTGGTTATAATAGCGGTTTGATCGTAAGATTAGAAACATGTTACCACACAATACATGCATCCAATCTGGTCACCTGTAAGATTGTTTGTTCTGAAAAACTACGACTACTTCGCATGATTTGTACCTTGTTGAAGCGAGAAATCCACATTCACAGTTACAATGTCACATAACCAAACACGCACAAGTTCTGCAAACACTTAAAATGCTACAAATATCATTGATAAAGGCTATTCCAAAACAGATGGCTGAAATCTCCATCCAAAATGTCCAGTGGAAACTTGCTGATAAACAAACGATTAAGGCTTAGTTCACAAAAAAATGGGAAATTTTGTCGTTATTTACGCGCCATCGTGTTTTTCCAAACCTGTATGACTTGCATTACTTTAATGTTGAAGAACCGTTTTTGTCTTTACAATAAAAGTCAATGGGGTCCAAATCAAAATGGACTTTCATTGTGTGGACAAAATAACACCGAGGCATTTTTCTAAATATCTGTGTTTAAAGGATTAGTCCACTTTTAAATACACTTTTCCTGATAAATTTACTCACCCCCATGTCATCCAAGATGTTCATGTCTTTCTTTCGTCAGTCGAAAAGAAATGAAGGTTTTTGATGAAAACATTCCAGGATTTTTCTCCTTACAGTGGATTTTAATGGCTACCAACAGATTGAAGGTCAAAATGACAGTTTCAGTGCAGCTTCAAGGGCTTTAAACGATACCAGATGAGTAATAAGGGTCTTATCTAGCGAATCGATCGGTCATTTTCGAAAAAAATACAACCCTTGAACGTACTTTCCGCTTCCGCATTCTTCATAACGCTTACGCTGAATGTTCTACGCCTTCCCTATTCAAGTTACGTAAAAAACGAAACTGGCGCCGTAAGTAGAATAGGGAAGGCGTAGGACATACAGCGTAAGCATTATGAAGAATGCGGAAGCGGAAAGTACGTTCAAGGCGATATTTTGTTTACAAAGCATAAACGGTTGTATTTTTTTCGAAAATGACCGATCGATTCGCTTATTACTCATCTGGTATCGTTTAAAGCCCTTGAAGCTGCACTGAAACTGTAATTTTGACCTTCAATCTGTTGGTAGCCATTGAAATCCACTGTAAGGAAAATAATCCTGGAATGTTTTCCTCAAAAACCTTCATTTCTTTTCGACTGACGAAAGAAAGACATGAACATCTTGGATGACATGGGGGTGAGTAAATTTATCAGGAAAAGTGTATTTAAAAGTGGACTAATCCTTTAAGACAGAGAGTTTGGAACAACATGAGGGTGAGTAAACGATGACCGTATGTTCATTTTTGGCGGATCGAAGATTAACACAATATAGTAACTCCAGCCACAATGATAACTACGCCTAAGTTGTAACTTATGCTAGTCTGAAAAGGTTTGTCCAGTTGACAGTCATTCTGAATGAGAAAACAGCCAAAGTGGGTGAGCTGATATCACATAGCTGCTTCTGTTACAAAACCACATCACTTCTATTTCTTAGTTTAGTGTCTATATTTGTGTCTTGCACGCTCTTAAAAACCAACACCCACTTAAACGTCCTCATTCACTCTGTGCAAACTTTTTGCTGCTTAAAAAGGGGTCGAGTACACAAACGCAGCAGAGCAATTTTGGCAGCACGACGGTAGGGTACTAAATATCGAGAGGGGCAGTAAACAAATTCAGCTCTGCAGCAAAATGGGGTCTTCCATCTCGTGGAAGGGCGCCGAGCTGCTCTGGCTCTCGCCCGAGTCCGAATCGTATGGCGTGTCCGGCAATTCCGCGAAGCTACACGCCAACTGGTCGTCCTCGAAATCAGAGCGCGGCAGCTCATAGCAATCTGTGAACCCCTCCTCGTCGAGTGTGTTGAAGTCCTGCGGGATGTAAAGCATCTCCGGGTAGTTGCGGCTGACCAGGTCGCTGCTGGTGGTGGGCGACACCTTGCGGAAAGCAATCAGGTGCATGTGGGAGAACTTGACATACTTGTAGCGCTTGAAGCCCAGAGACTCCACTGCGACTCGCCAGCTGCGCATCATAAGCGCGTGCCGGCCCTGGTGGGAGGAGTCAGGGGTGATGATGAGGAGGAGGCCGTTCAGGGTCAGAAGTTCATGTGCTTTCTTGCAGCAGAGCCAGCGCTGATAGGGTGAAGGGAAGTAGGAGAGAAGCAGGGAGAAGACCACCACGTGAAATAGCTGGGCAGGTAAAGCGTCGATGGGGCCACGCAGCTGCCGTAGGAAGGCATCCAAGGCGTCGCTGGCCAGCTGCAGAGGCTGCTGCAGCTGCAGGTTCAGAAAGTCGCATTTGTAGACACTCTGTAGCCATAAAAAGGACAAATGGGGAAGGAGAATCAGAACATTTAGCTTCACTCTACAGGACAGGTCAAATTAGTACAAGGGTCAATGACAAATATTAGTGTCCGAGTTAAAGAATTTCACAGTAAGTTTTTAAAGGGTTAGTTCACCCAAAAATGAAAATTCTGTCATTTATTACTTACCCTCATGTCGTTCCACACCCATAAGACCTTTGTTAATCTTTGGAACACAAATTAAGATATTTTAGTTGAAATCTGATGGCTCCGTGAGGCCTCCATAGGGAGCAATGTCACTTCCTCTGTCAAGATCCATAAAGGTACTAAAAACATATTTAAATCAGTTCATGTGAGTACAGTTGTTCAATATTAATATTATAAAGCGACGAGAATACTTATGGTGCGCCAAAAAAACAAAATAACGACTTATTTAGTGATGGACGATTTCAAAACACTGCTTCAGGAAGCTTCGGAGCACAAATGAATCAGCGTATCGAATCATGAATCGGATCGCGTGTCAAACCGCCAAACTGCTGAAATCACGTGACTTTGGTGCTCCGAACTGCAGATTCGACACGCAGATTCATAACGCTCCGTTGCTTCATGAAGCAGTGTTTTGAAATCGGCCATCACTATATAAGTCGTTATTTTGTTTTTTTGCCGCACCAAAAATATTCTCGTCGCTTTATAATATTAATATTGAACCACTGTACTCACATGAACTGATTTAAATATGATTTTAGTACCTTTATGGATCTTGACAGAGGAAGTGACATTGCTGGCTATGGAGGCCTCACGGAGCCATCGGATTTCAACAAAAATATCTTCATTTGTGTTCTGAAAATTAACGAAGGTCTTACGGGTGTGTAACGACATGAGGGTGAGTAATAAATGACAGAATTTTCATTTTTGGGTGAACTAACCCTTTAAGGCCCGTTCACACCAAAAACTATAACTATAAAGATAACGTTAAAATAAAATAAAATCGTTCTAAATATAAAATATAGCACTGTCCACACAACAGCTATAACGATAGAAAGAAACGATATCGTTAGGATCACTTTCAGAATGATTTTTTCCAGCTGTTGAATGATAAAACACTGACAACCAATCAGAATCCATTCTAATTTAAGGGCTTGTGCATTTAAAATGGAGAAGTTAATCGCCGAGGTCCTACCACAAGTCAACCACCCGATTTCAAGGACACTTTAAAGCTGCTGTCCGCGATTTTTGGCCCTCTAGCAGTTAATAAACAGAACTGCACGCGTCTTGTGGAGGAACATTCTAGCCGGAGCTACTTTTCTCCGTGTATGTCTATGGCGAGTCACGCAGTTACTGTGATACTCTGCGGCGAGTCCTACCAGTTCGGTCTGAAATAGTCCGAATATAAACACTTATTATAAGTGTACCATAATGATTCAGGATAAGACAAAATTGATTCATGTTGTATATTCTCATTATATAATTTTTGTAAATTTTTAACACAAATTTTTTTTACGCACCATTTACACGTGGTAAGGAGCATGTTGAAAATACGAACATTTTTATGAATCCGAACATTTACGTCAGAACGACTTTACTAACGATTTACACAAAAATTCGTTCTCCTCGTGTTTCATGACCATTCAAATAAAAAATAAAAAATTGTCTATAGTCTCATATAACTTCAAGGAACACAAACCTCTACTGCTGGCACAATGTCGATACCAACAGTCAGAAACTCATCAAACTTCAGGAAAGGATTGAAACAGCTGCCCACATCCAACAGTCGTATCCTCCCAAGCTGGAACGTTGAGCTGTTACTAAGCATAAATAAAAAGCTGATTTAGTCAATAAACTCATTTGCCATGTGGAAAATCCTAGTGTTTGTGGATTTGCAATAAAAAAAAAGGTCATTCTAGAGCACCTTGGAGAGGACGATTGTGGTAGAGCGTTTGCAGATGTGTTATTTCCAGCTGCTGCAAGCTTAGAGCTCTTCTCATCCTTCTCCAACACTCGCCTCATCCCTCCATCCTGGAAGTACTCCTGACAAACACTGTGGCAAGAGAGATTTAACAACAATAGGGCTTTTCACACTGCATTTAAAGGGATAATTCACCCAAAAATGAAAATTTGATGTTTATCTGCTTACCCCCAGGGCATCCAAGATGTAGGTGACTTTGTTTCTTCAGTAGAACACAAATGATGATTTTTAACTCCAACCGTTGCGGTCATATAATGCGTGTCAATGGGAACTTCGTCTATAAGAGCCAAAAAACATGCACAGACAAATCCAAATTAAACCCTGCGGCTCGTAACGACACATTGATGTCCTGAGACATGAAACGATCGGTTTGTGCGAGAAAACGAATAGTATTTATATCATTTTTTACCTCTAATACACCACTATGTCCAACTGCCTTGAGCATCCGGTGTGTGAGGTCTGAATGCACTCTGATGCCGAAAGTGTTCTCTCGCACTCATTGACATATACCCGCGAGAGATCTTTTCCAGCATCAGAGCGAGTTTTCAGACCTCACCAACTGGATACTCAAGGCAGTTGGACATAGTGGTGTATTAGAGGTAAAAAATGATAAAAATACTGATATAAATATCGTTTCGTGTCTTAGGACATCAATGTGTCGTCACGAGCCGCAGGGTTTAATGTGGATTTGTCTGTGCATGTTTTTTCACTGTTATAGACGAAGTTCGCATTGACATGCATTATATGACTGACAGACGCCAACGGTTGGAGTTAAAAATCATCATTTGTGTTCTACTGAAGAAACAAAGTCACCTACATCTTGGTTATGCTTACCCCCTTGGTTACACCTGGGGGTAAGCAGATAAACATCAAATTTTCATTTTTGGGTGAACTATCCCTTTAACTCTGGGTTATCACCGTTCTAAACCTCACTTTTAACCCCGGGTAAAGGAAAGTTTCACACCTGTAATTTAGAAGTGGGTTTAGCGCCGCTTTTTACCCATGGTTATGAAACCCTGCTTCGGAGCAGGGTTAGCACCGCTTTTGATGGTGTTAACCCGGCATTGCGACGCCAAACGTGTACAGTGTGAAACGATGCAGTGTTAGTGGCCGTTCAAATGTCGTGTCTAAAAATGTTGTTACAAAAAAGGGTGATGCGATTGGTTGGTTCTTGTCACATGACCTGCGGTGTACTTGCAGCATTCTAAGTTGAGGCGCTCTATTGTCTATTGTATTATGCACTTCTACATTTAAAATAACAAACTTGAGCGAGCAAAAGATGTGACGTGTGAACAGCCACTTAGAATGTTACAACTAGACGCTTAGTAACCGACAACCAATCGCATGCCTCATATTTGCATGCTTTGGAAAGTCACGGAAACACTGCTTGTTGTATAAACAGTCGTTTTGGCTTTTGATGGGAAAAATGTCAAATGGTGATGGAAAACATGTTAATTATAGCGGAGACAGTTTCAATCTTACCTTTATAGTAGGAAAAGTCCATTCTGAATAAAACTTGATAGCCAAGCCATGCTTTCTTCTTTCTGATGAACACAATCTGAGTTATATTAATAAATATCCTGACGCGTCCAGGCTTTATAACAGCAGTGAACGGGACCAACAAGTATGAAGCTCAAGAAAGTGCATGCATCCATCATAAACGTACTCCACACGGCTCCAGGGGTTTAATAAAGGCCTTCTGAAGTGAAGTGATGCTTTTGTGTGAGAAAAATATCCAGATTTAACAAGTTATCCGCCAGACCGCCTTCTGTATTCAACTTCCGAAGAAAGTGTAACGCCTCTCGCAGTTCAAAATGCTTACGCTACGTCCTACACCTTCCGTATTCAACTTACGAAAAAAGTAAGTGATGCAACGTCAGTTACGCTTTCTTCCTAAGTTGAACATGGAAGGCATAGGACGTAGTGAAGATATGGAAGATATTTTACTTTATAACTTGTTAAATATAGATATTTTTCTTACACAAACGCAGCGCTTCACTTCAGAAGGCCTTTATTAACCCCTGGAGCCGTGTGGAGCACTTTTATGATGGATGGATGCACTTTCTTGAGCTTCATACTCGTTGGTCCAGTTCACTGCCATTATAAAGCTTGGACGTGTCAGGATATTTATAACTCAGATTGTGTTCATCAGAAAGAAGAAAGTCATATACACCTAGGATGGATTGGGTAATTTTCATTTTAAAGTGAACTGATTCTTTAAACCGGGATTAAGAATGACAGAGGGTTAACGCCTTTGGCTTGCTTAGTTGGGGACACTTGACATTTGACTTGACATTTGATATTCAACAGTATTCTTGACATTTATTCAACAGTGCTTTGATCTGCCTGCATTGACACTATTCTTTAAGAGCTGCTGTGCAGCCAAAATGTATGTACCAGTTATCAATGTAAAGCTGCTTTGACACAATCTGCATTGTAAAAAGCGCTATATAAATAAAGGTGACTTGACTTGACTTGACCATCTCAAATGTGGAAAGCCCTAAAAAGTACCAAATCAGTTTCTCAACATAAAACATTGACCATCAACGGTCGTACCTGCGGCACCACTCGATGCGTCCCTCGCCCTCACATTTATTCGCCCAGTGGTTGTCGGCCAGGTTCTTCATGGCCATGGCATACTCGCTGAGAGTCTGCTCGTCTTCACAATGCTCACGCCATATTTTCTCGAAATCTCCCACTGCATTCATAGAAACAAAACAGAGGAGTGTACCGATTGATCATTCTGCACAGCATAACTAGTGAACATTCTTACAAATCCTACTTTCTGAAGTCATCTGATGTACGTGGTTTCTCTAATCTATCAAACGGCTCGCAAACCACCATCCGGTTTCTTCAACAACTCGGTGAAACTCCATCGCCAAGCTCAAAAGTACTGTATCATCAAAGTGTTTGTGCTGATTCACACACAGTTCAAAAACTTGCTGATAATGTCGATGACACCAGAAGGCAACCACTACCCTAAAAGACTGCTTTGGAGGGAAAGAACTGGCAAAAAGTGAGCTGTCCCATGACAGAGTGGAAAATACAGGCCTTATCAGATTTACAGAGAAAGGAAGAGACTGCAGTGTCGTTACATATGAATACTGCTGTACAATGCCAAGAAGACCAGATCACGCCTTCCTTATTAACCCATCACGGGGTCTGGTGAATAGACTACTGTGTGTGGGATTTATAGCGCTACTCATCGCTCTCGGGGGAAACCGAGGAAGATTTGATAAAGAACCAGAAACTCAACAACACATTTAAAGTCAGTATAAACGTGGTGGCACGTTACATTAGGTTTTGCTTCATGTGGAACTGATTGCAGGCAAAAGTATAACATTTCATAATCTCATCCAACTCTTTACTAAAGACAGACTATTTGACTTTTCAATACATTTCTCAAGATAATATTTTTCACAAAAGTATGCATTAGTTTTTAGGGAGTGAGCCTTGACTAGAAAACATAGTAGGTGGCACTTTCCACAAATTAGGTACAAAATATGACCTGAAAGATGCCTTTTTAAAAAAATTTTGGATGTAATTTTTCATTGTCAGTGATTGGAGGTGCTTAGCCTAGTTCATTTTTTCAATTTTCAATTTCATTTTTGGGTGAACCATCGCTTTAATCTTCAGAAAACCTCTTGGGAGGTCAAAATACATATTATTCATTTAATTTTCTGCTTGTTTTCTAAAGGTTGTCATTTTTACAAACCTGTTACAGAAACTTTGGTGTCAAAAATATGTTTAAAGTGTGATTTAAAACACTCTGAGAATTGAAAATGTCTTGCAATAAACATTAAGTAACAAAAAAGGGTTGCAAATTTATGCATGTCAACTGAGAGGAAAAGCTAGATTTGGCAATTAAAAAAAATCCAAATGACACATACTCATAACAACAGTGACATTGTCACACTGAAACTGTGATTCATTTATACTTATTAAGCCTGTTTATACCTTCCCCAGCAGATAGACACACTAAAAATAGGCCAAGTGTCCATTATGTATCATAGGTGTATTAAATCTTAATAAAAAATAAATGAATATAATTAAATTAAAGCTTTTAGAGAGGCATACTCACCTGTACATGATCAAAAAAAACATAATTCAGAGGAATTATGCCAATAAATTATTGTTTTATTGCCTTTTTCTCCCCGAAGGACCGTTAAAATTTGTTTATGTATTCAAACACAGTCATATCAATGAAGGACAAAACAGGAACAGATGAACGACCCTTATACACAAGTTTGCTGACTAGTCTAACGTCGCGCTGCAGACAGACATACAGACAGACACACAGACAGAAGCTGTTTCAATATCTAATGTGCTGCTGCCTACCCAAACAGTATCATTTACGGGCGTTCAGAACGTTTTATTCGAATGTTATTCAAAACGTTGTCTATGTATGTAGCTCATTAGGTTTTGAGCCACAGTCAAAAACGAACAAAGTATAAAATCAGTTCATGTCAACAGGGATGCAACATAAGTTTAAAACAAAATAACGTTTTTGCTCTCGTAGCGTCACGGTTGTAATCCAGGCTTTTAAATATCCGCATCTCTGAACAGGCCAGACTACAGAGACTGATCAAGGCTAGGCTACACAGCTACGTATGTCAGCCAGTACCTTCAATGTATTTCCTGCGGAGTTTTCGGTGCACGCTCTTTACCACCCCCGAGAGCTTCTCCTGCTCCTGCTTCCTAGACTGCAGCTCTGTCGGGACAGAGCCGGGGTGGTAATCGGAGAAATCCGGGTCTGTCTCAGCGCTGCTCCGCAGGTCCATAGTACAGCACCACTGAGGCTACCGGCGCACCGGCTCCGTCAGTCCGTCAGCACGCACGCAGACGCCGCAACAACGCGCAGCCTGATTGCGCCACTCTGGCGAACGTGACGGAAGTGCACGGCCAATCTGTGAACGCTAAACATGTAACGCCTCTGAACTCTGAAAGGTTGATGATTAAGCTTGATCATAAAGTATTGCGTTACATATAATAATAATAATCATAATTGTGGTTATTATGACTATTATTAATATTATTATTATTATAACAATTATATTATTATAATTACTTTTTTAAAGATTTGTATAATATATATATATATATATATATATATATATATATATATATATATATATATATATATATATATATTTATAATATGTGACCTGATCCAGCAAAATGAGTCACAGTGACCCAAATTTCAAAATTGAGTATCAATGGAAAGATGAGACAATAAGCTTTAAAATGATATCCTAGTCAAAGTCATACCTTGAATGGTTTTAAAGATATACCCATTTTAATTATGATCGTCTGCCCTCTTTTTCCAATTGAAAACCTGAGAAAATCGCTTTTAAAGTTTTTTGCCCGTTTTTTTGTTGATATCTTTCAAAATCCATTGCATTTAAAGGGATAAACTATTTATTTTACAGCTTAATTTGACCAAAGACATTTTTATATATATATATATAAATGCTATTAAACCAGGCTGAAGCTCAAATTATTTTAAAGTATTTATTTGAATTAACCCTTTAAGACCTGAAGGCTTTTTTAGAGTTCTTTCTTTTTTTTTTTCTTTTTTTTTTCTGAGCGACACACACAAAAGTAGACTCATAACTCCAAAACTCTAGCAAGGAGAGTCAAAAGGTAGGTATCATTTGTTAGAAAACATTTTAAATTTTAAGAAAATATAAATTACATTACATTTGGACATTTTCTTGCTGAGAAACAGCTGATAAAAGACAAAAAATATATATAATTTTTTTTAAAAATAATTTTTCTTTTTTTATTTGACATGGAATAACTCAGGAACACAATAAGATCGCTAAAAAATTCTTTTTTGGTGATGCTCTCCTATATGTGAGCTGCATCTGGTTCAAATTTCGTGGTGATATTATAAAGAATAGTTTGAAAAATTGTTGTTCATTTTTTCCGCAGCCAGGTGGCGCCAACGGGCGGTAAACTCCGGTTTAGAGGTGCTTCTCAGCACTCGTTAGGAGTTTTTCAAAATGGTTAGATGCATTAAAAAGATGAGATTCTAAGCTTTAAAATGATATCTATTTTGTGTTATTCCACGTTGGAAAACGAACATGGATGGGTCCGGGAACATTGGATACACACTGCATCCCGGAGAGATGAGAGACATGTTTTTAGCCAAGTATGTTAAATAATTTCGTGAGTAATATCTTGTGATCAACGCAATATATTATATTGATTTCGGATTCATTTTAATATTGAGAATCTGCTTTAAATATTGATGTGCCATTTTTTATGATCTGTGCATTTTTCATGAAGTTATGAGCACGTGAAATACATACTTGTATTCAGTTAGCTGCTGTGCTATTTTTGTTGTAAACGCATATTACTCAGACTCATTAGAGGGTGAAAACAACGCAACAGAAGCATGTTGGAGGCTTGATATGAAAGTTTAAAGTCTTTGGTTTTGTATGCAAAAAGAATTTTTGTGCTACCTATAGACCTTATTTACCAGAGAAACAAGCGCGCCGCCATCTTTATAAAATTGTCTTTGAACTTCCGTTTTGCGGTAGCTCTGTACATTTCTATGGCATCGCTGTCAAAGAATAATTAGTTGGTTAAGTGGATTTACTTGTTGTAGAGTTAATGAAAGTTATCATGAGCATTGTTATGTTTAAAGCAGATGTCTTAACAAATGTCAGTAGATCGGGAAGAGTTTAAAACGAGCAGTTCATTCATAAATGTAATATCGCTGTGGAAATACAAACCGGAAGTCAAAAGACAGCGAGCGCAACGCTGAAAAGGGGCGGGGCTACATAAGGTCTATATGGATTCAATTTTTATTGGCTTTTAAAGAGAGACACGCAAATGGGAGTTTTATTTTATAAGGCGCGCTAGTCTGACAGGAGGATGGCTGGACCGATCGCGTGCCTGTCAGTCGAAACGGGGCTTCCCATTGTTAAAAATCAGCATTTAGGTCAGTGTGTTTACATTTCTAAGCTTTTTGATTGGTTCTATACAACGTGTAACACCATATTTGTAGAGCAGATATAATGACGTTTCAGGGGATACTGGGAAATGCTCATAAGTGATGAGAGGAGTTGAGAAGTTGGGGGCGTCCAGCGAATTTAGTAAAACCATGTCAAATTTAATAGCCATTTAAATACCTTTACTCAATTATCTGGACTACGAAACTTTGGGAGATTATTTTTGAAAGTCTGTTCTTTGAAATTAGCTTAAAAAAAAAAAAAACAATTTTTTCATTGTTTTTCCACATTATTGGCCCATATCTTAAAATAGAACGTTGCGACTTCCGACTCATTTCGCTAGATCGGGTCACATATTATTATAATATATTATAAACTATATAAAATCATGCACGTAATGTCTTGTGATTCCCTGTCTTGTGTTTAAGTATCTGAGCCGCTCAGCTCGCTTATGCTGCTGAACCTAACTGGACTCTGAAATTCTACATCAACTTAGCATTGCGGCTCTGAATTTACTGTGGTAGTTGCGGTGAAGGAACGCAGCACTCCCTCAGTTGCCACCACACCAGATCCTCAGCCGTCATGGCCACCATGCCAGAGACTCTTCACGTCATGTCATAACCGCCACACCAGAGTCCTCAGCCATCATGACCGCCACTCCAGAGTCCTCAGCCGTCATGGCTGCCATGCCAGAGTCTCTTCACGTCATGTCATAATTGCCACGCCAGAGTCCTCAGCCGTCATGACCGCCACTCCAGAGTCCTCAGCCGTCATGACTGCCACTCCAGAGTCCTCAGCCTTCATGGCTGCCAGTGGTCTTCTGCTCTGCCATGGTGGTCTTCAGCTCTGCCTGTTCAACCGTGGTAGTCTCCGGCTCCCCTGTGGTGGTCTTCTGCTCCACTTGCTCCACCGTGGTCTGTCTTTTGCTCTGCAGTGGTGGTTTCCTGCTCCGCCGTGATGGTCTTCAACTCCGCCTGTTCTGCCGGTTTCCAGCTCCGCTGAGGTGGTCTTCATTCCCGCCGACTCAGCTCTGGCTACCTGCTCTGCTGGACCTACCCTGGCCACTTGCTCTGCCAGCTCCTTCCCTGGCTCTCTGTTCCTCCTCAGTCTCCAGTCTCCCTGATCTGCTTCTGCTCCGCCTCCCTCCTGGACTTATGTGTATGTTTGTTGAGGAGAGGCTGGAATCTGCTCTAACTCCCTCCATTAGGTTGTGGTCTCTGTGTAAACTACAAAAACTTGAATTTGTGAAAACGGTGATGTCATGCACATGTGTATTACATGTTCAGTCTATTGGCACGTAGTGTTTCTTTACAAAGTGACATTGCCACCTACTGGCCTGGCATGAATAATACAGCATTTTTAGTCATTGACGCAAATCCGTGTGAACGGGAATCATTTTGACAATGTTGTCGTTTGTACGTGAAAAACGCAGAGGAAATACTTTTCCATTTTTAGTAGCTCTGAGATGAAGCTACAAGTGTCATTGTGTGTCCTCTTGAAAATGTCATCATATGCTTCCATCCCATTTGGAGGGAGTGATAATCCCATAATAGTCTCCCTGCTCAGCTGTGCAGACTCCTCCCCAATGAATTTGGGACTAAAACATTTCTTATGCTATCCGCTTATAAATATGCAGTCACTCATCTAATCATGCTTGAAATTATAGTGTTCTAAAGATGACATTAGGGATAGTTCACCCAGAAATGAAAATGGCGTCATTTACTCAACCTCATGTATGTATTCTTTCCTCTGTGGAACACAAAAGCTGATATCTTGAAAAATGTACAATGATTGTTGGGATGGGTTGTGTTCGACGATGTTTTGGGCCCTAGTGACTTTCACTGTATGGTCAAAAACAACTGAATCACTGCTAAAAATATGTACAGTCTATTTGGGGAGATCTGTGGTCAGATTTATTTCTGCGAATTGCATATAACCTGGAGATGAGATCATAGTTCATCTGTTTGTTCATTGAAAGCCATTTCCGTGAATGATGTCCAACAATAAATGAACAAGATAAAGACACCTTCAAAATAATAACAGGTGCACAATATTGAGTTGCAATAAAAATACTCTGTTGATTGGACAAAATAAATTTATAGATAACGCAACAGAAAAACAGATTGATAAAAACAGATTATTCCATGCATGTTATCTATTTTGAGTACAAAATAATGCAATGATGGAAGTTATTGTTTATTTTACATAGTTTATTCATTGTGAGTAGACACCTGTCTACATACAGTACCTGTATTTATGAAACAAACGCTGGTCAGTTTGGAGATGATAAGACCCTAAAAACATAAAATAGGATAGTGACCCTTGATGACTTTTTAGAAAATAGGTAGTGTGAACTGTCAAATAGTTTATGACTGTAAACCATAGCTGTAAACAAACAAGATGATACATAAAGAATATAATTTCTGAACTCTAATAAACTTGTACAACCGTGTATGGGAAAATGTTTGTAAAATAACTGCCTTTTGCCTGAAGGAAAAAAAAAAATTTTTTTTACTGCTTTGTATGTGTTATATGTATATATAAATTATAATCCAATTAGGTACTTAATATGAAATTAAACTTACACATAAAAGTCAATTGCACTATAATCCTTTTTCAAGACTAATCTTATCTGTCAAACTTAATCTTTTCACTCACAAAACTGGTCCTTTAAATATCACTGTACCAGGCACCATTAGCACATAATTCAACCATTTATACATATATAAATCCCATATAATCCCTTGCTATATGATCAGCTCTGTATAAAAAGCATTGTGATATTGTATGCCAACTTTGAAAAACAATGTTCTGTCATGACAACTCTCAGAGTGTTTGGCATGGTAATGGATATGATAATGTTGATATGTTTGGTCTTGGCGGAATAGATCTGCTGCTGCTGCTGCTGCTGCTGCTGAGCAAGTATGGGACTTGCTACTGTAAATACATACAAGACATGCTGCTGCTGCTGTACAATATAGCGTACATGAATTACCCGTAGCAGATTTATACAGGTGGAGCTGGGGAAGGTGGAGGGTTTCTGAAAGCGCAGTAGCAACTGCTACAGCAAATGCTGACCGAGTATTCAAAGGTAAGAGTTCATTGGCAGCTGATAGAGCAGGAACCAATCAGCTGTGCTCTATAGAGAATGATGTGATTGCAAGCAGATTGAATCATGTACCTATCATCCTGCGCCATCTAGAATTTCATGACAGAACTTTGTATTTGTCCATACAGCCGGGAAATAATATACTGACTCGTATAATGTCAAATGGCAAATAATGTAACAAAAGTCAGTTTTTCTTATGTGCGATAAATACCTCCACATAATCCATATTCAATATAATCAATATGACAACATAATCAATGTTGCCATACGACAGTTGTATTCGTAGAACATGTATTCAGATCCACTTCCACATTTCTACTAAACTCTCCAAAAATGTTCATAAATCATCTTTACTGCATTCCTCTGTCAGCTTTCGGAGAGTTTTTTAGTGGCTCTTCCTCCCCTTGTCGAAACAGCCAATATACTGTAAGAAGATATAGGGCAAGACATGCAATGAAGTCATAATAATATGCTGCAACCAAAAACACTATCAACAAAAATGTGTATCCAATCACTCTTGACATATTATCATAAGACAAAAACTCTTTCCACCACAAGACATTACGTCCAATGACATGCTCATTCCTATCCACTAGGGGCAGCGTAGCTCTTTCCAGCTCCTTGATGTACTCGATATTTGTTAAATCTTCTAGGGAACTATTCGTCTGGTCCTCATCGACAGACTCCGAGATTGAAGGCATAGCTAATGGCCGTCCTTTACTCACTGAGGGTCTTTTGCCATAGCTTCCACTCATTGTGCCTTCTCTGAATACGGACTGTTGTGAATTCCTCAGACTGTTCAAGTACAGCTCCATCTCGTCATCAATCTGCGACTCTGTTGAGGTGTTGTCTTCAACATTTTCGAGATCTCTGTTCATTGAGTCTTTTGCCTGGCAATCCATGTTTTCCAGCATATTGTTCACATTATCAGTAGTTTCCCGGTCACTGTTCTCACTTCCACAGCACACATCCTCTTCTTTATCAATAAATTCAATGAGGTCCCAATCATTCTCCATAGCTTGCATACTTCCACTGAGTTCAGTATCACTCTTTTGAGACGATTCTTGGCAAGATGCCGTTTCCTCACAAATTGCTACTCCACTGTTGAAGTGCCTGTCCTGTTTTTCAACTCCACCAAGATTTTCTATTTCATTTAAGTCAGTATGATGTTGTGGTAATGATTTAACATTGCTGGTACTAATGATCTGCTTCTGTTCCTCAGAATCTCTTTCAACAGAAAGCAGATCATCTGCATCTGCTTGTTGTTTCTTTTCTCTCTCAGTTTCCACTGCATCCAAGTCCTCTTCATCATCTATGTATTTAAGCTCATCTTCAATGCTATTTATTCCTCCTTTATCTTCAAGTTTTTCTTCTGCACCTTCTTGTTCTTTTGGTTCTTGTTCTTTCTCCTCTTTGTCTTGTATTTTGTTTCCATTTCCTTCTTCCAGGCTTTCATCATTTTTTATTTTGTGAATTTCTTCCACCTCTTTATTCACTAATGTGTTATGTTCTCCATCAAACACAATAATGCTTGAGCTCTCTGTCTCTGAAGTCTGTGTAGCAGAACCGATGAGCGTTTGTTCCTTTTTTTCATTCATTTGGCAGCTCTCCAAAGTATTGCTCATATTTATCTGCGTGTTCCCCAATTCTGTATATGGTTCGGTTAGCATGGCTGTTGCTAAGTAAGAAAGTTCTTCAGATTTTTCAATGTTCAATCTTAGCTTACAGCTGTCAAGCTCTGATTTATCATTAGAGGAACCCAAGACGATCCCTGAAGTCAGGAGCATTTTGGGGTCTTCAGGAGATTGGGCAAAACTGCAAGAAGTGCTGCTTATAATATTTGCAGGGTCCCCCTGGTTCATTTCAATTTTGATACTAGACATCTGATTATCCAAAGATAATAAAACTGATGTGGGTGATGAAGGGTGTATCTGTTCAGGTAGGTTGTCAATACCGGACTCTATTGTTTGATTTGAAGAGACTAAATTTTCTGGTCCTTGTAGGGGAAATAAATATGGACTGTGGCCAGGATCATCCTGGAATGAATAGTCAGTCAAAGCTACTGTGCACACTGGTAAAATTTCTACTAGAGGAGGATCTGGCTGCCTGGATGTGACTTCTGGAAGGTTTGTTTCAGTAAATGTATTATCTGTTGGGTATTCTCTGAAAACACCAGTATAATCATTGTGAGAAGCTTCCAACATCTCAACATGTTTACTCATATTTGGCTCAGAGAGAGGATTTTTGGTTGGGTTTACTGCAAGTTGTGAGTTCTGATCTGTTGATTCTTTGCAGGCGCCAACACTAATATCATGTACTGTCTGTTTTGTAGATTTGCACGACTCTGGCCAAATGTCTGTGGTCTCAGAGGCCGTGACCGCTGTTAAACTCTCGTTCTCTAGTTCCCTTAATGACCTATCTACTTGTAATGTTTTCGAAAAAAAGTCTTTTCTCTCTGTTTCCATGTTTTTAAAAACCTGATGATAAAGTGGGGCTACAATGGTCCCAAATGTGAACCCTTGAGAAAACAGCTGAGGCTCTGAGTTAGTAGTTTTCAAACTAACATTCTCTTCTGGTTTTCCATCATTGATATTTGTGTCCATCTTAGAGCTCAATGCCAAACTTTTAATTCTATGCTTAGCGTCCTTCTCAAAGTGCTCCCATGCTCTTTCAACATTCTTGCAAACAGACAAGTCAGGATTTTGGCATACAGGAAAAGACTGATCGATTGAACCTTTCTGGTCATTTAGGTCCTCAGTAAGTTGGATGTCTTCCAGGACTTCAGAAGCAGAGCATGCAATTGATTCACCACAGTCTTCAAGGGGTAAATCTGTGTGTGCTTCGGATAAATTAGACTTGGTGTTGATCACGGCTTCTTTATGTTGTGTAAGAGCTTGGCTGTAAATGTCAGTGGAATATCCAATATACTCTGCAGATTTTAAGGACTCAGCTGGTGTGGGTGATATTTGGTTGCATGTTGGTGGTCGAGCAGTTTGTGTTGATTGTGGGCTGCATGGTGTCTTCTCCAGCTCTGATGCATGTTCCTGCATGCTGACCTCTGCTGTATCTTTGGTCTTGGTCCCTTGTTTCATTTCTTCTTCTCTCTTAGCAAAGTGCTCCTTGACTTTTGCTAATCGCACAGCCCTTCTTCTGCTCCTTCGGCTGCGGTTTCTGCTTATTTCCTCCTGTTTACAAAGAAGTAGGTGTGAAATATACTGAATGGAAGACTATCTTCAATAAATAAATGTAAAGGTAGGGTAGGCAGCAATAGCAAGCTAGCTTTCGAGATCCCACCCTCCCTTCAGAGCGTCTCTAAAGCCACGCCTCCTTCAAAACACATGAACACGCACAGCCAAAACAGAGTCTGTAAAGCATCATTAAATTACCTCATGTCTCAAAGCACATAACATTAAAATAATAATGAACGCAAACAGAGCTCTACTTGTACCACCTGACTGCAGCAGATTCATTTTGGTGTTGATAGTGTTGACATAGAAACGCATAAATCCGAGTCTGAGGACATGAACAGCTCCAGGTAGAACGTCACGGGTTGCCATCTCTTAATTACGGTTACGACATGGCGTGAACGCAGCATAATCTCATTGTTTTGGTTCAGGAGGAACTGTAAAAGATGGCTGCTGTGTGGGCGCTCGGTGACTGTCTGTCTACAGCTCTGCATAGCCTCATGGAACGCGCTGATGATTTGTGATGTTTGTGTGAACAGGTGAATGGAGGTTTGGAATTGCACATGTTGACAGGCAGGTAGGACATCAAACATTTTTTGGTCCTGAGACTTACACAGAAGTTTTAATATTTAGACAACTTCTGTTATTGATTACTATCAGAATGTAAAGAGAGTTTTAACAAGAATAACAAAAAGTGTTTTTATAAAAAAAATTGTCTACCCTACCTTTAAGGAGTAAAATATCTAAAGATCTTATAGAAGTACATTTTCAACTTTTAAGATAAATTGACTTTGACATGAACTTGGACTTACTTTTAACAACGTAACATAATGGTCTCAGAGTGACCCTGAACAGGCTGACCTATCAAGTGTCTTGTTTGGGACAGTACGTAATGTTACTTTAACACTTGTCAAAGCCTAACATCGGTGAGCACATGGCATTCAGAAAGAGGAGCCAGTGTCACAGCACATGTTTTATAAAATGTAATATAATTTATACTAAAATATGTTGTTTCATTTAAACACATTATTAAGTGACTTTACAACTTACCACTAATTTCATGCTTTCCTTTTCAGGTTTTTCAGAGCTTTCATTTGGAGATCCAGGGCCAGAATTGAGATATATATCTGAGAGAAAAAAAAAAAAAAGTGTATTTATCAGAATTTTGTAGTATTTCCAAATCTAGTTCTAAGACAATTTCAGGAGATAATTTACCAGGAAGTTCCTCATTATTTGTTTCTGTAACAGTTGAAGCAGAGATATTTGGGCTGAAAATGACAAAAAATTACATGTTTTTAAAAACTGGCGGGAAAGCAGTATGTATATTGTTCCTTAAAGGGATAGTTCACCCAAAAATGAAAATTCTGTCATTAATTAATCACCCAAATCAGTAAGACTTTCATTCATCTTCAGAACACATATGCAGATCTTTTTGATGAAATCTGAGTTTTCTGTCCCTCCATTGACAGCTACGCAACTACCACTTTGACGCTTCAAAAAGTGCATAAAGAGATCTTAAACTAATTCATATGAATTAAGCGGTTTAGTTCAAATTTTCTGGAGAGACAGGATTGCTTTATATGATTAACAGATTGAATTTAGGCTTTTTTTCACATATAAACATTCATCAACTCACATATCAGTGGTAAACGGAAGCTCAAGCATGTTTGCTTGATGCGTGCGAGAAACAATGACGTTCAATCTTGTGTGTTACGGAGCACGTTTGAGCTTCGCAAGAACCAGTGAGGTTTCTTCTCGCACTTCAAGCAGGTTCGGTTGAGCTTCTGTTTATGTTCGCTGATCAATGTTTATATGTGAATAAAACTCTAAATTAAATCTGTTCATCACATAAAGCGATTGAGTCTCTTCAGAAAATTTGGACTAAACCACTCAATGCATATGGATTAGTTTTACGATCTCTTTATGAACTTTTTGAAGCATCAAAGTGGTAGTTGCGTAGCTGTCAACGGAGGGAAAGAAAACTCTCAGATTTCATCAAAAATATCTTAAAAGGTCTTACGGGTGTAGAACGACATGAGGGTGAGTAATTAATGACAGAATTTTCATTTTTGGATGAACTAACCCTTTAATTCATCGAGTGCCTCTGTAGTATTGTTAGTATTAATTGTGGCATGTCACTTAGGCCTACTTAAATGCAAAAACTGTGAATTGTTATCAAATTGTTTATGAATCATATCTATAAAAGCATAATTATGAATATTTTAGAAATATTTCTTTTGACATTCTTTACTGTGTATGACAGATAAGTTAGAAACCTCTCACCTGGTTATTTTCAGACAGCTTTTTCTTCTGTTTTCACTCACATTTGAGGCTTTCTCCTTTATTTTTTCACAACAGAACAGAGAGTAGTTCTTTGCATTGTTGTTTGCCCAAAAAGTGCCTAAAGATGTTTCATATCGCAAACAGAAGTCAACCCTCGCACCCTCTTCTCCGAATGGGGGTACCAGTGTGAGCTTGAAGGAGAAACAGTCCATCCCACCATTGTTTGACCCAGGTATGTACTCTGCCAACAGATCAAAATGACTTCTCCACGAATCTAGAGAGGTGCGTACATAGACCATCTTATTAAAACACACATTCAGCACTCGAACGATTCCTCTTAGGGTTGAGGTCCCAGAAAGCAACTCCAAACTCTCCAGTTCCAGCTTCTGCTCGTGAACCCGCAAGACTAGCTCCTCTGTGGTCTGTGGAAGAGTGAAGAGAGGAAGCATGTAATACTCCTTATCTTCATTCAAGTCTTTCTCCAGAGGGCCTGATGGTGTTGTTGCTCCCCGAGCGTCAAACTGTTTCACTGAGACGAGACTCAAACCAAAGGCGTCAGCAAAGGACACTCTTCGGCTGCTTGAAGGGGGAGGCAGGGAGTCATCAGAAGACACTGAACTCCGTCGTCTTGGTATGGGCGAAGATTTGGGCTTGATTCCTTCCAGACCCAGTGACTCCTCATCCTCATCCCAGGGGCAGGATGCCGGCAAGCTCAGAAGGTTGGCCCCAATGGGCCTGCCCAGTGCTTCCACAGACTCCATCAGGCAATGTGGGACAGAGTGAGAGGAACTCAGCCTGTCGGCCAGCAACTGACGTGCTGTGACTTAACTTATGGAATCAAGTTACATTTGACATTGTAGGGAAAAGCCAGCTCTATATTTAGGGCAGAAACAACTCGAGCTATGCAGTCAGAGCTCAGGGGAGCAATGAAAAAATATGTCACAGACACACTTCAAACAACATAACATTGTTATGCATACACAGACACAGCAAACATATCAGTGTCTTTAAGGAGATGATACAGGTTTAAAAATACATGAGGGTGTGTAAATGATGACAGAGTTGATATTTTTGGGTGATACCTTTAAATGTTCTAGTCAGCTGTACACATGCTATATTGCTAAAAAGAAGCATGTGCTGTTTAAAAGACTTAGGTTTGTGCTCATATTTATACAAGCACTTTCTCACTTTCTTGCACATAATTATTACTTATTTATGACCAAACTTTCTCTTTTGCTTATCAGTGGGAAACTAAAACGTGATTACCCATATTTGTAAGAGACTTATATTTTGTAACAGAAACAGGAAGCTTTGGTAGCATATGAAAACCACTGAATGGAACAACTTCTCTTTAAAGCTACGGCTTTCAGAAAGCACAGGTCATGTGGCTTTAAAATGATTGAATAAAACTAATTGGAAACCAAGGGGAAAAAAAATATACAGAGATCTAATGAGATTCTTGTCACTAGACAAGCAAACTTCCCTGAACTTCTTTGCCTTGTTTGCCAAAGCCATATTCCGGACAGCTCTACATTACCTCCATCTAGAGGCACATTGAGGAAATGTTTACCCTATTTCAAGATTGAAGGCCAGAAGATGTTCTCCATTTAAGCAACAACTCGAAGATGCAGAATGATGTGACGTTTGATGAAAAACTTGCTAGAATCCTGGACCTGACACCAGGGGGGTATTCAGAAAGCAGGTTATGTGACATTCCCGGGTATGTTCAAGAGTAAGTAAGTGGGTAATCTCAACTTTCGGTTCCAAAAAAAGGAGGTAACTTTTAGGGTATGTAAGTAGCCATAGCAACTCCGGAGCAGGTTATGTTCCAGGGTTAGTTAGTTTGCTTAAAAGGTATTCAGATGTGTGTTATATAATTAATGTAGTTATATTATTTGTTATATGGTTACAGTTATATAAAAAGTTATATAAACCAGTCATAAGGGTCAATTTTATGTGAATAAATAAGCTTTCCATTGATGTATTAGTGTTATGATAGGACAATATTTGGCCGAGATACAGCTAAAAATCTGGAATCAAAATATTGAGAAAATCTACTTTAAAGTTGTCCAAATCAAGTCCTTAGCAATGCATATATCCACACTATATTTACAGTAGGACATTTTCAAAATGTCTTCATGGAACATGATCTTTACTTAATATCCTAATGATTTTTGTCATAAAAGAAAAATCAATAATTTTGATCCATACAGTGTATTGTTGGCTATTGCTACAAATATACCCGTGCGACTTATGAGTGGTTTTGTGGTTCAGGGTCACATATATATTATAAAGCAGTAATGTTTAAATGTTTATTCAATTCTAATATATGTATTTATTTTTATTATTATTTATTGTAATCTCACACATGGATCTGCTTTTTTATAACAGGATGTTTTCTATGCTATAATTTTTATAATAAAATACATATTATGTGATATATAGTGAATAAAGATTACTTATTAAAGGTGCCCTAGAATTAAATATTGAATTTATCTTGGCATAGTTGAATAACAAGAGTTCAGTACATGGAAATGACATACAGTGAGTCTCAAACTCCATTGTTTCCTCCTTCTTATATAAATCTCATTTGTTTAAAAGACCTCCGAAGAACAGGCGAATCTCAACATAACACGGGATCATTAATATGTACACCCCAATATTTGCATATGCCAGCTCATGTTCAAGCATTAGACAAGGGCAGCCAGTATTAACATCTGGATCTGTGCACAGCTGAATCATCAGACTAGGTAAGCAAGCAAGAACAATAGCGAAAAATGGCAGATAGAGCAATAATAACTGACATGATCCATGATAACATGATATTTTTAGTGATATTTGTAAATTGTCTTTCTAAATGTTTCGTTAGCATGTTGCTAATGTACTGTTAAATGTGGTTAAAGTTACCATCGTTTATTACTGTATTCACAGAGACAAGAGCTATTTTCATTTTTAAACACTTGCAGTCTGTATAATTCATAAACACAACTTCATTCTTTATAAATCTCTCCAACAGTGTGTAATGTTTGCTTTAGCCACGGAGCACAGCCTCAAATTTATTCAGAATCAAATGTAAACATCCAAATAAATACTATACTCACATAATCCGATGTATGCATGACGAACACTTTGTAAAGATCCATTTTGAGGGTTATATTAGCTGTGTGAACTTTGTTTATGCAATGATAGAGTCGAGAGCTCAGGAGGGGGCGGAGAACACGAGCAATTAAAGGGGCCGCAGCCTGAATCGGCGCATTTCTAACGTTCAATGGCACCTTTAAATGAAAAGATTGGAAAAAATGATTGCGCAACCACCAAATAGGTGGCGATGTGCACTAAGTAGGTAATGACATGCTTTTTTTAAGCGTCTGTTTCCACGGGGAATCATCGATTCGTTACTCTGTTTAGAATGTCTTATGTGATAACCGGGAATACTCTGGTTTGGCTGAACTAATTCCCGGACCCATTTTTGGAACCAGAATACCTAGAGTAAGCAAGGTTTGGGTTAATCAACCGAGAGTTTAGGGTACATGTGACGGTAAGTTAACCTTGCTTTCTGGAATTACCCCAGTGTTGGGGGTAATGCATTACAAGTAACGCGAGTTACGTAATCAGATTACTTTTTTCAAGTAACTAGTGAAGTAATGCATTACTTTTTTAGATCATTTACAATAAAACATCTGAGTTACTTTTTCAAATAAATAACTTTGTTGTTTAATAAGTACTTTGTTTTTCCATTTCCCATTTAAGTACTTACCAATTGACACCTTTTCTGTCCTCGTGTTGAGTGAAATCGGGAGTAAGTGCAGAGGGGTTGTGTGCACTGTGTGAACATGATGGTTATTCTTGACTAAATGTGAGCATACATTTACTCATTTACTTCTCCTGCATCCTCTTCTTCTGTATTCCTGAATGGGAGCACAGCGGAAATGCTTGTTTGTTTGAACTGCACCCTCTACTGTACAGACGTGAATTTGCATTTCCTTTCCCCAGTCTGAGGCTTATTCATTTCACTTTTGGTGTGAAAGGACCTTTACATTTGCCAAAAATAAAACTTTTTTGTTGTTATAAAAACAAACAAACAGCCCAGACCCAGATAAGCAAAAGCAACGTAACACACTACTTTCCATAAAAAGTAACTAAGTACGCAATTGGTTACTTTTTTAGGCAGTAACGCAATATTGCATTACTTTCAAAAGTAACACTGCCTGTAAAAGTAACACCATAATTCATTATCCATTGGGTAAGTGAATTCCATTCTGCGAAGATAAATGGATGGGTTTCTAATACTTACCGTTTACCTCTCACTAGACTTTCTGAGTGAGCTTTTTCGATTCTCTCCTTCCTTCTGTTTCCATCTTTTGGTTGTAATGTTAAGTTCAGTGTTTTAAAAATATTGTTATATGTTTAATTTGTTAAAACAGTCATTTTTGATCTTTTGAAAGTAAACAAACTATGGCAGAATACAATGTTTCATTAGAGAACCATGCAATAGTAAATAGCATTCTAGTAGCACTTGTTGCATTTTCTTTAACCTTTATGTATTTATTTATTTATTTTGTCAAAATCATGATGATGTTTTATACATAACAGTACAATAGTAAGAGGAAAACGTTCACTTTAAATTTGTACACTCTCACATGTCTGTAATATAATGTGTTGGTGAAGAAATCCATGCTGAGTCAAATCTATTAATTTTCCATATAGATCCATCTGTTTTCTTTTAAATCTGATGATGAGTTACATTGAGACATCTCTATGTTCTTAATACCTAAAAACAGAAAAACACAAAGCAGGTGTTACATTTTTTACATTTCTTTGTGATAATTTAAGGATATTTTTAAAATACATTTATCACCTGTAGTAACTTGGTTTAAAGGGGCCGTGTTTGTTCAAACCCATGTATTTGGCTTGATCATCGGTGAGTTCAGTCAGGTGTGCGTCAAAGGTCTGAAGGTGCAGGTTTGCAACATACTCATCTGGTACACAAAATAATGTCATTTTCATCCAAATATGATTCAATATTTCATGAAATATGGATGAACAATATTGAATTCTGGCAGGTGCCACAACTATCCACTGCGTTTTTTACCCAGTTTCTTGGGAAGAAGGTAGACATCTTGCTTGTAACGGCCCTCAGGGGCATTGAAGAGCTCGATCAATGCCAAAGCCTACAATGTAAATAGAAAAGCATAAACAAATTTCAAACCCAACAGTTGGCCAAAACTGTCATGTTTCCCAAGTCATTTCCCATGTTGTACTAAATACAAATGTACTTTTAAAAGTTTTATTTTTCCACCCAGCTAGTCTTTAATGTTTAGGCTAAGTAAGAGTGGAAGAACTTTAGCCTTTAGGCTATAAAACCTCATTTAAATTCATGTATTAGCAAACTGCTCCATACCTGCGTGGTGGCTGTGATGGAAAGCACGTATATGGGTACAGTGGAGGAGCTTAAATTAAGGACACGGCCCTGAAATCAAACGGGTAAACAGTAACCTTGCCATTAACATTAATGACCAATATGCCATGAGGGTTGTAACCAGGAAATGTAGATAATAACTAAACATCATTTACACATGTAGGACATGTTCCGAGATCCTTTGTTTTTCCAGGAACATGCTGTTTGTCCATTATCCACCTTATTTATTTATTTATTTTTTTTACCTTGAATGTGCAAGGTTTCCAGTGTCGGACAATTCCAGTTATTTTTGATGTGCAATGTTGCTTGGTGTTGCAAACTGGTATTTGTTATCATATTATTTTAAAGTCTCCCTGTAGTGAAAATCATGTTTTTAATGTTGTTTTTATGTCTATGGGGTGTTTTAATATGATGTGCAAATTCATAAGTCAACACCATTGCTGAGTATTTTCTTCTAGTTAAAACTGCAGTCTAAAGACAGCAGTTTGAAATTGCCTTGTAACCAATCACATCAACTTGGGTTTAGCATATCATTAAAGCATATCATTTTATATTTCTGTTAATATAAAAAATCTGGTAGATTTGGCAATATAGTGGGTGTTTGATGTATAGAACGATGTTATGATGAACTATATGCCTTTCTCCACTGATGTTAAAAGATTAGTTCACTTTCAAATTAAAATTTCCTGATAATTTACTCACCCCCATGTTATCCAAGATGTCCATGTCTTTCTTTCTTCAGTCAAAAAGAAATTAAAGTTTTTAATGAAAACATTCCAGGATTTTTCTCCATATAGTGGACTTCAATGTCAAAATTACAGTTTCAGTGCAGCTTCAAATTGTTCTACACGATCCCAGATGAGGAATAAGGGTCTTATCTAGAGAAACCATCACTCATTTTCTAATTTTTTTTTTTAATTTTATACATTTTAACCATAAATGCTCATCTTGAACTAGCTCTCTTCTTCTCCATTTGAATTCCAGCAGTGTAGACACTGCTAAGTGTAATACTGCCCTCCACAGGTCAAAGTTTGAACTAAATTGTCATATTCAATATGCTTGTGCAAGTATATAACAATTAGTTCAAACTTTGACCTGTGGAGGGCAGTATTACACTTAGCAGTGTCTACACTGCTGGAATTCTAATAGAGAAGAGGAGAGCTAGTTCAAGATGAGCATTTATGGTTAAAACGTATATAGTTTTTAATTTATTTTAGAAAATGAGCGATGGTTTCTCTAGATAAGACTCTTATTCCTCGTCTGGGATCCTGTAGAACAATTTGAAGCTGCACTGAAACTGCAATTTTGACCTTCAACCATTTGGAGGCCATTGAAGTCCACTATAATTCTGGAATGTTTTCATCAAAAACCTTAATTTCTTTTCAACTGAAGAGAGAAGGACATGGATATCTTGGATGACATGAGGGTGAGTAAATTATCAGGAAATTTTAATTTGAAAGTGAACTAATCCTTTAAGGTGTTCAAGGTGTTTCTAAGGATACTGATTGTTATTAGAAGGCAGCTGTCTAACTCGCGACCGGGAACATGGTTTGTGTAACATTAACAACACATTATTAGTTGTTTGATAATGTAGTCAAGCATATTAATTACCGTTATGTGTCTGGCGTTGTAAAAAGCGATACCATTGTGCAGCTTTTACCTCAGTAAGTTGAGTAAAAGTCAACAGAGTGGATCTCTTGAGCTCGTGTGAGTGAGTGAAGGTGGGGCTAATAAACATTCATATATCCACGTATAATAAATGAGGCAAGGGTGTAGTAACTAAAGGTCTTCACGGGTCCAAAAATTCATACCCGAACCCGAAGAGACCCGTAAATGTGCTACACGGAACCGACCCGGCCCGACTATTATTTTGAAAGTTTGACCCGAACCCGTGCAGAACCGAGAAATGCCATAAATGTACTACCCGGACCCGTCTAAGCTGGACCCGAACCCGACCGGACCCGTCTGGACCCGATCGGCACATAGGTCTATTCCACAGCAAATTGCTATTAATAAGTCAATAAACAAGTTGCGAAAATAAAACGTGTTGTCTTACCTAATATTAGGCTATAGCTTTTCCCTTCTACCTGACTGTGATGCACTTGCCAAGAAAGTTCATCCGTTATTCCTCTCTTGCCGATTGAAATGCTTAATCCACTCATTATTCCGGCTTTAAAAGTTCACTTGCTGTCACGATGACAAATGCAACTTTGCAGTTTTGCATTATTTCGTTGTATCTCGAGACTCGAGTCAACTCACATAATAAAATAACTTTGAATGTTTGCCCTTTTTAACTATAATAACGATTGCTTGTTCAGTGACATATGGCCGCTGACGTTAGCATTACTTATTTGCGGTCATTTCTGTGCTTTCTGAACCGAGTCTGACCAAAACTTTAGATATAAAAAGACGGCATAATGTTATTATAAAAACAGGAGAAAGAAAGTGCGCTCGCATGAGACATGCGCGTTAGCTGGAGCAACCTGAAACATAAGCTTTAAGCGTCACAGAAAACATTCGTGTGATAGTTCATATTTTGTTAATGATTTGAAATAGGCTATGTTATTTAAATGCGAATGTGCAAGACTACAAGCAGTTCTTGAGATTTGAAGTTTGTTTGCATTACTGTTGCACACGATAGGAATAATAAAACTCGATGATCACCGTTCGCTTGCATTAACTCCGCCCGCTCTGCTTCTGATGGCTGGGGTCACTCGTGTTTTTTCACCTTATTTCCCGGCTCATACTTTGCAAGTTACAAAACACGCACAGCGCTGACTGACTCCCAACACGGCCGGGTGATCTCCGAATCAAATCGGCTCGGGTATACACACAATGTTAATCAGACCCGGGAACCGAAGTAATAGATTAGGACCCGACCCGGACCCGGCTGACCATTTAAAATATAGTCCCGAACCCGTACGGGTCCCGGGTCGGGTCCCGGGTCCTCGGGTCTCGGGTCTTCTTTGTAGACCTCTAGTAGTAACTGTTACGTAACAGTCGGGATCATTAATATGTACGCCCCCAATATTTGCATATGCCAGCCCATGATCAAGGCATTACACAAGGGCAGCCAGTATTAACGTCTGGATCTGTGCACAGCTGAATCATCAGACTAGGTAAGCAAGCAAGAACAACAGCAAAAAATGGCAGATGGAGCAATAATAATTGACATGATCCATGATAACATGATATTTTTAGTGATATTTGTAAATTGTCTTTCTAAATGTTTCGTTAGCATGTTGCTAATGTACTGTTAAATGTGGTTAAAGTTTGCATCGTTTATTTCTATATTCACGGAGACAAGACTGTCGTTATTTTCATTTTTTAAACACTTGCAGTCTGTATAATTCATAAACACAACTTCATTCTTTATAAATCTCTCCAACAGTGTGTAATGTTAGCTTTAGCCACGCAGCACTATCAAACTCATTCAGAATCAAATGTAAACATCCAAATAAATACTGTACTTACGCGATTAGACATGCTGCATGACGAACACTTTGTAAAGATCCATTTTGAGGGTTATATTAGCTGCGTGAACTTTGTTTATGCTGTTTAAGGCAAGCGCGAGCTCAGGGGCGTGGAGCACGAGATTTAAAGGGGCCGCAGCCTGAATCGGTGCATAGTTAATGATGCCCCAAAATAGGCAATTAAAAAAATGAATTAAAAAAAATCTATGGGGTATTTTGAGCTGAAACTTCACAGACACATTCAGGGGACACCTTAGACTTATATTACATCTTTTAAAAACTGGTTCTAGGGCACCTTTAAGTAATGAACTAATTTTTTTTCACAGGAAAAAATGTTTAAATGTGTCATTTTGGTGATCAAAGATTAGTTTTAAGGGATAAAATTATTGACTACAGGGGGACTTTAATATAATATCGTAATCAAAAGCATGTTGGTACCACAAATAGTTTGATCTTTTACTGCACTTTGTTGTTCTTCTAATTATTTACCTATAGCGGATAATGAATCTGAAGTCTCGCACATTCACAGGAAATAGCTTACTTCCACGTTAAAAGGGGTAAATAGGTTTCTGTTTTATAATTCTTGTAGTATTCATTCACCTCAGCTAGAAGAACTATTCTCTTTCCATCAGGCCAAATAATGTGATCCACTTGCGCTCTCACGTGCTGCCATGCTAACTCTGGGGTTCTCAGACTGGTCTGAAAATTCAACAGTTAATACAAATTACAAGTAAATTACAAGCATTCAAATGTTTCACTAATTGTGCATTTTATCAGGTCCTAGAGCCACTTACAACATCAATTTCTGTATTGGAGCGTCCCATGTTGCAGACAATGCAGCCATTCTTCATTAGGTCCATGTGTTCCCTCACAACAACGTTTTTGTTACCTAGGTAGTTGTCAAAGCAAATAACAGTGTAAGGTAATAGTAAAGTAATGAATTGTTTTATTTAATATATTGCGCAACTTGCCTGTGCAGGTGATGACCATGTCCACTTGTCCTACAACATCACCTAGTTTGGCCAGTCGAAAGCCATCCATGCTAGTCGAAACAGAATTGGCTGTCAGATACTGTGGAGGATTCTGGATAGTGTTTTTTCAAATAACTAATGTCTTACCATGCTTGTAGAGCACAGATGGGGTCAATTTCGGTTACATACACAACAGATCCCATCGCTTTCAGAGCTGAAGAACAACCTTTTCCCACCTGTGGGTATCGATATTTACATTAACACACACAAAACAGAGGCCAGTACTAAACTAATGCAGGTGACGGACACTGTTCTCAGGTGGCATATTGACAATAGACACAATAGTTTATTTGAATCAGGAACTGTACCTCTCCGTATCCACATACAGCCACCTGCTTTCCCCCAAACATGACATCGGCGGTCTTTTTAAGACTGAGAGAATAAGATTGAGACAGAAAGTAGATTTAATCATATAAATGTTGTTCATTTCACATTTCTATGTAATTTAATGTGTGTGTGTATATATATATATATATATATATATATATACACCAATCAGGCATAACATTATGACCAATAACACTGATTATCTCTTCATCACGGCACCTGTTAGTGGGTGGGATATATTAGGCAGCAAGTGAACATTTTGTCTTCAAAGTTGATGTGTTAGAAGCAGGAAAAATGAGCAAGCGTAAGGATTTGAGCGAGTTTGACTAGAGCCAAATTGTGATGGCTAGACGACTGGGTCAGAGCATCTCCAAAACTACAGCTCTTGTGAGGTGTTCCCGGTCTGCAGTGGTCAGTATCAATCAAAAGTGGTCCAAGGAAGGAATAGTGGTGAACCGGCGACAGGGTCATGGGGCGGCCAAGGCTCATTGATGCACGTGAGGAGCGAAGGCTGGCCTGTGTGGTCCGATCCAACAGATGAGCTACTGTAGCTCAAATTGCTCAAGAAGTTAATGCTGGTTCTGATAGAAAGGTGTCAGACAAGTCAGGGTGCCCATGCTGACCCCTGTCCACAGCCGAAAGCACCAACAGTGGGCACGTGAGCATCAGAACTGGACTACAGAGCAATGGAAGAAGGTGGCCTGGTCTGATGAATCACATTTCCTTTTACATCACGTGGATGGTTGGGTGCGTGTGCATTGCTTACCTGGGGAACACATGGCACCAGGATGCACTATGCGGAGGCAGTGTGATGCAATCCACGTGGATGTTACTTTGACACGTACCACCTACCTAAGCATTGTTGCAGACCATGTACACCCTTTCATAGAAATGGTATTTCCTGGTGGCTGTGCCCTCTTTCAGCAGGATAATGCGCCCTGCCACAAAACAAAAATGGTTGAGGAATGGTTTGAGGAGCACAACGAGTTTGAGGTGTTGACTTGGCCTCCAAATTCCCCAGATCTCAATCCAATCGAGCATCTGTGGGATGTGCTGAACAAACAAGTCCAATCCATGGAGGCTCCACCTCGCAACTTACAGGACTTAAAGGATCTGCTGCTAACATCTTGGTGCCAGATACCACAGCACACCTTCAGGGGTCTAGTGGAGTCCATGTCTCGATAAGTCAGGGCTGTTTTGCCAGCAAAAGTGGGACTAACACTATATTAGGAAGGTGGTCATAATGTTTTGCCTGATCGGTGATATATATAAATATGTGTATCATCATCCTACCTATCCAGAATGGACTCCCTGCTGCAGTACAGGCTGTCAAACTTCTGTTTAGTGACGGAGTCATTCACATTTATGGCTGGTACACATAGTTTTCCAGCTTTAGAGAGGTGATGAAGTCTGATATATGTGATGCAAAAACATTTTTTTAACATTTGCAAAGCTGTAAGTTTCATTGTGCAAACACCTTAGTGTCAATTTGATGCAATTTCCTCTTTAATATGGAATTAAGGCATGGAATATACATAACATTTTATGAAGAGGATTGTCCCTTTTTATCCACAAATAACAAGTGACTCAACCTGTAAATGCCGGTGATACTTTCTTCAACAATACCCTTGACTTTCTTGAAGAGGTGAGGATATTTCTTGTAAATCCAATGTGTCATATCTCCTCCATCATCGAGGATCTAAAGAAATAAAAGGCCATTAACACATTTCTATTTAAAGGCAAGATAAGATCGCACTATTGATTCTTGAAGGGAAAGTGTTATCATATCACTGAAGTGAATCGTACCATGTTTGGCTCCCAGCCCTCCACATTTACACAGCGATCAATGCACCACCAGAAGTCATCCTCAGATTCTCCCTTCCATGCAAACACTGGAAGATCTGGCATGGAGAGCAGAGGACAAGACGGGAGAGAAAGCAAAAAAGTAACTTGGACACTGCAAAAATGAAAAATGGGTCTAATTAATTGTCATAAGAGTTTATTTTTACCTTGCTCTGCTAAAGCAGCAGCCACTTCATCCTGAGTGGAGTAAATATTGCAGGCTGCCCACCTGCACTGAGCCCCTAACACCGTCAGAGTTTCGAACAGCACCTGTTGAGGGAAATATAACACTACTGTTTAAAGGTTTGGGGCTGGTAAGTTTTTGTTATAGAATTTAATATTTTTTAAATTGTAATTTATTCCTGTGATGCAAAGCAGAATTTTCAGCATCATTACTCCAGTCTTCAGTGTCACATGATCCTTCAGAAATCAATCTAATATGCTGATTTGCTGCACAAAGTGCTTGACTCTTGCATTGTCAATACAAGATCTTGACCAAAAACTGATGCACCTCTTGATGGAAATAAATTTTGTGATGTTATTTCCATCAAGAGGTGTATCATTTTTTGGTCAAGATCTTGTATTGACAATACAAGAGGTGAGCACTCTGTAAAGTCTACTCCAGCACATCCCAAAGACTTTCAATGAATTTAAGGTCTGGACTCAGAGGTGCCAATTCATGTGTGAAAATGATTCTTCATTCTCCTTCCCAAGCTTTCCTTCACAATTTGAGCCTGATGAATCTTGACATTGCCCTGAAAAATGGCCATGATACGTCTTCCAACATGGTTGTTTAAGAAATGAAAATATACGCACTCCAGCAATTAGGGTTAGAAGAAATACAGGAAATACAGACGACACTTACAGCTGTCTGGGCTGTGACGTGAGTACATCCCACTATTTTAGCCCCCGCCAATGGTTTTTCTCCTTGAGCAGCTTTTCTTAAGGCCATCAGTGCAGTCATCTCTTCAAAAAATAAAGGTTTATTATTCATTACATTTCTTTTTTTTAGTCACCTAGCTGGCTACATATGCATATGTGTATATATTAAACCGTACTGTATGCCTACCATCCTCAGCAAGCTCTATCTCTCGGCGGCCATAGTCTGCCAGCTTGATGCTTTTGACGCAGAAGTCCTTGTTCCCTTTGGAGTTAATCTGTTGTCTGTCTCGAAGAAAGACCTCATCCTCAAGATTTTCTGCATCTGAACCCCCTCAAAAATAGGAAACAAAGTAAGAAAGGAAACTGGAATCACAGATTGTCAAAAAAGTACTTCAATTGTCTAGTTTGAATTAGCCAGCATCTACCTGAGCTGTTGCTGTCTGTAGAGGAATGAGAAATAGAGTGGGACAGTGAGCGGCGACCCGTCTTTGTTAATCGACTGTTGAATTCTTGCGTCTGCTCAGGATACTGGATTTGCTGAGGGAAATACACTTATATTTATTATATTATATTTATTGCTTATTCACATGCCAATTAGGATATATATACAGTACAGTCCAAAAGTTTGGAACCACTAAGATTTTTAATGTTTTTAAAAGAAGTTTCGTCTGCTCACCAAGGCTACATTTATTTAATTAAAAATACAGTAAAAAACAGTAATATTGTGAAATATTATTACAATTTAAAATAACTGTGTACTATTTAAATATATTTGACAAAGTAATTTATTCCTGTGATGCAAAGCTGAATTTTAAGCATCATTACTCCAGTCTTCAGTGTCACATGATCCTTCAGAAATCATTCTAATATGCTGATTTGCTGCTCAATAAACATTTATGATTATTTTCAATGTTGAAAACAGTTGTGTACTTTTTTTTTCAGGATTCCTTGATGAATAGAAAGTTCAAAAGAACAGCATTTATCTGAAATACAAAGCTTCTGTAGCATTATACACTACCGTTCAAAAGTTTGGGGTCAGTAAGAATTTTTATTTTTATTTTTTTGAAAATAAATTAAAGAAATGAATACTTTTATTCCGCAAGGATGCATTAAATCAATCAAAAGTGGCAGTAAAGACATTTATAATGTTACAAAAGATTAGATTTCAGATAAACACTGTTCTTTTGAACTTTCTATTCATCAAATAATCCTGAAAAAAAATATTGTATACAAATATTTTGTACAATTGTACACATTAAATGTTTCTTGAGCAGCAGATCAGCATATTAGAATGATTTCTGAAGGATCATGTGACACTGAAGACTGGAGTAATGATGCTGAAAATTCAGCTTTGCCATCACAAGGATAAATTACTTTGTGAAATATATTCAAATAGAAAACAGTTATTTTAAATTGTAATAATATTTTACAATATTACTGTTTTTTTACTGTATTTTTAATTAAATAAATGTAGCCTTGGTGAGCAGACGAAACTTCTTTTAAAAACATTAAAAATCTTAGTGGTTCCAAACTTTTGGACTGTAGCCTACTGTATATGTGTATATATGTATATATATATATATGTGTGTGTGTGTGTGTGTGTGTGTGTGTGTATGTGTATATATATATATATATATATATATATATATATATATATATGTGTGTGTGTGTGTGTGTGTGTATATATATATATATATATATATATATATATATATATATATATATATATATGTATATTGCATATTAGGACATATTAGGATATTGGCTATTTATTAGTACTTATAAAGCACATATTAATGCCTTATTCTGCATGATACTACCCAATTCCTAAACTTAACCACTACCTTACTAACTATTAATCAGTAATTAGGAGTTTATTGAGGCAAAGTTAATAGTTAATAGTGAGAATTGGACTAAAGTGTGACCATATACTCCAAAATATTTTGATTTTTCAGTATAATTGCCAACTTTATCTAGTTGAGAATATACATTTTGATATTTGAATGCAAATGTAACCATTTCCTGCAGAGAGCCAAAATCTTTAATCAATTTCTCAAAATAATAGAAGCATTATTACTATTTATTTTAAAGTAAACTATATCTAAAGGTAGCAATATTAGGACACGTTAAATGCGCAAGTGCAGAAAAGAGATCTTAGAGACCAGTTATATAGTAACTATCACTTGCTCACTAACTTTTACACTCTACAAATATAGGACAACTTGAAATTAAACACGACATCACATTTATTTATTGGTTTATCTTCTGGCAAAATGCATTTAAACAAAAAGTGCTGACACTGATCAACTATATTAGCGAGTTAATGGAAAAAGAAAAAGTTAACTTGAGTGCTAGGTAAAATAAATCTTCAATCTAGGGTTAGAAATTAAATGTATTGTTGTATTCAATAAACCAACATACAAAATGACTAAATTAATTAATACAAGCTTCTACAAATCACAAAAACGGACCACAAGTAATGCTTCAGTTTTACATCTTATGACCCACTTCTTAAAAAAAAGCAAACAGATAAATTGCAACTTCTGTCTAAAGAGATTAGAAATACCTTGATGTTAAGAGATAACACAGCATCTTTTGATTCTCTGTTTTTAGTGAGACTAACCAGGCTGTAGACTTTCCTCATGGTGTCTGATCCGCTTGAGAAATGCGCAGAAAAACTCCCACGTAAGCATTTAAAGGCTGAACCACAACAGTAATTGTTGTGTCATAATGTTAAATAAGCGGGCTAGAGAAGCATGGATCCACTGTCAGATGAAATCCTACACTGTGAGAACAAAGCCTTTACAGTGAATTCTCTCTGTCAGCTCATGATTTGACAATGATTAAAGTCTGTGAGGTCACAAAAGTTCCCACAAGTCATTTATTAATTCTGGCCTAGTGCCACTGAGCTGCTGCCGTGCGATGTTAAGTTCACTGGTCTGTGTTCAGCCCTCTGTTCAGGGTTGTTAATGATGATCAAGAACTGGCTGTTCAGTTACACGTCATTTAGCAGGCATGTTTGATCCTAAATGACTTTCTGTTCTCTAACTAAAGGGACAGTCCCTTTGGAGCAACCTGGGGTCAAGTGTCTCGTTCAAGGGCAAAATGGAGGTAAGGCAACTCAAACGAACCTCAGATTTCCAGGGTTTAAATCTATAACATTTAGGTTATCAAACCTATTTACTCCTTCCCCAAGTGGTATAAACCAGTCATTTCGCTTCTCACAGAGACAGTCCCCAATGGTGCACACTGGGGTCAAGTGTTTAAGGATAAAATGGAGGTAAGGGAACTTGATGGCTCTCAGATTCAAGGCTTACTCTTTTCCAGTGTTTAAAACCAGAACATTTAGGTCACCAAAGCCAGATTTTTACCCTTACCCCACCCAATTTGAAACAACCAGTTCGCTTCTCACAGAGACAGTCACCTTGACACAACAGGGTCAAGGACAAAATGGAAGTAAGGGAACTCAACAACTCTCAGACTCACGGGTCTCCAATTCTGTGCACTCCACAAACATTTAATTCCTTTCAGAATTTTGATATAATACAGAACTTTGACAGTTCTGTTGCTTTAGGGACATTCCCATTGAAGCAAACTGGAATCAAGCACCTTGTTGATGGACAAAATGGTGGAAAAGTTCCTCACCAACTTTCAGATTCTACTTTTCCAAGTTTTAACCTCAGCACTAGGTATACCAATGTCCAGCACAGGCATTTAACCCCTTCTAAATCAGATATGTAATAGGAAATTGACAGTTCTGTTGCTTTAGGTACATTCCCATTGAAGCAACCTAGGATCAAGCGCCTTGTTGATGGACAAAATGGTGGTAAAGGTCCTCACCAACTTTCAGATTCTATTTTTCCAAGTTTTAACCTCAGCACTCGCAGTCCAATGTCCAGCACAGGCATTTAACCCCTTCTAAATCAGATATGTAATAGGAAATTGACAGTTCTGTTGCTTTAGAGACATTCCCATTGAAGCAACCTGGAATTAAGCGCCTTGTTGATGGACAAAATGGTGGTAAAGGTCCTCACCAACTTTCAAATTCTATTTTTCCAAGTTTTAACCTCAGCACTCACACTCCAATGTCCAGCACAGACATTTAACCCCTTCTAAATCAGATATGTAACAGGAAATTGACAGTTCTGTTGCTTTAGGGACATTCCCATTGAAGCAACCTGGAATTAAGTGCCTTGTTGATGGACAAAATGGTGGAAAAGTTCCTCACCAACTTTCAGATTCTATTTTTCCAAGTTTTAACCTCAGCACTCGCACTCCAATGTCCAGCACAGACATTTAACCTCTTCTAAATCAGATATGTAACAGGAAAATGACAGTTCTGTTGCTTTAGGGACATTCCCATTGAAGCAACCTGGAATCAAGCGCCTTGTTGATGGACAAAATGGTGGTAAAGGTCCTCACCAACTTTCAGATTCTATTTTTCCAAGTTTTAACCTCAGCACTCGCAGTCCAATGTCCAGCACAGGCATTTAACCCCTTCTAAATCAGATATGTAACAGGAAATTGACAGTTCTGTTGCTTTAGGGACATTCCCATTGAAGCAACCTGGAATTAAGCGCCTTGTTGATGGACAAAATGGTGGTAAAGGTCCTCACCAACTTTCAGATTCTATTTTTCCAAGTTTTAACCTCAGCACTCGCACTCCAATGTCCAGCACAGACATTTAACCTCTTCTAAATCAGATATGTAACAGGAAAATGACAGTTCTGTTGCTTTAGGGACATTCCCATTGAAGCAACCTGGAATCAAGCGCCTTGTTGATGGACAAAATGGTGGAAAAGGTCCTCACCAACTTTCAGATTCTATTTTTCCAAGTTTTAACCTCAGCATTCGAACAACAATGTCCAGCACAGACATTTAACCCCTTCTAAATCAGATATGTAACAGGAAATTGACAGTTCTGTTGCTTTAGGGACATTCCCATTGAAGCAACCTGGAATCAAGCGCCTTGTTGATGGACAAAATGGTGGAAAAGTTCCTCACCAACTCTCAGATTCTATTTTTCCAAGATTTAACCTCAACACTTGCACTCCAATGTCCAGCACAGACATTTAACCCCTTCTAAATCAGATATGTAACAGGAAATTGACAGTTCTGTTGCTTTAGGGACATTCCCATTGAAGCAACCTGGAATTAAGCGCCTTGTTGATGGACAAAATGGTGGAAAAGTTCCTCACCAACTTTCAGATTCTACTTTTCCAAGTTTTAACCTCAGCACTAGGTATACCAATGTCCAGCACAGACATTTAACCTCTTCTAAATCAGATATGTAACAGGAAATTGACAGTTTTGTTGCTTTAGGGACATTCCCATTGAAGCAACCTGGAATCAAGCGCCTTGTTGATGGACAAAATGGTGGAAAAGTTCCTCACCAACTCTCAGATTCTATTTTTCCAAGTTTTAACCTCAACACTTGCACTCCAATGTCCAGCACAGACATTTAACCCCTTCTAAATCAGATATGTAACAGGAAATTGACAGTTCTGTTGCTTTAGGGACATTCCCATTGAAGCAACCTGGAATCAAGCGCCTTGTTGATGGACAAAATGGTGGGAAATTTTCTCACCAACTTTCAGATTCTACTTTTCCAAGTTTTAACCTCAGCACTCGCACGACAATGTCCAGCACAGACATTTAACCCCTTCTAAATCAGATATGTAACAGGAAAATTACAGTTCTGTTGCTTTAGGGACATTCCCATTGAAGCAACCTGGAATCAAGCGCCTTGTTGATGGACAAACAAGTGGTAAAGTGTTTGTTGCCAGCCCAGGTTAGAAACAGGAAATTGAATGCAGTAACAAGTTTCCATGGTACATTTAGTATTTTCTTACAACATAATGCACAACATTAAACATACTTTGTAGAAGCACTTGTTTTGTAATAGCACTTACTCTTTTTGTTCTTGGCGCTTCACTGACAGCTCCATCATTTGCGTCGAACACTTCATCGCTGGTCTGCACTGGTACAAGCGCAGGCCTCCAGTTGGTCGCTGCCTCAAGCATTCTCAGTAACTTGGCACTAATTGATGGCGGTTGTGAGGAATCTCCATCTTCTCTTTCCAAAGCTGAAGAAATTGCAGCTTCTCCATTATGGTTGCTCTCTTCTGTGCCTTCATTGTCTTCCAAAGGTGGAGTTGCAGACTGAATCTCTGCTTCCATGTTGAGACTGCTGTCCATTTTAAGGTCTCTAGTTGAGTGTTGAAGTTATAGGCTGTTGTTCTTTTAAACATACGTGGGCCTTAAAGGTGTGTAAACATTGCGTTCGTGAAAACTGATTGTGGAAATAGAGGTTGTGAATGGCATGGGGGTAGAGGAGTTTTTCAAGAATCTTTGGGACTGGTTTACTACTGATTGATTGCTGTTAAACAGTGGTGACTAGCTACTTCTTGGTTGATACTGAGTTCAGGGATTAACTGTATCAGTTGTACCCTCTTATAACTATGCTACCATTCAAAAGTTTGGGGTCATACAGTTTTTTTAGTTTTTTTTTTGTTGTTGTTGTTTTAGAAATGAATACTTTTATTCGGCATTCGGCAAGGACACTTTCAATTCATGCTTCAGATTCGGTTTTAAATTAGTGCTTGTGTACACCATTATGAGTTATAGAGTGATAATAGTGGTGTTTTTTATTTCCATGAGATTTCAGACTATCATTAAAGTAATATAATGTTTGAAGAAAGATCTGTTTACAGGAAACTCGCTTGCTGTGTTGGCTAAACACAGAGCGACAGAAATAATCCTGAGGTTAAGGTCACCATTTAAAAGGCTTTTACTTCAGTTTTAGTTTTATTCTGAAATGTAGCTACAAGCTAAATGTTCATTGCTAACTTCAACTACCAGATTAAAGACTGAAATAACACTGACTGATCCACAAGTCTCTCAATTTTAACATGGACGCTTAAAATGGATGATGGCTGCCCCTTTTTATTGCACCTTTTCATGACTTATTGATACTGCCATGTACAGTAAACAAACTTTCAATTTAATCTGCTTCTTTTTTTATAAAAATGAAAGATAGTGGACAGCTGTTAAAATTCTCTCCAGTTCATTATATCCAATGAATGTGGGCCCATTCCAGTGGAAGTAGGGAAAGTAGCGCCGCCTTGTGGTGAGTAAATTCAGTGCTGTTTGGAACTGTGGTGGATTTTTTGCCAGATTAGAGTGAAATGAGTTTTACACATTTTTAAGCTTTTATAACATATGCATGCTCTGCAAACAATTGTACTACTGTTTAACTAATGTTTTTTTTTTTTTTTTTTTTTTTTTTTTTTTAACTCTTAAATAAAGCATATGGCACACTCCCATTATGATCGGCCTGGGCTGCGTTTCCCAAAAGCATCGTAACTCAAGTAGCACTTGAAAATGATCGTAGATCTACGAGTGCTCTGGAGTAATCGTAAAGCTCTAAGTGCATCGTAAGAAGACAGAACTATGAGGTCACCTACAGGACAACCGGCAGATTACACCTTTATTCAAGTGCAATGTGTATAACATAGCTAAAGTTTTGACTGTATTTCTCTTAAATACTCTTTTTTGTTTAAATTAATTTATAAATGAAATCATTAAAAAGAAATGGGAAGAAAATAAAAAAAATAAAAATACATATGTCATAAATATGTAGAATAGTTCTGATAAAACATGTCTGCAATAAATATTTTGTCTGTACACCTGTAGAAATTGGCTAGATTAAGTACATAATTTGTTCTACTTTCACCCTTAATATATACCCTTTATATAGGCCTATTAATATCTAAACTTGCATGTTTATGTTTTAAAATTTAGTTTATGTTTGAAAAAAAGTCAGTCACTTCAGAAACACTTGGAAGAACTCACAAGAATTCCTATAGTATTTCATAGAGCCTTGGGTGGTTCAGCAAACAAATGGACATCAAAAACATTGAATCACAGTTTGATTGATTTCACACACACACACACACACAAACACACACACACACACACACACACACACACACACACATAGGCCTATATATATATATATATATATATATAATATATATATATATATATATATACACTATACCGTTCAAAGGTTTGGGATCGGTAAGATTTTTAATGTCTTTAAAAGAAGTTTCGTCTTCTCACCAAGGCTGCATTTATTTAATTAAAAATACAGTAAAATCAGTAATATTGTGAAATATTATTACAATTTAAAATAACTGTTTTCTATTTGAATATATTTCACAATGTAATTTATTCCTGTGATGGCAAAGCTGAATTTTCAGCATCATTACTCCAGTCTTCAGTGTCACATGATCCTTCAGAAATCATTCTAAAATGCTGATCTGCTGCTCAAGAAACATTTAATGTGTACAATTGTACAAAATATTTGTGTACAATATTTTTTTTCAGGATTATTTGATGAATAGAAAGTTCAAAAGAACAGCATTTATTTGAAATATAATCTTTTGCTACATTTTAAATGTCTTTACTGTCACTTTTGATCGATTTAATGCATCCTTGCTGAAAAAAAAAAAAATTAATTTCTTTAAATTCTTCTCAAAAAAATAAAAATAAAAATTCTTACTGACCCCAAACTTTTGAACGGTAGTGTAAAATGTTACAGAAGCTTTGTATTTCAGATAAATGCTGTTCTTTTGAACTTTCTATTCATCAAGGAATCCTGAAAAAAAAAGTACACAACTGTTTTTAACATTGATAATAATAATAAATGTTTCTTGAGCAGCAAATCATCATATTAGAATGATTTCTGAAGGATCATGTGACACTGAAGAGTAATTATGCTGAAAATTCAGCTTTTCCAACACAGAAATAAATTACATTTTATATTATATTCCAATAGAAAACAGTTATTTTAAATTGTAATAATATTTCACAATATTACTGTTTTTACTGTATTTTTAATTAAATAAATGCAATCTTGGTGAGCAGACAAAACTTCTTTTAAAAATATTAAAAATCTTACCTAAACTTTTGAACGGTAATATATATATATATATATATATATATATATATATATATATATATATATATATATATATATATATATATATAAAACTATTTATTAGGTTAAACGTTAAAGGATACGATTCTATAAGGTAATATTCAGCACTTGAGAAACGGACAGCGACTCTTACACGCGTTCTCGCGCGTTCATGTTAAGTGCATTTTTGGGACACGCACGTGGAATTGCAGCGAGCGTTCGTAACCTCGCTCGTAGAAAGCGCTCTTAAGAGCTAAGATACATCAATATTGGGAAACCTGGCCCTGGACAATTTTCCATGTTAGCATATTGCAGAATAATTCCAACAGGGGGAGCAGTCAGACTATTAAATATGTATGTATGTTTTTAATATGATATTTTCAAAATACAATGAAATGTTATTTAAAGTTGGTAGTTTTTTTCAGCATTTTTTGTGTTGTAATGATTATTTTATATAGCACAACAAAACTACTTTAATGTCTACTAGCAGTTTTTATTAGATATAGGTTTACATAAAGTAGCCTACAGTATGAATAGCAAGTCAAATGCCTAATTTGATCAGAGAAAAGAATATGTAAAGAACAAAAAGGTCATGAATTAGAAGTCTAAAATGAGAATGCTTATAAAAACCCATCGCTTCACTTCAGAAGGCCTTTATTAACCCCCTGGAGCCGTATGGATTATATTTATGATGGATGGATGCATTTATGGGGGCTTCAAAATCTGCCCCCCATTCATTACCATTATAAAGCTTGGAAGAGTCAGGATATTTTTTGAATATATCTTCGATTGTGTTCATCTGAAAGAAGATAATTTTCATTTTTGGGTGAACTATCCCTTTAAGTTCTCACTTTAACTGGTATTTTTGAATAGTTTCTATTTTCGCTTTCAATTTTCCATTAAGACTACAGGGGCCTTCAACAGTTCAGTTTATCAGTTTTAAACAATAGAGATGATAAAGACATCAATAGCCTTAAGCCGAATGTTTTTTTTTTTTGTTACTCTTTTGCATATGTAGATTTCATTTGTAACATTATTTAGTCGATTTTGAGTGCTATTTTTGTTTTCATTGATGTGCAATCTGATCATATCTGTTAACATCTAAAAAAAAAGAAAAGTGTTTTAATGTTTTTTCATGACCCTTTGAAGTAATGGTGTCTTACAGTAGGCTGTAAAGGGACGTGTCATTTATACAGTCCTCACAGTGACCTTTGAACCATTCGTGGGTTCATTATCTCCTGCCCAGCTCTGATGACACTGGATACAGATAAGAAATCCAGTCGTGATTTCGTTCCCAGGAAACATTAGGTAGCATTACCTAGCCAATGAATGAATGGCACAGTGCGACTTGTGTGTTACGGTGCCAGGTCAAACAGAAGGAAGTCTTAACCACCCCATGGCACTGTAATAAAGAAGGCCACACCTATTTCTGCTCTGCTCTATTGAAGAAAGCAAAAGCGTTGCCCTTGTACCAGTTCCTACTGTACTTCAGAAGATAAGACCAACTTCAGCGGATTAAAAAAAAGTATCTGGTAAGCTTTAGATTTTCCTTTCAAATGTGTATGTTCATGCAGACTGTTCATGTTTCATTAAATTTCACTGACGTTTGATAAATTACATGCTTGTTCAAACATTCCACGTTTGCACTGCATTGCCTAAGAAATATCCTTGTATTATCCAAAGTCTGCAATTCACTCAATGGCATTTCTGGCTTGCATCACTTAAACACTGATTTAATCTCACAATAATGACCAGCTTGCTGTACAGTACACTAAGGGATTATTATACAGGCTTTAGTTAGTTTTGCCTACGGTAATTCTGTTGTTTATTTCACATGATTTCTGCAAAGTATCTGAGTGGAGCGGTTTTAACCAGGGATTTTCATCCCGAATAAGACCAGTGAATGCTATGAGTCCGTCTCGAGGGTTAGGCCTAATTCAGGCTTATGATGAATGAAGGTTAACCCATTTATTCCTAAATGATTTCCAGCTAAATGTATTTTACTGCTTGTTGTCCAATGAAACAAACTGTTTTTGTTTTGTTTTTTTAAGACAAGAGAATGACAAAATAGGGTTTATAAATGCGACCACTGACATGTGATCATGACAGAGAAATCGTAATACTATATATTAATAATAGACCCTTCAAATATTATATGTACCAATTATGGTCGTGGTATGATATATTTAAGCTACATGTTTCCTTTTATGGAGTTCTGAGACAAACGTCATATACAGTATCTGGTCATGTGACTTAACAGAAGACTTGTTAAAATGTTCGCAATGCAATCAAAATGATCCAAACTTTTATTTATAGTAAAAAAATAGTTTTAGATGCTTCATTGACAAATGTTAGGCTACTTGTAGAGTTAAATAGGTTAAATTCATTCGATTTGTGGGAAACTTGAATGACAAAAAATTATACACTAATATAGTCACAGCTAAAATGTGTTCTATTCATAATGCAGCACAGCCCTTGGTTTTGTTAAATATAACTTATATACAATATTTAGGACATCTAGAAAATATTAAGGACTGCTAGAAAATATAGTCTCTGCCAAAACAGAACTGGTACCATTTATTTTATGCAACCATCCTTTTAAGTTAGTTTAACTTAAAAACCAGTCAAAGGTGCACTTGTGTGCAATTTTCCTCAAGTTAAGATACTCATAGTATCGCAACCACAGAAATTATCTATATATCTAAACAGCCATATAATTTATGAAAGGGGGCCACTCATCATCCTCAATCCCTAGCGCGCATGCGCATACTGCAGACGGGCGTGTGTTCTTTCACGTTACAGGTAAAGCTGCACCAATGGGCTTCAAAGTCACGTACATGGTTCAAATGTATGTGACTGTCAGTTGCTTCATGGTTAACAACGCATTTATTGGTTCCTTAATAACTCATTAAAACATGAATAAAATTTCAAGACTTTGGGAATAACCTAGGTGTAGAGATATTCAAGGTTGTTGACTGGTTTACTGTAAGGGGAGGGAGAAGCTGCACTGGTCTCGGTGAGATTCTGAATCATCTCGTCTTGTGCTGCTGCTGCTGCCTTGAAGGGGAGGGTGACTGGACGCGGGTGTGCTGGAAGAAGGGCATATATCCGCAGCATTTCCCTGCATTCTCCAAGTGTCTATCCTTCTGTTTGTCCATTCTTCATCTGGAAAGATCTCGTCTGCTTTTGTAGGGTTAAAATGGCAAGCAGCTTCGCACGGGTTTTGTCCAGTAAAAGGAAGGTGGGCATCTTGTCGTTGGTCGGCGCGGGATCTCTAACCGTCGGATTCTTCCTGAATAGGGAGCAGCATGTCAATGCAGGAGCGAACGTCCGGAGAATCTACCCTCCTAGGTAACTACAGCCATGCCCGTCTCTCATAACGACAATATTTTACAGAAAACAATGAAATATTGTGATGCAATGGCACACAAACCATGTATTGTATTGCACAAATGCATAAGTGGGTGTCAAAAATGTTCATTAGGAGCCAGGAATGATCCAGTTCCACGGTTGCGTGGCGATTAATAATTATTATATTATATTATATTATATTATATTATATTATATTATATTATTATACATTTTATATTTTAGTACTTATAAATACTGCATTTACTTGTCTTTTCTCGAATGAACCTTTTTGATTTTCACACCTTTCATGTTTAAGATGTTGATGAATGCAAATAAAGATTTTGTTTATTTAGCTGTAGTTAATTTGTACGCATACATTAATGTCCAGTAATTCCCATTGTATCACTATTAATGCACATGTAGAAGTTGAGCACTGGCTGTGCTTGAAAACCTTTTGCTCGGTAGGTTTTAACTCGTTCGGAACGCGCTTTTGACGCACAAAACGCCGTTTTGGTTTTGAGACACAGCCATTGTCCTTGATTTCCAAATGAAGGCTAAAGCTTGTCTTTTCCCCAACAGTGCTGAATATCCAGATTTGCGGAAGCACAATAACTGTATGGCCAGTCATCTGACTCCTGCCGTATACGCGAAGCTGTGTGATAAATCCACTCCGAATGGTTACACTTTGGACGAAGCTATCCAAACTGGAGTGGACAACCCAGGCCATCCCTTTATAAAGACAGTAGGGATGGTGGCAGGGGATGAGGAGTCATATGAGGTGAGAGGATATTACATATCACACATTTGGCATATTAAGAGATTAGCATTTTTGGAGGACTAAAGTACAGCTAATATGTTTGTGCAGGTCTTTGCTGACCTCTTTAACCCAGTCATCAAAGAAAGGCACAATGGTTATGACCCCTGCAACATGAAACATCCCACTGATCTGGATTCCAGTAAGGTATGTGGGAATGTTTTAGTTATTTACAACATTAACAGTAGTATGGTGATTCTTGAACTATTGGCACTTTAATGTCCCAAGGGTTGTTGTTTTTTTTATGAGGTTTACATTAAGTTCATATTAGAGTGCATTAAAAGTATTGACAGTGTTTCATTATGCCTTTATAAGTTATTTTTGGTATTTTTCAAATTTTCTTTTTTAAACATATTTTATAGAATACTTTTATTTATTTTTATGTATAGATTTTCAATTTTAAAATAAACAAATGTAAAAAAAAAAAAAAAAAAAAAAAAAAATATATATATATATATATATATATATATATATATATATATAAATATAAAATATTATATGTATTTTCTACGGAACCCCACACATGACATGCAAGAAAAAAAGTAAAACGTGTGGACAATTTACTAATTTGCTCCCTCGATTTGCTAAACCGTGCGGATGATTTACTAATTTGTGTGGACAATTTACTAAACCGTGTGGACAATTTACTAAACCGTGTGGACAATTTACTAATTTGTGTGGACGATTTACTAATTTGTTCTGTCGATTTGCTAAACCGTGCGGATGATTTACTAATTTGTGTGGACGATTTACTAAACCGTGTGGACAATTTACTAAACCGTGTGGACAATTTACTAAACCGTGTGGACAATTTACTAATTTGTGTGGACGATTTACTAAACCGTGTGGACAATTTACTAAACCGTGTGGACAATTTACTAAACCGTGTGGACAATTTACTAATTTGTGTGGACGATTTACTAAACCGTGTGGACAATTTAATAAACCGTGTGGACAATTTACTAATTTGTGCGGACAATTTACTAATTTGTGTGGACAATTTACTAATTTGTGTGGACGATTTACTAATTTGTTCTGTCGATTTGCTAAACCGTGTGGACAATTTACTAATTTGTACGGACAATTTACTAATTTGTGTGGACAATTTACTAATTCTTTCCATCGATTTGCCAAATCATGCGGACAATTTACTATTTTGTTCCATCGATTTGCTAAATCATGCAGATGATTTACTAATTTGTGTGGACAATTTACTAATTCGTTCCATCAATTTGCTAAATCATGCGGACAATTTACTAATTCTTTCCATCGATTTGCCAAATCATGCGGACAATTTACTATTTTGTTCCATCGATTTGCTAAGTCGTGTGGATGATTTACTAATTTGTGTGGACAATTTACTAATTTGTGCGGACGATTTACTAATTTGTGTGGACGATTTACTAATTTGTTCCGTCAATTTGCTAAACCGTGTGAACAATTTACTAATTTGTGTGGACAATTTACTAATTTGTGTGGACAATTTACTAATTCGTTCCATCAATTTGCTAAATCATGCGGACAATTTACTAATTCTTTCCATCGATTTGCCAAATCATGCGGACAATTTACTAATTCTTTCCATCGATTTGCCAAATCATGCGGACAATTTACTATTTTGTTCCATCGATTTGCTAAATCGTGCGGATGATTTACTAATTTGTGCGGACAATTTACTAATTTGTGTGGACAATTTACTAATTTGTGTGGACGATTTACTAATTTGTTCCGTCGATTTGCTAAACCGTGTGGACAATTTACTAATTTGTGTGGACAATTTACTAATTCGTTCCATCAATTTGCTAAATCATGCGGACAATTTACTAATTCTTTCCATCGATTTGCCAAATCATGCGGACAATTTACTATTTTGTTCCATCGATTTGCTAAATCATGCGGATGATTTACTAATTTGTGTGGATGATTTACTAATTTGTTCCGTCGATTTGCTAAACCGTGTGGACAATTTACTAATTTGTGCGGACAATTTACTAATTTGTGTGGATGATTTACTAATTTGTGTGGACGATTTACTAATTTGTTCCGTTGATTTGCTAAACCGTGTGGACAATTTACTAATTTGTGCGGACAATTTACTAATTTGTGTGGATGATTTACTAATTTGTGTGGACAATTTACTAATTTGTGTGGACGATTTACTAATTTGTTCCGTCGATTTGCTAAACCGTGTGGACAATTTACTAATTTGTGCGGACAATTTACTAATTTGTGTGGACAATTTACTAATTAGTTCCATCAATTTGCTAAATCATGCGGACAATTTACTAATTCTTTCCATCGATTTGCCAAATCATGCGGACAATTTACTAATTCTTTCCATCGATTTGCCAAATCATGCAGACAATTTACTATTTTGTTCCATCGATTTGCTAAATCGTGCGGATGATTTACTAATTTGTGTGGACAATTTACTAATTTGTGTGGACAATTTACTAATTTGTGTGGACAATTTACTAATTTGTGTGGACGATTTACTAATTTGTTCCGTCGATTTGCTAAACCGTGTGGACAATTTACTAATTTGTGTGGATGATTTACTAATTTGTGTGGACAATTTACTAATTTGTGTGGACAATTTACTAATTTGTGTGGACAATTTACTAATTTGTGTGGACAATTTACTAATTTGTGCGGACAATTTACTAATTTGTGTGGATGATTTACTAATTTGTGTGGACGATTTACTAATTTGTTCCGTCGATTTGCTAAACCGTGTGGACAATTTACTAATTTGTGCGGACAATTTACTAATTTGTGTGGACAATTTACTAATTTGTGTGGACAATTTACTAATTTGTGTGGACAATTTACTAATTTGTGTGGACGATTTACTAATTTGTGTGGACAATTTACTAATTTGTGCGGACAATTTACTAATTTGTGTGGACGATTTACTAATTCGTTCCATCAATTTGCCAAATCATGCAGACAATTTACTATTTTGTTCCATCGATTTGCTAAATCATGCGGACAATTTACTATTTTGTTCCATCGATTTGCTAAATCGTGCGGATGATTTACTATTTTGTGCGGACAATTTACTAATTTGTGTGGATGATTTACTAATTTGTGTGGACAATTTACTAATTTGTGTGGACGATTTACTAATTTGTTCCGTCGATTTGCTAAACCGTGTGGACAATTTACTAATTTGTGCGGACAATTTACTAATTTGTGTGGATGATTTACTAATTTGTGTGGACGATTTACTAATTTGTTCCGTCGATTTGCTAAACCGTGTGGACAATTTACTAATTTGTGCGGACAATTTACTAATTTGTGTGGACAATTTACTAATTCGTTCCATCAATTTGCTAAATCATGCGGACAATTTACTAATTCTTTCCATCGATTTGCCAAATCATGCGGACAATTTACTAATTCTTTCCATCGATTTGCCAAATCATGCAGACAATTTACTATTTTGTTCCATCGATTTGCTAAATCGTGCGGATGATTTACTAATTTGTGTGGACAATTTACTAATTTGTGTGGACAATTTACTAATTTGTGTGGACGATTTACTAATTTGTTCCGTCGATTTGCTAAACCGTGTGAACAATTTACTAATTTGTGCGGACAATTTACTAATTTGTGTGGATGATTTACTAATTTGTGTGGACAATTTACTAATTTGTGTGGACGATTTACTAATTCGTTCCATCAATTTGCCAAATCATGCAGACAATTTACTAATTCTTTCCATCGATTTGCCAAATCATGCGGACAATTTACTATTTTGTTCCATCGATTTGCTAAATCGTGCGGATGATTTACTAATTTGTGTGGATGATTTACTAATTTGTGTGGACAATTTACTAATTTGTGTGGACAATTTACTAATTTGTGTGGACGATTTACTAATTTGTTCCGTCGATTTGCTAAACCGTGTGGACAATTTACTAATTTGTGTGGATGATTTACTAATTTGTGTGTACGATTTACTAATTTGTTCCGTCGATTTGCTAAACCGTGTGGACAATTTACTAATTTGTGCGGACAATTTACTAATTTGTGTGGATGATTTACTAATTTGTGTGGACGATTTACTAATTTGTTCCGTCGATTTGCTAAACCGTGTGGACAATTTACTAATTTGTGCGGACAATTTACTAATTTGTGTGGATGATTTACTAATTTGTGTGGACGATTTACTAATTTGTTCCGTCGATTTGCTAAACCGTGTGGACAATTTACTAATTTGTGCGGACAATTTGCTAAATCGTGCGGATGATTTACTAATTTGTGTGGATGATTTACTAATTTGTGTGGACGATTTACTAATTTGTTCCGTCGATTTGCTAAACCGTGTGGACAATTTACTAATTTGTGCGGACAATTTACTAATTTGTGTGGATGATTTACTAATTTGTGTGGACAATTTACTAATTTGTGTGGATGATTTACTAATTTGTGTGGATGATTTACTAATTTGTTCCGTCGATTTGCTAAACCGTGTGGACAATTTACTAATTTGTGTGGACAATTTACTAATTTGTGTGGATGATTTACTAATTTGTGTGGACAATTTACTAATTTGTGTGGACGATTTACTAATTTGTTCCGTCGATTTGCTAAACCGTGTGGACAATTTACTAATTTGTGCGGACAATTTACTAATTTGTGTGGATGATTTACTAATTTGTGTGGACGATTTACTAATTTGTTCCGTCGATTTGCTAAACCGTGTGGACAATTTACTAATTTGTGTGGACAATTTACTAATTTGTGTGGATGATTTACTAATTTGTGTGGACAATTTACTAATTTGTGTGGACGATTTACTAATTTGTTCCGTCGATTTGCTAAACCGTGTGGACAATTTACTAATTTGTGCGGACAATTTACTAATTTGTGTGGACAATTTACTAATTCGTTCCATCAATTTGCTAAATCATGCGGACAATTTACTAATTCTTTCCATCGATTTGCCAAATCATGCGGACAATTTACTAATTCTTTCCATCGATTTGCCAAATCATGCAGACAATTTACTATTTTGTTCCATCGATTTGCTAAATCGTGCGGATGATTTACTAATTTGTGTGGACAATTTACTAATTTGTGTGGACAATTTACTAATTTGTGTGGACAATTTACTAATTTGTGTGGACGATTTACTAATTTGTTCCGTCGATTTGCTAAACCGTGTGGACAATTTACTAATTTGTGCGGACAATTTACTAATTTGTGTGGATGATTTACTAATTTGTGTGGACGATTTACTAATTTGTTCCGTCGATTTGCTAAACCGTGTGGACAATTTACTAATTTGTTCCATCAATTTGCTAAATCATGCGGACAGTTTACTAATTCTTTCCATCGATTTGCCAAATCATGCGGACAATTTACTATTTTGTTCCATCGATTTGCTAAATCGTGCGGATGATTTACTAATTTGTGTGGATGATTTACTAATTTGTGTGGACAATTTACTAATTCATTCCATCGATTTGCTAAATCGTGCGGATGATTTACTAATTTGTGCGGACAATTTACTAATTTGTGTGGACAATTTACTAATTCGTTCCATCAATTTGCCAAATCATGCGGACAATTTACTATTTTGTTCCATCGATTTGCTAAATCGTGCGGATGATTTACTAATTTGTGTGGACGATTTACTAATTTGTTCCGTCGATTTGCTAAACCGTGTGGACAATTTACTAATTTGTGTGGATGATTTACTAATTTGTGTGGACAATTTACTAATTTGTGTGGACGATTTACTAATTTGTTCCGTCGATTTGCTAAACCGTGTGGACAATTTACTAATTTGTACGGACAATTTACTAATTTGTGTGGACAATTTACTAATTCGTTCCATCAATTTGCTAAATCATGCGGACAATTTACTAATTCTTTCCATCGATTTGCCAAATCATGCAGACAATTTACTATTTTGTTCCATCGATTTGCTAAATCGTGCGGATGATTTACTAATTTGTGTGGACAATTTACTAATTTGTGTGGACAATTTACTAATTTGTGTGGACAATTTACTAATTTGTGTGGACGATTTACTAATTTGTTCCGTCGATTTGCTAAACCGTGTGGACAATTTACTAATTTGTACGGACAATTTACTAATTTGTGTGGACAATTTACTAATTCGTTCCATCAATTTGCTAAATCATGCGGACAATTTACTAATTCTTTCCATCGATTTGCCAAATCATGCAGACAATTTACTATTTTGTTCCATCGATTTGCTAAATCGTGCGGATGATTTACTAATTTGTGCGGACAATTTACTAATTTGTGTGGACAATTTACTAATTCGTTCCATCAATTTGCCAAATCATGCGGACAATTTACTATTTTGTTCCATCGATTTGCTAAACCGTGTGGACAATTTACTAATTTGTGTGGATGATTTACTAATTTGTGTGGACAATTTACTAATTTGTGTGGACGATTTACTAATTTGTTCCGTCGATTTGCTAAACCGTGTGGACAATTTACTAATTTGTACGGACAATTTACTAATTTGTGTGGACAATTTACTAATTCGTTCCATCAATTTGCTAAATCATGCGGACAATTTACTAATTCTTTCCATCGATTTGCCAAATCATGCAGACAATTTACTATTTTGTTCCATCGATTTGCTAAATCGTGCGGATGATTTACTAATTTGTGTGGACAATTTACTAATTTGTGTGGACAATTTACTAATTTGTGTGGACAATTTACTAATTTGTGTGGACGATTTACTAATTTGTTCCGTCGATTTGCTAAACCGTGTGGACAATTTACTAATTTGTACGGACAATTTACTAATTTGTGTGGACAATTTACTAATTCGTTCCATCAATTTGCTAAATCATGCGGACAATTTACTAATTCTTTCCATCGATTTGCCAAATCATGCAGACAATTTACTATTTTGTTCCATCGATTTGCTAAATCGTGCGGATGATTTACTAATTTGTGCGGACAATTTACTAATTTGTGTGGACAATTTACTAATTCGTTCCATCAATTTGCCAAATCATGCGGACAATTTACTATTTTGTTCCATCGATTTGCTAAATCGTGCGGATGATTTACTAATTTGTGTGGATGATTTACTAATTTGTGTGGACAATTTACTAATTCATTCCATCGATTTGCTAAATCGTGCGGATGATTTACTAATTTGTGCGGACAATTTACTAATTTGTGTGGACGATTTACTAATTCGTTCCATCAATTTGCCAAATCATGCGGACAATTTACTATTTTGTTCCATCGATTTGCTAAATCGTGCGGATGATTTACTAATTTGTGTGGACGATTTACTAATTTGTTCCGTCGATTTGCTAAACCGTGTGGACAATTTACTAATTTGTGTGGATGATTTACTAATTTGTGTGGACAATTTACTAATTTGTGTGGACGATTTACTAATTTGTTCCGTCGATTTGCTAAACCGTGTGGACAATTTACTAATTCGTTACATCGATTTGCTAAATTATGCGCACGATTTACTATTTAGTTCCCTCGAGTTGTAAAATTTTGCACATGATTTACTAATTTGTTCCCTCGATTTATAAACTGTGCACACGATTTAGCTTTATTTATTACAGTACTTTACTTCATTTACTTTGTTTGCTTTATTTATAACAGTAAATTATATGTAATTACAAGCGACTAACACTAAACCAAACACTAACTACATGTTAATTAATATTACTTATTTGTATAATTACATTGTAACAAGGGCACTAAAATAAGGTGTGACCAATAGGCCTATGTTTATATTTATATATTGTATGCATAAAATGCTAGTTATGAAATTAGTCTTGGCAAGACAAAAAAGTCGCAAATTTTATTCCAAAAATGTTTAAAGGCAGCATGAAAAATTGAAAATTTATTTTCCAAATGCATGTTATAATCTTTTTGCGAAAGATTTTGTCACTTAAAAATGTCATTTATACCACCACCATTTCCAACACAAAATTACACTGAGGTAATTAAAAAAAGTGTACAGTTGAAGAGTTACTCAGAGTTAAATAATACAGAGTTATATAATATCATGATTGTTTGGCATTCATTTACATGTTTTTAAATGGCAAAGCAGGTCACAAACACAAGCCTTAAAGTTTCAAGTTACTTCCATTATGTTTGTCCTACTTTCTGCCCATCAGATACGGGGAGGCAACTTTGATGAGAAGTACGTGCTGTCGTCCCGAGTCAGGACAGGTAGGAGTATCCGAGGCCTGAGTCTGCCGCCGGCCTGCACCCGTGCTGAGCGTAGAGAGGTGGAGAGGGTTGTGATTGATGCCTTGGCAGGCCTAAAAGGAGATCTGGCCGGAAAATACTACAGCCTCACTCTAATGACCGACCAAGAGCAGCAGCAGCTTATTGATGTGGGCATATTCACAAATGTGATGATATGTCATTCAATGCTACTGGCTCAAAACAAAAAAATATTCACGCTGACCTTTTGTTTTGCCGTATAGGATCACTTCCTGTTTGATAAGCCTGTGTCGCCCCTGCTGACATGTGCAGGCATGGCTCGCGACTGGCCCGACGCAAGAGGCATTTGGTGAGTGTAACATTGCGAGAAGATCTAAATGGTTGCTGGAGGAGTTGAGGAGTTTGCCTTCTGACAGGACTGCATTTCACCCAGAAATAGCCTGAAGCAACCTCTACAGTCTTATGCTGTGGTTTGATATTGATCACGGAGTAGAGCCATGGCTCACTTACATCTCCTGCATTATTCATCCTCTTTTTTTCACTTCTTCCTCCTGCCTGCAAGGGAAAGTATGCCACCGTTGCCAGGCTCAATTTGGAAATTACCTCAGATTTAATACCCTGATGGTTTTTGAGCTAACAAAGCACTTCTGACACCATTAAAATGAAATGAAAATGAAATAAGGTCATGCGTAATTAGGTTTGGGAACCAAGAACAGGTGCTTATTTAAAAGTCTGCATGAAATGGAAGTTTTGATTGTCTTTTTTCCCTATTGTGACGTATATCCGAGCAAAACAACTTCTTGAAGAAGAAAAAATGTATGGTGGGACTTGATTTTGTCCATGGGGAATTGATTGGACGGTTGTGGTTTGCTATTGGTCGATCTCATGTGAGTGACAGTTTGATCCCGCCCTCACGCTAGTAAACACATCATCAAAGAAGAGAAGAGATGTCACTGCAAGAGGGAGGGGAAGTTATTTTGATTAAAGTTTACGAGGGAACATGAATTTTAAACAAAACGGCATAATAGTCATTTATAATAAATACTGTAATATTCCATAAAAAAACAACAATTGTTAACTTTGATTTCATGGTGACTTTAAAAATAACAGAACTGAATGATGCCTGCGTTCTTTTGCCTATGTGGACATAATGGCACATTAAAATATGCAACAAGTACAAAACCAACCAGGTTGTTTTAGTAAACGAACAACAACAACAATATATATAGTGCCCTTTTAATTGAATCAGAAATCTATATAGCGTAGCCAGTGTAGTCTGATTCTCAAACGAATGACTCTAATGATTTGGTTCTTTTAAACGAATCAAAACTTACAGTGTAGTCTGATTCTCAAACGAATGACTCTAATGATTTGGTTCTTTTTAACGAACCAAAACTTACAGTGTAGTCTGATTCACAGATGAATGACTCTAATGATTTGGTTCTTTTTAACGAATCAAAACATACAGTGTAGTCTGATTCTCAAACGAATGACTCTAATGATTTGGTTCTTTTTAACGAATCAAAACATACAGTGTAGTCTGATTCACATATGAATGACTCTAATGATTTGGTTCTTTTTAACGAATCAAAACTTACAGTGTAGTCTGATTCTCAAACGAATGACTCTAATGATTTGGTTCTTTTTTAACTAATCAAAATAAAAAGTGTAGTCTGATTCACAAACGAATGATTCTAATGATTTGGTTCTTTTTTAACTAATCAAAATAAAAAGTGTAGTCTGATTCACAAACGAATGACTCTAATGATTTGGTTCTTTTTAACGAACCAAAACTTACAGTGTAGTCTGATTCACAGATGAATGACTCTAATGATTTGGTTCTTTTTAACGAATCAAAACATACAGTGTAGTCTGATTCTCAAACGAATGACTCTAATGATTTGGTTCTTTTTAACGAATCAAAACTTACAGTGTAGTCTGATTCACAGATGAATGACTCTAATGATTTGGTTCTTTTTAACGAATCAAAACTTACAGTGTAGTCTGATTCACAAACGAATGATTCTAATGATTTGGTTCTTTTTTAACTAATCAAAATAAAAAGTGTAGTCTGATTCACAAACGAATGATTCTAATGATTTGGTTCTTTTTTAACTAATCAAAATAAAAAGTGTAGTCTGATTCACAAACGAATGACTCTAATGATTTGGTTCTTTTTAACGAACCAAAACTTACAGTGTAGTCTGATTCACAGATGAATGACTCTAATGATTTGGTTCTTTTTAACGAATCAAAACATACAGTGTAGTCTGATTCTCAAACGAATGACTCTAATGATTTGGTTCTTTTTAACGAATCAAAACTTACAGTGTAGTCTGATTCTCAAACGAATGACTCTAATGATTTGGTTCTTTTTAACGAATCAAAACATACAGTGTAGTCTGATTCACATATGAATGACTCTAATGATTTGGTTCTTTTTAACGAATCAAAACATACAGTGTAGTCTGATTCTCAAACGAATGACTCTAATGATTTGGTTCTTTTTTAACTAATCAAAATAAAAAGTGTAGTCTGATTCACAAACGAATGATTCTAATGATTTGGTTCTTTTTAACGAATCAAAACATACAGTGTAGTCTGATTCACAAATGAATGACTCTAATGAGGTGGTTCTTTTTACTGAAACCAATTGCAACCAATGTAGTCTGAATCCAATCAAATTACTTGAACCTTTTTACTGAATCAGTAGTGTAAGTAGCATTTTATAAATAATAATAAATTAAATGTTTCTAAATTTTTTCAATATTATTGTTAATATATAGTATTGCCGCCTCTAGAAAAGAATGAAAAGTCATTAAAAGTCACACCTTTTGCTAGAATTGTTTTATGCAGTGCAATTTCTATATTAATGCAATGCAATTTAATGTAATCGTTGAGGAACCAGAATCGTTAAACCTTCTTCATTATAAGTACTCTTCTCATTGAATATTTAAATCTATCATATTCAAATCAATTGGCTGGAGATCTCTTCAAAGTTTCATTCAGGCCAAAAATGTTCAAAAAACCTTTGTTGTCACATGCATATACTGTATGTACAGGCTAAAGACACTGGCCTCAATATTAATTCAGATGATATAGAATAAACAGATGCCTTTCAATTCCAGGCACAACAATGAGAAAACCTTCCTGGTGTGGGTCAACGAGGAAGACCACACTCGTGTGATCTCCATGGAGAAGGGGGGCAACATGAAGAGGGTCTTTGAACGTTTCTGCAAGGGTCTGCTAGAGGTGAGGTCATGTATGTGTATGTATGTGGCTCTCAGTCACTGTTAAAACCGCACAAGCCTCCATTATTTATCCAGCAGAGATGCTGCAGCTGTGTTTACTGCAACTCAGAGCAATGCCCTTTGTGGACATACAGTTGTAAACAAGTCGTCCTGCCAGATGTGTGTAATTATGTGTGTGGGTGTAGTCTGTTGATTATTCTAAAAGGAAATCATAAATATATGTTGTTTGTTTTATTTTTGGCCATCTTTTCCATTGTTTCAGTTCAACAGATCACTCTTCCATTATTCTCACAAGACATTTTCACTCTTTGTCCCTCAGGTTGAGAGACTAATTCAGGAGAAGGGTTGGGAATTCATGTGGAACGAACATCTTGGTTACATTCTCACCTGTCCGTCAAACCTGGGCACAGGGCTGCGAGCTGGTGTCCATGTTACTCTCCCTCGCCTCAGCAAGGTCCTTGCTCTAGAAATATATTATTAATTTTTTTCCTATTTAGACTATGCCATGCTAATAATTTTGCACCTTGTTGGGAATATACATGGTAATGTTAATGCATTTCTGTGTATTTTTATATGTATTACCTATGTATGTATTTTAATACAGTATTTTTTTGGTGTTAGGTTGACCCACATTTATGTTGTAACGTGTGTTGTGTATTTAAATTAATAGTTGATGCACTGTATAACAAACAATCCATTAAAACCAGTGTAATATTTTGTGTGTCATGCATGTTTATTATGTCATTTCTATTGCAGGACCCTCGTTTCCCTAAAATCCTGGATAACCTGAGGCTCCAGAAAAGGGGGACTGGAGGAGTGGACACTGCGGCTGTTGGAAGCACTTTTGATATCTCCAATCTGGACAGGCTGGGCCAATCAGAGGTCAGTGTTGTTAAAAAGTGAATTTAGTCATCACAAAATGATAATGTACAGTATGAAATGTACAGTATGTTGTGGATATATATATATATCCATTTTTCATATATATATATATATATATATATATATATAAAATATATGTGTGTGTGTGTGTGTGCATGCGTGTAATCATGTAATCAATAAAAAAGTAACTGTATTACAAGTAACTCTGAATACAAGTATTTTAAAGGTGCCCTAGATTCAAAAATTGAATTTATCTTGGCATAGTTGAATAACAAGAGTTCAGTACATGGAAATGACATACAGTGAGTCTCAAACTCCATTGTTTCCTCCTTCTTATATAAATCTCATTTGTTTAAACGACCTCCGAAGAACAGGCGAATCTCAACATAACACCGACTGTTACGTAACAGTCGGGGTGTACGCCCCAATATTTGCATAATGCCAGCCCATGATGTTCCCAACATTATAAAAGGAATTAGACAAGGGCAGCCAGTAAACGTCTGGAGCTGCATACAGCCGAATCATCAGACTAGGTAAGCAAGAACAACAGCGAAAAATGGCAGATGGAGCAATAATAACTGACATAATCCATGATAGCATGATATTTTTACTGATATTTGTGAATTGTCTTTCTAAATGTTTCGTTAGCATGTTGCTAATGTACTGTTAAATGTGGTTAAAGTTACCATCGTTTCTTACTGTATTCACGGAGACAAGAGAGCCGTCGCTATTTTCATTTTTTAAACACTTGCAGTCTGTATAATTCATAAACACAACTTCATTCTTTATAAATCTCTCCAACAGTGTAGCATTAGCAGTTAGCCACGGAGGACAGCCTCAAATTCACTCAGAATAAAACTTTTAACATCCAAATAAATACTTTACTCACATAATTCGAAGCATGCATACAGCATGCATGACGAACATCTTGTAAAGATCCATTTGAGGGTTATATTAGCTGTGTGAACTTTGTAAATGCGCTGTAATATAGTCGACAGCTCGTGTGGCAGGAAGCTCGCGTCTTAAAGGGGCGGCGCCGAGTGTAAATCAGTGCATAGTTAATGATGCCCCAAAATAGGCAGTTAAAAACATTTATTTAAAAAAATCTATGGGGTATTTTGAGCTGAAACTTCACAGACACATTCAGGAGACACCTTAGACTTATATTACATCTTGTGAAAGAACGTTCTTGGGCACCTTTAAAATGTAATATAATCTAATTACGAGTACTTCATTTTTGGAATTAATTACACAATCCAGATTACATGTAATGAGTTACAAACCAGCACTATATATATCTCAGTGCTGTCAACTGATTAAAAATGAACTCGATTAGTCACATTTTTCTGTGATTAATTGCGATTAATCGCAATTGAAAACACTTTTTTAATACGTTTTTAATATATTTTAATTTAATATAATATATACAGCTCTGGAAAAAATTAAGAGACCACTTAACATTGATTTCTGAACTTGGAGTGGTCTCTTAATTTTTTCCAGAGCTGTATATATATATATATATATATATATATATAATATGTGTGTGTGTGTGTGTGTGTAATCATGTAATCAATAAAAAAGTAACTGTATTACAAGTAACTCTGAATACAAGTATTTTAAAATGTAACAATCTAATTACAAGTACTTCATTTTTGGAATTAATTACGCAATCCAGATTACATGTAATGAGTTACAAACCAGCACTATATATATATATCTCAGTGCTGTCAATTGATTAAAAATTAACTCGATTAGTCACATTTTTCTGTGATTAATCGCGATTAATCACAATTGAAAACACTTTTTAATACGTTTTTAATATATTTTAATTTATATATATATATATATATATATATATATATATATATATATATATATATATAAATATTTGAATATAATATATTTATAAATTTATATATATATTATATAATATATTTTTATATGTTTTTATATAAAAAATATATATATTTTTTATATATTTTATGATGTAATAATTTAACAGTTAATCTCTAAATTAAAACAACATAAAGACAGTATATTTTAAATATTTGTTTAATGGCATCTTTTTATGAATGAAGGCTAGTATCACTGATACTAACACTGCTACTGATGTCTCTATGAAATCGATTTTTTGCCCAATTTTAAACATGAATTATAGCCATTCAACATTACAGTGTTATTGAAAGCTATATCTTTTTTTTTTTTTTTTTTTTTTTTACATTTATTAGGCTTCAAAAATATAACAACTTTTAATTTAAGTGAACTTAGAACAATCCTAATATAAACCCATAATAAATGTAATTTTTACCTGTGCCCTTCCTATCTGTCTAACAGATAAAAAAATGCACAAAAAAAAAGGAAAAATACAGAAATTGAATAAAGTTAATAATCATTATTAAAGCTATAAAATCTCTTTAGTCAAGAGCAGTGAGTGCTTTTCTCTGTTACCTTTGTTCTTTGATTATCTTCAATGACGGACAGCATTGGCTGCTGTCACTTTAAGAGCTGCCGCTGCTGCACATGACACAGATCTCACACGCGTCCCACTTTCTCACAGCTCTTTAAACTCGACAAAATGGATATTTTTGGCATTATTGTGTGTATTATTGTTCGTTCTGGCGCGCCGTCCACGCGCATGATACTGGCTCGTGTCGTGAGTGTGTATGTGTGTGTGTGTGTGTGAGACAAGACATTCACATACAGCGCGTTTAAATACCTTTAAAAACTGACAAAAATGTAATTACCTCACCATGACCTCTTGTCTTTATCAAAATGTGCACAGGTCCAACTGGTTCAGACTGTGATAGATGGAGTGAACTATCTCATTGAATGCGAGAAGAGACTGGAGAAAGGCCAAGACATCAAAATCCCTGCCCCCATCAGCCAGTTTAAATAGAATGGCAGTCTTTCTTATCTCCTCCCTTCTCCTGCCTCCTCCCTCTTGTGTGTTCCTTCCTCCTTCAATATTCCATGATAATGATCCATAAGCATGCCTCTGTGTTACGTCAGACATACCACACTCCAGTATAAAACAGGAGTGAATGTATCGTACATCATGATTGTGCTAATGTGGCGCTATTGATTTGTCACATTGTAACTTGATCGTGTTGCAATAATACTATTATAGCCATTGTCAAGAATTGCCTCAGGTGTCAGAGAATTAAACTGATGTTTTGTTGAAGAGATTGACAATATAAAGTGCTGAAGGATATTGGAGTGTTGTTGTTTATTGTGTTTTGCTGTTTTTATACATGAAAGTACGCAAACTACCACTGAAATAATTAAGGTTTAAAGGTGCTCAGTCAAGTTTGTATATGGCGCTGGCAGTTGTCACAAGTTTACACTGACACCTAGTGTTGTGAAATGGCCGCCCACATAAGGCGACCCACTCCATGTCAAATAAATCAGCTACTGATACAGTATGTACCTTTAAGCTTTAAGTCTTGTCGTCCCAAAGTATAAAGCAGCTGCCATGTGAGGAAAGGTTGGGGTTTTTTTTATATCTTTTCCTTCATCACTGTTCTCAGTGGACTCAGCATGAGGCTTTGTGCCAAGACAACATTTGAGAGTACCGTGCTCAGTCACTTTCCCTAATTGGTTATCTGAGGTGAAGTTACAAGACTTACACAACACATTATGTTAGAACGCTCATATTACAATTAGACAGACAGACAAAATAGATACACAAACAGACAGATAGACTGATGATAGATAGATAGATAGATAGATAGATAGATAGATAGATAGATAGATAGATAGATAGATAGATAACACTAATGTCTACTAATGTTCTAGAGTATACAGACTGTGTTTACAATTTATAAGACTTACACACTTTATAGACAGTATTTAAACTTACCAGTGCGGATGGTGTGAACTGTGGAAAAACAAAACACACATCTTTCATTGTCTGAGCGCCCCCTAGTGTTAGTGACTGAGAACCGAACTCACAGAACAGGTTCTCTTCTTACATTTCTCTTAGCAGTCGCGCAGGTTAAGGTAAGCCTGAACTCTGTCACAACCACAGTTCCACTAATGGGGCAACTTACAAGCCAATCATCCTCGACATCATTGACAAAGCAGCTTCCATTGGGCTTCATGTGGTTACCCTTACAAAAAAGAACTGCAGTAAACTTAAGTAAAACTGCAGTACAAAGTAGTATAACTGCAGTATAATTAAGCACAACCATAGATATGCAGTATAGACCTTATTTTCCAGAGAAACATGCGCGCCGCCATCTTTAGAATATTGTCTTTGAACTTCCGTTTTAGCGGTAGCCCTGTATATTTCTATGGCATAGTTTTTGAAGAATAATTAGCTGGTGAAGTGGATTTACCTGTTGTAGAGTTAATGAAAGTTATCATGAGCATTGTTATGTTTAAAGTAGATGTCTTAACAAATGTCAGTAGACCGGGAAGATTTTAAAATGAGCCGTTCATTCATAAATACACAAGATCGCTGTGAAAATACAAGCCGGAAGTCAAAAGACAACGAGCGCAGCGCTGAAAAGGGGTGGGGCTACATAAGGTCTTGAAGTATAATCACAGTAAAACTGCAGTACTTATAAGCAGGGATGAGCAGTATTTATGATACATGTATTTCAAATCCGTATTTCGAATACAACATAGTATTTGATAGGGTTGATGAAAATGGGATTGTATTTTGTATCAAAATACTTTAGTGTTATGTATTTTTGTAGTTTTAATATACTGTAAAATACTTTGTAAGAAGTCTACATGATGACATCATAAAAATGCGGCCTCTGATTGGTGCTTAGTAGTTTGCCCAGACTTGTTGAGTTCAGAACAGATGTTAAGTTTTGGTGTTCGTCTTAAGGCAGGAACACACCAAGCCGACGGCGACGAACTAGTGGCGACGAAAGCAGACTGTGGGGTTGGCTCACGTCGGCAGCGTCTGAATCCAAAGTTGGCCTGACACACCAAACCGACGCTAAACAGCCGACGGCCAAGTAGCGCGTCCGTTCTGCGCCTGCGTGAGATGAAATGCCTTTCCGTACCAGCAGGTGGCAGTAGCTGAACAGCCAATAAGAATGATCAGATGGCCTGACGGACCGACGAGCTCCGTCGCCGATTCAACATTTCGAATCGGCCGAAAAAAAGCCGACGAGGACCAACTTCAGCCGACAGTGCAGAACACACTGAGAAAACTTAGTCGGCTGACGAAGAAAAACTGCCTGACGGCCGACCGTCAGCTTGGTGTGTTCCTGCCTTTAGCAGCCTAGGCTAAATAGTACCAATTTACATCATGTTCTTGAAAACTATTATACCAAGTAGCAGCCCCCTATATTTATGATTAACAATCAATTGATTAATTAGTTAGAAACTAGTTGCTATTAAAGCGGAACTCAGTAAGATTTGCGAAGCTCCCCCTACAGGTTCCTTCAGTGAATCACACTGTCGTAAATACTCCAAGCGCAGCTCTGGACTACAACGACTACAACGCTCACCAGCGCAGTAGTTTTGCAAATACAGTACAAGAAATCTCGATGGAGGTGGGTAATTTTCGAAATTGTCTTATAAAGTCATAATATATACATTGCTTTTGAATTACCATAAAGCATTTTGTCACTCTCGCATGAACGTGAACATGAGGCGAGATTGTGTCGGGTCGGCGAAGCTCAACTTGCAAGTGCTGTTTTCTGGCGTAGACGTGCCAGAGGGGGTTAGTGCTCGCCTCAAACACACCACTACAAGTCAATTAACCATCGTAAGGACTTAGAAAACTATTTATGAAGGTAAAAAAAGTTACTTAGTTCTGCTTTAATACAGGTGCCATCAGTTGTCTTCTTATGAATGACTTGTTTGTCATTGAGTCAGTGTTGCTGATGCAAAGTAGGCCCTTCTTTACCAAACACCAAATAACTAAATTAGGATACAATTACGAGTCATTCGCAAACTGTTAAACATTAAACTGTGGGTTACTTTAAATCTATAACCTTCATCTGGGAGATCACAGGGATATGTGAATATTTGATCTGTTAAATCCACAAAGTGTAAATTTTCGCCACTAGAGGTCGCTTATTCAGGTCGCTTATCCTTGATTTTGTGGAATCATGGGAGGTGTTGTCTTCACGTCTACAGCCAGTGGAAAAGAATCCGACGGGACTCAGGCAGAAATCATGTTCATGTATGAGATTATTAACGTTACTGTGGTATGAAGCAGAGCAGGGCGAGTGATGTTGGAGCTGAATGAAGGCGCTGGAGAGATTATTAATGAGAGCTAATGAGAACTTTTATTATGCCACAGTCTCGGGCAGAGAAAAGCTGTTGCTATCAAACATTATTTACCTAATCAACTGAGTCAGTGTAATGGTGAAGGGATCGATCAAACAGGCCAATTGATGGAAGGTTTGTGAAGAAATTTCATGCCCCCTAGTAAAAGTATTTTTTAGTATTTTTAAAATACAAAAATACAGTATTTTATTTTGATGCATGGTGCGGCTGCTGTATTTTGTAGTTTATTTTGATACGCTTAAAATTAAGGTATTTGGTATTTTATTTTAAAATACATTTTGATGTATTTTTGCCCAACCCAGCCTATAAGTACAGCTGCAGTAAAATGAAGTACAACTGAAGGTTTGCAATATAATGAACTATAAATACAGTATAACTGCGGTTCAGTGATACTGAAATGCCTGTATAAACCTACCACTCATACTACATTACTGCGGCTGTGGTTACAGTACAGTATTTTGCTTGTTTTAAGGAAAAACACACTTAATTTTGACTTATTTTTTCTGAAAACAATTTTTACTTGTCTGGAAAATGCTTCTTGAATTTGTAGATATTTGGACTAGAAACAAGACAAAAACTCTAAGTAAGAAAAGCATTTTTTACAGTGTAGTACTACTTCAGTTGTATTGCAGTTTTATTTTACTAGTACTTTAGATGTGTAGCAGTAATACTGCAGTTGTACTCCAGTAAAACTTCACACGTGCTGCAATATTGTAGTTTTTTCATGTCCCAAAAAATGCATTTTTTATGTAACAAAACCTGTAGTATTTCTTCTAAAAACTGCAGTAATCTTTTGTAAGGGTAAAGTACGGAAGAGGATTAGGGCCAAACAATAATAAAAAAATAAAACCATCTCGAGATTAAAGTTGTTAAATTTCGAGAAAAAAGTCGTTAAATTACGAGAACAAATTCGTTAAATTTAATGACTTTATTCTCATAATTTAATGAGTTTATTCTCAACATTTTATCTCGACTTTTTTCTCGTAATTTAATGACTTTTTTCTCAAAATTTAATGAGTTTATTCTCAACATTTTATCTCGACTTTTTTCTCGTAATTTAACGACATTTTTCTCATAATTTAACGAATTTGTTCTTGTAATTTAACAACTTTTTTCTCGTAATTTAATGACTTTATTCTCAACATTTTATCTCGACTTTTTTCTCAAAATTTAACGACATTTTTCTCATAATTTAATGAATTTGTTCTTGTAATTTAACAACTTTTTTTCTCGTAATTTAATGACTTTATTCTCAACATTTTATCTCGACTTTTTTCTCGAAATTTAACGACATTTTTCTCATAATTTAATGAATTTGTTCTCGTAATTTAACGCCTTTTTTCTTGTAATTTAATGACTTTATTCTTAACATTTTATCACGACTTTTTTTCTCGAAATTTAACGAGTTTTTTCTCGTAATTTAATGTGTTTATTCTCCACATTTTATCTCGACTTTTTTCTCGAAATTTAACGAGTTTTTTCTCGAAATTTAACAACTTTAATCTCGAGATGGTTTTATTTTTTTATTATTATTTGGCCCTAATCCTCTTCCGTAGTAAAGGGTTAGTTCACCCAAAAATGAAAATTCTGTCATTAATTACTCACCTTCATATCGTTCCACACCCGTAAAAACTTTCATCTTCAGAACACAAATTAAGATATTTTTGATGAAATCCAAGATGTTTTTTATCCTCAATAGAAAGCATTGAAATTACCACATTCAAGGTCCAGAAAAGTAGTAAAAACATGGCTAAAATAGTCAATGTGACTAAAAGTGGTTCAACCTCAATGTTATGAAGGGATGAGAATACTGTTTTTGCGCAAAAACAAAACAAAAATTTATTCATCTTTATTCATCTCTCCCGTCAGCATTGCACTCACGTCGTGCTGCTCATGTGAACAGCGTTGGCCAATACTGAGTCTGCATTCGGACATAAACAAGGAAGCACTGCAATGAAAATAGTATAGGAGAATGACAGAGGAGAGACAAATTTGTTGGATAAAGTCGTTATTGTTACACAAAAAGTATTCTCGTCACTTCATAACATTAAGGTTGAACCACTGCAGTCACATGAACTATTTTAACAATGTTTTACTACTTTTCTGGACCTTGAATGTGGTAATTTCGTATGCGTGTGACGTCATCAGAGTCTAGTAACTTTACTGAGTGGCGAAAACAGTGACAGTGAGCTATTGATTACCTGCCGGTGTAAAAATAGATGTAATTGAAATGTTTTCAATTAGAATGAATTATGGTCTGTAAGTGATGATTTAGAGATACAAAAGCCAGTCTGTTTCATCACTGACAGATCCATAATACCAAGATATTCCATTGTGAAGTTCAGAACGTCAAATGTCTTGTTTGGTGATGGGAGATGTGAAGCATATCTGTCATTCAGTGAAGCATATCTGTAATACAGGCGTCTCTTAACTGCTTTAAAGTCAGCATGAAACATAAGTTGCTATAGTCTTATTTTCCCTATTGTGACATATATCTGAGTGAAATGTCACTTTAGACCTAGTAGCAGCAGCTTGGGCTGCATCAATAAAGTAATTAGTGTATTAGTAGAGTATTTTGAGAGAGAAAAAGACTATTGTGATTACCTGCATCTGTAAGAACTTTCATTCTCTAGGTCAAGTCAATTTAACCTGCATTGAAGTTGCTGAAAAATCCCCACCACTAACACACAGTTTCTCAATAACAGGTACGCCAATATTATTTATTAAAATATTCTTTATTGAATAATAATTTTTAATTAACAAGAACAGCCAAGTTTGTACAACAGCAAACATCAAAAATACAAAGGTTTAATAAAAATATAAAGTTATGAAACAACTTTTCCCTGAGTCAAAACTACTTGTTCAGGAACAAATACAGATTTGTAATATAATTTACAGTATCTACATTGCATTTACAATGTGCTAAAGCATTGTGGGACCACTCATATCAGCCTGCTAGATGCTAAGCAGAGGGATGAAGTGGCCAAAAGCCGGAAATTCTGTGACATCCAGTGCAGTGCCGTGGCAAGAGCAGCTTTCAAATGAAGAGGAATTCTGACCATGTGATGCAGCTCTGCCATAAAGTCGGCTGTGATGGGGAATTTTTATACTGTTGCTAGACAAGTAATATCGCCAGATGCTAATATTACTGCCACAAGCCAAGGGTCGCCAGCCAAGGCATGGAGGGATGCCACTTGTGTCAGGCCACCAGATGCTAAGCTGACTTTATGAACTCTGGAACTATGGCGTCAAAGTTTCCATTTTTTGGATATTCCATGTCTTATTCTGTGACCTGGAAAAAAAAAATCAAAAATCAAAGTTATAGTCAACATACATTACAATTAGAAGACATTTCTTTTTTTCACAATACACAATATATACATTTAAAAACAAATGCACAAAAATACTCAATAGGGAACAAATAGGGAAAACTTTTTTAAAATCTTCAAAATCATATGTAGCTGATCTTAGGCTTAGTACCTTAAACCATTCATGTCGAAGGATTTTCCTCAACTCGATCCGCCGGCTTGGGTTTTGCTGCAGGAGGGATCGAATCAGGTGGCAACATTCTGTGCAGAACAATGAAAGAGAGTAAGATTGTTACCTTAAACTTTACACCTGCTCTCTTTGTATTAAAGGTGCCCTCGAATTAAAAATTGAATTTATCTTGGCATAGTCAAATAACAAGAGTTCAGTACATTGAAATGACATACAGTGAGTCTCAAACTCCATTGTTTCTTCTTCTTATATAAATCTCATTTGTTTAAAAGACCTCCGAAGAACAGGCGAATCTCAACATAACACCGACTGTTATGTAACAGTCGGGATCATTAATATGTACGCCCCAATATTTGCATATGCCAGCCCATGTTCAAGGCATTAGACAAGGGCAGCCAGTATTAACGTCTGGATCTGCACAGGTGAATCAACAGACTAGGTAAGCAAGCAAGAACAATAGCGAAAAATGGCAGATGGAGCAATAATAACTGACATGATCCATGATAACATGATATTTTTAGTGATATTTGTAAACTGTCTTTCTAAATGTTTCGTTAGCATGGTGCTAATGTACTGTTAAATGTGGTTAAAGTTACCATTGTTTCTTACTGTATTCACGGAGACAAGAGCCGTCGCTATTTTCATTATTAAACACTTGCAGTCTGTATAATGCATAAACACAACTTCATTCTTTATAAATCTCTCCAACAGTGTAGCATTAGCCGTTAGCCACGGAGCATAGCCTCAAACTCATTCAGAATCAATGTAAACAATATAACAGTATACAATACTCACATAATCCGACACATGCATGCCGCATGCATGACGAACACTTTGTAAAGATCCATTTGAGGGTTATATTAGCTGTGTGAACTTTGTTTATGCACTGTTCAAGGCAAGCGTGAGCTCTGTGGGCGGGGAGCACGAGAATTAAAGGGCCACACACCCTGAATCGGCTCATTTATAATGATGCCCCAAAATAGGCAGTTAAAAAAATGAATTTAAAAAAAATCTATGGGGTATTTTGAGCTGAAACTTCACAGACACATTCAGGGGACACCTTAGACTTATATTACATCTTTTTAAAAAAGTTCTAGGGCACCTTTAAGATTCGACTAATCTATACTGTATGTTCAGAAAATTAAAAAAACATTATCCATCTTTTATAAAGCCATGTTGTTGTGATGAATGCATCTTACCGTTTGACAAGCCAGGTTTGATCCAGGTGCCGTCATCAATCATCTGAATGTCTCTGGGTTTTGGATGATGTCCACACACCATCAAGAATAAGACGACTCCCAGAGACCACACAGTTGCTGGTTTACCGTGGTACTTGCCCTCTGTGAAGTACTCAGGTGGGAAGTACTTTCGAGTGCCTGAAGGAAGTAGATTTTGTTTGATGGGTAAGCTTGTTTATATCTAGTGTTTTTTTAACTTCAAAAGTGAGATATGGTTTATATGAAACCAATTTTACTTCTGACTAGAACTTTAAGTCCCAAACTACAGGTTTGATGCACAATACATACCAAAGAATCTTTCATAAGCGGATTCCTGCAGGAGATCCCCGCACCCGAAGTCAATCAGTTTGACATCAAGAGTTTCTGTGTTTATCAGCAAATTGTTCCGCTTTATGTCACGGTGGAAGACTCCACGGCGACAGCACATGTGAGCGGCCGTTGTTGCCTGCCTCATGATAAAGTGTGCGGTGTCCTCATTGAGGGTGCCGCCGTGGAATGCTGTAAACGTCTTCAGATCTTGGCAGGATGGGGGACGCTCCAAGATCATGACGTATTGGTCAGGCTGGTCCTGCCAGTCCAGCAGTTCAATGATCTCTGGAACTTTAGGGCCCATGTTAACAAGCATCAACAGGCCGACCTCTAATGGAAGAGGTGTGGGATGACCAGGCTAGAAGAAAGATCATAAATAAAGGTGCTGTCAGTATGTTCACACATTTTAATTTGAAAACAGTGGAAAAACACTACTTACAATGTAGATGTATTTCATGTTCGGTGGCTTTCTGGCAATTTTCACAGCCACCTGATCAACCGAAAACATTGTTACATTTCCAACATGTCAAGTGCACTAAATATTTTCAAATGGATATAGTGAGACAAAACAATTTGTTAGCTAAATATTGTAGAAAAATGACAACACCTCAAGGTCATCCTCCAAGCGTCTCCCTTCATAGACAGATCCAAATCCTCCTTTACCAAGCATTCTGCCAATTTCATACCGGCTCAGAATGTCATCTGTTAAAAGATGAATCATTTTAGTTGACATGAAATGTCAAGAATGGACAGCAGTGAGTGTAACGTTTGAGGTTATGGCTGTAAACTCACCCTCATTCGTCACGTCCACTCTGTTCTGATCTGGTTCTGGACTAAGGTGGACTGAATCTGGAGGGGTTTGAACCTGCTGATCTGCAGGAGGACGGACTTCAAGACCACTGGAAAGAGGTTCCTGAAGATCATGATCCTCTAGAGCACAGGCGCTGTACCGTCGAGAAATCTGATCTAAAGCAGGGAATGTAAAACATTAAAGTTACCATTAATGGATACTTAAATATCCCTGAACATTATGTAGACTTAATGAGCTCTAGTAAACATTTACACAATTTCAAATGGTCATTTGATTTACCCTCAGCACTTCTTTCATATTTCGCAGCAGTATCTTGATCTGAGCTGCCGTTCCAGTCACAGAAATTGCTATCCATCCTCCTTCTCTTTCTCATTGGCATCTCAGTGTCCTCACCAACACTAGCGGGCTGATGGTTTTCAGCCGCATCAATGCTGGAGTCGTACACCTGAGCACTGTGAGAACTTCGTTTTCTCTTTCGGCCAATGATGAAAGATGACCAATTGGTTTCATCTGTGTTTAAAGATATATGACATGTCCTGGAATAAAAATCTGATCATGGCTTTGATTTAACTGATTTCTGATCAAATGTGTGAAGGTGTGGACACTTCATCCTAAAGAACAGAAAAATTCCTTCTAATTTATGAATTACGTTTCCATTAATGGACACTCATATCTAGCAGAAAACGATGGAGACTTTATGATGTACAGATTCTCAAATGGTCACTGGATTTACCCTCAGCGTGTCTCTCACTAACTGCTGCAGTGGTCTGATCCTCCACTTTCTGACCCTGACCTGAACTGCAGCTCCAGTGAAGAGAGATCAGCTCTTCAAAACTACTGTTCCTCCTCTGGATCTCCTCCTGACTATCACTATCCTCACTAACAGGCTGATGATATGCAAAAAAAATTAAACAAAAACAGGAATCAGAGTAGGTGCATTACACATAGAAGAGATCTGACCTCAAATTCCTTCCCATATTGCAAAGAACAAAATAAATGCACAGAAAATGTGTAAATATTAATAAATATTCTGAGTAATTAGCAGCATAGACTGTTGGACTGACTGGAATGAGGTGGACTGGGGCTGGAGGAGTTTGAAGCTGCTGATCTGCAGGAGGACGGACCTCAAGACCGCTGGAAAGATCATGATCCTCTAGAGCACAGGCGCTGTACCATAGAGAAATCTGATCTAAAGCAAGGAATATTGAGCAAAAGCATGTTTCAGTCAATAATAATTATTAAACATTGAATATTATGGTGATTCTTCAGTTAAAATGTTATTTGTTTTTAACAAGCCTTGTCTTGGGAAAAAATCTGATCAAACTTCTGATGTATGATGGTGTAGATTTGTAACATTTAATTAATGACACTTGAATTAATGGTCATTTGATTTACCCTCATCTCTTCTTTCATATTTCACAGCGGTATCTTGATCTGAGCTGCCGCTCCAGTCACAGAAATGAAGAGACGGCAGCTTCTCAGAACTATCCGTCCTCCTTCTCTTTCTCATTGGCATTTCTTTTTCCTCAACAACACTAACGGGCTGATGGTCTTCAGCCGCATCGGTGTTGAATGTTGAGGAGCTGCTGTAAGAGTCGTACACCTGAGCGGGAAAACTGCGTTTTCTCTTCAACATTGCCATGATAACAAATGTTGACTCGGGTAACTATCATACGAACAGCAAAATACACAACGAGAAGACTGAGAAAACTGACGCTGCTAAAACTAAAGTAGCAACACAACGTTCTATTTCATTACATCACTGAGTGACTTTAGAATGCGCGCGAGATTGAATTCTTCTCACAGCCGAGAAAAGGCCTATTCTTGCTAAAATTATTTGTTATATAGGTATATTTAGGAAAATATTTCTAATTAAAACATCTTACCTCAAAGTATTACTTTAACCGTTCACGTCACAATAAAAACAATATTTTAAATATATTTAAATTAATTCGTGTCCATTAACAAATATAAAAACTTTAAAAATACAACATAAATTCACAGGCCACTATTGTCCATTGACAAAAATTAGATAATTTAAGCTCAAAATAATTTGGGTTTAATTAAAAAATAAAGTTCAGATATAATAACAGCCATTCAAAAAATGAGTTAAGATGACAGTGACATCTCTGGTCAAGTGGAAATTTAATTTAAATTCTACACTATGCATGTATAAAATATAATTGCTTAAAACCTACAAATTTTAATATATAGGCTACAGCTAGTTAACCCTTAAACGCATACCTCGGGCCTTTAGTGACCCGGGACATCATTCCCCAGACAGCAACATAGTGTGGCCCAGATCCGGCCCACATCTGGTACATGTGGATTACACACGGACCAGATGCGGGCCAGATCTGGGACGACACGATGTTGCTGTCAGGGTCATTACCCTCCTCATTCAAGTTAGACATCAACCTTCTTAGTATTCCTCAATCAATTCATTATAAACAATATAAAAAGTAAAAATTATAAAATTATAAAAGAATGCCTGTTTTCCCATTAATTTTTTGTAAAAAAAAATTGTATAGGCTCGCTAACGACCCGAGGTGTATAACAGTTTAAGTATATTTTTCTGCATAACAAAAATTAAATCTTTGATGACTGAATAAGTGCAATTCACCTTTATTCCACAAGGTGGCAATGTCTGATACGCAATGGCGAAATGACGTTTCACTCATAGTTACCGCAGGCAGAAAACAAAAGAATAGGAATTATCATCAACAAAACTTGAAATGACTTACTGCAGAGCAAGTACTGAATGCAATCAAATTTTAGTGGCATTGTCACTTGATGGTGGATCTGGTGAAGACGCTGTCAGCGATCAAAAGGTCTTACGGGTGTGGAACGACATGAGGTGAGTAATTAATGACAGAAATTTCACTTTTGGGTGAACCTTAAAGGGTTAGTTCACCCAAAAATGAAAATTATGTCATTAATGACTCACCCTGATGTCACATGGACTACTTTGATGATGTTTTTATTACCTTTCTGGACATGGACAGTATACCGTACATACAGTTTCAATGGAGGGACAGAAAGCTCTCGGACTAAATCTAAAATATCTTAAACTGTGTTCTGAAGATGAAAGGAGGTCTTACGGGTTTGGAACGACATGAGGGTGAGTCATTAATGACATGATTTTCATTTTTGGGTGAACTAACCCTTTAATGCGTTAAAAATGGACACATGCAAGAAGACTCGTCCAGAGTTGTATATCATCAATCCGTGACACATTCGGTGACTGTGAGCTAGGGCTGCACAATATTGAAAAAAACTTACATTACATTATTTTTGTTTTTCTGCGATATGTACTCCAAAATGAAATAAATTCACCAGATTACTTAAACAACAGTTTGGAAAGAATTAATAATTCTAGAATGATTGGGGTGATTTAAATTAAATAAACAGTTCTTTATTTTCAGGTACGTATTCAGGTACAGAAGATGAATAATCAAATGTAAATGTAGTCTTCACTGTATGAATTGAATATAATTAATCTGAGTTAAAGCTGCAAAAGTGATTTTCTCTTCTTATTTTGTTGTCTGATAACATTCATGATAAGCAGCAAGAATTTGAACCGTAACAGTGTGGACGTGTTAAGCTTTTTAAGCCCATTATTAACAACATGCTAACAGAAGATTTCCATACTGGAAGAATTTTAATAGATATATAAAACATATATATATATATATATATATATATATATATATATATATATATATATATATACACTGCCCTCCAAAAGTTTGGAAACGCCCCAGAAAAGTGGGGTTTTGGCCAATATTGGCATGAATCCTTTTTAATTTGTGATCATCATATTTTCAATTCATCAAAATATCCACCATTAGCAGCTTTCTGAGCTAAACTGGGTTCTGATTGGTTCATTGTATTCTAAACTTAATTGGCAATCAATTGTTGAAGCTATTAAGGTGTGCTGACCCAAAAATCTTTTACAAACCTGGGCCAAGTTTAAACCTGTAACCAGGCATCACAGCTGGCAAAGGGGCATGTCTGACTTTGACATGTATATATTGCCATTATTATGTAATCAAAATGAAAATTATTATTGCTGGACTTCAATGATAATGTCAAGTTACTGTAATGTATTTGCACCAAAAAATGATAAGGATTTATGCTGATATCGTCCAAAACCACACTTTGCCAGGGGTGTTTCCAAACTTTTGGAGGGCAGTGTATATGTATATATATATATATATATATATATATATATATATATATATATATATATAAAATAGCATTTTCACCTCCAGTATAAATTGACACTTCATGTTTGTGGACCCATTTTAGATAAGTCTTCTAAAACTAAAGAAAACAAAGAAACAAATGTTATGACTGATTGTTCATGGAGTTCTTTCCCTCCAAGGAAATGATGTCAATTCTATGATGTCACATGGTTTGGGGCACATGCTTAAGATTTTAAAGGGCAAAGAGCAGCAGTAACCAGGTGGACTTCAGAAACATAAACTAATTAATGGTTTTACACATTTAAAAAATAGGTATCACAGTAAATTGTATTTTATGTCAAAGAGAATCTATCTATCTATCTATCTATCTATCTATCTATCTATCTATCTATCTATCTATCTATCTATCTATCTATCTATCTATCTATCTATCTATCTATCTATCTATTTTTGACAGTATATTTTAAAAACAAACAAAGGAAACTATTTTTCCTTGTAGCTTGCAAAGGATGATTTCCCCACCCGGAAGCGTGTGTTTCCCGAGCTCTGATTGGCTGATTGCAACAGCCTGACGCGGCTGAGAATCCAATAGTGAGATGCCACACTTTGGTTACTTTGAAGAGCTCCGGGTTTGCACATCCGTCCGTCTGCGCTTTCTCTTTCATTGAGTGCGGGGTGCCAGATACAGCGGGCCTTTCTGTTGGGCACTCCTTCCTTAATATAGCATCACCTCAAAAAGAAGCAACTAACCGAGGGCTGCCAGGATATTAAACATTCCCTTCACTGTTGCACTGAAAAGGGTTTGAAATGATGCTGGCTGTGCTATTTGTCGCTGCTTTTGCAGCGGCCGCGCGCGCGAGTGATGTGCTCGAGTTCACAGATGATGATTTTGACAGCAGGATCGGAGATCACGACCTCATTCTGGTGGAGTTCTTCGCGCCCTGGTGAGTGTGAGACCATTCTGGCTTTTAATTGTGTTTTCTCCATGCGATTTAGATTTTTAATGCAGTAGAGTTTACTCTAGGTAACTAATGTAAGCTAATACACCATAGTTGCTTATAAATGACAATAAATGTATTTATTAAGCTCTTTTCAAGATGCCAAACCTACCCAGAAACTGCATGCATACACGGGACTTTTAATAATGCTGCAAGCCAAGCTTGCTAAAGCGAAAGTAACCAGTCATATAGTCAATTTATAAGTCTGCAAGGTCGTGAGATATTTATAAGCAATCTGGGAATGCAAATATAGTGGTAATGATTTGTAAAAGCGCACTGGGATCAGGATGAATCCATGCGGCTCCATAGTTGTGGATGAAACTAATTATATCAATCACTTCCTGTTTGTAGCTTTTCCTCTTCTTTGCTGATGCTAGCTAGTGGGTTACGTTACTTTGCTGTTTGTCCCACACGTTCCGCACAAATCTTATTTTTGAATACCATGGGGTGAAATCAAGTCATTCAAGTCACATGAGACTGGGTTACGGATGATGACTTCTCATTTTAGGTCAACTGGCCCTTTAAGAACTCGTATTCTGCACATTGTAAATTATTAATTGTTTGTTCTCCGTGTAAAATAGTTGCATTTTAGATACATTTGCAGGCCATTAAATCTTAAAGTATGTCAAATTTAATGCTTGTGGTAATATGAAATTGATTAGATAGAGATCTTAGATGTGGGCGGGAACAAGGATGTTTGGAGGCTCGGTCGCCTAACGTTGTAACGTTTTGATTGGTCAATGAAGTTTCGCTGGCCGTGTGTGATTGGATGGCGCTCGATTACGTGGTTCAGCGTTGCTAACTTATCAATGAGTTACCTTGACTGGATTTAACGTGCCTCAGATTTCATATACAGTCTAGAGAAACTGAGGGAGAGTTCAACTAAAAATTAATATTTTGTTTCTTTTTTGGTTTGTTTTTGATGTTGTGAAAAGGATATTTTTTTATCAAGTCACTTTTAACCTTCATTGTATATTTTTTTCCTTCTATCATTCTGTTTTAGCAGCCTAATTTTACAAAATAATAAACCTCATGTTCACTTTTTTAGGTGTGGCCATTGCAAACGTCTTGCCCCTGAGTATGAGGCAGCCGCCACTCGACTAAAAGGCATTGTCCCACTTGCTAAGGTATTGTTATTCAACCCTGCAAATTTATTGGAGTACCTTTACATATCCTCATTATATATACATTTTTCAGGTTGCCATATTGCATTGAAGACCTATTTGAAATGAATTTGGCCTTCCCTTGTGAAAAAAGAAGTGCACTTGTAGTGTACTTCAAATCTTAAAAGTTCATTTTTTAAAACTGCACTTGCAGATAATGTATTTAAATATAAACATTTCAATAAAAAATACTTTAAAGTGTATTTTAGTTTACCATAAATGCTTGTCAGCACATTCAGCAGTACACTTTAAGCATATTTCAAAGAAAGTTCAGCTAATTGCATTTAATATAAATTTAAACTGTAATGCATTTTCATTTAATTGCAAATAACATGCATTTAAAGGGTTAGTTCACCCAAAAATATTTTTTTTTTTTGTCATTAATTACTCACCCTCATGTCGTTCCACACCTGTAAGACCTTCGTTCATCTTCAGAACACAAATTAAGATATTTTTGATGAAATCCGATGTCTCAGTGAGGCCTCCATTGACAGCAAGATAATTAACACTTTCAGATGCCCAGAAAGCTACTAAAGACATATTTAAAACAGTTCATGTGACTACAGTGGTTCAACCTTAATATTATAAAGTGACTAGAATACTTTTTGTGCACCATAAAACAAAATAACGACTTTATTCAACAATATCTAGTGATGGACGATTTTAAAACACTGCTTAATGAAGCTTTTTCGAATCAGTGGTTCGGAGCGTGTATCAAACTGCCAAAGTTACGTGAACCATTGAAGTTTCGAGACATTTTGAAACATTTATGACGTAACAAAGCCTAATTTACTGAAATCACATGACTTTGGCAGTTTGATATGCGCTTACGAACCACTGATTCGAAACAAAAGATTCGCAAAGCTTCATTAAGCAGTGTTTTAAAATCGTCCATCACTAGATATTGTTGAAATAAAGTCGTTATTTTGTTTTTTTGGGCGCACAAAAAGTATTCTCGTCAAGGTTGACCCGCTGTAGTCACATGACTGTTTTAAAAATGTCTTTAGTAGCTTTCTGGGCATCTGAAAGTCTAAATTAACTTGCTGTCAATGCCTCAAGAGCCATCGGATTTTATCAAAAATATCTTAATTTGTGTTCTGAAGATGAATGAAGGTCTTACGGGTGTGGAACAACATGAGGATGAGTAATTAATGACTGAATTTTCATTTTTGGGTAAACTAACCCTTTAAGTGTGCAAAAGCATTGCATTAATTTCACATTGGTTGTCTTGGGTCTGGTGGAGGATTGCTGTTAATGTTCATCTCCGATATGATCTAGGTGGACTGTACCGCCAATTCCAATGTGTGCAGCAAATATGGCGTGAGCGGGTACCCAACCCTGAAGATTTTCAGAGACGGAGAGGATTCTGGTGGCTACGATGGTCCCAGGACAGCAGGCATGTTCTCATTTCTTGTAAGTGATGCTTTAAGTAGTTTCTGTATCCGATTATTAATGTCTTTGTTTCTTCATTACTCCGACAGATGGAATTGTTAGCCACCTGAAGAAGCAGGCAGGCCCAGCCTCGGTGGAGCTCAAGAGTCAGGCTGAGTTTGAGAAGTTCATCGGGGACCGTGATGCCAGTGTCGTGGGTAAGTGCTGGTATTATTTAGTAGTAGCCTCATATTAGCCCTGATTATACTGTGTTAATTTTAATACAGTATTAATGGTTCTCTGTGTCTTCAGGCTTCTTCGCTGATGGAGGAAGCACTGCTCAGGGAGAGTTCCTGAAGGCGGCCAGTGCTTTCAGAGAGTCCTACCGTTTCGCCCACACTAATGTTGAGGACTTATTGAAGAAACATGATGTTGATGGAGAGTATGTGGCATTTTTCTGTTCCTAATGCTTTTGGTTTCAGTTTCACAGAGAAATTCATAATTTCTCATTTAAAAAATGTTATATAAATGCATATTGCAGGGGAATTATTTTGTTCCGGCCACCTCATCTCAGCAACAAATTTGAAGACGGCAGTGTGAAGTTCACTGAGGACAAGTTCACAAGTTCAAAGATCAAGAAGTTCATTCAGGACAACATGTACGTTGCACAGAGTTGCTCAAATCTGCATTCTTTTCTGATCTATTTGATGTATCAGATATTTAATCAGTTATTTTCTCATCATATGCCAGTTTTGGCATCTGTCCCCACATGACTGATGACAACAAAGACCAGCTGAAAGGCAAAGACTTGTTGGTGGCCTACTATGATGTGGACTATGAGAAGAACCCCAAGGGTTCCAACTACTGGAGGAACAGGTACAACTCAAACTCATTTTTGTCAACAGTTTCTTTGGGCCATTGAAATGTTTTGGCGTTTTATTTCAATCAGTATATTTCAAATTCCAATGGTCAAAAAAAACAACAACCTTAAAATGTTAATTAGTAGTAGTATTTCTTTTCTCAAATCAATTCCTTTGGTCTAAAAAAGTAAAAAATATATTATTATTTTATTTGTATTTTATAAAACAAACCATAAAACATTTTCGCTACTTAAAATAAAATAAAATTTAACATAAATAAAATGAAATATAGAAAAACTTTATTTATTATGGAAGAGGATTAGGGCCAAGCAATAATAAAAAAAAATTAAACCATCTCGAGATTAAAGTTGTTAAATTTCGAGAGAAAAGTCTAAATAAAATGTTGAGAATAAAGTCATTAAATTACGAGAAAAAAGTTGTTAAATTACAAGAACAAATTCGTTAAATTATGAGAAAAATGTCGTTAAATTTCGAGAAAAAAGTCGAGATAAAATGTTGAGAATAAACTCATTAAATTATGAGAAAAAAACTTGTTAAATTGAGAAAGTCAAGATAAAATGTTGAGAATAAAGTCATTAAATTATGACTTTATTCTCAACATTTTATCTCGACTTTTTTCTCATAATTTAATGAATTTGTTCTCGTAATTTAACAACTTTAATCTTGAGATGGTTTTAATTTTTATTATTGCTTGGCCCTAATCCTCTTCCATAATTTATTCTATTTCAGTTAGTTGCCATTTATTTTTATTTAGTTTAACTTTGTTCTAAAATAAGTAAGACTAAAATAAAATAAATAAATGATATAGACATTTTAAATAACAATAACTAATACAAATCTCAAAAACATACAAAACAATCAATAAAATCATAAAAATAAAAACGTATTCAAAGTATTAATAGAAACTACAATAATATCTCAGTAATACTAAAATACAGACACGCGCGCACACAAACACACACATACATGCGGTCAAACCAAAACTGATTCAGATGTTTTTGATATATTTTTATTAGTGGGTGCAGGACATTATAGTTCATTTATGTAAGTGAGGATAGCAAAATAAAGTAAACTGTGACATTCTTCATACAGTGGACTACCAATATAATTTGTCAAAATTTGGAACCAAAAATTATTCAGACACTTTTACCTGACCATTTTTTGACCTGAGATCTTGTCATATTTTATTACCGTTTTCTTAAACTATAGTGAATAAACTGTATTAATGAATTAAATGTTCAAGGTGTCTGAATAAATTTTGGTTTGACTATCTCAAATACTGAAATCTAAATAAAATCATTTTCTTTTAGTGAATGTACATTTTTCTAGTTGTTTGTACTAAAGTTATTTTTTTCAGCTACTAACTCCTCCTCTTTATCTGTATGCTGATAAGTGCTATTCTCAAATATAATTTATTTATTTTTATTTTCTGAATGAAGCGGAAGTGTTGACTGTGATCAGGCTCTGATAATCTTTCTCTCTCTCTCTCTAGGGTAATGAAGGTGGCCAAGAGCTTCCTGGATCAGGGGAAGACGCTCAGCTTCGCAGTGGCCAGTAAGAACAGCTTCAGTCATGACGTGTCTGAGTTGGGTCTGGACGGCAGCAGTGGAGAGTTGCCTCTCGTCGGCATCCGTACTGCCAAGGGAGACAAATACGTCATGAAAGAGGAGTTCTCGTAAGTTTTTTTTTTTTTTTTTTCTTTTTTTTCTTTTTCCCTTCTTCCTTTATTTTTCCACACGAACCTTGTTTTAGGCAAGTAAAAAAATCAATTTTTGTGTCTGCAGTCGTGATGGAAAGGCCTTGGAGAAGTTCCTGCAAGATTATTTTGATGGGAAACTGAAGCGTTACCTCAAATCTGAGCCCATTCCTGAGAGCAACGATGGCCCTGTGAAGGTGCGTCAGGATTTTGTTTCAGCATTGATTATTAATAATAATAGTAATAATAATTTTTATTTTTTTTTACTTTATTTTACATTATTATAATTTAAATGATCATATATTTACACAATAATACATTTTTTTTTAAATATTTATTTTCATATTTGTACATTTTATTTTATATTTTATTATTATTTTTTTAAAACCAGTTTACATAACCTGCAACTTCATCCATATCATTCCAGGTTCTTGTGGCTGAGAACTTTGACTCCATTGTAAATGATGACAGCAAAGACGTTCTCATCGAGTTTTACGCCCCCTGGTGTGGACACTGCAAGAGCCTGGAGCCTAAATACAAAGAACTTGGAGAGAAGGTGAGTTTTTAGGCCTTGATTATTATATTGATCGCTATGAAATATTGACCTGAACAGCAGCTTTTGCTTCACTGTTTCATAAATGTTATCTTTTTCACAGCTTTCCGACGATCCAAACATCATCATCGCAAAGATGGATGCCACCGCTAACGATGTCCCCTCTCCATATGAAGTTAGAGGGTATGTCATCTATCCATCTTTCTTGTCTGCCAGAATGGTGTTTTTTGGTCTCATTTATAGTTTGAATCTTTGCTAATGTTTTGATTTATTCATCATTTGACTCTTTGCTTTCAGATTCCCCACCATCTATTTCTCCCCAGCTGGTCAGAAGAACAATCCAAAGAAATATGAGGTTTGTTTATTTGACTTTGGTTAATCCAAACTTAGAAGTCCATCGAGAATGAATCCTCATCAGTCTTATTTGACTTTCAGGGAGGTCGTGAAGTCAGCGACTTCATTTCCTACCTAAAGAGAGAAGCTACAAACACTGTGGTGGTTCAAGAGGATGAGAAGAAGTCAAATAAGAAGAAGAAGAAGTCTGAGTTATAAACAATCACAGCCCAACAACCAAGGAGGGAATTCTTGCAGGAGACATAAATTATATTCCAATCTTTAGTGAAGCAAGTGCTCTGACCCACGTCACATTGTCGGCCCTCTCTTGGGCCTGCTGCTCTGGGAACACTGTGGAAGCTTGTGACGGCCAGACTGTGTGAGATTTTTAGATAAGTGGAAGAGGTACAGACCTGTCAATTTGAGATTGTTTTCCCTACACTGTACCTTGGAGAGATGCACTTTTGAGACCAATTCTACATATTTCTTTCTCATGGAAAAGGGGAGGGGGATTTGGTGAATTTTTCCTTTTTTGTACCTTTTTTTTTTTTTTTTTTTTTTTTTATGTTTGGAAGGATTGTGAAATAAAAGGCCCACTAAACCTACAATCATGCTGGTTTCTTCTTGATGTACTTGTTCTGAAATTTTAAAAATGGCAAAAGCATCTAAAGACCAGTAGAAAGTCTTCAGCATGATCTTTCAAATGACATTCTCTCTTGGAAGTCACTTAAAGTTTACATTTTGGCTGTTATCAGTTTGACTTATGTCAGTTTTTATCTGACATGTTTAACTGTCAAGAAATCTCAAGGTGCATTGCTGTAGAGCATAGAACTTCGAATCAACAAACAGATCCACTAGTAATACACTAGATGGTGCAGTTTACTCAGTGACACTGGCACATGAGTAAACGATTCTTCCAAGAAAGTCACCAGCTTTAAAGTCACCATGAAGTCAAAATTGACAATTCTTTTAATGGAATATTGCAGTATTAAATATCCATGCACACAATTTTTTTTTATTTTGAAACCGTTGCTGACTTCATAATCAGTTACAGAGAAAAACAGCATTATACACTGAAGACCTGAGGATCACACGCTACACTTTTAAAAGGAAAGGTTCTGTCAGGCAACTTTTATATAGTACCTTTTAGGGGGTTCCATTATGAAATCATTTCATGGATTTAGTTAATTCATTTTTTATTTTAATTATAAGGAGTTTAATTCATAAAATGAAAACACTATCACTGGAAAAAAAACAACCCGTTAAACATGAATCTTTATATAGAACCTTTTTAACATAAAGGGTTCTTTAATCTTGAGTCTAGAACCCAAGGGTTCCGTATGGAACTTTTTCTTCTAGAGAGTGCAATATTTTATAGCTGTTATGAACAGACGGGGCTCAATATCGAACGTTTGAAATCTGACTGGAAATCAGTCTGAAGCAAAATGAGCTCATCATACACTACGTGATTTTCTGTTCAATCTGTCGTCCAACTGGCCAAAATTTTTAGCAAATAGCAACAAAAAAACAACAACTTTTGTCTCAAGTCAAGTTGTGTATTCCAGCCTTATTGTAGCTCACAGGCCTATGACTCATGATCAGACATGGAAACAGAAGCAACACATTGTTTAGGCATCAACTAAATAATTTTGCAGTAGTTAACAAGTAGCTTTTGGGAAAAACAGCAGTCATGCATAGGTTTAAGATCAACAGTGTCTTTATTAAAATAATCTGTTTAACATTTACATTTATTTCACATTATGACAGATTGCAAATGAGCTGCCAAACTGTTAAAAAACATACTACATAAAAATCCACAGTACAATAAGCACAAATAAATAGAGCACTAACAAACAATTACAGTGAAAAATGCAAAAGAAAGAAATGTTTCCACCTTATTTTCACAATGAATGTTCAGACCAGTTTAAACTTCTGAGAGTTATACTGTACCTAACTGATGCCATATGTAACATTTGTATAATACATAAAGAGTACAAAATATACAATGTTGGGAAATGCATTATTATACAAGCAAACGAGAATCAAGTTCAGCTAAAACAGACAGACAATAAAACTTATATAAAAAAAAAAAAAGTGTTTCTTTTAGAAAATCAAAGAGTGTGAGATAAGACAAAGTACTTTTTGTAATAACAGTCTTAGTCTAGAAGTTTCTTTCGGCTGTAAGTCCTACTAGGTGTCCTTCGCCTTTTCGGCTGGCAAAGGGGAGAGATATCCAGCTCAGCCTTTGATCCTGTTGGGAGAAAGTATAAATCATGATGCCATTATTAACATAGATGCTTAAAACCTGATCTAATACGTCCCTCAATTGTGACAGGAATTGTTTTTATTTTTGCTAAATCTAAAAATAAGAAAAAAAGATTATAAAATCACAACAATTGAGATTAGGCTTGCTGCGACCTGTGTTCAGCTGCAACACCGGTTACGTAACTTGCCCGCCACGGCACCGTAATTTTGATTTTTAATATTAACAAAAATCAATTAGTTCAGTTAGAAAACAGACACTACAATTAAAAACTGAACGGATCTGCTCAATGCAGCATGAGCTGAACGAGAGTCACAGCACAGATCAGCAGCAGGAGTCAGATTTCATTCATCACGAGAGTGAGCTGACTGATGATTGCAGAAGATTTTTGGATTTTTGCAATATTTTGTATTTAAACCCATTTAAACCCCCCGCCCTCTCTGTGATACTGCTATTATCAGTGTTGTCACATGTCGATTAACCAGCGGGAAAACTTCCTCACGGTCACAACCCGTTGAGATTAAGAAAAATCTTGATCCAGATTTGAACTTTTGACACCTGGATAAGCACTAAAGCTCAATGTGATGATGCATATGCAATAAGCTTTCAGCCAGAGCTCAAACAAGAAAAAGGCTTAAAGAACATGCCTAACTTGACATAAAAATTGAGCTGAGGCAAAGTTTGGCAGTAGCCAAAAAAAAATCTCAGGAAAACACCAGCTGTGATCACAGCCTCATTCTCATTTGTGTCAGATTGAGTAAGGAGTCTACTCTGACTCAGGCCCATTATTCTAAATATATCTTGTTTGTCTTACCATTAAATTGCGATGCCTCATTGATTACAGCTGATTTCTTGTATAACAGAGGTGACTGAGTGAGAGCAAAGATTCCGCTGGCTGACACAGGTTTCTTTACTTTAGGGGTGTCCACTGCAAGACATTCAAGCGACAACGATTACAAACAAGTTACGGAAACAAGGAACATGCTATAGCCTAAATTGCACTTGAGTTTCACTGTACCCTTTATGCCCTTCCATGCGAACTGTTCAGACTTCATGGAGTCTCTAGCATCACACTCTTGAACCACAGTTTCGGTCCAGTCCATGCCTTCTGGTGAGCACTGATGGTCCATCACCTGGCTTGATCTCAAACCCAGTTTTCTTTGACTGACTGGGGTGTTCAGTGACTCCTTGAGTTCTTCCACTCCTTGAATACGGAAAACCCCTTCAAGTTCTGGGTCCTCCAATACCCCAGGCTTTTCTAGGAGAGGAACCCCTTTGATGACCTGCTCTTTGCTCCCGCAAGTCTCGATTCGAGCCCTTTTCTTACGAGGCCAACTATTGAGGTTCTCTGGGGTTGACCATCCTCTGCTTTGAGGAGATGGAGTCAGTGGGGACGCCAAAGGGGACTGGCTACTTGCCGGATACCGCGTGGGAGTAATCGACTGACATATGTATGTCTGTACACCCTTTCCAGGTGTACCTTTGGCAGGGGTTCCTCGACTGCAGAGTGATGGAGATATGCAGCCAGGATGTCTAGAACATTGAGCAAGAGGGCTGTCAACTTGTGGCGCCTTCACATTTGACATGTTACGGTGCACAAGATGTGTGGCCATGCCTTTGGTGGCACTACTAGGTGCATCACCTGCATTGAAAGAATCTGTCCGTCTTAACTTTAGTTTAGGCAGACCTGATGCCTGCATTTCCATCTCCACTTCATAAGTAAGTGGTTGAGCAGTGGACTTTTCACATGCAGGAGTTCGCCTTGTTCTTGGGGTGGAAATCTTTGGTGTTCCTGAGGGATATCCAAGACGTGCTTCTGCTTCTCGTTGGCGCCGGTCTGGAGTTTGACGGAAGCCATAGCTTCGACTTGCTGTTGTTGCGGACGGGGTGGCTTGTTTGCCCTCAAATTCAAAAACCTCTGAGGATATAGAGGGTTTTCTTGAGAAAGCGATGTTCATCTTAATGCCCCCTATGAGCTGGGTCTTCACCACTGAGGCCTCCGATATATCGATGCTTTCATCATCTGTGGTAACGCTGAATTCAGAGCAATCAAACTGCTGGGAGTCAGAAGATGATGCCTCTTCTCTTTTTCCATGGTTTGTCTCAATTTGGGCAATTTCTTTATCCTCCTGTGGACATTTTCCCTCTTTATTGAAGGATGAACTGCTTTGATGGCTGATACCTGATCTAGAAAGACCAAGGGATGGTGATGCACTTAATTTTTCTACAGCCACAATCAGAACTTTATAAGGTGAAGGGCTAGTACTTGCAATGGTTCTTAACTTGTTAGAAGTTGACACAGAGTCTTTAACAGGAGTCCTACCAGAGCGAGTGCACATCCTGTGTGCTGGGCTGGGGCTTTTTATTGGCGTTTGTATATTTGGTTTCATTGGTGAAATGGAGAAACAAACTGGCCCGGAATCGGACTGTTGCACGTCAACGGAGGCAAGTTCACCAGATTCTTCAGTAATCTTGCAAGGTAAGCTTAGTGTTCTCCTCATCTTTCCTGATCTCGTAATGGACTGAGATGTTTCTAAATCAAGATTTCCAGGAAGTTCAAGTGTCCTAGGCATCATTCCAGAAGATGCCTTGGATTTCCTTTGGGGCACCTTGTCAGGTGTTTTAAAAACAGTTCTTTCCTCTGGGCTGCAATTCTTGCCAGGTGTAATCAGCCTTGGTGAGTATCTTTTTGTAAACATCGGAGACTCTGGCACATTGATTGGGTTTTCTGACAGGTGTTTCCGTGGAGATGGAGACCATGTCACACTCTTTTTTGGCGTTCTACAGCTTGGGCTCCTCAGCCAAGCACCATTTGGAGAAACACAATCCAAGAGGCTTTTCATTGGAGTCTTGAGTATCCCCTTCAGAGGGCTTTTCTTAGGCGTCTCTACCCCTAAACTTTTCGCAACAGGCGAGCAAAAGGGACTCCCTCGCAGAGTCATCCCATTTTCCCCAACTGTCTGGCTTGGAGTTCTTGGGGACCGAGGGGTTTTGCACTCAACAGCACATCCTACAAGATCAGATCTTAACTTCTGTGGAGTTTTATTTTGACTCTGAAAAACAAATGGATCTTATTAATGCAAAGGAGATGAACAATACGAATACCTTTAGTATTCCATATTATTTTAATCAACTGCAAACCAAAAGGGATATTACCTCAAAAACTGTAGAGCTGCCTTGATCTTCTGAAGAGGATGCTGTAGTGTGTCGTAGACGACCAGGGGACTGGGTAGCACCAAAAAGAAGCCGAACTGGCGACCTAACAGAACTAACATCAAATCCACCTGCAAAATGTAGACAAGGCTACTTTGAGAATGCCACAGCATACAACTTAACAGCATGTTAAAAAACTACACATTGCCTCAGAGAAAACATTTTATGACCAGTAGCTTAATGAAGTGTGGTCTATTTTAACTGTGTAAAAATTGCCTGCTCACCTTTGCCCTCAGAGTGGCAGAGTTGAGAAGAGGAGATGGCGCGGTCCAGGTTTCGGGAACGTGGCTGTGAGCTTGAATAAAACACGCTGGAATGTCTCCTGGTAAGGCTCTTAATTCTTGGGCTCCTCCTCAAATCTAAGAACAAATGATTTATTAGAGCACCTTTTATTAGTAAGTGGTCATTCTATGTTTGATATTATGGCAAAATCTTAAGACACCAACCAGCAGCTGGTTTGACAGGAGACTCCTCAATAATGCACACATCAGATTCTCCAGATCTCCTGTGACAAAGAGGGCAACAGAAACACAGAAAAGGTAAATTCCAAATCTAGATACTTCTCATACAAGTGACAGGTAACATTGAACAAATATAGTGACAACTTAAAATAACTGTAGGTCATACAACTCACCTGCCAGTCCTTTGCCGGTGAAGTAAGCGATTGGATACCTGCTTATGCAGTGGTGTCTCAGACACTTTCTTTGTCAGAAGAGTGTGCCGTTCTGAAATTAAAAGGTTTTAAGATTCAAGTTTACACACTACAGTAGTGATTTATGAAGAAAAAAAAAAAAAAAATCTCTCACTATAAAAAAAATTACCATCATCTTCCACATTTGAACGCTTGCGTTTCTTTAGTCCCTCTACTGCTGAGACAGACTGGCTTCGTGGCATTTTGGACGACTTTGAGGGCGATACAGTTACTTGGTTGAAGAGATTTCTCCTTACCTTTGTTACCTCTGTGAACAAAAAAGGTACAACAACAGATCACAACAACTTTTTAAAGCAGTTTGGCCATAGGACAGCATGAAGATTAAAATGGGAAGAGCCAATTACCTTGAACTGCTTGCTTTGGTGGTGGTGGTTCTTCCACAGCAGGCTTTTCTACAGGGACACTGAGTTTTGGCTTTGCCTGAAATTCCCAGAATAGGTACTTTAGTGTTTTGGTTCTTCTCACTAGGGACGTCAACTTACACAAATTCCCATGATTGGTCATTATTTAAATTATTGATCAATTATTCGTTAACCATAAAACTGCAAGATCGGCATGACAGTGCCACTCAAAACACCAGCTTTCCTGAATGAAAAGCTCTAATAGGATAGTACAGGATGGTGAAATGAATCTATGTGATTTATATATTTATAATGAATATATAAAAGAATAATTGATGACTGGTTTATTAGAAAAAATAATGAACACCCGAGGTGGTGATGCAGCCATGATGCGAAGTGGATTCATCAGACCGGAATCAATTATTCTGCTTATACTGCGGTAACCACACCTCAAGACAGTGTTCAGCTGTTTTATTTAAAGACATTTGTCAGGTTTTGCTCTGGTGTGTACAGTATAACTAATTTATTATGCATCTCCCTCTATTGCTAATTACAAAATGTTTTAAAATTTTAGAGCTTGTAAGAAAGGCTTGAACCATTTATATACAAATGCAATTATTAGAGAGATTGATTGATTGATTAGTTTAAATGTGTGTACATTAATGTGTAAATCTGTGTGTCTCTCAACACTGTAAGTTTAACTGCTTCAAAAACATGTCGTTTTGCAGATGCGAAGGTATTTGATTCATGAAGTCACTGACAACAAGATTCTATACGCGTCTATGTTTCCATGTCTCTATACTGTAGCTGTGAGTGTTAACAACCTGCTTGCCGTCTACTTGTTCGTTTGCATGTCATATTATCCTATTATTCATACTGCCTCAATAATAATTAATGTAAAAGTTTTAATTGCTTTATTTTATTTCCAGGCACATAGAAAACCTCTCTGTAGATGCAAAGAATGTTCATTAAAGATATTGTGCATTCTTGTATCAAGTATCAAGTGCATTTTGCACATTATTTTTTTATACAACATTATTTGTTTTTGAGCCAGTAAATGTAAAATCTGGTGTATCATTTATGTTTTTCAAATAAAACATTGTATTTTCAATATATATTTTTAAAAGAATTATTTATAAATAAACAGCTAACTAAGACATTAATCATTTTCCTTCATTTATAAATGATCTTCCTGGTTAGTTCTTAATATATTTATATTTTGGTATCAATTTTTATATTTTTGCACTATAATAATTTAATTCAATTGCAAAACAGACTGGATTCTTTTTTAAATAAAACTTTATTTTGCATGAACACAGGCTGTATTTTGCCCATGATGGAGGGGCCCCATAACGCTACAGCCTAGTTGGTTACGTTTTATTTTACAGTACGTGTACTTACCCAAGAAAATACTGGTAATATAAGGTAACTTAATGGGTTAAGGGTAGGTTTAGGGGTAGGGTCAGGGTTACTACCTAGTTATTGCCCAGTTATTATAATTGCTATAACAAGTACATAGTACGCACATGCAGAACAGGACTGTAAAATAAAGTGTTACCACCTAGTTTAGCTTAATTTAAAAGTTTTGAGGTGCCGGCATGCACCTCAAAACTATGCACTCGGCCTTGCTTAACTCAACCACCTGATAAGTTGTTTTACCAATTAAATTATCAACAACAATTAATCAATCATTGATTAACCGTTAGCACCCCTACTTCTGACTTAAGAAATTCTCATTACAAGGAACAGGTCAGAAAATAATACCATAAAAGCAACAGGGAAAATAAAGCTCACCAGGCGTGTGGACTTTCTTGGCATTTCTATCTGTCGAAGTGCTTGAGGAGCCTCAGTCATGCTTTTGTGGCGTGTGATCATGTTCTGTCTGCAAAAACAAGAGAAAAGGGTTTATATGTTCACTTACATACAAAGCACTTAATATAAATCACAAACTGTTTTCTATGACAATCACCTCCTCTTCTTAGCAGAGCGATTGCGGAGTTCCTCCAGATGATCTCCAACACTGGATACATTGCTCTGTGTGGCAGAGAAAGGTGAGGAACTGACAGACACACTGTCCTTAGCCAAAGACTCATCACTGAAGAAGTCAGAAGGCAGGACGGCAACGAGCGCCTCGGGCAACTGAGTCCCTAAACTGTGGTACACATCTGCCAGGACCTTAGGGATGCTGTTCAGGTACCTGGGAGATATCATATCAGAGGATCATCACATCTCATGAATTGTATTCAATTTGCATTTTCATTAAAATTCCTGAATCTCTAATAACTTACACTGGCAGAACTTCATCCTGCATAAACTTGGATAAGTAGACAGCATCTTTACTCCGGGAGATAATCCGGAACATATCAGCCACCTTAATCCAACATGAAAGGAAAATAAAATCAATCAAGTAAGAAATTTAACACCTACAAACTATACAAGATTTCTACACACAAGTCCATAATGACTTTGATGCATAGTTAATAAAGGTTTACTGTCTCCTTACATCCTCCACTCTTTGTTCAACAACCTCCTCGTTGTCTTGTTGTTCTGGTTGTCTGCACAACTCAAGTCTGAGAACTGCTTGCAGCTGGCATCTGTATGAAGATTAATGTTTTGTAGTCATAAGTCTACTACCTGGACTTTATCTGTATGAAGGTATGGTTCAAGATTACTGTTCTGCCATCTGCACATTGATTCGTTTTTGTCTGAATACTTACTCCCTGATTTTACTTTCTTCATCTGAAGAATTTCCATAAAGCTGACGAATAGACTGACAGGATTTTAACAGATGCTTCTGCACCAAATCCAAGAATGAAACCTGCTGAGAAATGGTTGGAGAAATGTAAAGTTCAATGAAAATTTTTATAAAGTCACTTTTTCCTCATGAAAGTTCATTACTGTCTTTGCCAAACAAACAAAAAACATTCCAGTTGCACATTTCCTGAATGATTACATGACTTCACCAAACTAGCATAACACAATAAACCACCATATCAACAACATACAACTCATAGAAGCATATGAAGAGTTTGGTTCCAAAACGCGATAAACGCCATTTTCAAAAAAATCGAGTTTCCGCCAAAATCAGTATTGTATCTGGTCGGTATTGAAAAGTCATTTATTAATTTTGCGCAAAATGCGATATCCGTCGTGTTATTCTGTCATGTTCCCTCCCTTTCTTTCCAAAATGCGACAAACGCCAGTCTCCTTTTTCTCCAAAACGCGATATATCCTCTCTCAACCAATCACAGCGCACCATTCCACCCACTGTAAACATTGAAGGCTTTTTAAAAAGCCGATTTTAATAACAATGTACTTGGCAAATGTGTTTATTTAACAGTGCGGTGGCGCCAGATACTCTTTAATCGGTAATGAGAAAATAATTTATAACATTAACAAGATGACCCGTTGAATTCATTTTGGGAGCGACGGCTGAATGTATTTTTAGTAAAATGTCTGTACATAAGATAAATATTGGCAAAGTTTAGACTCTGTCATATATGTGTGAATCAACTTACTTTGTTGTGTATTTTCAATTTGAAAAATAACTTTTATATTGATGGATTAATTGCATTTTGAAAAAAAAGTATCATGGATTTATTGCATTTTGGGGAAAAAAAATAACATGTTTTTATAATAAACTTTTTAAAATCAAAATGTAGATTTGAACTTTTAATGTTTTTATAACCAAAAGATGCTATGTGAAAGTTTGAAACAGAAAATAGTGGTTTTCATCTTGCCACTTTCTTGGTAAAGAAAACACATTTTTACTCAAATTAATCAAAATGGAATTATTGCGTTTTGGAACCAAACTCTTCATATATATTTTAACATTTATTTTGACTCAACACAGGTAGTTTAACATTTCAGACTTCAAGTAAATGCAACATGATCTAATTCGACTAACATATTTTAGAAGGGCACAACAGTTCATTATACACATGCATGCAGTATATGAAGACCATGATTTGCAGTTGTCTGCAGCCAGACAACACAGCTGTGCGATTCTGACACAAATGTTCCTCTGACTCACCTCCACGTCAGTGTTAGTTTTGATGAATGCCTTTACAACTGAAAGCAAATCCTGGACCTGAGAAGGAACAGACACACATCTGTTCTCCACAGCTTTCTGATAAGTGAGTCCCAGGTGGGAGAGCAGCTCTTCCTCACTGCTGAAGTCTGTAAGAGAGTCCATAAATATCTTCATTAACATTTACCCAAGTTCTGAGGATTATATCCATTTATATATTTATCATAAATTTACAAAGTGTGATAAATTATTATAAAGCTTAAAAATACATATTTTTAAAAAACAAATCCAAACAAAGTTTTTTTTCCCTCCAATGAAATGACTACTCACACATGAGGCCAGGCTTGGTCCGATCCCCAGAGCATCTCTTGCTCCCTTTTTCAGTCCCTACAGCAGATCTAGCAGAGCTGCTATCAACCTGAGTCTTTTGAGCTTTCACATTCAAGCGAGCAAAATTCAGCATCTGTAGAGAGCGACTCATGGTCTTCATCTTCTGTCTTACTGGTGTGCATTGTGTACCTCCTGAAAAGAACAGATTAAGCCATTAATAACAATAATAAAAACAATGAATCTGTTAGTTGTTTATTCATGATATCTGCAACAAAATATTTAGTAAATACTCAATGCATCAAGCACCATTTGTCCTTACTTTTTTTGGACCTCAGGTTGCCACTTGATCCAGCTGTGCTGCTCTGATAAAGCTCTGAGAGACTGCTGGTGATCTCCTGCTGAGTATCTGAGTACTCCTCTTCCTGCTCCTCTTCCTCAGGAGCTGCATGCAGGAGCCTGAACATGTAAAACAGATCATTTAGTACTAGAATAAAAATAGACCATAACAGAAAACATTATGTGCCACTTTTTTAAATAGAAATTTTAAAGGGGTCATTGGATGCTTTTAATGTTTTGCTTTTCCTTGAGTGTGTAATGCATCCATTTATGCATGTATAAGCTCTGCATAGTCTTCCACAAAAAGGATTTATTTAAACAGAGAACACTGCTCCAGACCTGCCTTAAACACATTGATCCAGATATCAGTCCAAATATCACTTGCGTAGACATCTAAACATTCAGATTTATTTATAACACTGAGCAGTACAACCCAAAAGTTAACTTGTGCACAGCACATTTTACAGAGGATAACTTCCTGAACCTGGGACAGTTCAATGCCAGCTATATACAAAGACTACTTACTAGGGGTGAGACTACTAACGAGACGAGACACGAGATTGGGTTCACAAGAACGAGATTTTTTACTTAGTATCTTTAAGAAATCCTCAATGACAAAATTCATGACTAGAAAAACAGTCTGCAGGTGCATTTGAAATGTTTTAGATAATCATCTTGTAATGAATGTCATTTCAGTTCTACTTTCTGAGTACGAATTATCATATGCAGTACAAGAAAACAACTCTCAAGCACTGTAAAACGTTTTGCCACAAACTCAACTGGCATCTCTCCTTTCAAAATGCTGGGTATTGAAATCGCGTTTGAATGCGCGCTTTCGTTTTACTTTCGTGCATACTCTGAATAAGGAGTGGCGGTGCTGCGTGCACATTCTACAAGATAAGACGTTAGTCAGACGCTTAGGCTCTATTGTGTAACAAGTCCTCCACCATAGTCTTGTCAGTCATCTCATCACGTGATCAGTGAACTCTGAGTCCTGCTGCACTATATACGACTCTGCAGCTCGTGTTGGATGAACTGGTTGGAATTGAAGCTACCATTATCCAACTGAATTATCTGACTCGGGCTCAAACTGATACGGTAAAACTGACAAGATTGTTAACTGTGTGTTTACAGTTGCTTTAGAAGCCTTGGAAGCTGAAGCTCACGATTATGGTAAGGAGCATTTAATTTTCGACATGCCTGAAGTGTCTGGCCCATCACAATGCACTGGGTCAGCTGGCCAATCAGAGAAATCTAAAATTTTCAGAAGGGCGGGCTTTGTAGAAACCGGAACACAATCAGTGCATTTAAGACTGGGAATAGAGGTACAGCAATAATCTACAGTATGTGAAAAATAATGTTTTTGAACATTAAAGCATTATAACCTAATCCATTACACACAATAAACAAAATAATGAACTTTTAAAATAGCATCATCTGACCCCTTTAATGCCATATCAGCAGTTGAGGCTTTTTTCATGGCAAGAGTTGTGTTACATAGGAGTTGTATAAATACAGTAAAATAAAACCAAAAGACAGAGTACAACAGATTACACAAGATGCTTTAAATTTACATATGATAAAAATTCTAAAAAGTTCTCTGGAAGGATCTTATTAAACAAGACCTTAAGAGATCTTACTAAATAATATCATATATATAAAATAAAATGTGTGTAACTATATATGTGTTTACTTTACAAGTAAGAGTGAAAGATTCCAAACCTCATTGATTCCATTAAGTGGCAGCTGATTCCTGATTGGTCAGACAGAGGAAACCACCCCTCTACCACCTCATTTCTCCTTGAACAAGACCCTTGCTTGAGCTCTTGATCGGCCCAGTCAGGCACTGACGGCATCTTCACTTGATCTGGAAACCGCAAAAACATTATTTTAAAAACAGGATAAAAATCTTATGCACACTGCACAAATAAAACCAATTATTTCAGATAAAACAAACACCTGAGCAATCCTCATCCTCCATGATGTCATACATGACATTGAGAACACTGCTAACAACATCAGGTAAGTCACTGGAAAGGTCTGTAGTGTCCAAGGAAACAAGGTCTGCAGGCAGGAGCTGGTCTTCCCGAGTAACCAGAGGCTGAAGGACAGTAAGCTGAGCCGTGCAGGAGGAGAGCACCGACAGCACCGCTGAACACAACACACCTCCTTCACTCACTTCTGCTAGCTGTGTAAATAAAGTAGATATTACTGCACTTTATGCTAACAGCACCTGTCATGGACATAAAAATTTATCTTTGCACAATGTAAACACAGACTTGACAATGCAATAAAACACAACATGCATTACATTAAGTGTCCCCTATTACACTGAATGCTGTTTTTTTAGACTTAAAATAACATGCATCTAGAGTTGTCAAAAATACCAACTTCGGTACCAATCGGTACTGAAATTTTAAAAATGTGACGCTTTGAGTTAAGCGGATTCATAAACACCTCTGATTGGCCGTTGTATTCACATACTCATCAGATGTGTCTGTGATTGGCAGTCAGTACTTTTGACAACTCTATCTGTATCCTAAAATAATACTCCTAAAATAGCATGTATATTATACCATACTTATATATTTGTATACTAAACCACTTACACCATAAGCAAAAATGTTTATTAATCTAACTGTAGTTGTACGGGTGTGTATATATTACCCATTAAGCAACAGCACTGCATGTGACTCCAATCACATTTCAAAGCGGGAAGCATCCTATTATAAAACAGCATGACAGAATGGGTAATTTTACCATGGCGGATCCTCCAGTGGACAGCTCCTTTAAGTGCTGAAACACCTCCTGACCCAGTACAGCATCTGGGCACTGCAGTATCCAGCTTTCTGAGGCTGGACGTGAAAGGGAAATGGCGTCAAAGTCCTGCAGTACACCTCTGAGATTCACCTCCACAGGAACACGCAGAAACCTCTGCCTGCATGACACCGGCTCCAGCGTCACATTACAGGAACGCCTGTTCCCATCTGCCACAAAAAATGTAGGAATCACTGATAATTTTGTAAAATCAGGCAATAAAACAAGTTTAAAAGTAGTTAATTCATTAAAATAATAATAAAATTATTTTTACACACACACAAAACTTGATTTTTCGATACTGAAATATCTGTAACGTTTCCAATAGTCATTTTCCACGCAATAGATACACGATACCAGGTGCGCTCTCTCATTTCTCCGACAGCAAGATGACCCACAAACCCGACTCCCTTCACTCACTCGTTTCATTTGCTCCGGATGAATGTTGTTGGTGTTACAGGGCTTGAATTTCAGTATGGGATTGCAAGTAATGAGCAAATTTTACTCATTCCCGCAAATTTTGTGCTCACACCCATAGGGCGCGCATAAAGCCGCCTCTCAGTCCTTTTCGATGCTTATTGTGCTTAAACAGTCAAATACACACAAAACAATGTCAAAATGCCGGTCTTGGCGAGTGTTCACGTAAACAGAGTCGGTTATGTTTTAAGTGAACGTAAACAGTTGAGAAAGAAAATGCATGTGTAACAGTATAGTGGATCTGTGCGTCAGGTCTTAAAGTGACAGCTGCCTAATATACCTGCTGCCAAATTATGAGATAATGTTAAAAAAAATCTATATGACAGTTTTTCGCCATGGTATCAACGTCAAAATTGTGGCCAGAGAAAATGCTGAGTGGATAATAACTTTGGAAATCCACTAGCCACAGTGGCTGGTGAGCAAAAATGTCAAACCCTGCACACACACACACACACACACACACACACACAATTGTGGCCAAAAGTGATGTCCGGAGGGGATGTTTGTTTGATTAAACCATCAAAATATGAGGAAAATATTTAATATTTTGTAAATATTTTAAATATGAGGGAAGAACATAACCCTAAACTTGGTTAAGGTATTTATCTGAAAAATGCATAGAAAAACAAAAAGCTCACAGAAAAAAGCATTCACTGACTACAACAATCAGCATATTTTGTTGGAATATTTTTTGGTAATTGCGGTCACATTTGATCAATTTAATGTTTCCTTGCTGAATAAAACTTAAAGGATTAGTCCACTTTCAAATAACATTTTCCTGATAATTTACTCACCCCCATGTCATCCAAGAATAAACATCTTTCAGTCGAAAAGAAATTAAGGTTTTTGATGAAAACATTACAGGATTATTCTCCTTACAGTGGACTTCAATGGTCTCCAAAAGGTTGAAGGTCAAAATGATAGTTTCAGTGCAGCTTCAAACGATACCAGACGAGGAATAAGGGTCTTATCTAGCGAAACGATAAGTCATTTTCTAAAAAAATACAAATGTATATGCTTTATAAACACAAATGATTGCCTTGCAAGTGCTTCCACTTTCCGTATTCTTCAAAAAGCTTACGCTGTATGTCCTACACCTTCCGTATTCTATTTACGGAAAAAAATGGAACTGGCGCCGCGTTTGTTCCGTAAGTAGAATAAGGAAGGTGTAGGACATACAGCGCAAGCTTTTTGAAGAATACGGAAAGTGGAAGCACTTGCAAGGCAATCATTTGTGTTTATAAAGCATATTTACATTTGTATTTTTTTCTTTTTTGCCCTTTGAAGCTGCACTGAAACTGTAATTTTGACCTTGAACCGTTTGGAGGCCACTGAAGTCCACTATAAGGAGAATAATGTTTTCATCAAAAACCTTAATTTCTTTTCGACTGAAGAAAGAAAGACATGAATATCTTGGATGACATGGGGGTGAGTAAATTATCAGGAAAATTTTATTCAGAAGTGAACTAATCCTTTAATTAATAAAAAAATAAAAATAAAAATCTGACTGACCCTTTTGAACTGTAGTGTATAAACATACAATTAATAATTCATGTTAATAATATTATTAAATAATAATAAAAAAATACCATTTAATAATAATAACGCTAATCAAACAAGCAAAAAAATAAGTACAAAAAAAATGCACCAGTGACATTATTTACCTGCAATCCAGGAAAGCGATCCACTCAAAGGAGAAACACTTGTTGGTGCATTTTTCAGACAGCTGAAGGTAGCTATTGATGAAGTCTATAGGAAAGGCATCTAGTCCCAAAGCCAGTGAATGGTTTACACCAGGATGCTGGTCCATCAGTGGCAAACCAGAAGACAGCATGGGCACCACCCGTCCACCAACCTGCCCGAGAAGCTCTGCCAATGTGTCTGTGCCAGTGTAGTCCTCCACCGCATGATGAGCCTGGTTAAAAACCATATTGTAGTCAAAAACACTTAAATAAACAACAGGAACTCTATAAGAGCACCACCTTACCTTCAATACACCAGAATCAGCCCAATGAAGCACAACCTTGCGCTGCATAAGCATATCAATGAGACCTTTGGGCAGCACCTGCTCATGCATGTCTCTGTGATGTCTACTGTCTTCTCTACGGATGGACAGGTAGTCTTCCAACTCTGCTTTGGACCGTGGACATTCAGACACCACAAAAAGGACATTTCTATCAGGGTTTAACATGTCATAGTCCTGCAGAGGGATATTTCTGCCACTTCGACTGGACCTTCTTGGTCTCAGTGTCACCTTGGTGGGAGATGTGAGATCAGGTCTGTCCCACTGGAAGTCTAAGAGGATTTCTTTCAAGGCATTTTGGACACAACTAGCCGGGCTGGGTTTGAGTTTATGCGACTTTATCCGATTTCTGGGCGATTTTCCTTCTACACCGCTGAATTTGACGAGCAGCTCCTCTTCGAAATCACTGAACACCTTCTCCTGGAGTTCCTTGAAATCAGATCCTCGGTTTATAAGTGTTGCACTTTTCACAGTCCTCGAATGGAAGAATTTATACCCCCATCGCACTTTTTCCAGTCCATATTTGTGTCCCAAACTGAGCAGGACTCTTAGTATCCAGTGTTTGAGATGGTTTAGATAGGCACTAGTCGTGCTGTTGTTCTCCTCTGCTCGATAATCCACATCGATAGCAAAAACAACATTCTGAGAGGCCATTACTGCACTTATAAAGTACAATATTATCACAAATGTTACACGTACAGGCGTTCAAGATTAAAACATACGCGAAACGTGACTTCAAGTACTTTTAAATGTCAACAAACTCATTTGAACGCTAAACACGCAACATCTCACGAGCAGCTGTTGCGAACGAACTCACACGAACGTTATTTTTCTCAACACGAGTCATGATTCCTGTCGCTGTTGAGCTAAAACAACCCAAAACAGTTTGTAATGAACTACGTCTATCTAAAATAAACGGTTAAAAATAACGAAAAATATATAAAAACAGCATTTTGAAAGCATTGTTTTGTTAAACTTTAGAGTTTCCGTTAGCCATCGTTCTCTTCTCTGCCTCAAACTCTTCGCGCTTTAGAATTCGTTGAACGTCATTGGCTGGAGCAAACGAACTTTAAAAACGTCATTCGTTTCTCTTCACATGATTGGTACAGAGAGCTCCAGCAGTTAAAAAATGCAAAGACGTCAATCGTTTCTCGCTCCGTGATTGGTTCACAGTCAGGTCAATAAAAGGAGCTTCTTCTCGTGTGTAGTATGCAGTGCAGTATTCATGTGTTACTGGCATCTACTGGACTGAAGTCAGTTGAAAAGTGATTAAAAATGTGTGTTGGTTTTATTGTCATATTTAACAATATAAGCATCTGAACAACGTCAAAGAAAAACCCTCAAATGAGCAGGAAAACCGTAGCTTTATAAACTAATGTGTGTAACTAATGATGTAACCATATTATTTAGGCCTATTATTGTGGCTTATTAATGTATTGTCTGTTTTGTTATATTTATTCGTGTATATATATATATATATATATATATATATATATATATATATATATATATATATATTTTATTTATTTATTTTTATTTTTTAATGTAGGGGATTTTTTTTGCTATAGGGTTGTATATTCGGCGATATTGTGTGTGTAAAGTAGGCCTACTTTGAAACTGGTGCACATTAGGACTCAATATACAATTTAATGTTTTATTCAAAATAATACTGCTTTTAATTTCACTTTATGTCGCATGAAAATAAGAATAAAAAGATTAAAAGAGTAAGATAAGTTTTAAATAAAGATACTGTCCTCGAAGATGCATGTTCATTTCTTATTTTTAGCTAAATATGGTGAGTTGATGCCAGATTTTTTTATATGAACAGTATTCAAAAGGATCTTCTTCTCAATATTTCTCAGAAATGAGGCTTGTGTCTCCCCTCAGCACCTCAAATGATTGTATAATCAGGATGCAGAAACCATTTATGGGTTAAATTGAAGTTCTTATGTTTTTATCTTTGGAAGATCCAGACATTTGGCCACTTATTTTGTTGTCTGGACAGCATTAGTCATTGGGTCTGTTAAGGATAAAAACATAAAAGAGAACAAGTTGTGCCGACTAATGGCTCTTTGGCCTAGACGCACTGTTTAAAAAAACATATAACAAAGGAATGCTGTTGCTTTTATTATTTCTCCATCCACAAAACCAAAAGGGACAGCATTTGGCTTTACAATCCATCTGAATTAAACCAAAAATTGCCTTAACTTTAATGCATACTAGATTAATCAGGTCAGTGATTCTAATTTTGATGATTTTCATTGTGCACAGAATTTTCCCCTGCTCTCGCCAAGAGAATCTAACTTACAGGGTAAAAGGACAGGATAAAATAGGAAAGATTTTACATCCCAGCAAGCCATTGGAGAATAGATGTGTTTACTTTGGCAAAACTCTCAAACTAGGTTGTGTCAGAACACAAAATGGAAATGTCAGCAGAGCATTAAAAAGAAGTTCCTAGTCATAATCACAGACAGATGATGGTTTCTAATCAACATTTTCAACATTCTCACAAATATCCGAAACTTGACAGCATCGAAAACACCCCTGAATCTATCCAAAGCCGAATTAGGGCTCGTTCACACAGAACGAGACACGTGCAGTGGAATGGGGGAAAAACGCAAGGTCTCGAGACGCGTTTTTTAAAAGTTGAACTGATTGCATGACAACGATATGCTTAAGTTTTTTTAAGATTATAAGTTTTTCCTTTGAGTTTTCCGCGTACAGACGACACCATTGTCAAACGATCCCCATTCATACGAATCTGTGGCTAAAAACAGCTAAATGGCTAAAAACTCTGTATTCTGCCAGCAGGCCATTAGATGGCGATGATACACTATAGACTTTTTTTTCACAGATTCGCATTTTTGTGTTTACACAGAGACTGTTTTCAAAAACTTGCACTTTTAAAAAAGTTTTAAAAAGCCGTTTTAAAAAGTTTTCATTTTCAGGCCACCAAAGCGCTGTTGTCATGTAAATGAACGGCCAAAACACATAAAAAGTTTTACATTTTTAGTTGAAAACGGTGTTGTGTAAACGGCCGCTTAGGAAAAACTTAAGCATATCATTGTCATGTAAACATATCCTTTTTTGTTTTAAAACTGTGTTTTTAAATGAAAATGATCTTCGTCTACACTAGCATTTCCACAGCGTTACAGAAACAATCTCCGTTTACACTACACGGCCGAAAACGCATGTCACATGATCGTTCATGCACACTGGGCATGCACGTACAAGTGTAAAAAGTTTCCTCTTGCGCATGTAGGCAGCTGCAGTATTAAAATAAAAAAGCATTTTTTAACTCCACAATGGCTAAAAATGACAACAAAGCCAGCAAAGATCGCAGTTTACTCTCCATGTTTTTGTTTACACGTCAAGGGTACGCAGAGCAATGTTTTCAAACAAAGGGTACATTTACACGTCAATGATATGCTTAAAACAGAAAAGTTTTTCCTTTGAGTTTTCCGCATATAGACGACACCATTGTCAAACGATCCCCATTCATACGTATCTGTGAAAATGACTAAAAACGCTGTATTCTGCCGGCAGGCCATTAGATGGCGATGAAACACTATAGACTGAATACGTAATGCGCATGTGCTTGACGTCATCGTTTTCACAGATTGCCGTTTTTGTTGTTTACACTGAGACCGTTTTCAAAAACGCGCACTTTGAAACCCGTTTTCAGACCACCAAAACGCCATTGTCGTGTAAATGAACGGCAAAAACACATAAGAAGTTTTTAGTTGAAAACAGTGTCATGTAAACGGCCCATAAAACGGCGTCTGCAGTGTTTTTGAAAGTCTCAGTTTTCGAGGTTCGAAAACACCGGCGTAGTGTAAACGACAGGTGTAACCGTAGCAAAACCAATGTGTTTTAAAACAAAAACGCACTAGTGTAAACGAGGTCTTAGAACGGCGTCATGCGCGAGACACCGCAAAACAAAAGACGCAAGTCGCGAGCAACGGTCATACACGTGCTTTTAGAGCGGAAAAATGGAAGGGCGTTGTGTGAACGGCCCCTTACACAGCTGTTTAAATCTTAAAAATGAAATACAGCACCATATATCACGCTCACAGAATCGATCTATTTATTTCCCCTGACACATATATTAATAATTCTTTGCATGTCATCAATTGCCAACCGCCTCATTGATGGTTTGAGGAAATGAGAGTGTGTAAATAGGTTACCCTCTGCTCATTCAGTCTCCTTGTCTCCATCAGATCAATGAGAGAAACAGACAGACACTGGGAGAACAAGGGCAACACGGTGCTTCCAGTTATGTGCCGTTTGGTTCTAACCCAAAGCCCAAAGGGTTCTGCTTCGTGGCGTATGAGAATGTAGGTCAGGGATTCAGCAAACGAACACTTTTGCAGACAGAACACAGACAGCCTTGAACAGGCAACAACAGAACGAGAAGCAAAAGTCAGGTGAATAAGCAATACAATTTCCCCCAAGTCTGGCTTCTGATCTTCTGTCTAGTGCCATGAGGTAAAGATGGATCTAAGAGTTTCCAAAAAAGGGACAAATCCCTCATTTTCCTGAGCATTTATTCTTTTTTTGTCCATCAGCCCAACTTGTCACTAGCAATCCATTTAATAAACACCGGCTTGTAAACATGAGTCACTGTTTTCCTCTAATGATTCAGTCACGTTTCAAGCCCACTCACTTGAATTATTCCTGCTAGGTCAAGAGTGAAATAAACAGTCTTCATAGAACAGCATGACATACTTGTATTTTGTGTTTTGAAGAAGCAAACACGAAGCGGATGCATTGTAAAATACATTTTAATTTTGTTATAGGCTTGGAAGGAGTCTTTTAACCCTGGTGGTTTCCTTGACGCACTCCCTTTTCAGGAACATTTTCATCAGATCTTCATTCGGGAAGGAATAAACGATAAGAACAATCTGTTATATAACCTAGAACAGTGGGGCCAGTCCAAATGCCTGCTGGGAACATGATGTTTTTAATTGAAGGCTGTTTTTGTTCAGCGGACATTACACACTCAGCAGCGCTCCTGTGTTCAGATACATTTTCAGGGTCATATTTATATTTTAAAGTCCAAAAATGGCGTTAGTTCTGAAAATAAAGCTTCAGAAATAATGCATATTTACAAAGGGGTGTGTTTAGCTTGATGAAATAAGCAAGGCCTACATGTAAATGTACTGATTAAGAAAGAGAGAGAGAATGAATAGGAGGAGACAAGACGGTCTGGTGGAAATGAACATAAAGTTTGTTTTCCCAACAGTTCCAAAACATCATATTTCACTGACCTCACTATCACCATGACAACCACACCACACAAAGTAGGTTACTGAGGCGCTTCGCTACAGGAAGGGAAGATGAACAAGGATATTTCCTCTGAAGAAAATACAGTTAAAGGTGATTTAAATGTGTTTCTATATCCAGTTTAATATGCAGTGACAACTATGTGAGCCATTCATAGTATGATTTATCAACTGACACAGAAACATTAAAGTCACCATGAAATCAAAATGGACAAATCTTTTTTTTTTTTTTTAATGGAATATTGCAGTATTTATTATTATAAATGATTTATCTGTGCACATCATTATTTTTTAAAATTCATTTGCCCTCATAATCTTTAATCAAAATAACTTCCCCTCTCTCTTACAGCATAATCTCTTCTCTGATGATGTGTTTACTGGCACGAGGGCGGGGCAACCTGTCAATCACATGAGATCAACCAATAGTAAACCACAACCACCCAATCAATTCCACATGAAAAAAATCAAGTCCAGCCCCACATTTTTTCTTGTTCGAGAAGGATATACGTCACAGTAGGGAAGAAAAGACTATCGCAGCTTCTGTTTCATGCCGACTTTAAAGGAAAACTCCACTTTTTTTTGAAAATAGGCTCATTTTCCAACTCCCTTAGAGTTAAACAGTTGAGTTTTACCGTTTTCGAATCCATTCAGCCGATCTCCGGGTCTGGCGGTACCTAGGGTGACCATATTTTGATGACCGAAATCCAGGACACTCGCCCAGCAATGAGATACTCAAATGATACTCGAAGTTTACTCAAAGATGCCTTATAATTTCAGCACATTTAAAGTATGCCTCCTCTGTATGGATAGAAAATTGTTATAGGCCCAAAGACACAAATTCAGATAGGCTTCTCAGAGGTTACTCAACATGTTTTATTATGACAAGTTTCAAAAATAACGAAAGAAATAATGATAGAAATAATGTCTCTTCTGTATTAGAAAAATAAATAAATAATAAATAACTAAAAAAAATACCTCTGCTATATTAGCAATCCTACGGAAGAGGATTAGGGCCAAGCAATAATAAAAAATAAAACCATCTTGAGATTAAAGTTGTTAAATTTCGAGAAAAAAAGTCGAGATAAAATGTTGAGAATAAACTCATTAAATTACAAGAAAAAAGTTGTTAAATTTAAAGAAAAAAGTCGTTAAATTACGAAAAATAAGTCATTAAATTACAAGAAAAAAGTCGTTACATTTCAAGAAAAAGTTGTTAAATTACGAGAAAAAAGTCATTAAATTACAAGAAAAAAGTCGTTAAATTTCAAGAAAAAAGTCGTTAAATTATGAGAAAAATGTTAAATTTCGAGAAAAAAGTCGATAAAATGTTGAGAATAAACTCATTAAATTATGAGAATAAAGTCATTAAATTACTAGAGAAAAAACTCGTTAAATTTCGAGAAAAAAGTCTAAATAAAATGTTGAGAATAAAGTCATTAAATTACGAGAAAAAAGTCGTTACATTTCAAGAAAAAAGTCGTTAAATTACGAGAACAAATTTGTTAAATTATGAGAAAAATGTTAAATTTCGAGAAAAAAGTCGAAATAAAATGTTGAGAATAAAGTCATTAAATTACGAGAAAAAGTCGTCACATTTCAAGAACAAATTCTTTAAATTATGAGAAAAATGTTAAATTTCGAGAAAAAAGTCGATAAAATGTTGAGAATAAACTCATTAAATTATGAGAATAAAGTCGTTCAATTACGAGAAAAAAGTTGTTAAATTATGAGAACAAATTCGTAATTTAACGACTTTTTTCTCGTAATTTAACAACTTTTTTCTGATAATTTAATGACTTTATTCATAACATTTTATTTCGACTTTTTTCTCTAAATTTAACGAGTTTTTTCTCGTAATTTAATGAGTTTATTCTCAACATTTTATCTTGACTTTTTTCTCGAAATTTAATTTGCAGTTTTTTGTTGCTTAACAAACAAGCATGAAAGTTATAAAGAAATGTATATAGGCTTATCAGCTGTTACATCGCAAGGTACAAAGGAAGAGCACAACGAGCTGAACTCATAGTAGACGATAGCTGAAGGTTGTTCTGCTGTTACACAAAGTATCTGTTATTCAGTTAAAGACGACTGCACAAATCGTGCATACTAATGTAAACATTATAAACTGTTACAGAAGTAAACAACTGTAGTTTAGGCATAAGTCAGCCATGACGCTGAAAATATAGTTACCTTTATGGAATAATCCACTAATGTCTTGAGATACAATGTGAACTAATATTCTCAGTTGCACGTGCAATCGCGCATGTCTGCGAAACTCATTTATATTAATGTATGCTCCGCCTTCGGAAACCGAAAATCTCGTAACACCGGTCAATTTAATGGCCCAATGAAAAACAATGAAAACAAGGACATTTTCATCACTTTATAAAATACAACCAGGACGGACAGGACCGTAGCCTATGTGAAACAGGACATTTCCTGGGAAAACAGGACGCTTGGTCACCCTAGCGGTACCCATATCGTCATATCGGCCTAGAAAATCGCAACTTTTCATTTTCCGTCAGTCTTAGTACACGATGTAACTACAGAAGCATCAAGTTTTAAATAGGAAAAAACTGAAACTCTTTGGTCATTTTTGAGCGAGATGCTAACGGTCTAATCAGATGCAATGAACTATGCTAAGCTATGCTAAAGGTGGTACCGCCAGACACGGAGATCGGCTGATTACACTGAGGGTCTTGTAACTGTAATTCTCACCCCTGTCCACTTGGTGGTGAGTGCACTTGCTGATCAAGTCAACGAATGGCTTTTCTGAGTTATGTGACAATTGTTTAAAAGCTGTTTTATTAATGTCTTTCCGCCGTTGAAACACTGATTGAGCAAGTACATGAGAGACATGATTTCGGTAAGTTGTACTGTATCTTTCAACATATTTTCTGATGTTCATTCATGTTTATTTTGTTCTGTAATGTAGTAGCTAAAGAGGAAGGGATGATTGCGTTCACTTTCACTACTCGCTTGAGGCACTACAGTGATCTCTGGCGCCACATAAAGAGTGCCAAAAGGGTATTTATTGTTTGAATTGTGTGATAAAATGCACAGAATTTGAAAGCTGAGACTTTGTTTCATATCAAAAGTAACAAAGCACAAAGCTTATTACGATGTATTTGACAATTTTCATGAACGCACAGTCAACTTTCTCGCATAAATATGCATAATCTAGCCTAAATGCTTGTAAATTTGTGAATAAAAAATGAAATGTGAACCTATTAAACAGCATATTATCATTATGAAATTATGAAAATCAGTATGAAAATTAAAATGATGGGTAATAATAGAAATTTTAACGACCCTGTCTGTCAAAATGACGGACAATGCGGAAGTCTAACGCGACGTCTGGTAGGGTGGTAATTGATTGGATGGTTGTGGTTTGCTATTGGTCGATCTCATTTGAGTGACAGGTTGATCCCGCCCTCATGTCAGTAAACACGCTATCAGAGAAGAGATGTCGATGCAAGAGGGAGGGGAAGTTAGTTTGATTAGGGGAAGTTATTTAAGTTATTTGTTTATTTAAGTTTATGAGGGCACATTCATTTGAAAAAAAAAAAAAAATGTGCACGGATAAATCACTTATAGTAAATACTTAATAAAACAAATCATTGTTTAGCCCGACTGAATGGAGTGCATGTAGTCGAGTCAACCAATGGCGTGAGTTTGGAGGTGGGGTTATATGTTTGTCTGGCCAATAGCAGATGGGGGTGTTAAAGGGAAACCTGTATGAAAACAGTCATTATATCTGTTGGGGTGAAATTATACATTTGGCATTTAATGTTAATGATATTGAACTGAAATATTGCCTGCCAAGTCAGAAAGCAGAGAGATGATGAATTAGTCTGACTTAATGGGTCAAGGGGTAATCCCTGAAACATCAACAAACTCAGTCACAGTTTTGTGTCAAGCATAGTCTTTCACAACACTGCAGAATCCCCAGTTGGATGGAGAGGCAAGATTTCCTATAATGTAACTAGATCAGAAGGCAAGTCATGAGATGCTATTTTTACATGCCATCTGTATTGGCTGATAGAAATCAGACGTTGAGGAGGGAGTCCAGATAGAGACCGGTGAAATGTGGTTTTGTAATGTGGATGTCGACACAATGTAAACACATGCTGTCATCTGAGATAATAGGTGACCATTATTGTGAGAACCCAAAATAGTTCATTATAATACAAAATGAAGAGTCATAACCAGTCTTCTCTACACTTTGCTTTTCTTTTAACCCCTTTTACTCTAACTTACTACATTTTCTTACATTTTCTTGCTTTAGCATTTGGATCTGTCAAAGGACAAACCCAATGTTAAAGTTTATTTGTATCTATTTATTTTTATATTATATAGGTATGAAACCAATAAATAAATAATGAGGCAATGAGATGAAGATAATGAAAGTCATATAAAAGTACACTGTAAAAAAGAATTGTTGGTTTAACTTAAAGTAAGTTACCTGGTTGCCTTAAAAGTTTGAGTTCATTTAAATTAAAAATTTGAGTTAATACAACTAAGGCGACTGATTTAATCAACAGAAACTCTAAATATTATGTTATCTGAACCACATTAATTATCTAAGTTGATCTGACAAAAGAAAACATTTTATACTTTATTTATACTCTATTTTATACTCTAAATTTTATAATTTTATACTTTTTTATTTTCATTTTAGTTACATTTTAGTCTTGTATTTTTTTTTTTTCACTTTTTCATCACGGTATGTCCATTAAAGTCACACTTTTTTTTTTTTAGCACTTGTATGATTTATTTTGTATAATTTCATAAAATTTTCTTCACACAATTGGTTTTCTGATCTCTGAAAGTCTAAAGAGCACAATGAGAGACAGTGAATCCAATGTTATAAAGTTTATTTATATAACTATGAAAGAAAGTATGAAACAAATTAACAAAGATAATAAAGTCAAATTGAAGTATAAAGGCTTTTTTCTCTTACATACAGTGATAGTGACTTTACAAGTCCACAGTGTCAACAGAACAATTCTCTAGAAATCACTATGTTATAACAAAATAATCTGCGAATAAATATAAGATACATTTGAAAAGTACAATAAGTTCTCCATTTTGGCAGACTTGGACATCAGGGTTAAAACCTTGTCTGAACGCGGATTATTTTCTCTAAAAATACATCTCAGTATCTCTGTTGTACCTCTTTTAGTTTGTTCATCAACTCAGCAATGAATTATAACAAAATGTGACAGTTTACATCCTGCCCAGCAGTGGAAAACCCATTCGACTGTGCAATCTTAAGCAGGCACAAGGGATATGAATAACATCAGTCTATTAAAATGAAATCGGAATCATGTTTCTTGTCAAGTTCATTACAGATGAAACCTCACCGGTCCTCGAGTCTCGTACGATAAAAAAAGGAATTTGCGTAAGCATTTACGTTGTTTCTGAAATCTCCCAACGTGCTACAACTTTGCTCTTGCTGAAGAGGTAAACAATTATTGTGCCAGTGTTACTCGACTGGAATCTGCACATTTATGATGCATATCAACTACTATAGATTAACGGATATGAATGAGGAATTTAACAGGAAGATATGAGCGAAATGCTTTGAATTCCAGTCCAGTCATCCTTCTCTCTCATTGTGCCGAGTCTGAGTCACTGGAGTCCAGACTAGCCTGTGCAGACTCGGTGCGGCAGCTCTGTGTGGATCCCGTGTGGTGCAAGGTCTGCGTGCTTCTCCTGAGACTCTCCAGCGACTGAAGGAAGGACCGCCTCGCCCGTTCTTCCTCTAGAGGCGAAGCCCCTTCCTCCTCCACTTCGGCGATCTCTGCAAAAGTCACCGGCTGGGTCTTAAAGCGGGCGTCTCGGGGTCGTCGGGGACGGTTTCGGCCCCGAGCCAGACACTTGGGGACCGGTAGCTGCTGGGGAAACTCCTCCATGGCCGATGCCAAGACGTGTGCGGGTAGAACGGCGAAACCCACCGTCTCCATTGGACGTGCAGCCATGTATCTGGATGGCAAGGGTTGGGCGTTCGTCTTCTGAGATGTTAGGAGAGCCTTTCCCTCCAGGTTTCCTGTGGTGAAGGTTTTAAAGATGAATCTTTTCCTTGTGTCCTTCTTGACAGAAGGTGATGCTAACAAACGGCTTGAGAAGACCACTACCAGAAGATACTCGAGGTGAATATCGGTTCTCTGCGTCTGTATCTCTGTCGTTTCTGAGAGTGCCACTGACAGGGATGAACCAGCTCGGGCTTTTATACCGCTTCACTCCCCTAGTGTCTCCCCGCTCTGCTCTGGCTCCGCCCACCCACTGTGAACAGTCATGGTTCCGGCTGCCATACCAGTCTCTCCAAATCAGATCCCTGAAATAAATGCCAGCCAGAGAGGGAGTTGGGAAAGAAGAGGAGGGAGGGGCAGGAGAGAAGAGGATATGTGCAGCTCTAACAGAGGGGATCAGAAAAGGGAGAAATAAACCAATGGCCAGGAACAGAAAAATGGGGAGTGAGAGGACATGGGCAAAGAAGGGATTTAACAAAAAAAAAAAAGTCAGTTTAGAAGACTAAAAGCTTTGGAAAAATCTATACGTCATACCATACAAATGCATATGGGGGTCAAATTCAGGTCACATTGAAATAAAAAGAAGGCAGTCAGTAGTCGCTTTTCCATTACAGATTTGAGGCTACATATGAGGTGTTTCTCCCTCCTGTCTGCTTCGAGGTCTTGATAAATTGTGGCATTTCTTTGTTGTTTAGAATCTAGTAGTCCCGTAATACTTTTGTCTTTTATGAGTTTAAAGGTGATACAGAGGATCTTTTCGTCGACTGAGAAACCAAAGACTGTTACTGAGTTTTTGAAATGAGCGCATGCATAAGAACAACCCCCTCCTTCACAGCTCATTTCGAGGGAACGCCTCCCAAAACTCGTGCACGAGTATTGGAACACGAGTGTTTACCACCGGCATTCGCTGTGTCGTGTTAGTGGATTCATTATGTCGGACTCACCGCAGGTAACTCATAATCTGCAGTTGTTACTCCTGTCTCCTGACAAAAACATTGCATGCGGCGCCTGTGGAGTGTGGAAAGTTACTGGAGCGCGCAGCCGCGCACGTCTCTCACAAGGAATGTCATGGCAGTGATTGACAAGCCAGAGGGCCAATCGTTTACGCGATGATCGCGTAAACGATTGGCTGATGTTTTTAAGGCCCTACCTCGTGCACAGATGATGTATATTAATATTATTCCTTTCAGTGCACCTAATAAATAGTCTTTTATCAGTTAGTAAAGACAGTTTCAAGTAATATTGCAAAAATGTATAAAACAAAACATCCTCTTTAGCACCTTTAATGAAGAACTCTCGCCTCCTGTCCAAACATACCGCACCCTCTTTAAAGAATGATCGACTTTTACATACGTCAGGTGACCTGTAAATGCGAAAAAACTGTTTCCATTGCAGTTTTGCGAAATATTCCTTTTTCGAATTGCCTGAAAACCACCTCATGCAAGCGTAAAAACTTTTTTGCGATATATGCAAAAACTTCCATATTTCGCAATTCGATATTGACGTGTTTTGATATTGACCTATCAATTCGCAATTTCAATTTGCGCAATTTAATGGGTAATGGAAACGCGACTAGTGTATCTGAAATCATGTAGGTACTACATTTGAATTTGAACTTACTTCACGACTGTTAAAAAAGTACGTTCTATATAGTATGACATAATACATCTGCCATGTTATCATTATCATGTGACCTGCAAGAGTCAGTTACGTCGCTTCACCTACATTCATAAATCCTGGCCTCATGGGATAGTAAAGTGTCCATCGAATGCGCACTTCTTAAATCTCACCGGAAGTAGTAGGTAATCCGGGGACTTTAAGCCTACTGTTTTTCTAATACTATGAATTCGGACATATTACTCTGTTGGCGTACTGTTTTTTGCATACTATATAGTAGAGAAGTCACTTGGACATGTTTTTGTGTACATGTAATTTAAAAATAGAATACAGAGGAAAAATATTATATATATAAGACTTGTTGAATCTCACATCTAGAAGAATACATATTGAAGGAAAACTGAATGATGATGCCATTGCTGGTCAGTCAGATAAGGACAAGGACATAGATGGTTGATGACTATCTATGAACTATTTTTTCCCCTTTACTAGAGGTGCTGTAAGCGTTGCAACATGTACATGGCAAGAATCTCACCCCACAGTGCCACAACCATGATCTCACCACCAGAATGAGTTTTACTTTCATCAGCTCTCACTTTACTCTTACCCTTTCTCACTCTCTTCCTGTGCCACTCCGATTTGTCATTAACCCTTGAATAGTCCATGTCAGACATTTGGGAGTCATGTGTGAAATTATAGGGGCTGGATATTATGACGTAACACACCGTGGGCAGTTCCTGTTTTGTCATGGACCCTGAGGATGACCCTTTAAAAGCAAAACAGGAACCCTTAATGGTGCCACCTCACCCTCTCCATCACACTCCTACACATCCCATATTTCAGACGTCAAGGGGTTACCGTAAAGTCTACTCTAAGTAACATCTATTTTGGGCAGAGAGGCACACAGATACTTGCAGACAAGCACGTTTATCCACCCTCTAAGGTATTATCAATCGGGTGACATCATGTAATGATGTCAAGGACAACTACATAAACCACGAGTTGCAGGAATGCCTTGTCAGGTTGATTAATAGCTTGTTTCTGGACTAAGCTGTATGAAATACAGAAGGGATGTACTTGACAGCAAAGAGGGGTTAAATTGCACGTACCATACCCTCTTTATGTACTATGTCTTTTAACAATACCAAAACACAATGTAGAAATACACTGGTCTCCATCTGAAAAAATAGTGCCAATCAAAGAGATGAGAGATATTTTAGCTTTAACCCTCTATACCTGCATGGTCAGCAACAGCTGCTTGTATTTTGAATACTTTAAATAATATCGCACGGGACAGCTGGGTAATCCTGAACAGGATTTTAGGAGCCTCTCTTCATCCTCTGGTTTGAACCCCTTGCCGATGATGCCAATCTTACAGAAGCAAGCAAAAGATTTACAAATCAACACAGTCTCATGACTCGTTTTGACAAATTGGTGCTAAATTTGTAAGTTTTTGCACTGGTGGTTAGTTTTACGTTTGCAGTTACTTACCTTTTTTATTACAAATTGTATGTTTTCCTACGAAACACATTGCATGAATATGTACGAAATTGAAACTTGCTTGTGTTTTCTCGTGAGATCGGGTTATTCCAATTTTTTTTTAAATTTTTAAAATGTCTTTAATTACATTTAATTTTTAAATTGTTTTAAAATTAAATTTTTTAAATAAAATACATATTTAAATTAAATTTGATTATTTAGTATTTTTTCTTCTCTTTAAATCACAATAAAACTGTTTTGTAGTTAAAGGAGTTGATGCTAAAATTAAAATTAAGCCATCATTTACTCACCCTGGTGTTGTTCTAATGTCATTTGTCCTTCTTTCTTTTGTGGACCAAAAAAAATATCCTGCTTATGTTAGTCCATAAAATGGCAGTTAATAGCAAAAGCATCAAGTTTTTTATTTATTTATTTTTTTATATTCCAAGTGTTCTGGGGGTATCTGATAGGGTTTGGTGCAAAATAAACAAAAATTTTATGCATTATTTAACAAAATTCTTGACCATGGCCTTTGGGCTTCTCTGCACACAAGTTGTGAGAAATCACGATTAACTAAAGCACATATTAACTAAGGGCACACATTTAACGACTAGCTAAAACATTCTAAGACTGTGCTCAACATACAGCGATTGTTTCCTGTGACTGAAGCAGATTTATATGCTTACACATGAACACCGACTGTAATCGCAGACTGAACGCAACTGGCTCTGACTGGACGCATTTGAGCGCGATCAGTCGTAAGTATCAATTTACATTCATAATCGGCCTTACAATCGTTAAATGTGTGCCCGGCTTTAAACACGACATGGGAACTTTAAAAGTGATTCCTAGACCTGGAAATGTAATTTTCATTTTTATGCTTTTTGTAACTATAATAATAATTATAATAAAAACATTTAATCACAAAGAACTGGAAGAGTCATGTAAATTCATTATAAATAAAAAAATTGTAGAACAAGAACAGTTAAGTAAACAATTGTGGAATGTTTAATTTTTATTTTTATTTACTTAAAGGGTTAGTTCACCCAAAAATGAAAATTCTGTCATTAATTACTCACATTCATTAAGCTTCGGAGCGTTATGAATCTTTTGTGTCGAATCATGATTCGGATCGCGTGTCAAACCGCCAAACTGCTGAAATCACGTGACTTTGGTGCTCTGATTCGACACAAAAGATTCATAACGCTCCGAAGCTTCATGAAGCAGTGTTTTGAAATCGTCCATCACTAAATAAGTCGTTATTTTGTTTTTTTGGCGCACCAAAAATATTCTCGTCGCTTTATAATATTAATATTGAACCACTGTACTCACATGAACTGATTTAAATATGTTTTTAGTACGTTAATGCATCTTGAGAGAGGAAATGTCATTGCTTCCTATGTAGGCCTCACAGAGTCATCAGATTTCATCAAAAATGTCTTAATTTGTGTTCTGAAGATGAACGAAGGCCTTAAGGGTGTGGAACAACATGAGGGTGAGTAATTAATGACATTATTTTCATTTTTGGGTGAACTAACCCTTTAATTTAGATATTATGTTTGTCAGTAAGGGGCCTTGGAGTTTAAAAGGTTGAGAACCACTGGCTTTACTGATGGGGTTGTGGTGGGGCTATACAAGACAAAAAAAAGGAAATCAGGTTTATAGAACACAAAAAGTATTACAATTTTTTTACATACCAATATCATTTGCTGGTCACACATTGAACCATTAAATTAAATGATAACATACAGTAAGCAACATCTATCCCAAAACAATAAATCCCCATGCTGGCTCAGGGCTACTGCGGCTTGATTTGGCTCTCCTGTGTTTATAAGGAGCATAAACAAATTTGTTATCACATTAAGAGGTCTGTATGTTAACATAATTAAAAAAAAGGGTGAAAATACCACTTGAGCCACTTTATTTTCCTTGGACTTGGCCTCATTACAGGGGCCGAAAAGCCATATATTTATAGCACGGCATAGACACATTCCCATGAAGGCCACTCGCTCAACATAACATCCAAAATTAGCAGAGGCAGCATACTGACTTCTCCATCACAGACCAAAACATTCCAGTCCTGTAATGGATAGCACGTAAACATAACTTACTAGTATTACCTCAACAGGTTATTTATTTTATAACCAACTCTATATATAAGGATGAGAACACTTATGCGAGAATTCTGATTACGTGAGATGGGCGATAAACATTCCATACTATTTTGTCTAAATGATAAAAAATAAAACACTAAAAACTAAAGGCAAATGCTACAAGTAAATTTAAGCATCACAACATTAGAATGTACAGTATGAAAAGTGCTAAAAATTACATTTAACAGTCTTATTAAAGTATTAATGTTTTTAAAGATTGAGTGTAATATGACTACAAAGGTAATCTAAATGTAAAAATAGAGGAAATGAACAATCAAATATCCATACTAATGCTGATAAATCTAATGTGGTACCGATATATTGTGCATGCCCACATGTAAACAGCCGGAAATTAGATATACGTCAAGCAAGATAATATCAGGGCCTAAAAATGGATTCCTAGATATGCCTCCATAAAGCTATATTCAGTCCATCTCTTCCTGTAAGTAATGAAACAAATGACTATTAATTAGCCCTGTTGCACTCTGTATTGTGGGAGTAAACATATCTTGATCTGAATGGTGGTAATCGCAATGTACTTGGAAGGGATGTTGTTTTTGTTCCAAAAGTTCTGCTGGGAAAAGGAGGAGTTTTCCCCTAAGACAGAGGGAGATCTGGGTCTTAGTATTGGTGGGAATGAAAAGACAGGCCTTGACTTAAACAGACACAACACTGCCAATATCTAATGGATTTGTGCCGAAGCCGCACATGTTGCTGTTAGCCTTATGTGCCTAGACTCGTGATGCAGCTCTCTGATCTGAGAATTAGGAGGGGTGGGAACGTGTCTTCATGAAGCTCTAGCACAGGTCAGCCAAGCGAGACAAAAAGTTGTGTACTTTGTAAGTAGTCATTCAACAGATGCTCTACAGAAACAAAGTGACTTCAAGCACGTTTGTTGTTTATGTCACCTCTAATCTCTCACTGAAAAGAAATAACTTCCACCCCTTGGGTTCCAAGTCCAACTCATATGACAAAGAGGGGACGAGAGGCATGGTTTGCATGACTCTGATGTAACATGACAGCAGACCCATGCGGTTGGACACAAGGGACTGTTTCCAGTTCTGGGCAGGTGCTGAAAACAAAATGTATATGGTCTTGCTAACAAAGGCCACTGAAAGGCTACTGGGAGAGAGGATCCTGGCAGGACATGGGCCAATGGACTTCCCAAACAAGCTGTTTTTTTGTTGGTTGATCTTTCGGTTTTGATCCCAGTGCAATTGAGAAACGTTGAAAGCATACCGGACATGATGCCAAAAGTTTATTTAAAGGTGCTCTGGCAAGAGGTACCATGAAGGTTTCAAAGAGTGTCATCTTGAAAATCCATCTATGGTTAAGGGTTAGTTCACCCAAAAATAAAAATTCCCTCATCAGTTATTCATCCTCATGTCATTTCAAACCTAAAAGACTTTTTTTCGAACACAAAAAATATTTTTTTAATGAGACCTGAGAGATTTCTGTCCCTCCATTGAAAGTCCATTTCACCAAAACAGAAACTCGAAATGTTTGTGTGACACACAAGAACAAAACTCATTGGTTTTTGCAGAAACTCAAAATGTTTGTGCGACACACAAGTACAAAACTCATTGGTTTTTGCAGAAACTCAAAATGTTTGTGCGACACACAAGAACAAAACTCATTGGTTTTTGCAGAAACTCAGTGTTTGTGCGACACACAAGAACAAAACTCATTGGTTCTTGCAGAAACTCGAAATGTTTGTGTGACACACAAGAACAAAACTCATTGGTTCTTGCAGAAACTCGAAATGTTTGTGTGACACACAAGAACAAAACTCATTGTTTCTTGCAGAAACTCAAAGTGTTTGTGCGACACACAAGAACAAAACTCATTGGTTCTTGCAGAAACTCAAAGTGTTTGTGCGACACACAAGAACAAAACTCATTGGTTTTTGCAGAAACTCAAAATGTTTGTGCGACACACAAGAACAAAACTCATTGGTTTTTGCAAAAAAATTTAAAATGTTTGTGCGACACACAAGAACAAAACTCATTGGTTTTTGCAGAAACTCAAAATGTTTGTGCGACACAAGAACAAAACTCATTGGTTCTTGCAGAAACTCAAAGTGTTTGTGCGACACAAGAACAAAACTCATTGGTTCTTGCAGAAACTCAAAGTGTTTGTGCGACACACAAGAACAAAACTCATTGGTTCTTGCAGAAACTCAAAATGTTTGTGTGACACAAGAACAAAACTCATTGGTTCTTGCAGAAACTCAAAGGTGTTCGTGTGAAATACGAGAACAAAACTCATTGGTTTTTGCAGAAACTCAAAGTGTTTGTGCGACACACAAGAAAAAAATCATTGGTTCTTGCAGAAACTCAAAGTGTTTGTGCGAAACAAGAACAAAACTCAAAGTGTTTGTGCGAAACTCAAAGGTGTTCGTGTGAAATACGAGAACAAAACTCACTGGTTCTTGCAGAAACTCAAAGTGTTTGTGCGAAACAAGAAAAAAACTAATTGGTTCTTGCAGAAACTCAGTGTTTGTGCGACACAAGAACAAAACTCATTGGTTTTTGCAGAAACTCAAAGGTGTTCATGTGACACAAGAACAAAACTCATTAGTTCTTGCAGAAACTCAAAGTGTTTGTGCGACACAAGAACAAAACTCATTGGTTCTTGCAGAAACTCAAAGTGTTTGTGTGACACACAAGAACAAAACTCATTGGTTTTTGCAGAAACTCAAAATGTTTGTGCGACACACAAGAACAAAACTCATTGGTTCTTGCAGAAACTCGAAATGTTTGTGTGACACACAAGAACAAAACTCATTGGTTTTTGCAGAAACTCAAAATGTTTGTGCGACACAAGAACAAAACTCATTGGTTCTTGCAGAAACTCAAAGTGTTTGTGCGACACAAGAACAAAACTCATTGGTTCTTGCAGAAACTCAAAGTGTTTGTGCGACACACAAGAACAAAACTCATTGGTTCTTGCAGAAACTCAAAATGTTTGTGTGACACAAGAACAAAACTCATTGGTTCTTGCAGAAACTCAAAGGTGTTCGTGTGAAATACGAGAACAAAACTCATTGGTTTTTGCAGAAACTCAAAGTGTTTGTGCGACACACAAGAAAAAAATCATTGGTTCTTGCAGAAACTCAAAGTGTTTGTGCGAAACAAGAACAAAACTCAAAGTGTTTGTGCGAAACTCAAAGGTGTTCGTGTGAAATACGAGAACAAAACTCACTGGTTCTTGCAGAAACTCAAAGTGTTTGTGCGAAACAAGAAAAAAACTAATTGGTTCTTGCAGAAACTCAGTGTTTGTGCGACACAAGAACAAAACTCATTGGTTTTTGCAGAAACTCAAAGGTGTTCATGTGACACAAGAACAAAACTCATTAGTTCTTGCAGAAACTCAAAGTGTTTGTGCGACACAAGAACAAAACTCATTGGTTCTTGCAGAAACTCAAAGTGTTTGTGTGACACACAAGAACAAAACTCATTGGTTTTTGCAGAAACTCAAAATGTTTGTGCGACACACAAGAACAAAACTCATTGGTTCTTGCAGAAACTCGAAATGTTTGTGTGACACACAAGAACAAAACTCATTGGTTTTTGCAGAAACTCGAAATGTTTGTGTGACACACAAGAACAAAACTCATTGGTTTTTGCAGAAACTCGAAATGTTTGTGCGACACACAAGAACAAAACTCATTGGTTTTTGCAGAAACTCAAAATGTTTGTGCGATACACAAGAACAAAACTCATTGGTTCTTGCAGAAACTCGAAGTGTTTGTGCGACACACAAGAACAAAACTCATTGGTTCTTGCAGAAACTCAAAATGTTTGTGCGACACACAAGAACAAAACTCATTGGTTCTTGCAGAAACTCAAAGTGTTTGTGCGACACACAAGAACAAAACTCATTGGTTTTTGCAGAAACTCAAAATGTTTGTGCGACACACAAGAACAAACTCATTGGTTCTTGCAGAAACTCAAAATGTTTGTGCGACACACAAGAACAAATCTCATTGGTTTTTGCAGAAACTCAAAATGTTTGTGCGACACACAAGAACAAAACTCATTGGTTTTTGGAGACACTCAAAGTGTTTGTGCGACACACAAGAACAAAACTCATTGGTTCTTGCAGAAACTCAAAGTGTTTGTGCGACACACAAGAACAAAACTCATTGGTTTTTGCAGAAACTCAAAATGTTTCTGCGACACAAGAACAAAACTCATTAGTTCTTGCAGAAACTCAAAATGTTTGTGCGACACACAAGAACAAAACTCATTGGTTCTTGCAGAAACTCAAAGTGTTTGTGCGACACACAAGAACAAACTCATTGGTTCTTGCAGAAACTCAAAATGTTTGTGCGACACAAGAACAAAACTCATTGGTTTTTGGAGAAACTCAAAGTGTTTCTGCGACACAAGAACAAAACTCATTGGTTCTTGCAGAAACTCAAAATGTTTGTGCGACACACAAGAACAAAACTCATTGGTTCTTGCAGAAACTCAAAGTGTTTGTGCGACACACAAGAACAAACTCATTGGTTCTTGCAGAAACTCAAAATGTTTGTGCGACACACAAGAACAAAACTCATTGGTTCTTGCAGAAACTCAAAGTGTTTGTGCGACACACAAGAACAAAACTCATTAGTTCTTGCAGAAACTCAAAGTGTTTGTGCGACACACAAGAACAAAACTCATTAGTTCTTGCAGAAACTCAAAGTGTTTGTGCGACACACAAGAACAAACTCATTGGTTCTTGCAGAAACTCAAAGTGTTTGTGCGACACACAAGAACAAATCTCATTGGTTCTTGCAGAAACTCGAAGTGTTTGTGCGACACACAAGAACAAAACTCATTGGTTCTTGCAGAAACTCAAAATGTTTGTGCGACACACAAGAACAAATCTCATTGGTTTTTGCAGAAACTCAAAATGTTTCTGCGACAAGAACAAAACTCATTGGTTTTTGGAGAAACTCAAAGTGTTTGTGCGACACACAAGAACAAAACTCATTGGTTCTTGCAGAAACTCAAAGTGTTTGTGCGACACACAAGAACAAAACTCATTGGTTTTTGCAGAAACTCAAAATGTTTCTGCGACAAGAACAAAACTCATTGGTTTTTGGAGAAACTCAAAGTGTTTGTGCGACACACAAGAACAAAACTCATTGGTTCTTGCAGAAACTCAAAGTGTTTGTGCGACACACAAGAACAAAACTCATTGGTTTTTGCAGAAACTCAAAATGTTTCTGCGACACAAGAACAAAACTCATTAGTTCTTGCAGAAACTCAAAATGTTTGTGCGACACACAAGAACAAAACTCATTGGTTCTTGCAGAAACTCAAAATGTTTGTGCGACACACAAGAACAAAACTCATTGGTTCTTGCAGAAACTCAAAGTGTTTGTGCGACACACAAGAACAAAACTCATTGGTTTTTGCAGAAACTCAAAATGTTTCTGCGACACAAGAACAAAACTCATTGGTTTTTGCAGAAACTCAAAGTGTTTGTGTGACACACAAGAACAAAACTCATTGGTTTTTGGAGAAACTCAAAGTGTTTGTGCGACACACAAGAACAAAACTCATTGGTTTTTGCAGAAACTCAAAATGTTTCTGCGACACAAGAACAAAACTCATTGGTTCTTGCAGAAACTCAAAGTGTTTGTGCGACACACAAGAACAAAACTCATTGGTTTTTGCAGAAACTCAAAATGTTTCTGCGACACAAGAACAAAACTCACTGGTTCTTGCAGAAACTCAAAGTGTTTGTGCAACACACAAGAACAAAACTCATTGGTTCTTGCAGAAACTCAAAGTGTTTGTGTGACACAAGAACAAAACTCATTGGTTCTTGCAGAAACTCAAAGTGTTTGTGTGACACAAGAACAAAACTCATTGGTTCTTGCAGAAACTCAAAGTGTTTGTGTGACACAAGAACAAAACTCATTGGTTCTTGCAGAAACTCAAAGTGTTTGTGTGACACAAGAACAAAACTCATTGGTTCTTGCAGAAACTCAAAGTGTTTGTGTGACACAAGAACAAAACTCATTGGTTCTTGCAGAAACTCAAAGTGTTTGTGCGACACAAGAACAAAACTCATTGGTTCTTGCAGAAACTCAAAGTGTTTGTGCGACACACAAGAACAAAACTCATTGGTTCTTGCAGAAACTCAAAGTGTTTGTGCGACACACAAGAACAAAACTCACTGGTTCTTGCAGAAACTCAAAGTGTTTGTGCGACACACAAGAACAAAACTCATTGGTTTTTGCAGAAACTCAAAATGTTTCTGCGACACAAGAACAAAACTCATTAGTTCTTGCAGAAACTCAAATGTTTGTGCGACACACAAGAACAAAACTCATTGGTTCTTGCAGAAACTCAAAGTGTTTGTGCGACACAAGAACAAAACTCATTGGTTCTTGCAGAAACTCAAAGTGTTTGTGCGACACAAGAACAAAACTCATTGGTTCTTGCAGAAACTCAAAGTGTTTGTGCGACACACAAGAACAAAACTCACTGGTTCTTGCAGAAACTCAAAGTGTTTGTGCGACACACAAGAACAAAACTCATTGGTTTTTGCAGAAACTCAAAATGTTTCTGCGACACAAGAACAAAACTCATTAGTTCTTGCAGAAACTCAAAATGTTTGTGCGACACACAAGAACAAAACTCATTGGTTCTTGCAGAAACTCAAAGTGTTTGTGCGACACACAAGAACAAAACTCATTGGTTCTTGCAGAAACTCAAAATGTTTGTGCGACACACAAGAACAAAACTCATTGGTTTTTGCAGAAACTCAAAGTGTTTGTGCGACACACAAGAACAAAACTCATTGGTTCTTGGAGAAACTCAAAGTGTTTGTGCGACACACAAGAACAAAACTCATTGGTTCTTGCAGAAACTCAAAGTGTTTGTGCGACACACAAGAACAAAACTCATTGGTTTTTGCAGAAACTCAAATGTTTCTGCGACACAAGAACAAAACTCATTGGTTCTTGCAGAAACTCAAAGTGTTTGTGCGACACACAAGAACAAAACTCATTGGTTCTTGCAGAAACTCAAAGTGTTTGTGCGACACACAAGAACAAAACTCACTGGTTCTTGCAGAAACTCAAAGTGTTTGTGCGACACACAAGAACAAAACTCATTGGTTCTTGGAGAAACTCAAAGTGTTTGTGCGACACACAAGAACAAAACTCATTGGTTCTTGCAGAAACTCAAAGTGTTTGTGCGACACAAGAACAAAACTCATTGGTTTTTGCAGAAACTCAAAGTGTTTGTGCGACACAAGAACAAAACTCATTGGTTTTTGCAGAAACTCAAAATGTTTCTGCGACACAAGAACAAAACTCATTGGTTCTTGCAGAAACTCAAAGTGTTTGTGCGACACACAAGAACAAAACTCACTGGTTCTTGCAGAAACTCAAAGTGTTTGTGCGACACACAAGAACAAAACTCATTGGTTCTTGCAGAAACTCAAAGTGTTTGTGCGACACAAGAACAAAACTCATTGGTTTTTGCAGAAACTCAAAATGTTTCTGCGACACAAGAACAAAACTCATTGGTTCTTGGAGAAACTCAAAATGTTTGTGCGACACACAAGAACAAAACTCATTGGTTTTTGCAGAAACTCAAAATGTTTCTGCGACACAAGAACAAAACTCATTGGTTCTTGCAGAAACTCAAAGTGTTTGTGCGACACACAAGAACAAAACTCATTGGTTCTTGGAGAAACTCAAAATGTTTGTGCGACACACAAGAACAAAACTCATTGGTTTTTGCAGAAACTCAAAGTGTTTGTGCGACACACAAGAACAAAACTCATTGGTTTTTGCAGAAACTCAAAATGTTTCTGCGACACAAGAACAAAACTCATTGGTTCTTGCAGAAACTCAAAGTGTTTGTGCGACACACAAGAACAAAACTCACTGGTTCTTGCAGAAACTCAAAGTGTTTGTGCGACACACAAGAACAAAACTCATTGGTTCTTGCAGAAACTCAAAGTGTTTGTGCGACACAAGAACAAAACTCATTGGTTTTTGCAGAAACTCAAAATGTTTCTGCGACACAAGAACAAAACTCATTGGTTCTTGGAGAAACTCAAAATGTTTGTGCGACACACAAGAACAAAACTCATTGGTTTTTGCAGAAACTCAAAATGTTTCTGCGACACAAGAACAAAACTCATTGGTTCTTGCAGAAACTCAAAGTGTTTGTGCGACACACAAGAACAAAACTCATTGGTTCTTGGAGAAACTCAAAATGTTTGTGCGACACACAAGAACAAAACTCATTGGTTTTTGCAGAAACTCAAAGTGTTTGTGCGACACACAAGAACAAAACTCATTGGTTCTTGGAGAAACTCAAAGTGTTTGTGCGACACACAAGAACAAAACTCATTGGTTCTTGCAGAAACTCAAAGTGTTTGTGCGACACACAAGAACAAAACTCATTGGTTTTTGCAGAAACTCAAAATGTTTCTGCGACACAAGAACAAAACTCATTGGTTCTTGCAGAAACTCAAAGTGTTTGTGCGACACACAAGAACAAAACTCATTGGTTCTTGCAGAAACTCAAAGTGTTTGTGCGACACACAAGAACAAAACTCACTGGTTCTTGCAGAAACTCAAAGTGTTTGTGCGACACACAAGAACAAAACTCATTGGTTCTTGGAGAAACTCAAAGTGTTTGTGCGACACACAAGAACAAAACTCATTGGTTCTTGCAGAAACTCAAAGTGTTTGTGCGACACAAGAACAAAACTCATTGGTTTTTGCAGAAACTCAAAGTGTTTGTGCGACACAAGAACAAAACTCATTGGTTTTTGCAGAAACTCAAAATGTTTCTGCGACACAAGAACAAAACTCATTGGTTCTTGCAGAAACTCAAAGTGTTTGTGCGACACACAAGAACAAAACTCACTGGTTCTTGCAGAAACTCAAAGTGTTTGTGCGACACACAAGAACAAAACTCATTGGTTCTTGCAGAAACTCAAAGTGTTTGTGCGACACAAGAACAAAACTCATTGGTTTTTGCAGAAACTCAAAATGTTTCTGCGACACAAGAACAAAACTCATTGGTTCTTGCAGAAACTCAAAGTGTTTGAGCGACACACAAGAACAAAACTCATTGGTTCTTGCAGAAACTCAAAGTGTTTGTGCTAAACAAGAACAAAACTCATTGGTTCTTGCGAAACTCAAAGGTGTTCGTGTGAAATACGAGAACAAAACTCATTGGTTCTTGCAGAAACTCAAAGGTGTTCGTGTGAAATACGAGAACAAAACTCATTGGTTCTTGCAGAACAAGCAAGCACTTCTGAGCTTCTGTTTACAATATTTAATGAACTCTACAGATGTGTTTTGAATTTTTATGTCAATAAAAGCCTAAATTAAATCTGTTCATCATATGAAGAAGACTTGGATTTAACTGCTCAAATCCTATTGATTTCTTTTTAATGTTTTTATAAACTTTTTGTAAAGACTATGAAGTTCTGGTGGAATGGACTTTCAAATGAGGGGCCGAAAACTTTTAGTTGAACTGTCCCTTTAACTGTGAGAACAAGATATTTTTCTCAGTAAAAGCAGAGAAGAGTTGTTGCACACACTACGTACTCTAACCCAACAGATCTCCCTGCACACTCCGGGAATGAAACTTATAACAAAGTTTATTGTGGTGGAAAAAATAATGGCCAGTGATCCCATTACACAGCGAGGGTCCCTGCATTCCAGAACAGAAGCACCATTTCCATGTGCAGGTCAGTCTTTATGGGGAAGCTCTGAAAGGCATTGCATTGCCAGCAGAGAAGAAAAGAACACCAAGTAACTCAATTTAAAGAGCTCCGACAAATCACTGGAAGTCACAAGCAAGAGCCAGAGATTTACGGTTTGCAGTTTCTAAACATTTTGCAGTTCTCTGGATAATCTTTGCCATTGTGTGGCTGCTTTCGTTTGACGGTGTTCCCATATTTAGGGATATTTTCTTTAAAACAGTGACATAACAGCCCCATATCTGACTCCTTGTGCCTTGAACAGGGAATGAATATGCAACAACTTAAAAACAGACTCAGGAAAAGTTTTAAACTGCATGTTATGTAATATTAATGTTTTCTTTGATAGCATTGCTAGTGATTGATCAGCTGTCACCAAGTTAACATGGTCTTCATCTCTCAAGGTTGGTGGTAAAGCATGTGGACACAGAGACAATTATTCAGCTCAACCAACCACACAAGGACTCGACCGTGACTCAACAATATTGAGAAGAGGAGGACACCTCCTGTGTTTGTTGAAAAGGCGAGTTTTTTGTTACCTCGATAATAAAATGTTTTACATCACCCATGTGTAATTTTAATTATGGAATTGTGAAAACAACACGTGTGTGAAACACAGCAGAAGAGACTTCTTTTAAAGCATTAAAAAAATCTTACCGACCCCAAACCTTTGAAAGGCAGTGAAACCAACCCCATAATGACACTGAACAAATGTTGTAATTCAAGTTTATTCACCACAAGCTATAAATGAAAAATTGCAGAACATGCAATATTTAAACAGCAATTTACCTATAAAAAGAGCCTTTGGGGGGCTGTAACTGAAATATAGGCCACTCGGCACCATTTATTTGACGTATATTCTCCAAACAAACGTCATAAACGAGTAATAAACCTGTAATTCCTTCTAGGAACAAAAGCTATTTTGTGGACAATAGCTGTGAGAAAATAATCATTTATGTAAACAAAAATACATTAATGCCAGTCAAGTTTATCATTGTTCAGGTCTTTGACTGAAAGTGAACCTAAATTGAACAGAAAGGATGTTTAACAGTATAGTCTGTGAATGAGACAGACCTCTTCAGATCGCTCCAAACCTGCTGATTCTTCTCTCAGCGATCATCTCACAGATCTCCACCTGGGACGCTCTGGCTCTGGGTATATGGTGCGGAAAGTGAGATTTATCCGAGGCCCACGGTCATGGTACTCCTTTGCCACCTGATGCTATTCAAAAGAACATTAATAATGTTAAAACTGCACTCACAACAAGGCAATGTGGCAACCGAACCAACTTAAAGAAGGTTAATCTGCCTTGGCGTTCGCCTCGAAAGACAGCACTGATGCATGATGTGTATTTAATAATTCAAATACACGATTACACATTGTGTCGTGTATATTTGGACAGACAGATGATGAAGAATAAAGCTTGACTAAGCAAAAGCAGTATGTTTACATACACAGATACAATGTTGATTTGGTGCCCACAGTAATAGTTTTGACGCAGAACGTCCCTTTGACAGTTATGTAACAGCTTTCAAAGCCTATAAATATTTTGTGTGCATTTTAAAGGGAAACAGCCATACATGTGAGTTTAGTTAGCTTTATTTTGACAGGTCAATGAGAGTTATGTCAACCTAATAAGATCCTCTGCAAGCTTTTTGGCACAATCCGTGAGTGACCTTTCTTAAACAGTTTTTAGATGTCGCCATAAAATGTTTTTGACCTTTCTCTATTCTTTGTGCCTCACCAAAGGCCTGCAGTTTGCCGTGGAGTCGGAATCCAAAAACAACTCTTAAACAGGACAAAAATAACTTCAAGCAGGTTTTTACATTAAAAGGCAAAAAAAAAAAAAAAGCACACAAAGATCATTAATTTTTTTAATGCACAAAGTGCACTTATCTACATCTCATCTGTGGGTATGGATATATGACTGGTTATACTACATTTTGTTTCTTTATTTGACCGTCATTTGATGATTAACTGCTGTAATGATCAATAGAAAATGTACAAGAAAAAGTGGGTAAATTATTTTTTTTTACAAAAACAAAGCAATCCTTTTAAATGAAATGAGAAAATTGTAAAATAAACTGTTAAATAAAACTACAAAAAAGTGGGGAAATTATTTTTTTACAAAAACATAAAGCAATCCTGTTAAATGAAATGAAAAAAAATTAAAAATCAAACTAAATTAAAATTGTAATTTATACTTTTTTTATTATTTTATAAATAAATCCGTTTTTTTATTTTATTTTATTATTATGATTATTCATTTTATTTTTTTTTTGCATCCGGCAAGTAGTTAGTTTTGTGAATAAAGTTCATAAATCCAGGCGCACACCGTGCGATTTTGGCCACGATTTGGTCGTCTGAGACAAATTTTGAAAATCCTAAAAGATTCCTCTGATCCTAGGCTAAAATCTGTAGTCTGGACATGTTCACCGACAGCCGATTAATGACAGTTGCAATAAACTTTTTCCTCCGATGAAATTCAGGCAGTGTCAGTAGATTTGCCGCACAGTCCTGCAGTCTCACTTCTATTACGACGACCGACAAATTCACTTGTTTTTCAAGACAAACCGTTATCAAAATTAACGCTTCAGTCCCATGAAATGCAGCTCACAGTCACCGAACATGTGTGGGTTGATGATGGAAAACTTCGTGCGCGTCTGTTTTTAATGCGTATTGACTGTTGTACAATCCGACATAAATGACATCTGAGATCCCACATGAGGATCATGCTCGTTTACAAGCAACAATTGTAATGGACTATTATAAATCACACAGTGTGCACCCGGCTTTAGTCGTCATCACATTATCATAATATTATAAATATCATGAAAAGTGTAATTTACATTTAATTGAAGCATGTTTGCACTAAAAAGAGTGACTATAATGATTTAATTTACATTGCATTGCTATTTTAGAGCATTTAGCTCCCGGTCATCTAGATTGCGAGTGGGTAGGTTTCTGCTCTGAAATAATGCATGTTTTGTGAATTCTCCTCCAGTGTCTGTAGTATTTTATGTGCACTGTTTTGCAAAGTCTTTCTTGGAAACACTGCCCGCTTCAGTATGCTGTGAAGAAACACGGTCACTTTCCCCCTTCACACTATTACAGCAGCGTCTGCACTTAACAGACTCTCGACAGCAAACCGAGTGACCGTTCCAGATCATCCCAATCACGTGTCATCAGTTTTCTAGAATGTACCGTAGAGCCAAAACAAAAGAACACTAACCCTTTGATTTGGCCATTTTCAGCCTTTCTTCACAGTCTGGCTTATCAGCATTGTTTAGAAGACTGTTATTAACTGGCAGCTTCACCGCTTATATTAGACTAAACAAATGCTCCTGCCAGTTCTTAGAGTCACATTAAATCTTAAATAAACTCTTTGTAAAAGTTCTTGCAAATCGACTCAAATGATTTCCAGGAGGATGACTTGATTTACTGATAAACACATTGAAATATCGATCTCGCCAAAGACACAATCCCTTCACACTATCTAAAATACCAGTTACATCTAAGTGTTTTTTTGCTGCCGTCTGAGCTTGTGGTGCAACAAGTAAACAATGTTTCGATTTCTGGTTTACTGATTCTGTCATGATTATCAAAATCAGATGATTTCTTCAGAGCAGATAAATGTGACGTACCTGCCAGTCCTCCTGCGTACAGCCTTCCATGAGCAGGAGGGTCCCGTGGGTCAGCGGGATGCGTATGCGCTCCACATAGCTGTAGTCTCCTTTGTCCTCCTGAAACACATACACCAAATCTACCGTGACCTCAAATTCAACTAACATCCATTCTTTAAATAAGCTGAAGCAGACACAACATTTAGCCACCTGTTGGAAAACAAGCTCAAATAATGTTTTACAAACATTTTCCCCTTCAAACCAAAAATGAGACGCATAATGGAAACATAATCAGGGTACACAGACGTCAGAAGCAAACAGAGTCTGATTCATTCTAAGAGCTAAAAAGGAGAAAATTACTAAATTAACCTAAAACTTTCACTAACAATGGAATCAGGATTCTGATAAAAGCATTAAAGGGATAGTTCATCCAGAAATCAAAATTAATGGGGAACGTTAGAATAACGTTATAGGAACGTTAGAATTATGTCAAGGAAGCTTTAGAATAATGTTATAGGGACATTAAAATAACAGGGAAACATTAGAATAACGTTATAAGGATATTAAAATAACGTTAGGGGAATGTTAGAATAATGTTATAGGGACTTTAAAATAACGTTAGGGGAACGTTAGAATAACGTTATAGGAACGTTAGAATAACGTTATAGGAACATTAAAATAACGTCAGGGGAACGTTAGAATAACATCAGGGGAACGTTAGAATAACATTATGGGAAAGTTAAAATAACATTAGGGGAATGTTAGAATAATGTTATAGGGACGTTAAAATAACATCAGGGGAACGTTAGAATAACATTATAGGAACGTTAAAATAACATTAGGGGAACGTTAGAATAATGTTATAGGGACATTAAAATAACGTTAGGGGAACTTTAGAATAACGTTATAGGAACGTTAAAATAATGTCAGGGGAACATTAGAATAACGTTATAGGGACGTTGAAATAACATTAGGGGAACATTAGAATAACGTTATAAGGACGTTAAAATAACGCCAGGGGAAGGTTAGAATAACGTTATAGGGACGTTGAAATAACATTAGGGGAACATTAGAATAACGTTATAAGGACGTTAAAATAACGTCAGGGGAATGTTAGAATAATGTTATAGGGACGTTAAAATAACGTTAGGGGAACATAAGAATAACATTATGGGAAAGTTAAAATAACGTTAGGGGAATGTTAGAATAATGTTATAGGGACATTAAAATAACATTAGGGGAACATTAGAATAACATTATAAGGATGTTAAAATAACGTTAGGGGAACGTTAGAATAACATCAGGGGAACGTTAGAATATTATTATTACTAAACAAACTAAATTAGAAATTACTACAACAATATTCCACTGTAAAAAAAAATTAAGATAATAATAATAATTATTAGTAGTAGTAGTATTATAACTAAATAAAAATACTGTAATATTTCACTGTAAAATAAACAAAATGTAAGAAATTATGAGTAATTATATTTATGTTAATTATATTACTAAGTTATTATTTTTAAAAGTAAATTATTTTTTTATTATTTAATTTTTTCAGTACATACTTAAACCATCAAGATTTTGTCTAGCAGAAAACAGCAGGGAACCATAAAGCTGCTTTGTCGACAACAGCTGCCAGCCATATCATGATTTTGGTTTTATTATGATTAATCATGCTGCCCTAATGAATTGTGCATCCTTATTGTAAACACCACAATTCGTCATTTGAGCCCTAGTATGACTGTGAGCAACTGTTTTACAGACTTACAGGGAGTGGCTGCTTTCGGAGACTGAACACTCTCATGTCACCCAGACTCAGAGAGGCGATGGTGGGCTGGGGTCCCAATGAAGGCTCGCTGTCACTGTGCCAGCCAATACTGTCTTTACCGTCCCGGTACAGGTTACACAGCAATGAGTTAAACGTGTGGCCGCTCTTCTGCTCAACAGCCAGACGCAGAGTGGTAAGAACTGGGTGCCACTATAATAAGAGAGAAATATGGAAAAAAGATGTTTTAATTTACACACTAATAGACGTCATTTTTGTCTGCTCACTTGCTAATGTAAAAACATGAGATCGTACAATATACCTGAGCATTGGCCTCCATAGTGGAGCGTGAATATGTATACGGCAGCTCTCCATACCAACAAGTGAGTCTGGGCTCCTCATAGGCATCACCTGAAATGCAAAACACATTGAATATGAAGTATGTTCAGCTATTTGTACTTTCAATACTGCTTAACATCTGGGGTTTTAAAGACAATTCAAATTCAGTAATATTTAGTTAATGTTAATGATTTAACTGCACTGACACTATCGAATGAGAACACAACCTGAACTGAATTGAGCTAGATAATGAACTTGAACTGAATTGAACTGAACTGAGCTGAATAATGACACTAACGCCTTCTGCAGAGCTGCTTATAGCTGTTACTAGCTGTTGCTGTTACAGTTAATGAATTGAACTGAATTGAGCTGAATAATGACACTATCACCTTCTGTAGAGCTTCTTATAGCTGAATTGAATGCATTTAATGAACTGCAAAGTTATTGATTTGAACTGAATCAACATTGAACTGAACTAAGCTGAATAATGACATTATTGTCTTCTGAAGAGCTACTTTACAGTTGAAATTGAATGCGTTTCATAATTGATCAATTTTGCAACATCGGCATTGTTACTGAACCGAACTGAATCAACATTGGACTAAATTGTGCTGAATAACCGAACTGAATCAACATTGAACTGAACTGAGCTGAATAACCGAACTGAATCAACATTGAACTAAATTGAGCTGAAAAATGACATTATTGTCTTCTGAAGAGCTGCTTAACAGTTGAAATTGAATTTGTTTCATAATTGATTAATTTTGCAACATCGGCATTGTTACTGAACCGAACTGAATCAACATTGGACTAAATTGAGCTGAATAACCGAACTGAATCAACATTGAACTAAATTGAGCTGAATAATGACATTATTGTCTTCTGAAGAGCTGCTTTACAGTTAAAATTAAATTTTTCTTAATTGATACATTTTGCAACATTGGCACTATTATTGAATCGAACTGAATCAACATTGAGTTGAATAACTGAACTGAATCAACATTGAACTAAATTGAGCGGAATAATGACATTATTGTCTTCTGAAGAGCTGCTTTACAGTTGAAATTGAATTTGTTTCATAATTGATCAATTTTGCAACATCGGCACTATTATTGAACCGAACTGAATCAACATTGAGTTGAATAACTGAACTGAATCAACATTGAACTAAATTGAGCCGAATAATGACATTATTGTCTTCTGAAGAGCTGCTTTACAGTTGAAATTGAATTTGTTTCATAATTGATCAATTTTGCAACATCGGCACTATTATTGAACCGAACTGAATCAACATTGAGTTGAATAACTGAACTGAATCAACATTGAACTAAATTGAGCGGAATAACTGAACTGAATCAACATTGAACTAAATTGAGTTGAATAACCGAACTGAATCAACACTGAACTAAATTGAGCCGAATAAAGACATTATTGTCTTCTGAAGAGCTGCTTTACAGTTGAAATTGAATTTGTTTCATAATTGATCAATTTTGCAACATCGGCACTATTATTGAACCGAACTGAATCAACATTGAACTAAATTGAGCTGAATAACTGAACTGAATCAACATTGAACTAAATTGAGTTGAATAACTGAACTGAATCAACATTGAACTAAATTGAGCCGAATAATGACATTATTGTCTTCTGAAGAGCTGCTTAACAGTTGAAATTGAATTTGTTTCATAATTGATCAATTCTGCAACATCGGCATTGTTATTGAACCGAACTGAATCAACATTGAACTGAACTGAGTTGAATAACCGAACTGAATCAACATTAAACTAAATTGAGCCGAATAATGACATTATTGTCTTCTGTAGAGCTGCTTTATAGTTAAAATAGAATTTGTTTCATAATTGATCAATTCTGCAACATCGGCACTATTATTGAACCGAACTGAATCAACTTTGAATTAAATTGAGCTGAATAACTGAACTGAATCAACACTGAATTAAATTGAGCTGAATAACTGAACTGAATCAACACTGAATTAGATTGAGCTGAATAACTGAACTGAATCAACATTGAATTAAATTGAGCTGAATAACTGAACTGAATCAACACTGAATTAAATTGAGTTGAATAACTGAACTGAATCAACATTGAACTAAATTGAGCTGAATAATGACATTATTGTCTTCTGTAGAGCTGCTTATAGCTGAATTGAGTGTGTTTCAAATTTGATGAACTAACATTGACAACTGATACTGAACTGAATCAACATTGAACTGTCTTCTGCAGATCTGCTTTACAACTGAAATTGAATTTGTTTTTATAAATGATGAATTTTGCAACATCATCACTGTTATTTTCCTATCTATTACTGTGAAGCTGCTTTGAAACAGTCTGTATTATATTAAGCGCTATATAAATAAATACGGACTATGATGATGATGTGTCGATCTTCAGCGTACCAAATAAGGGCCCAAAGTTCACGGAACCAGAACATATTCGTCACAACAAGTCTTGATCAGTCACAGTGAACTACTCCTGGTCCAAAGCAAATGTTTAAACATTTGGTATATTTGGGGCTTTTTCAAATGATGTCGGCCCTGGAGAAGGTAAACAGACGAGGGAACTGGAGGCAGTGGCATTCCTGCCAATTTACTGATGAAGAAGGACTGGAAAGAGTGAGTCACTGTGGGAAGCTCACGTCGTGAACACGTCTGAGTGGGATAGATGCATAATGTCATCATATGTGTGCAAGAACATGCACAGGCTTATTTTCATTCTCCTGTTTTGGTCTTGAGTCAGATTCGAACTCGTTTTCCCACATTAGCACCAAGGCTCAAAATGAAAAATGATTTTTGCTGCTTTTCAATTTGTTTTATTGAAATGAGCTAAAGCAACACCATTGCTGAACATTTTAACACGTATCAACATAATTTCATTGTGTTCAGTCCACTTATATGTAAAATTTGAGGTTTACTTAAATAATTTGTGTTCAAACTACATGAATCTTTTTTTTTTTTGCTTTGCATAGAACTGAATAGAAAGAACAAATATTGAAATTAAAGGCACACTATGTAGTTTTTACCTCTAGAGGTCGCTTATTCAAAAAAAAAAAAAAGGTATAGCTTGATGACGCCTTGATTTCGAGGAATCATGGGAGGTGTTATCTTCATGTCTACAGTCGGTGGAAAGAATCTGACGGGACTCGGGCAGAAATCATATTCATGGATGAGCTAATGTATTAAAGATTTGTTAACATTACTGTAGTATGAAGCAGAGTGTGGCTGAAAGCCGCTGAAAGAGACGAGCGCGACACGCCTCGAGAGCAGTGGAGCTTTTACTATGCCGCAGACGGCGGCTTCCGCTTCTTCCGATCAAGCGTATGTGGGGTAAAGCAGCGCTGTTTTATCATATGTGACCCTGTACCACAAAACCAGTCATAAGTCGCACGGGTATATTTGTAGCAATAGCCAACAAGACATTAGGTGCGTCCCAATTCGCGTACTTATGCACTATTCTATGACGTTTTTAAGTATAAATAGTGCGAGTAGTGCGTTCACACTGAAAATTCCAAAAAGAAAAAGTACACTTTAAATACCCGGATGATGTACTAAATTAACGGAAAAAACGAAGTGTGGAATGTTGGACACTTCGTGCACTCAACTGTCGCAGCTTTAATTACGTAGTGGAGGGGAAGGGAGGATCAGACTCTATTGTTAAATGACAAAACAACTAGGGCTGCAACAATTAATCGCGATTAATCGTTTGCAAAATAAAAGTCTGTGTTTACGTAATATATATGTGTGTGTTCTGTGTATAATAATTATGTATATATAAATACACACACATACAGGTATAAAGTTTAGAAATATATGCATGTATTATAAATATATATATTTACATATATTTTATATTACATATAAACATAAATATTGTACATATAAATATAACATTTCTCTTAAATACATTACATGAATGTGTGTATTTATATATACATAATTATTATACACAGAACACACATATAAATTACGTAAACACAGACTTTTATTTGCAAACGATTAATCGTGATTAATCATTGCAGCCCTAAAAATAACCTTATACAATTCACGCACTACATGGATGAGTGCATAGTGCACAAGTACATAGTGTATAAGTGCATAGTGTATAGTGCGTCATTTGGGACGCACTATACACCCATACAACTATTGTATGGGTCAAAATTATCAATTTTTATCAATTTTTAATTGATGCCAAAAATCATTAGGATATTAAGTAAAGATCATGTTCCATAAAGATATTTTGTAAATTTATTTCCGTAAATATATAAAAAATGTATTTTTGTGAGTGGCGATTTAAACTTTAAAGGCGATTTTCTCAATATTTTGATTTTTTTGCACCCTCAGATTCCAGATTTTCAAATAGCTGTATCTCAGCCAAATATTGTCCTATCCTAACAAATCATACATCAATGGAAAGCTTATCAACTTTCAGGTGATGTATAAATCTCAATTTCAAAAAATGTATCCTTATAAGGGATGAGCATTTCAAGCAAAAACAATATTCGAAAATCGCTGGGAATTATTCGAATATTATTCGAAAATCGCACCCTCCCCCGCATGCACGCATCACGCATGTATAGGCTACATACACATAAACAGAAAGAGAGAGGGAGAGAGACCATTCACGCTTTCAATATTTTTTTCACGGTCATTCATAACGGTGCGGAGCAGACTGAAAACGCTTGCTCTCTGCACCATTATGAATGCCCGTGTGGCCGTGAGTCTTACTTTCACTTTCAAATTAGCGCCAATTCGGTAGCGGCGATTGCTTGAATGCTGGGTTCATTGTTATTTTTAATAAAAAAAACTCAACAACAAAGCAGTACAATGACAAACCCGCTTAAATGGACGCTTTTACATTTCGATTTGAAACCAAAACTTCCACCGTCGTCTTGTCAGTCAAGAGTGAGGCGAAGTGAAATCTGACTGACTGTTGCTGATTTGTGCTGCGACTCTCGTTCGGCTCGCGCTGAATTAAGTAGACACATTTACATTTTAATTGTAGTGTCTGTTCTCTTACTTAACTAAATTATTTTTATTACTATAAAAAAAATAAAAATAAAATAAAAAAATCAAAACGACGGTGGGTGGCGGTGCCGCGGTGGGCAAGTGATGATACCGGTGTTGTGGCTATCTCAAGCCACAATGATTTTAGGCTGCCTAAAACGCGTAATAACATATTGTGAACAGACTGAATGACGGCACTTATGTTAAAATTAATTGTAATGTGTCTGTTCTATGCCGCACAAGTCTAGTGTGTGTGTGTGTGAGGCAATGTCTGAGCTGATTAGCTTTTAGTTGCGTTATTGGCAGCGTGCGCCACCCTCTGGTTACAAGTCACCACCGCATCAAATGGGGAATTTTATTAAGACGATAATCGCACAACCTATTCGATATTCTATAATTAAATCAACTAATCGAATATTCGAAAATCGTGACACATCCCTAATCCTTATGACTGGTTTTGTGGTCCTGGGTCACATATTAGAATCATTTGAGTGTTGAAAGTTGTTATAGTGCTACTCTGTGCATTCACTCGGCAGCTACTATGAGACACTTGTTTCACACTGCAGTAAACTAGATCGATATTAGGCATAGTAAAACATGGTACTCGCGGTAAATCAAGGAAACAAGATTTAAACAATAAGACTTACTGTGTTGAGCTATATATCAATGATTAGTTTTCTGTAACCAAACAGTTGCGCATCTGTCTAATAAAACACATTAAATATTAAAGGGTCTTGGTGTTTCCATGGTTTCTACAAAATAAAACAGGAAACCGAGGGCAACGCGGGTATGATATCAGTGGTAGGCGACGCAGGGACACGTCCCGAGTCCTGGATAAAATTGCTTATTTCTCTGGATTTAAACATTCTTGGAAACATTTGGGATAATGTAAGTACACAAGTCAACAAAATATATAACACTGTTCTAGTGTTTTTTGGATATTTTAATCCAAAAATCTTACATATTGTGCCTTTAAGTGTTATTTTATGCCTTTTTGAGTAAAGAGCATAGATGTGTTAGTGCATAATGTTCAGTTATGTTGGACATTTAAAAGAGTTTGACTCACCTCTTTGCCCTACACAGCCTCATATTTGATAGACAAACTTACGTTTACTTGATTATCCATACGCCATTTTCTTAGAAAAATCATGTTAAAATGTGTATATCAAATACAATACATCAGGCTTTTGAGAAATGTTTATTTGTTCATCTCTCAATCATCATTGTATTGCATTGCATTATATGTTTCGCTCCTACAATAAAAACTACAGATCTTTGACCACAAAACTAAGCATTTAAATATAATGTAACAAAGACAAATTATTGGAAGATAATATGCATTTTATGTAAGTATTCTGCTTTATTCTTCTTTTTGACCATATAAATATCAGCAAATGCACCAAATTGCATGTTTTTGCTCACTTTGGGCCTCTGAATATAATTAAGGTGCTTTTTCCTCCTCGAGTATGAGCTCCATATTCTCACTATATCATACTATTGAGCCAAAAAAGCCTGATGCAGGTGTTTTGATGTTTTTAAGGTTCAATAAACTGTTCCACTTCAAAAAATTTGATTTTCTGACTATTATTTCATATGTCAGGCTTTACAGGGTTAATCTTGGACATGATCTCCAGAGGTTAAAACAATTTCCCCCTCCCCATTTTACAGTACTTCAACATAAAACTTACCCATCATCCTATAATTGGTCTTTTGTGACCAGGGCAGTTCAGCGAGCAGCTTACTAAACATCCAGTCTGCCTCCTCCTGCTGTAGAAACCCTGGTATGAGCCGCAGTCTGGGCAGAAACACAGTAAACATTACCTAAATGCAGTAAATGTTCTTTAGAAGGTGATTTTTTTTTTTTTAGGCCAGTTTACGCTACTTTAAAGCTAAGTATTCTTACCGGGACACTCCAGTAGGTCCCCGACTAATCTCATAGTCCCCAGCGTTTCTGAGAAAAAGAAAAAACAACAACACAGTGAATATATATGTGGTGTGTCAATTAACAGGGTTTTATTGCTTGAAAGTTCCTGGGACTGAGTCACTCACTCGATCACTTTCTCTGCTGGAATCTCTCTGATGGGCTGACAAAAAGACACAGGACAAATTAGAGACACTCAGATGTGAGCGACGTCCAAGAAAACAGCATATAAAAGATACAGAATGGCTCATACGTCAGCGGGCTGATTAAACTCAAATGATCGTGGTCCGTATTTCCATGACCCTGACTGGGCATCTTGAGCTGAAACATAAAATACAAATAATATTAAATTAAAGAAGCATTCAGAAAAAAATAAAAAAAAAAAAATTAACAGACAACAGAAAACAATACATTGATACACTGTACTACACCTATATTGGCTGTTTTGTCTTTTGAAGTCCATTTATAAAGTTAGTCAATGTTTTTTGATACAAAAATAGCCACGTAATTTAGTTTTATATACATTTCATCCTCTCTCTTCCAGGTTCATTTGAACAATGAATTTGAACCATGAACCATGACTTTTCTAGTCATATAATCAAATGTTTAACTTAAGCTAGTCCCAGACTAAAATGCATGTTTAACTGAAAGTAACTTGTACTGGCATACCTTAAAATATGTCAGTGGCATTGTTTTGTCTCAAGATGCACACCAGTAATGTTTTTTTTTTAGTGTAAGTTTATAAAAGCTACTTAAATGCCCTAATTGAACAAAGGTCTAATCCTGGCTTAGGCTAAGCCCTGTCTGTGAAACCGGGCCTAAGTGCCATAACTTAAGTCATTAAGTGCATAAGGATTTTGGAAAATTATTTATTTAATCATTTAAGTTAAAAATAATAACCATTTACTTAATCTAGATAATCATTTATTAATAAAGTTTCCATGACTTTTATTAATTTCCATTACTTTTTCACTACTTTTTAACTCATTTGATATTATTGCTTAAGGATTTTGGACAATCATTTATTTAATAAGTTATGTCATAGCCATTTACTTAATCACTGGATTTCATTTATTTAAAAAAGTTTTCATTACTTTTTTAATTTTATTTTATTAATTTATATGACTTTTCCACAACTTTGAGTCGTTCACTATTACTGAATAAGGATTTAAAAAAAATAATTTGATCATTTACATTAAAAATCAAATAAATAAAAATAATCACTTAATTTAAAGGTGCCGTAGAACGTCTTTTTAAAACATGTAATATAAGTCTAAAGTGTCCCCTGAATGTGTCTGTGAAGTTTCAGCTCAAAATACCCCATAGATTTTTTTTATTAATTTTTTTAACTGCCTATTTTGGGACATCATTAAATATGCACCGATTCAGGCTGCGGCCCCTTTAAATCTCTTGCTCCCCACCCCCGGAGCTCGCGCTTGCCTTTAACAGCATAAACAAAGTTTACACAGCTAATATAACCCTCAAGATGGTGTTCGTCATGCAGCATGTCTAATCGTGTAAGTATTTATTTGGATGTTTACATTTGATTCTGAATGAGTTTGAGGTTTTGCTCCGTGGCTAACGGCTAATGCTACACTGTTGGAGAGATTTATAAAGAATGAAGTTGTGTTTATGAATTATACAGACTGCAAGTGTTTAAAAATGAAAATAGCGACGGCTCTTGTCTCCGTGAATACAGTAATAAACGATGGTAACTTTAACCACATTTGACAGTACATTAGCAACATGCTAACGAAACATTTAGAAAGACAATTTACAAATATCACTAAAAATATCATGATATCATGGATCATGTCAGTTATTATTGCTCCATCTGCCATTTTTCGCTGTTGTCCTTGCTTGCTTACCTAGTCTGATGATTCAGCTGTGCACAGATCCAGACGTTAATACTGGCTGCCCTTGTGTAATGCCTTGAACATGGGCTGGCATATGCAAATATTGGGGGCGTACATATTAATGATCCCGACTGTTACCTAACAGTCGGTGTTATGTTGAGATTCGCCTGTTCTTCGGGGGTCTTTTAAACAAATGAGATTTATATAAGAAGGAGGAAACAATGGTGTTTGAGACTCACTGTATGTCATTTCCATGTACTGAACTCTTGTTATTTAACTATGCCAAGATAAATTCAATTTTTAATTCTAGGGCACCTTTAAATACAAAAAAAATCACTTGTTTAATAACGTTTCAATGACTTTAAGATATTATTAATTTCCATGACAACTTTTCAAATTGCATAAGGTTTAACCATTTACAGTAAAAACCATACCAATAAAAATGATTTATTTAATCACTTTTCATTGACTTTTTTCAAGATTTTATCGATTTCTATGACTTTTTCAGGGTTGGAAATCACTTTTTTCCCCAAGACTGTAGAATACTAAACATATGATATTATGTAAATTTAATTTAATGTCATTAAAAAAGCATTCTGATATCTTTAGCATAAGAGAGATATTTTGCTCCAGGTGTATTATAATAGGTACATGTTTGGAGAGTTGTCATACCAGTTGGCTGTTGTGGTTTGTGAAGAGGTTTGGCCCAGGAGCCCTGGACCCTCGCTCGCTGCCTTTTATCACTCATCAAAAGCTCAAATCTACAAGACAAAACACATGACGTCCGTGGGCTTTAGTAACTACCTTAGAAGGACATTTTCTCCCAGTTTCACAAATACCTACAGAAGGATTGTGCTGCCATCTTCAGGTCATTTTAGTAAATAACTATATTTAGTAATACCTAGGATAGCACTCCTATTTCATTCTTGAATGTGGTTGTGGGTCAGTTTTTAAACCCAATCATTTCAAAAGTAAGATGAGCATATAGAGAGCCATATTATAAAATGCTTAAGTATGTTTGATGTAACAGACTGATAACATCTAGTATACTTAGATTTGCAGACTTCCTAGACTGAGACATGTTTATAATCAGTGTTTTAATGACATGATAGCTTTGTCCCAAACATTAGCAACTTCAATAATACTTACACACATTCGTTTCGCGTCAATTTAGCTCGTTCTTCAAAGCGTTGAACATTTGTGTATACAATCAGTTCAGGTGTTCATCGAAACGTGTCCGGGTTACTACAATGACCGATTTTGAGATGATCGTTCCTACCCCGTCAAATGTAAGAACATTGCTATTTGAAAAATATGCAACAACAAATATGTGTATTATAAAAATATAATATTGCATATTTAAGATGCAATACGTTTGCTATAGATAGTCTACTAGACTCTGTTTTGTAATATTACATCTAAAACTTATGTAGGAAATATTTAAGTCTACAGAATGACACTGAAAAAACAAACAAACAAAAAAAAGAGTATACTTACATTAGGAAATTATTTGCTCATTTTTTAAACATACAACTAACTTTTAACCTAAATTTTATACAGGCATTAGGCAAAGTATCTTGTGAAAAATGTTAAATACCTGATAAACACGGTTAACTGCATTCTGATTGCACAATGAAGATTATTCTTGCCTTGCTATTTACACAAAGTCAGATTAGAAAGAAAGATTGAGTTTTACTGAAGTAGGAGATGGTTGTAAAATGCTTGGCAAAGCTTTAAACCTTGAAGCTTTATTGTGTACGTGTAAACACTGATTGCTGCAGATCTGTTCTGCATTACATTTGAAAATTTGTGCTTCATTCAGGAGAAATTAATGTTCTTTTAGTAAATTTAAAGGGATAGTTCAGCCAAAAATTAAAACCAAAAATTATTTGTAAGAATGCTTGTAACCAAACAGATCTCGTGTTCAGCAGAACAAAGAAATTTATACAGGTTTGGAACAACTTGAGGGTGAGTAAATGACTGAATTTTCATTTTTGGCTGAACTATCCCTTTAATAGAAACCTAATAACATACAAATAATTAAATAAATAAACCTTCACAGTTTCATAAAATTTATTTAAAAAAAGACAAATACAAAATAATTACAGAAAAGTCATTTTTTTATTAACAAACAACCACTTGAGATTGTCATGCATCAGTAAAGCAGCACATTGTGTTCCACTCTTCGACACGTCTGGAATGAGAACATTCACGTTTTTAACCAGGGGCGACAAATGAGGATCAACCACCTGGATATTTCAACTTGACTGGCACTGGTCCATAAACAATCATACAGAGATCCAAGCAATGGAGGTACTCCTCAGATCCATCTTTGGATGAAACCCAAGACAAACTGGTGACATTCCACCACACCTTAAAGTCTTCAGCAGAGAAAATCATGTAAACGTGCATTAGATCTCCTTTCAATAAATGTGACCAAGTTTTATATTCTATAAAAAAGGCACAGGTTTTTAAATAAACCAAAGTTGACAGGTAAACTTCCAGCCTGAAAAGGCCAATGTACAAAAATACACTTAAATCAGACCTTTGGTTTTATATCAATACAGTACAGCATTCAAAAATTAGCCACCTTTGATTTGCTAAATATGTTAAATTCATGATAAGAAAGGCCAACACCCATTTATCACTATAGGGCAAGATTGCAAACAAGTTTTTGGCAGTTAACAAGAAGAGTGCAAGTAGATTATCCCAGATAAAAGGAAATACATATATATTAGTAATTAAATAAATATAAAACACCACCACCATATAAATAGCCCTCTGCTTACAAAACCCTCCCTCCAAAAATGTAACCCTTTGTTCACCCTATAAAGAAAGATTGGTCCTCCCATTTCAGCAACAACGAGTCATTGTGGAACATGATCATGTCCAGATATTTATCAAACACATTTAACACACACACACACACACAAAAAGAATCAATTATGTGTTATAAGAGGAAGCACTTCAAAGATGCAAGATTCAAAATGAATCTCAAATCTCAGCACATATATTCAATAAAACATCTTGTCCTGTTTTGTTTCCATCACACAATGTCCTCGACCTATCGCAGTTTTCTCCTCCTGAGGTATCCGCCGCGCTGGGATTTGTTCAAGCGCAGGCCCAGGCAGATGACCAGCTTGATGGGGGCCAGGATGGCGATCACCCAGCCCTGCAGGACGCAAAGATAAGAAACAAGGTTAGGGGTGACAAACATGGTTTCAATCCACCTATTTTTATGCACATTTTGGGACAGTGTTGGGGAAAGTTTCTTTTAAAAGTAATGGATAACAAAACTGTGTTACTAATTGCGTTACTTAGTTACTTTTTATGAAAAGTAATGCATTACATTATTTTGCATTACTTTTTCCTCACTTGGGCTGGGCTTGCTTGTTTTTTTTGTTTGTTTTTTTAATAAGAACAAAAAAAAGTTATATTTTTGGCAAATGTAAAGGCCCTTTCACACCAAAAGTGAATGAATAAGCCTCAGGCTGAAGGAAATGCATATTTACACCTGTACAGTAGAGGGCGCAGCTCAAACAAACCTTTCAGCTGTGCTGCAATACTGGATTAAAGAATAGGATGCAGGAAGGAAACTTATTTCTAAATCTAAAGTAATTTTTGCTTATTAGTCTGGTTGAATTAGATAGTTGAAGGTCAGCAGAAGAGACATTGGTTAATAAAGTAAGATTAAATACATAAAGTATATTTGTGTAATTTAATATAGTTAATTATTACAGGTTTGTGTAAAATTCTGAGATTGCATTTCAAAAATGATAAATGTGTATAAAAAAAAAAAAAAAAAAAAAAAAAAAAAGTGAAAAAGTAACTTGCGTTACTTATTTATATAAAAACTCATAAAACATTTGCAAATAAAGCACAAAGTTAAATTTGCAACTTTGGGTGGAAACATAGCTAATGAATGAACTGTATTAAACCGTGCTAGGTAGATTTGAAGAGGGGCGTTCAGGCAGTCGTACCATGACGGCATGAGGGAAATAGCCGTTGGTCTGGTCCTGCAGTCCCACAGTGTTTAGTGCAGCAGCTACATAGCGTTCAGGGGTGGGCTTGTCCAGGGTTGGCTTCCTGATCTTCGTCATCTTGGTAGCCACGAAGAAAGGCAGCACACTCTGTGGCAGGGACAGAGACATTCGTTATTTTCAGAGTTTTTTCATAGGCTTATGTATATTGTACATCATTATATTTACATATACACCATATATATATATATATATATATATATATATATATATATATATATATATATATATATATATATATATATATATATATATATATATATATATATATATATATATATATATATATATAAAACTTGATTTCTATGACTTCTTCCCTCCATTTAATAATGTTTCACTCTGTAATATTGCACATTACAGCAGTAAAGTAGCATTTAATGACAGTTTTCACACCTGGATGATGATCCCTTTGCACCTGTACTCTGCTTGAAGTCCACGTGAGAAGTAGTCCACAAAAGCCTGTAGAAAAACAAGTAAAAATCATCCTCTAAAAAGATAAATATTTTCTAAATGCTGCATGTGAATTTAGGCATAACATTATAGTGTACAGTATGAAAATTGTATACTCACTTTGAGATTTGCACATTTAATAGTGTTATTAAATTATTGTTTTTAAAGATTCAACTTTAAGTGAGCATTAGATGATGGCAAAGGTAATCTAAATGTAAAAATACAAAAAAATTTGCACAAACTATTAAATATACATTATCGACCAATACTAATAAATAAACAATTGTGACCAAGTTAAAGGCACAATGTGTAGATTTTGCGCCGCTAGAGGTCACCGATTCAAAATGAAAGGCGTAGCTTGATGACGCCGAGTTTGAGTGCGGAATCATGGGAGATCTTCACCTAACACCTAGTGAAAAAGAATCCGATGGGACTCAGAAATCATGTTCATGGATGAGATTATTAACGTTACTGTAGTATGAAGCAGAGCAGGGCCGAGTGCTGTGAGAGCTGAACGAGGACGCTGGAGCTATGGCAAACTTGTTGCACACTACAGTATGCTAGATTGATATTAGAATATCATTAATATAAAATCAAGAAAACGAGATTCAAACAATAAGACTAAACCTGTTGAGCCATATAACAATGATTAGTTTTCTGTCTATAAATGTCTCCAAACAGTTGTTTCCTTGTCTAATAAAACACATATTGTGGCGTTTCCATGGTTTCTACAAAATAAAACTGGAAATCGTGGGTAACGCAGGTATGATGTCATTGATAGGCGACACACGGACATGGTCCGTGTCCTGGTTAAAACTGCTTGTTTCCCTGGATTGAAACATTCTTGGAAACATTTGGGATACTTTAAGTACACAAGTCAACAAAATATATAACACTGTTCTAGTGGTGTTTGGATATTTTAATCCAAAAATCTTACATATTGTGCCTTTAACTTCTTTCTGAAACAATTATGACCACTGATATTTCTCTGAAGAACTTGCCTTGGTGGAGGAGTAGATGGTCAGCAGTGGGAGGGGGAACATGCCACTGGCAGAGGAGATATTGAGGATGACACCTTTAGCTCTGCAATGAAAAAAGGCCAACTTTATTTCAACTGATCACGTTTGACATTGACATCAAACAGGGTCTTTTTCCAGCTGCGGAAACCTGAAAGCAGCCGTCACATCAACACACGTCTAATGATGGTCGCCATGCGTGTTGCCATGGCACCAGCTTTCTCATGCAGTACCCCTGCAGCAGAGTGCTGGGGAGTGCAGAGGGTTGGACCTATTTCTACAAAATTTGCCCAGCTCCGTTATTGGCCTGCATGTTGCATGTGACTCCAGGGTAGCCAATCGGATCGGTGCATTGTTGCTTTACAATTTTATACAAAGAGTGTGGGGGGGGGGGGGGACAGGAGGGGAGTGACACTCAGGAGGAAAAACCCTGTTTTGAAAAGCTGCACTGAATTCCCTTTTAGTGACAGCGGTCATGTTTGGAATTCCAGTCACAAGCTGGGAGGATGTTTTAATAATAAACACCAGTTATTGCTTCAGGACTCACCTTGCCTCCATTCTGGGCAGAACCAAACGAGTCATCTGGCAAAAGAAAAGGGGACAAATTAAAAAGGAGTTAGACAAAGACTTGCATGCTTCAAAATGACTTGAGACAACATTCAAAATCTGAAATGCTAATATTGCATTAGAGAGAGAGAGAGAGAGAGAGAGAGAGAGAGAGAGAGAGAGAGAGAGAGAGAGAGAGAGAGAGAGAGAGAGAGAGAGAGAGAGAGAGAGAGAGAGAGAGAGAGAGAGAGAGAGAGAGAGAGAGAGAGAGAGAGAGAGAGCGCGCAAGCGTGGGTGGTGAACACGGGAAGCGTTGGTGGAGATCAGCAAAACACAGGGAGAGAGAACAGGTACAACAGAAGGAGTACATCAAAGTGGTCACGTTGCAGTACTTTTACCTTTTCAAATTTAAAATTTCAAAATTAAGAATTCCGAAACCCTTCAGCAGCTAGTACTTACTTGGCACACTGAGGTGATGTTGACATTGATCATGGTAGTGATGAACTGCAAAAGGAAATGTACAGGTGAATATTTCTTATGAGTAATGAGGCTACTAATATTTAAACCTCCTCAGAAAAAGAATAAACTCACGTTTTCCAAATCAGGGATGTGGAGGAAAAATTCGGGGTATGGATAGGAGATTCCCACATTGTTAACTATGGATCAAGAGACAAAAATAGAAGATTGGATGTGGTTGAATGCGATTGAGAATGTGTATCTGAAATGTTCCGAGGATCACCACTATGCGGCGATAAAGCATCAGGAATGAGACGTGAGCGCTAAACACAGACATATATATATATATATATATATATATATATATATATATATATATATATATATATATATAAAACTATCACGATTTCAGGTGAAAAGAAGGGGAAAAAAAACAGAATATGGGGCCAAATAAAAGCGGTTTCAAACAACACTGACAGGGAATCGTGAATGAAAGTTGTGTATGTGTCAGCTTTCCAACTTTGAAGGTTTGTGTTACTTTCAAGACTTTCAAGGCTCCACGTTGAGAGAGAGAGGAAAAAAAAAAAAAACCTTACCGAGGATTCCAATCTCCAGTCCAGCAAGACCCTTTTCAATTTTAGGATAGATATCAGCCTGACTGTAGTCCACTGCGATGGTTTTTGTTTCCACATTATATGCGCTTTCTGTAATTAGAGACATAAAAGACATTAAACGCAGAGAAAAGACGCAAAACTGTTGAAACGGTCATCGTTCCAGCTGCAGACCTAATATTGGCACTCGGTCCAAGATCAGGCATCCCTGCTATTGCTGCTGTTCTAAAAATAACTTCTCTGGGACTTTGCCCATTGCACCAAAACACAGATTCCTGGCCAGCAGGGGGCGCTGCGTACCAAGAAAAAGGGGGGAAAAAAAAAATCGGAGGAACTTCCTCCATCTCCCATCCTCTGCTTGTTTGAGGTGCCTGCAGCAATTAGAATTTATTGTCCAAAGGCTCATTTGTCTAAACACTGTTCCACTGAGTTATGAGAGGAAAATTCCTCTCAGGTCTCGCAGCGAGAAGCATTTTTTATATATAATCGAAGGGTTATTTTAAGAACAAGAACACACACATTAATGAGCTCCAAAGACTTTTTTGTTCTGGGGGCTTGTGAGATACTGCTCTCTGTGACTTCTAACACCCCAAATGGAGGGTGATTAATGCAAATGTTAGATTTGAGAACTAGGTTTGGCAAATTACATCCTAGTTCGTGACTAGCCATAACCTTCCCCACATTCTGTGTTGCCAGCATGACTGCGGTACTGGGTATTTCCCCTTCTAACCTCAACAGTTAAGTGCATGCATTTAAGACAGCTAAAAGTTGATTTTAATAACATGTTATAGTAAAAAGAAGTACAGCATAGAGCTTAAATTATTCCTTTCCAGAGCTGATCATGGGCCATCAAGGCATGTTCATTATTCAGTGCACATATTGGGGACAAATCAGTACTGGAAAACTCCCATTCACAATCTCATTCATACTAAGAAAATGGAGGATGGAAAAAAAGAGCAAATTTAATGACCATTTATAAAAATAAAAAAAAACCCCAAAAAACAAAGTACCTTTAACATTGAGAGGAGGCGGCGGGAGAGATTAATAATAATAATAATAATAATAATAATAATAATAATAATAATAATAAATAATAAATACTAAATACTACAACATTATTTTATATAATACTATAAAATAATAAAACCAGTGTTATTGTTAACTAAAACTCTTAAAAGTCATGTTCAATAACTGAAATAATGCCAAATTAAAATAAAATAAAGTACTAAAACCAAAACTGAAATAGAAGTGATTTAAAGCCAAATAGAAATATTTTAAAACAAACTTACAAACATGACAATAACGCATAATATTACTAAAACTTAAACTAAAATAAAAGCAACTCATTCAAAATATTAATAGATAGTATATAAATAATACTAAAATAATTATGTATTACATTATAAAAAGTTCGTTTGGTTTGGTTCATTGCATATAAAGAGATTGATGTGGTAATTGCTTTCACACCAAAAGCCTCAATGTCTCGAACAAATGAACAGTACAATTATATGCAAAATTTAATTTCATGTGATAGTAGAGGAATCAAGTTATAACAGTCATGCTCCTTCACACATCTGACTGGTCTGAACGGTCGATGTTTGGTCATTTAGCACTAGTGTCTGGACAGACGGAAGGACTTCATGCTTTGTGTACATCATGTGAGCACTGATGTAGCATCCAAATAATTCACATTTACTGGAACAGGAAAGGCAAACAGTGGTTCGGCCTTATTCTGAGAAGTGTCGTGCATGACCCCTGGAGCTTGCGTGGACCTTTGACTGTGCACTCCTGCCAGGCTGCATCAGCTCTCCGCCCAGTCAGTGAACCAGGCCCCCACCCTGCCTCTCAGGACAGGGCTAAAAATAAACCTTGTTTCATTAACATCAGGAGGACTGTCTGTCATTCACAGAGATGAGCACTGTAGTTTGCTACACACACACACACACAGATGGCCGAACACTAACCGAGAGACTTTGCCACGTCGTCGAGCTTCTCCTGGGAACGGCTGATGAGCATCATGGAGAATCCTCGTCGAGCAAGCTGAGAGAGAGAAGAGAGTTTGAATCATCTCATTTATAACAGAGAAGCAATGCAAAGCATGCGTGTTAATAACTGCCATGAGAACTCCTAAAAGTGATCCATATCAGCTTCTTTGGCCATTTTCAGGGCAAAAACCATATTGAGTTATTCATTTAAAAACAGAAACTACATGGGATATTTAAGACTATTTTAGTCTTGACTGGATTAATAACCTTTCCAAGGGTATCAACAGAATAAATATGAGCTTTCGACAAAAACTTGATATTCACTAGGGCTGGGACAATAGATCGATTCTCGATACAAAGAATCTGGAGCGATTCTGATATTTTCCGACGTATCGCGATTCTCTCCTGAATCGATTCTGAGCTTAGTTTTTAATAGCAGATGGCACTGTGCTTTAGAAACACCCGTACTCTTCTTGTTTCCAGTTCCTTTCACACCACTTAAACCTGAAATAATCATTCATAAAGTTCGAAAAGATTTGTAGCGAATTACAAGGGTGTTCACATTGGGCTGTTTACATTAATCTCGTGTCATAAAAGCATTCTGAGCATTCTGCAAGTATATTTAACCACTTACATGACTCACAATCGCTCTTCTTAATGAGCATTTGAGTGTGCGGTTAAAAACTAGCCAAGAGCGCCATCTGCTGTTAAAACTAAGCTTAGAATCGATTCAAGAGAAAATATCAGAATCGATACAGAATCATTGTATCGAGAATGGATGTATCATCCCAGCCCTAATATTTACAGCATAAAATCTTACGTTTAGCCTTACGTAAAAACAACTAGAAGTAAGCGGATTTCCCTGGAGAGAGTATAGACGTTATGTAGCTCCGCCCATTTTCAGCACTGCGCTCCGTCTTCCAGTTTGTATTTCCACTTCAAACATTACAATGCTCATGATAACTTTTGTTAACTCTACAATAAGTAAATCCACTTCACCAGTTAATTACTCTTTGACAGCGATGCTATAGAAATACACAGAGCTCCCACAAAAACGGAAGTTCAAATGCAAAATTCGAAAGATGGCTGCACGTTTGTTTATCCGGCACATAAGGTCTATACACTGTCATTTTCAAAATATTTCTGTTTGAGATTTGACCAGCACAACAACAGTGCCTCAACCAATGGCATGGTTTGTGGGCGGAGCTACCTGTTTGACCAATAACAAACGAGGCTAGCGTCCAAGCGGAAACCTGTTTGAAAACAGTCATGCCTTCACATTTACGTTACTTTTAACCATTATGAAAAAGCTAAAGATGAAGCTTGATGTTAACTTTGGAGTGAGCAGTGACATAACTGTACGAGTTATTTGAGGTAACAGGTCTTTTTCCACCAGTAGTCTTCTAGTCACCCTCCTTCTCTTGGCCTCAGAGTGAAACCTCTGTCTTGTGATGAGTCACTGTGCTTTCCGTGGAGCGAAGAGATAAATAAGAAGAGAAACCCTTACCTCCTCCGCATAGGATTTCCCAATCCCATCCGTGGCTCCCGTCACAACTAGAAAAAGTAGAAAGAAATAGACAGGATCAGTGTTTGCGGCAGCTCAATTACTCATTTTTCTCCAAAAACAAACTTATCAAAAGGTACTCATATACACCAGGTCCAAATAAAAACAACATTACACCTGCTAAACTGCCATCTAAGGGACTTTGGAGTCGAAGGGTGTCACTATATTGATGTCCGAACACTTCCTATATTTGAGTATCCATTTGTAGGTTGATTTCCCTAAAAAGTGGCATTTTCAAAACTAGTTTGAGAACCCCAACCAGGAACTCGCCCAACACCCAGCAGTGTCGGTTTGGGGCAGAGTTTTGTTTGACCAATGGCAGACAGCAGGGTTGTTCAGGAAACATGATTTATTGTTGCTTTTAATAAGATCCTAACAACTTCAGGCATATTTCACACAATGCAGCGCTTCTTTCTCAAAACTGAGCAACATTTTTTGACATTAAAATACTCTCATCTTAGCTTAAAGGTGCTAAAGAGGATCTTTTCATTGACTGAGAAACCAAAGACTGTTTAGTGAGTTTTTGAAATGAGCGCATGCGTAAGAACAACCCCCCTCCTTCACAGCTCATTTCGAGGGAACGCCTCCCAAAACTCGTGCACGAGTATTGGAACACGAGTGTTTACCACCGGCATTCGCTGTGTCGTGTTAGTGGATTCATTATGTCGGACTCACCGCAGGTAACTCATAATCTGCAGTTGTTACTCCTGTCTCCTGACAAAAACATTGCATGCGGCGCCTGTAGAGTGTGGAAAGTTACTGGAGCGCGCAGCCGCGCACGTCTTTCACAAGGAACGTCATGGCAGTGATTGACAATCCAGAGGGCCAATCGTTTACGCGATGATCACGTAAACGATTGGCTGATGTTTTTATGGCCCTACCTCGATGATGTATATTGATATTATTCCTTTCAGTGCACCTAATAAATAGTCTTTTATCAGTTAGTAAAGACAGTTTCAAGTAATATTGCAAAAATTTATAAAACAAAACATCCTCTATAGTACCTTTAATATGTAAAGGCAACAATAAGTAAGCAATTTGACATCCTTAAAAAGTGTAAACACTGACTCAGTATTCTCAAACAACAGAAATGTTTTGAAAATACCAGACGAGCCCAACATGGTAACACTGGCTCAACCAATAGTGTAGGTTTGGGGCAGAGCCATCTGTTTGACCAATGGCAGACAGGAACAGTGTTCAAGAAACCTGTTGTTTTTGTTGTTGCATTTAATAAGATCTTATAAAAATATTAAAATTTACTCTAGCTGTATTTCACACAATGCAGTGGTTCTTAGACAAAAAACACTTTAGCTTTATGTTAAAATTCTTTCATATATAAACAAACAAACAAACAAACAAACAAACAACTACAAGGAAACCATTTGTAGGTTGTTTACCACAAGAAGTATAAGCACTGTCTCTAAGGTATTTCCAAAACATTTTTGTCATTTCACAATTCTGACCAACAACACTGCCTCAGCCAATGGCATGAGTAGGGGGCGGGGCAATCTGTGCAACCAATATATAAATTTTTGAAAACTATCATATTTTACATTCCATTTTGTGATGCTTAGCAATATTACTAATATAACTACGACCATCTCAATGTCCCATAATGCTCTTGTTTTACAAAACATACATGGAAACACAAAAAGCAAACATTAAGAAACAAAATGCGTGATGGCTGATCAAAGTGTGGCATGGGCAGTGGTCATTCGCAAGAACAGGGCTGTGGGGTAGAGAATGGGGGGGTTATGACGTCTGTAGAGCACGACAGCACAGGAGGGGTGAGGAGGGATCCTGGGGGCTGCTAAAAATAGAAACGGGGGGGGGGGGGGGGTGGACTGCGCAAAGTCAGATGTGGGTAGAAAGTGAGAGAGCACGACAACGGGAGTGAGAGCACTGGATCGAAAGAGAGAAGGAACAAAAGAAGGTGATTCACAAGCTCCTTTTCAAATTCATCCCAAGAATGAAGCACACTCTGGTGTCGTCTCAATGGGACAAAGTACATTAAAGAGATTGTTCAGCCCAAAATGAAAATTGTGTCATCATTTATTCACCAACATGTTGTTTCCAACCTGTCTGACTTTCTTGTGTGGAACATAAAAGAAGATATTCTGAGTAATGTTTCAGTGTTTTTTGTCCATACAATGGAAGTCAGTGGGAACCAAACATGAGGGTGAGTAAATTACATTTTTAATTTTTGGGTGAGCCATCCCCTGAACAATGGCAAGAGCTCGTGAGGATATGGCTGAAGTATAAAACTCACGTTATGGAGGTGTAAAATCTTGTATACACACTTCATTTGATCAAAACAGTAAATTCTGCACCACGATTGTTCCTTTAACAAAGAAGCATTTAAAAAGCAAACCACCAAAAATGACATGCATGGGACCACATTTCACAGAAGATCCGGTATATGCGTTTCACCTTTTCCCCAAACTTAAGGAATTCCATGCTTTCAGTCAATTGTGCAGGTGTGCACGTACACCTTCAAAACACAGAGTGAGGAGAGCTTGGGGACAATTCCCAGAATTCCACGCAAGGATGGGGTTATAGAGACGCGCTCATCCACACTGAGGTCTTTCTACGGTCAACAACGATCAAAATTTAAGACTAATTAGTCCAAGACTAATCAACATCTAGATTATCTGGGGACCATTCGGAGGATGATTTTTAAAGCATTTGAATCATTTTGCCACCCATCAAAACCCAAATATATCCCACAAAAACACCTTAATCTGAGACAACCCATGAAGCTATATGCAAGCGGACACATTAAAAGACTTGCACTTTATTTTTAAGAGTGCACTCTTAAAAATAGAAGGTTCCAAAAGGTTGATTTTGCAGTGATGCCATAGAACCATTTTTTTTTGGTTCCCTAAAGAAATTCAGTGAACAATTCTTAACAGGGAAGTTCAAGTCTATTTACTAAACATTTTAAATATATAAGCCTGTAGCCTATACTACATCATCATATGTTCTGTCATATAAATAGTATTTAAAAATAAATAAATAAATAACAGCACAATTTACTTGCCTCAAACAACTCAGTATGCATTAGTATTATTATTATTATTAGAGGCCTAATTATTGTTTTTTGTTGATCCATTTCATCTATTGCCAAACTTTAATATGTGAATTATATTATTGAAATAAACACATTTAGCTTCGTCAGGCTTTTAAAACAACGCAATTGCGCACTCAAGTTTATGGGTGCCGTACATTTTACCTGCCTCAAGATGGCGCTGTTCGACACTCTTGATAATAACCTTTCCCGAAACATATAGAGAAAAGCTTCAAAGATTTAATAGGCTTCATTTCTCCAATTTTTTTAGGCCTTTTTGCAAATGTTTCAGTCGAATTTAGCCGTTTTAGAGAGCGTTTACTCGTTTTGAGCCCGTTTTTAAACATTAACTATCTGTAACTTCATTTTTCATGTGTGGGAAAAAAAAAAAAAAAAAAAAAAGACGAAACCAAACTAGCCAATCAGATTTCTTTTCACCCATAATAACCCCACGCTCACCCATGGACGCACATAAACACTTGACTTTACAACACACAAACGCACACCTTTATTTATTTTCATTCTCTCATGCTCTCTTAATATGTCATGAGTGTACGCAGATAGATTTTAATAATCAATTTAAAAGTTATGGAAAAAATAAAAGGCATTAATTAGCGCCCTCTCAAGGTAGGCTATGCACAGTGCGTACAGCCGTACAGCTGCAGGCGCCACTGATTCTTAAAGGCCCGCTGAAGTGAATAATGCTGCGCTTTCCAAGACATAGCGTTGATGTAATTTCAACTGAAACAGGAAGACGGAAATATGTCGAATAGCATTTTGTTTATATCACAGCTTGGCCAGAGCCGTTAAACTCAGTAAAACCTCCGTTTCCTTTTAACATCTAACCATTTCTCCTCCTAATCTCCTCTATATCACTTTAAAATACAGCATTCTGTGCAGAATTCAAATGGATCCGATACCTTTCATGGTCTGAGCCGACTCGCGGATATGATCCAATCTGTGCTCTCGTGTCCCTGGGCCAGAGCAGATAGTGTAACGTGAAACGCCGCAGCACGAGCACAAATGCGAAAACGGACTTCATTCGCGTCAATGGAAAGCATATTTACACTATCCCTATTCTCTGTATAGTGCACTATGTGCCATTCACCATGTAGAAACTAGTAAATGTGTGAACAAATGACCAATTTCAGCCGCAGCTTCAGCGTCTGTTGAGTGTAAGAGGGGGCGGGACTTCAGATTCTAGAGAGCATTTGATTGGACCGAAGATTTGATGAGAAGCTGAAGTGCGATGTGATGTCATGAAAATCCGTGATACATTTTAGCGGAAGCGAGAGGCTAAGTTTTGAATGCTTATATCTCATAAATGCGAATTTTGTCATTGTTTTGGAACACATCAGCTTATTAACATTAAGACTAACATATTCATACTAAAAGCTAAAAAAAAAAAAAAAAAAAAACACACCTTACATTTTGATTTCAGGGGGACTTTAAAAACAAAAAAGCAAACAAACATTTTCTTAGTTTGAACAACATTTTAATAATCTAAATAACCCTTTTCCACAAACCCCCCCCCCCCAAAAAAAACAAACAAAACAAAAAAACACTGTACAGTAAGAAAGGATTTATGAGTGTTAAAAGGATAGTTCGCCCAAAAATTTTGCCATCATCATTTACTCACCCTCAAGTTGTTCCAAACCTGTATGAATTCCTTTGTTCTGTTCAACACAAAGGAAGATATTTGGAAGAATGTCAGTAACTGGGGGGGGGGGGGGTATCGGTTTGGTTCCTGACATTCTTCCAAATACCTTCAGCAGAACAAAGAAATTCTTACATGTTTGGAACAACTTAAGGGTGAGTAAATGATGACAGAATTTTCATTTTTGGGTGAACTATCCCTTTAACACTCATAAATCCTTTCTTATCCTTTTTTTTTTTTTTGTGGAAAGGGGTTATTTAGATTATTAAAAACGTTGTTCAAATGTTTTTTTGTTTTGTTTTTAAAGTGTAGCATGGTGTAGCATGAACATTATTAGCAAGCCCCCTTTGCAAGCACGAAATGGCACGAGCAGTCGTGCTCGGGTACGTTCACGAACAGTACGTTCAGAAATACGGAGCCGCGCATGCGCACTGGCCCTCCTCCGACTCAATATTCCAGCGCTAAAAAAAGCAGCCGAGTGAGTAAAAATAGCTGCCTCGTCTGGAACAGCCGCAGCACTTGAATACCAACAAGATGCTGCCCGCTCACCCTCAATCTCTCTCCCTCTCCCTCTCTCTCTCTCGCTGCATCCCCCAGCAACCCAGCTCATTGTAGAGCCGTCGGTACAGAGAGAGAGAGAAAAAAGCAAAAGCTGACCGGCTCTTATGGAACAGGGGTTTTATGCTAGCAGCAGAGGACAATCGTGAACGAAAACAGTGCTTAAAAACAAAGGAGTCCAGTGTAGCGTGATTAAAATGAAGGGGGATTCGGCCATCCACTACTGTATGCAATCTGTCGCATCACTCTCTCTCTCTCCCACCATGAATGAACCGTTCCCGTTCTTGGCTCAGTAGCACTGCAGAATGCTAACACCTCCGCCCACTCCCCCCAAAGCAGCATCGTGCTTTAAATAGCACAAGCCAGTCACATGGCCAGCAGGAAAAAACTACACACCAGAGCAGTTCAGCACCCAAAATAGCATCTATGCTCGGATAAAGGTGGATTGAAGAAAAAAAAAAAAAAAAAAAGCAATGTGGGGGTGAGAGGGTGCAATATCAGAAATAGCAGCAAAAAGTCACATGCGCACCAAAAAAAAAAGTGAAAAATCAATAGTTCTCCTCACAACAGTCTCCTCCTTGCAAAAAAAAATAATTGGAACAGAAATAATTCAAAACATCTAAACATAGACTTGGTATATTTTTTGGACGCCGGTGTGTTTTTTTCGCGTTAAACATGTGCAAAAGCGTCACGGAGGACTGAGGTAAAGATACTGTATGAGCCGCATTATAAAAGCGAAGGGGAAAAGGGGAAAGTAGCTTCTAAATGAGTATATTTTTTTATATTTTGGCCATAAAAAGATCCTATTAAACGTCTGCTACACAGAATGGGATGTGTAGGCCTAATATTAAAACGCCAGATGGAAGATTTCCTTTTCCAGGAAATAAATAAATAAATGGAGCCGAGTCGTGACAGAGAAGAGAAAAGGGAGGGTGGGGGTTCGCAGAGGGCGAACAAACAGATTCAGGAGGGGGGAGAGGGGTTCTTAGTGAGGGGATGAGCAAGAGATGGAGGATGGAGATAGGCTTAGACAGAGAGAGGAGGAGAGGGGGGTTGCAATTTTACCCATCATCCTCGGTTCCGGCACGTGGCAACGAGCGTGTTAGTCACATGAACGGCAGCGTTCTCTTTGAAGACCCCCACCTCTTAACACAAGAGCCAGGCACACTCTGGCATCATTCACGAAGCACAAGGGCTCACACATTCACAAGTTGCGCAGCCGACATTCACTCTCTCACACGAATGCGTTTCATTCACATTTGGCTAGCATGAATGGGCTATTCACAAACGTGTGCATATACAGTAGTTTAAGAAAGAAAAGTTGAGTGTATTATAACAAACTGGTGAGTTTCAACCTAAAGGCCCGAGCCAGAAGTGGTTTTTAAACTGAAAAACCTTCGATTTTGAATGTCAAAGCAAGTTTGTGTGACACAATCGCCCCCATCCCTATGAATGACTGCAGCTCTATTACATAACTGTGATTTTCAAACACATTTAGTGTTCTAAGGAAGGATGAAGTGAGCCACTGGAGGACAAGAGAGATGGGGAAGGGTGGGGGGGGTGATGAAGCTCTCATTCTGGCTTCCTCGCGCTGCTCGGTCAGCATCACAGCTCAGCTGAGAGAAAGGCCAACATACCTTGTTCACACAGTACACTGCACCAGACACAAACCATCACTGAAACTGAAACCTGCCAGTTGGAACCAAAATTACTAAGACTCTCTTATACTCAGCCCTTATACACTGATAAACTGGAAAAGATTCACGTGGCTTCTTAATGTAGTTTGTTTCTTGCGTCTATGAGACGGATGGAAGTCCTTAACATTCAAATGTCACGAATCCTGTCAAAAAACATGTCTGGGTCATAGGTCACCCCTACATTAAAAATAAGAAATCACATTATGCCGCTTAAAAAAAAATAAATAAAAAAGATAAAAATAAAAAATAATTATATATATAAAATATAAAAATATAATATAATATAATATAATATAATATAATATTATATTATATTATATTATATTATATTATATTATATTATATTATATTATATTATATTATATTATATTATATGCAAAACCTGTCGAGGTCATATTTCACTCCAAAATCAAGAAAAAAAAATTAGCTTAATTTTTTTTTCATTGTGATATTTTCATGACATTAAAAGCAGTTTTGATGCCCCCCCCCCCCCCAAAAAAAAACACCACACATGCAAAAAAGGTAATGAAATGCATTAAAAAAAATGTGTTATTTATGTATTATGTATTATTGTGAAATGTGTATTCATCATGATAGTGTGCTGATTTTAGTTTATGCTGAAGTAAAATAAAGAGTTGAAGTAAAATCTCAATATACTTTAATAATTTAATAAGAAAACGCATTATTCTCCTGAAAAATAAACATCACGGTCCAAAAATTCGCCCAAGAGAGAGAGAGATATATATATATATAAAAACACAGTCAAACCAAAATTTATTCAGACACCTTGAACATTTTCATTATTACAGTTTATTCACTATAGTTTAAAAAAAAAAGGGTAATAAAATAGGACAAGATCCAAGTGTTAAACTGTGTCAGAAAACATTAATTTTAATTATGTCAGATACAATGTGACAAAGTGTCTGAATAATTTTTGGTTCCAAATTTATCAATTTTACTGGAAGTCCACTGTATGAAGAATTTTTGGGTATAATATGTCACAGTTTACTTTATTTTGCTATCCTCACTTACATAAATCAACTACAGTGTCCTGCACCCACTAGTACAAATATATCAAATATCTGAATAATTTTTGGTTCAACTGTGTGTGTGTGTTTATTATATTATATTATATTATATACACACACACACACACACACACACACACTATCTGACATTGTGGTAATATTTGTAGTGCCTTTATACTGGGTATTACATCTATCTTATATCTTAATAGGTATGACTATTAAGATGAGGACGACAATCACCAATGAACAGAATGGGAACTACAAAAAATAATAATAATACGCCATGTTTTTGGGGTAAAACGTGCTTAATTTTTGTAATGTCAATGTAAAACAAGTCTTAATTGATCTAAAATAAATATCCTTTATGGAAAATATCGAGATCTGATGAACCTCTGATGCTTATTGTAAAAATCTAAGCCACATCTGACTATTAACAATGATCTAAAACAGCCTTCTAATGCTACAAGATCATCATGCACAAAAACAAAACCACAGGTTTACAACCTTTACCATTCTTGGGTGCAGTTCCCAAGAATGACACCAGGAGTCTCCCGTAAGCGTCTCAGGCAAGGAAAGCCTGTTTACTACAGGAACACACCACAGGGCCTTTCATCTTGGTTCTTTCTCATACATTCCACTTCATGACTCACCTTCAAGGTACTGCATAGTCAGCACATTACATCTTCAAAAACACATCATCTTTTGACATGTGACATCACACCATCAACATGCAAAAATACACTAAGCCTTTAAGATAACACACCGAGCAAGAGATGAGGAGGGAGAGACTGCAAACGTGTCAAAGAACCATCAATTACACTCATACCGATGTGGAAAGAGTTTCGAGATCTGGAAACGCACTCTTGCTCAACCTGACAAGACCTGTGCTTCTGGACTGACAGGAAGAGGAACTAGTTTTTCCCCATCTCCACTTACTCACTGCCACCTCAAACCTGTGAGCGACAGCGCACGTTAAACTGAACGGGTCCGACTGGTACCCTGATTTTTTGGTTTCAGGGAGTGGCATTCATCAGCTCCATATCTGACATCACACTTACAGAATATATGAAGGAAATAGTTCAAAATGACACTGTGAAAGGGAGTGGTGTTGCAGAGTGAGAAAAGGCGCGATTCTTACGCAAAACCTGTCGAGGTCATATTTCACTCCAAAATCAAGAAAAAAAATTAGCTTAATTTTTTTGCATTGTGATATTTTAATGACATTAAAGCAGGTAATGAAATGCATTAAAAAAATGTATTATTTGAATTGTGAAATGTGTATTCATCATGACAGTGTGCTGATTTTAGTTTATGCTGAAGTAAAATAACAAGAGTTGAAGTAAAATCTCAATATACTTTAATAATTTAATAAGAAAACGAAAAACAAACATCACAGTCCAAAAATTCATCTATATAGGCAAGATTGCAGACCATTAATTGGTTTGAGTGCTGTTATTTACCAATATAGCTACCACACTTTTTCATGTTTATCAAAAATTGGCACCGAATCTGGTAACCTTTAACCTACATACAGGAAACCACATTGCTAACAGGTGATGTAATTGGTTCTGCCTATCAGTTATGAAACAGTTTAAAAAAAAAAAAAAAAAAAAAAAAAAAAAAAAAAAAAAAACACAACAGACTTTTACGCAAAACATGATTGCTTCTTTTTGGAGTGAAGTATAACATTGACGGGTAACAATAACCCTGAAAACTAAAGGGTTGTAGGTTAAAACCTGCTGACTATTGATACTTTAAAAATAAACATATGAACTAACATTATTCGATAAAGTGATTTTCTACAGAAACATAGCAGAAGATACTGCGACCCTCAAATCGCTTTGAATGCGCAATGCCCAAGTCGACCGCTAGGGGCGTCGAGTGCTGGTGCACCTGCTGCCTAGGCAACATCCAAGGCAGTGAAAGACTATGGCATGATGAGCCATTTCAAAATCTTTAACAGTGTGATGAGTTTTGAAGTAACACTATTGAAAGTGCGATTGAGTCCAAGAGAAAATCTTCGCGTTGAACCTCACGGCGTTTGTACATTTGCGTCTCCCCTCACATGCCGCACGTGGTATGGACCCGCATTATAATTAAGATTGGCGTTTTAAACTGCGTCATGTTGCCAAAAACCAACCTCAGTGCTCCAGTGAGGTGATGGAGCGGCCAAAAAGACATCAACTACAAGACTAAACCGCATTTTACCAACGAAACTGCCGAAGCAGTGTGAAAAACAGCGTTTGTCGGGACGCATATTGGCACGCGCAGCCGGGAAACTGGATAACTGGGTCAGGCCAGGGATAAACGGTTGAGGAAATGTGAAAAATCATATATATAATAGAAATATCTGCTTGCGTTTGATATTAAATAAACGCTTTTGCAACTATAAACTTTTATCTAATTAGTAGTGTTGACCATATTGAAAAATGCCAGTCTGAAATACCTGAATGACTCATAGTGACATGCAATCTGCGCATAATATATGAATGCATGGCGCAATCAGTCAACCTGAGACACACGTCGCCTCCACTGACCATACGCATAATGCCTCAATTAGTCCAATCTTTCCTTAAGGATAAATGTTATAAACATTCGCCCTTCATACATATGACAATTGAATCTGACGCGCAAAAAAAAAACAAAAAAAAAAAAAAAAAAGTTCAAATTATTAGTCCCCCCCTCCCTCCTCCTCCAAATCCATGAAGTTGATCTTTATTTAGTTTAAGGCTGCGCCAAATGCGCACTACATTCATCCCACCCATGTCCTGCGCTCATTCCCAACGCATGTCGTTCAACTTACCTGCCCATTTTCCCAATTTGGGAGAGAGAAAATCCCCGTTTCCCAGCACCCATATCCTAAAGCCAGTGATGATCTTGTACAACAGAAACAACGCCAGCGAGGCCGTGGTGAGTGCACCGACCCAGAAGATCGCTGTGACGGCAGGCTGTAGCGTCTCCACCACGTTAAACGACTCCATGTCTACGGCTGGCTGCGCGTGGTGAATGACCTGCAAAATTAGTCGTTGTGCACTGCTTTAAAAGCTTCAACGTGTGCGCCCCTTTATAAGCAGGTTGTGGCATCACACCCCTACAACTCCTCTAACATACTAGTCTATCCAGATTTAAGTGCACACCTCCCACATACTCCACCGCCGCCCATGCGAGCCCACGTCCATTGCTGATTGGCCGAAACTCGCGTCAGTCAACCGCAACTCAGCGTTTATTGGCTATTGTTCGCGTCAATCACAAAGATTCCATTCTCATTCATTCGGTTGCCTGTTTCAATGGGGCGGACCGAAAACTCTTCTGAGTGAGAAGCGATTGGGCAAACATTACGGTGAGCTCCATTCAAATAATTTCATTGGCTGTGATTCAGAACTGGTTTTTCTGTTTCAGTCAGGGTTACGAAACCTCCAAACCCACGCGTCCAACGATCACCCCCCACACTATTTTATGAATGAAGTTTGTTGCTTATTGGCCAAGAGGACTGCTTTTGTCCCGCCCCTGCTGATCGTTCAGTGCGATTCTATTGGTCGACACGAACGTCAGTCACATTCATTCACCAGCGCTGTCACACAAATGAGTCATACACTGGGAAAAAAAAGCTTTTTTGCTGCATTTTAGTTGGATATACGCACATGTTTGACGCTATTTTTCCATTTTCTTGGTTCCCCGAAGCGCATAAAACGTTTGTGAATTTAAAAAAATCCCGCAAATCCGCTTGTTTTCAGTGTATCAGTAACAAAGGACATAAAATAAACGATATTTATGTGTTTTGAATATTACAAAGTCATTGTATAAAGAATAAAAGTGTGAATATACGTACATAGGATACATACAAAGGCTTACATTACATAAATGTATAGCTATATGTCTGTCTGTCTGTCTATCTATCGAAACTTAACCTAAAATATAAGCCCACCGATAATTGTACAATTCAAGTAACACAGGAAACATGTAAATCACATTGTATTTCACATTCATTTAGTAGAAAAAAGCATCGGTGTGGTCAAGAAAAACATTTTAATGTCAGTATTTTGAATTGTAAGATGCTCTGGCTGTGGAAAGCCCTCTCTCTACTATATCTATCTATCTATCTATCTATCTATCTATCTATCTATCTATCTATCTATCTATCTGTCTAATAAGCGTTTCCATGTCTACGGCTGACTGTTTGTGTTGTTAAATGAGCTGCAAAATTAATCATTTGTGCATTTTCCACCAGTTCTACATAGCAACAGGCGATTTAAGCGCTTGGATTGGTTATTTTACACCGTAAATAGCGTACAACCTAAGTTAAGATGATTTAAACCGTGTTTTTGGGGGAAACTCGGCTTATTTTATAATGTAGACACGCTTATTATTCGTAATTCCCACGGTGAACATCGCCCCGCACGAAACTACAACTACCACAAAGCGCTGCACCGAAACATCGCGAGAACTCTCGGCGCGACTAACGCGGAAGAGAGGATGGTTATGTAAACACATAGGCACGTAGTAGGTATGCAGCTGAGCGACATGAAAAAGTACACCGTAAACTGTTGTGAAACACATTTTTAATCGACTCACACATGCATGCAGGCACGAAAGCGATACGCGAGTGTTTTAAGCGGTGAAACTCGTGTTTGGCTCTTTGCTCGTGCCTAGCTTGTCACGTTGACATTCAGTCAGACTACCACACAGACTGGATCACTACAACACATCCATGCCCACTGTCGCCATTCGCTTCACTCACGACCCGAAACTTAACCTAAAATATAAGCCCACCGATACGTGTACAATTCAAGTAACGCAGGAAACATGTAAATCACATTGTGTTTAGTAGAAAAAAGCATCGGTGTGGTCAAGAAAAACAATTTAATGTCAGTATTTTGAATTGTAAAATGCTCTGGCTGTGGAAACCCCTCTCTCTATGCATTGCCCTCACGCTACTATGTCTTATGTGTGTGTGTGTGTGTATATATATATATATATATATATATATATATATATATATATATATATATATATATATATATATATACATATGAAAGGCTATAATCACACACGAAAGTTTTCAATATGTCACAAAGCAGTTTTAATTTTCCACATAAAAAAGTAGATAAAAGTAGAAAAATAAGCAAACAGACTCTGAAATAACGCCAAACATTTTATTTTCACTGACACAGGACAGAAAATACAGTTTGATTACAAAATGCGTGATTCATCACAACTGTCACGTGAACAACAAACTTCCAGCTTTTTGATTTTGCAATATACACACATTTTAATCACACCATATTACTTACACCACACGTACAGCTTATTTCATGTAATAAAAGAGCTAAACAATTAGTCAAATAGGCTAGTTAATTCAGCACATTTTTCTCAGAAATACACTACGTCGTCCACACTGCAGCAACCACATGCAACTCATTTTACACAATTCAACTCAAACCGTTAAGCACATGTAGGGTTGCATGATATACAAAAACAGCAAAGCAGAAAAATAGTACAATTTTAAAGCAATAAAAAAAATATAAGACACGTAAAGCACAAATAATCTAATCACGTATTATTTGTCTTTATAATAATGTACATTTGATAACTGATGCATGAATACTTTGATATAGATATTTTACTTCATTACAATCTGCTTATAGAAACCTTAAAACATACAATTTTCGACACACACTCACATGTATCCTCTCAGTCTCTCACGTAACACATTATATATTCCTGCTTTCCCTCCTAGACACTCACAGATCCACCACAGACATCTTAAGCTTAACTCGACGCCTATTATATATATATATATATATATATATATATATATTTGCTTCTCTTTTTCAACACTACCCAGGCCCTCTGACCCTTTGACAATCCAAACAGGCCATATTTCACATTAGGCTAATTGTGCTCAAAATGGTGCCTAAACACGAGTTATGAAACATTATATATACGATATAATAAACTCAGCGGTATAAAAACAGCGTTATCTTTAGTTATAAGCACACTTGGGACGAGTGATACGTGTGAGTGGTACGTCAGCAGCAGCAGCAGCGCGTTTCAGCACCACGTGCAGTGGACAGCGACCGCCTGACAGATCAACAAACTCTCCGTTCAACCGTCTGAAGCTTCATACAACAATTTTAACAAACTATAGGATCCCAGAAATATACACCCCTCGATATTATAAAGCACCACAAGCTTAAAACAACAACAACCGTGTGCTGCTGCGGCTGTAATTTCCACACTCCTGACGCGGAAGTTTCCTGCGCTCACGTTCTTATTATCACAGTCACAACAAATGCATTTCAAGATACATATAGACTATTATTTAATTAGAACAAATGAGATTAAATCCGACTATGTCTTTGCGAATTTAAAAAACAACACAAGCGCTCTCGTGCGTCACACAGCTGAAGAGTTTAGAGTTACAACAAATGTATATCTATATATACATATATATGTATATATGAATTTATATGCAAGCATACTTTTTGTATTAACTCAAACACTTTATACATTATCATTTTCATATTCCCTCGCATCTCACATATCACGTTTCTCAAACGTCTGACAACGTAAGCAACGTCCAGCTCATTTATTAAAAACCCAGATAGTTTACAGACAAATATGGCAAATACCTGACGGTGTTATTGTGTTCCTACAAAGTAATTAACTTGCTGAATATCCATTGACAGGTGTAAAGCAGTCTAACAGACGTTGATCTTGTGGGGAGGATACAAAGTAAAGTTTTCCCAAATTTTCTTATCCTATGGGGGGAAATAAAATACATTTTAGTATTTTTTTTTTAAAGATTACATCTATTGAATCATGCATAATTTATGTAGCATCTAAAAATGTTGCTCATTCTGAAAATATAAGATATATAAATACATTTATAAGGTGAAAAACAAATCCTCTATAACATTTATTGAGGCACGTTCATATACTGTGACGCAGGCCACGTTATGTGGTTAAAAAAATGCAGACACTGATAAAATGCCACATACCTTTTTATTTCTCTCTGTCACATGTGAATGTTCTGGATCAGATGATTAACCGTAGGACCTCATCACGGTTTTCTCACGGCTGAGGCCTTTGCCATGCTAGACGGGTTTGGAAAGACAAAGGATGCAAAAAGAGATTTATGATTTCAAACATTAACAATATATCTTTTTTCACATGCTGTGCATACACACACACACACACATGCAGTCAAACGTCATATTTTTTTACATGCACTTCAATCCTTGTTCATCATTTTATTAAATTCCAAAACAACCTTTTCATATCAACCACATCTGTACAGATACCAATTATTAAAACAGACAACATCCTGTATTCCATGCTGGTCCTGCTTTCTTAAACATCTACAATTAATGTTTTAAAGGAAAAACTGCTGTAAACTATTAAAGTTTCAGCACATCTATATTGTAGATTATTCAGTGTCATTTTATATTATAGAAAAAGCTCAAATTTAGCAAATTGACTTGTAAGGCATAAGTTGCTTTGCTTACTAAAAACCCTTAAATTTAAGATGCGTATGTACATTAACACATTTAAAAGAAAATATAATAAATCAAAATGTAACTAACTATGCTTTGTACTATAACTGCATGTTTGTGTATCGTCTGCCCTGTCGTCTCAAAGCTCACGTATACGTTTCACAACCTCTAGGCCATGTGCTCACTAACACACACACACACACACAGCCATTTACATGTGCGCAGACGATCGTACGAATGTCCGTATTTATACACTTAAACGCTCATATATGCATATAAGCGGTTTTAGGGCCTCCAAACAATCACATGAAGCCTTGCAACATGAACACACACATCCATGTGCGCTCTTCTAGTATGTAAATATATACACACACACTCATATTATCAGTACAACTGACAAAAACACACACACTCACTCATATATGTTCATATTCACACAAAACATTTCGCATACGCACACACAGAGGCCTTGTGATGATACAGAGCTTTCTGATATACACTTACACACATGTAGCTATTTTGTTCGTATGAAAATGTCACACACGTACTGTCTGTAATAATAACGGCAAAAATGAACATGCTTTATATTCATTTTCAAACACACACACACGCACATTCATAAATATCTGTGCATTAATAACACAAAGCTATGAAACACATACACATTCCTGTACATTCATATTAATGTGCACACAGACTCACACACACTCGCTTCATCTGTCGTATTCTCAAACATTTACACAATATATATATATATATATATATATATATATATAAATAAATGTGCATTGATTTACAATGCACTACTTTACAATAGTATACTTGAACATTTCACACACAACTTACCAATGTTTTGCACACGCCAACACCTTAAACTAACACATACACACATTCCTCATGCATTCTTGCTGATACTATACTGACAAAACATACACATCTGCCTCTACATTCTATTCACAAGACATTTTGCACACACACATTCACAATAAAATGCTATTAGAAGTAATTCTGACACACACTCTCACTTGAACACACATTCCCAGAGCACTTTGTGTGGGTATGCAAACATATGACACAAGCAACAGTTATATATGGCACTGGATACACACACACACACACACAGATTTGGCCTGAACAATGAAAATTTGCTCATGATAGTCATAAAAACCACGTCACTATGTGTTTCCTGAGACCCACATGCTGAATACATACTGACTAGGTACAATAGTACAGTATGTTAAATTATCAATATCAAAATCAAACACAGAATGATGACAATTAGCTGTACAGCATCATTCAAATACACACACACACTTGTAAATATAAATGTATAGAAAATATCAATTAGTTTACCAGCATCTGAGGTTATCTAATGTTGTTATACTTCAGTCGCCTCAGTCTTGCAGGTTCTACATTTCATACAAACAAAAAAACACACACAAAAAGACCAAAAACAGGAAACAAGACTATTGTAACCCTATAAAAACTTGTGTGAAGGCTTAAAATGTGCAGGTGAAACTGAGTGACAGTGCATACGATTAGTATAAAACTAATTGTTAAAAGAAGTTTTTGCATTAGTAAAGATAAACAGGATAAAAATCCATACTTAATCATGTTTTATTGTACATTTGTTGATGTATCTTTAGAAAATATCTATAACACCCAAACTTATATACAGATAAAAATGTATTGCATTCACTATAACTAATTTGTGCAATGTTTTTGATGCATTCATTCTGTATTGCTGGTTTTGAGAGTTTGATAAAACTGATCAAACGTTCTTTTAAAAAAGACTAGATGTGACTTTATTTATATAAACAGTATTATTTTTGGTCAGCAAGACTGCAGTAATATAATAAGCGTCTCCCTCTGTACGTCGTCGTCTTTTTATGTGCAGCTGGAGCCTGTACTTTCCTAACGTCACTACCAGACCTGACTTGATACATATATATTGCTTTTTTAACATTACATACATGATTTTGTTCTTTAAACACATGTAATAGGGATCAATGCCCTTTTGGAAGATATTCCAATCCACCCAAACACAATTGAATGTGAGCATTCAAGGTTTTGCTCACTCAGAGTTATTTACATTTCTAAAGGTGATTTTATGACATTACAAACTGAATTCTGCTCTCATTCTTGCTAATTATAAATAGTTCCTATTTTTAAACATTCACTGTAATTGATTCACATTTGCAAATGTATTTCTTGAATGATCAGTCAAGATTTGCGGGTCACTGAGTTTCACCTGCGTGAATGCATGTCATGGTACAGAAAGTGCGTTTTGCATTACAATTATTTAAAGCTTCCCTGTAGGTATGTTTAGGTCTAAACAGGTGTCGGTTGATACCTGGTTTATTGGTCAACTCCCTCTTTTTCCTCCGTCAACTTCCATTCCTGTCTCTCCTTCCATGAGGAACGCAGTCAGTTCAGCTTCACAGCTCGCTTTTTGCACAGATGTCTGGTCATCTACAAATAAAAGACAAACAATTACCACAAAACATGTAGACAAACACACCCACACAGCATCTGCATTCTTTATTTGTGCTAAAATTGTTAATAAAAAAATAGCAATGCCAATTAATACTTGATAATTCATATTTTTTGTATTGTTTTAGTTGATTTTATCAATTCTATTTTATTTTTTTAGATTGTTCTGTGAATAAATGAATGTGTTCTAACGTTGTAAAGTTATAATTTCTTCTCCATTCATAGTACAAATTAAAATCTTTACTTATTTCATAAAATTAATTCCTACACACTCTTTCACAGCTTTTAATTTCAACATACTTTATATGATATTTATATAAATCAATATGATCAGCTGTGAAATACTAAAAGGATTTTCATCAGAGTGTGATATTTTTTAAAAAAGAGCTAAGTTTAGTTTTTAATAAAGTCATTTTTCGATAGAGAACTGAAAACTTAAGATTTACATTTAAATTAATGTATTTTAACAAAAGATTCAATTCGACCACGTTCAGAATTAACTGACTGTGTTTAAAAACATAGTAGCTGAAATTAATTATTTATATATATATATATGTATAATTTTGCATTGGTTCTATAGAAAGCACATTATTGCATGTATTTCTGTGGCAGTGAGGTCGTGACATGTTCGCATGACGGGACCACCCTCTTAGGTACAAGCAGACACTCCCCTTCCCTAAAAATTCTGCCCGGAACTGACTCATCCCTCACACCTTCCCTGACTCATCCATGGATGGATGGAGGGAATGTGAGAAAAGAGAAAAGAAGGGGCCCACATATGCAAATATTCCTCTTGTTAGTGCATATGGCCATCATTTATATGTTATTTGTTGTTACGGGAGGTTAATGTTGGCATCATGTTCCTCTGAACCGATTAGAATGACGGTTAAAAGTTTCAGATTTATCTCATATGTCATTTTGCAGACAATTTAGGAAAGTCACAGAATTCTTGAGATGGTAAAAAGGCTTTAAGTGTTATTTAGTGGCACAATAGCATGATGAAATGTTCGAGAGGAGATAAAATAACATGTATTGGACACGACACATCCCCAGACCAGCAAATAATATGAGCTTAAGGGGAAAAAAAAGAGGGTAAAATGAAAAAACTCTGTGCTTTGTGACATAAAAAAAGCTTGTTTAAGGTTGCTTTTCTATATAATACAACATGGAAGCAACGTTGCTTGTTTGCCATGCTTTTTAAAATTTTGATAGCCTGGTTTAGATTGTGGTTATTAATAGTTAAACATTAATTTCTGAGTGTTAAAGAGAAATTAAAAACTCAATGCTATTTAAAGATAAAGTAGAAAAGTAAAAACAAACATCAAGTTTAAACTTACTATGAATCTAACACTGAACAAAAGGGACTTTTCCCTGAGACGTGCATCTTTAATAAGATAAAACTGACTGGGTGAGAATACGTCTTTTGCACACCCAGTTAATCAATTAATAAATGTATCGTCAAAAAACTATAATTGTTTTTCTCAAATGTGTGTATGTTTTAATTAATTTTTCAAATGGAGAGACATGAAAAACACACATATAGCCTTGAGTAAAAAAAAGTACCTACGTGTATCTGAATGCATCTCAAAACTCACTACGGAATGAAAAAACAATACATATATATATAAATATGAGATATTATGACAAAAATATTTGTAATATTTTTTTTAAAGAGGTAAAATTTTCAAATTAAATAAATTGCTAAATGAAAATAACCCATCGTAGCCAGTGTTGCATCCCTATCCTCACTAAAATTATACTATAATGTCAGTAAAATATGACTCTAAATTTGTACAAAATAGTATTTATGATTTGACAGTACAGTAAATCTGTATTAAAACTCTTTGTCTCAAATTGTTTGTCAGCATTTCAATGTTATGTCATGAAATTTCTGCTGGGAGGTTTTAAAAAGTTAATAACAGTGTTTAAAGACCAAATCAGACAATATTGTGGCACTAATACCTTAAAAAAGAAAGACAGAGAAAAAAAAGCTTGGCTAATTTAATGTCTTTTAGGGGCCGTCATACCGTCCAGCCTGTGTTAATACTGTCCCTTACTTTGTAGGTGATAAATATTTTTATGATACACTTAAATATTTTTTCCATTTAAAAAACACTGAACTAAAATGATCCTGCACATTATTGTAAACTAAACTGCAATGAGTAGTACTGTCAAAAAACTGTTAGAAGTCACACACAAACATCTCTAAAACTAAAACTATTGACGAGCCAATGCAAATATCAGATTTTCCACATTTTTTGCAGCTCAATTTGATATCTCATATAACTTCAGTGGTCATTTTAACCTAAAACATTGCAAAACAAGTCAAGAAAGTAAAGGCATGCAGTGAAAGCTACTTTAATGCAGACACAAAAAATATTTTCATGTCCTTTTGTCGTACTTAAATACTTAACCACCTTTTCTTTCTTTTTAAAACTATCTACATGCATGCATAGATATGAAATCAGTGTGTGTGTGTGTGTGTGTGTGTGTGTGTGTGTGTTCTTGTGCCTATGCACATATCAAGTATATTTATACTTGTGAAAATTTCTTTAACCTAATTGTTATAGGAATAAATATTTAATATGTATTTAACATAAATATACAACATACAAACCCGAACAATGATCCAATTCACTACAGAAAAAAAGCCATGTTTTCCATATACCAAAAATCTTAATATGCTTTTCTATCAAAACTTATACAAATATCACATGTTAAACTAAAAGAAAGACTTGAAAATGTCAAGCAATTGTCCTAACACACAGTAAACAGGGCGCCACACCCACCTTAGTGACTTTCAGGCCGTTTCATGTAAACTACAACCGGAGCACTTAAGACGTTACACAGGCCTGAAACCGACAGTTTCACAGGCATAATAATAACACAGAAAAACCTTCAACAGTTGAAACCCTGTCATATATTGAGAAATCCTGTCCCTGCTGCAGTTTCAAACGGTTACTGGCAAACAATGACAACAACTCTCGCAAAGGACAGAGGCGGGAAAAATGAACTTACGAAGACGGTGAGGTCACGAGCAACACCGTTTGGGAACCTTCGGCTACTCGAGCCGTTCATTTCACTTTCTGTTTACTTGACATGATGGATCCCTCAAGGTTTTCCTGCCCTGTGCACAAACACAAGAACACAAAGTTGTACATAAATACCAGTGGGAACGTTTGAATGCTCCGCTTCTAAAACATACAACACGTTTAGTGAGTTGGTAATAGTAAAAACAAAGCATGGGAAAGACATCATCGTGTCATTAACATAATGCATTGCATTGGTGCACTTTTCAAATAAGTTTAAATACGCATAGCACGAGAATAAGATTCAGTCACTTAACTAAAAGTTTCGTCAAATGAATTAGACGGTAGAAAAAGTCACACTGGGAAAACATAAGACCAGTAAACTTTAAAGCGTAAGATTGACTGATGGCATAATTTATTAGTTAAGGAAAGTTCACTGCACTTTTTGACCACTTTGCATTCAGTTACTCATGCAGTGAAAAAACGAGTAGAAATGACAGAAGTTATTGGCACACGTTAAATAGATAGAAAAACAGGCGTTTTAACATAAAAAGAAAACGGTGCATGCTCAGCGTATATGAACTTATAACCCTATTTAATATGCATTTCTGCAGTCAAACAAGTTATAATGATTCAAAATTATGATTATAAGGCCAAAAATCTGCCTTATAAACCTGTAAATCCACCTTGTGTCTCCGCTGCTTTCGCGTGAGCGTCAAATAAATCACTTCAAACTCAAAACGAACACTTACATGATTGTGTATTACAGGGAAACTACTCAGATGACCACAGTCCTCTTGAAGTATGAAAATAAACTCCATAAAGTTAAAGTTTCCTAATATTTCTTAACCAGGACCTCGTCTCTTCACGTCATGCTTTTTTACTTTTAATTGCTCTATTTATACCCTTATAATCGAAGGCTTTTATAAAGCAATAATGTGTGAGGGAACACACTCGGTTGAGACAGAATTAATGTTAGTCTGACCTGAAGGAATTTGGGGTTGTCGTCACTAAGGGACTTTGGAGCCCTGTCCAAATACTGTAGCATATAATGGGGGCATTTGTATTTGCACTTCCTCTCGCATATAGGACAGGTGAGTGTCACCGAAAACGGGAAATGACTTATGAGGTACTTGGGGGACCTGACTTCAAGATTGTAGTGACACGGATCGCGTCACTTCTCAGCTGTTGAGAATTTCTCAATGGACTGTGTCTGCATGGCATAAAAACTTTATCACCCAATGTGTCTACATGTTATATCGTGTGCGTAGGTGTGTCATATTTCATCGAAGTGTCATATTTCCAAAATACAGTGTGTGTGTATGAGAGAGTGTGTGTGTGTGTGTGTGTGTGTGTGTGAGAGAACGAGTGTGTGTGTGTGTGTATGTATGTAAAAAAGGGAGAGATAGAGAGAAGAAATAAAAGAAAAGAAAGCAAGGAGGTTGGGTGAAACCTTGTTGTCTTTGGGCACCTACGGTGACGTGTTCTCTTACACACACACACTCTCTCTCTCTATCGCACACACACACACACACACACACACACCATGGCACTCTGTCATGGGCTGATTTTTAATTTTAAACCTGTGTAGAACTATAACTGCGTCCGGCAGCTTGCATGTTATTGCGAATAGGGTGGGGTCATTTCAACATTGTTTGGCTTCTAAGTGAATAGCACACTAACGAGATGCCCCTCTCTCTCTCCCCCGAATGGACCACTGTGTTTTCCCACGTGCAAACTGAGAGGCTCGTTGGTGGAACTGTGGTGTTGTTTGGGTGACTTTTTGTAATCGTATTAACGAGAGCAAATATTCTGGCAATGGAGACGCCAGATAACTCTCGACAGGGAGGGAGATTTAGACTTTGGGGACGTAAGTGGGAGAGAAGTTCGGCTTTGCATTTGAGCCGCAATACAGTGATGACATTTTTTTTTTTTTTTTTTTGAGAAAAAAAAAATAACAAAGTATTTGTAGAAAATAAATACAATAATATTAATAATAAATATTAATATTAATAATAATAATAATGCAAGCATTTAATCCAAGCAGCGTATGGAGCATCAATCGGTGAATGCGCCTTCCGCAAATGCTTTTTGGGGTAAGGGCTTCCCAGCTAGATACTTATGAACAGCAAGCCCAGACCGCAAAAAGATTCGCGAAAGACAAATCTTGACATCAAACAGTGACATCCAGGTGGCTTGTGCATGGCTCTGGTTTCCCAATCCTATTGTGTCCAGACATCGGGAAAGCGAGACAGCGAAGCCCTTTTTTTCCGTGGCTGAACTGTATCCAACTCATTCACATTCTACGAGCATGGGAAGCTTTGAGAGCAGCCAGCATCCAAATGCCTGTATTCTGTGCGCGAGCGCTGTCCGCGGTGCTGAATTCACTCCTTCCCAGTAGTTTATTTTCGCTGGCTTTTCTCGTGCCTATACCGACGTGCGCTGCGATAATTACATCTAAACAAAGACACACATATGATACAGCGACCATTGCGCTCATTTCTTTTTGCCTCGCCGTTTTGTTGCTACTGTGGAATATATCCTCTGGTTCGTGATGCCGTTTAGTGGAGAACTGAGCAGATGAAGCGCTCTTGGTGAGGAGAGAGCAGTCTGTAATCTGCTTGCAATAAATAGAGAGCAGCGAGAGATCTTATTGGCGCAAACAAAAAATCGTCATCCACCAATCGGTTTCTTGCTTATATAGGGACCCCCCTTTTTGAAAAAAAAAAGGAAGAAAGAAAGGGGGGACCAAATTGTATCCTCGTTGGCGCAAGTGACCAGAAATATTCCGTGTAAGACAATAACATTTAATGTTTTTTTTTGTTGTTGTTGTTGTTTTCTGTTTTTACGCCGAATTCGTTCGCCGTGTCTCGTTTCAAAATGTCTCTCACACACCATGTCGGCGTGGCGCGAATTCATGTCTGCAAGAAATACATCGTCGTGTATTCATTCAAAACATGTATATAGCGTCATTTAAAAAAAAAACAAAACCGACTAACATTTTGAGGCATTTTGTAAATCAAAACACATCGCCAGCACGACGACAACAACACGACAGGCTTCTGAGGCAATTTCATTTCATGACCACAGAGAGTTCACTGGCTGATACCACTCAGTGAGGACACGGGGGTCTCTAAACTATCAACAGAACATAACAAATTCTATACATTAGAGTTGCATCACATCTGACATCGCCTGCAGACACAACAAACAAAACAATGGTAAGCTATTGGCACCACAAGAACTTTACATAAATGTTCTACATCCAACTTTACAACAACAACAACAACAACAACATTTTGCAAGCCGTCACAACTTAAGTGAAAAATATTAGTAATAATGGCACGACAACACCACACAAGGGGGTTCTCTCAGACAGTGATCCCTCTGGCACATATATTGGCCATACACTCAATCCAGCTGTGGAATGTGACTTCATTTCACTTACCCGTGAAGTTCTTGCATCCACGCGATCATTTGTCAAAATTCACAAGAGTGTCTCTTCTTGAAACTATACGAAGTGGGAGGGTCACGATCTATATCTGGACCCCCCCCCCCCCCAAACACACACACACACACACACACACACACACACAATCCCTCCCCTCCCCAGTCTAAATTCATCCCGAACCAAGACTCCCCCCCTCCCTTCTTCTTAATCACTGATATTCTTCTTGCGCCTTCGTGGTGCAAGGGGAGGTTGAGGTGGCTAGGCAAAAGAGACATGGCTTGAGATGTAACAGGTGTATATATATTAATATATATATATATATAGGCTATATAAAAAAGCCCAGATGCCACCATTATGAGGATTTTATTTGGTGGTCGCATCATTTGCGGACGTCTCCAGTCAGTCACGATTCTCCCCCTTCTGTCTGCACCGCACAGCGACTGCATCTCCTGACGCAGCCAACGCGCACATATTACTCACTATAGCAGTCACGACTCGGATAAATCCGTGTTTCCACTAAAATTACAACGCCAGCATTGACTTAAGAAGATCTTGCTATGTCTGGGATAGGTGTAGAGAGCCACAGTGTCTTTGAAAAGGTCAAGGTAATGAGTTTTTTTCTGCAAAGATCCGCGGTCATTCCTAGACTCACTACACGATTTTAAGCAAACTCTAATGTGAATTTGGCTTTTGAATACAGCCCCTGAACATATAAATGACAGTTCGCTGATGAAACAATGTGCACGCTGCACGGTTGAAGTTAGACATTTATTAAGAGGTGCTTTGATTAAAACAACACTAGCGGTCATTGTTTTGCGCAACTGCACAAATGGTGTTGAATGCAACGCGAACGCGTTAGTTTTGGCACAAGATCAGTAGTATAGTCCACAGCAATAGAAAACAGTCGATTGCAGTACTGTATAATGAAAATGACGTGGGCGGAAGAGTAATCCAAGTGAATCCGCCTATAGCTACACAGTCGCGAGCACATCTGATGGAAGTGTTCAAACAACGCACGCGGGAACGTCGCACACACACATACACACACAAAAAGTCCTAAAACTTAAGCTGCATTTTGAGAACGTGTGCGTAGTGGCATCCCTTTCACGGGTGGTGGCCAAAACAGGGCTGACCATTTAAGAGCGATTTTGGATGCACGGAACCCCTTGACGCCACACCAGGGTTTCCCTCGTCGGCTGTTGCTGGTGTTTTTCCTTTTGGCGCGGCGTCTTCCACCTATATTTATTAGCCTATTTTCCTCTTCACATATTTTGAGAGATATGTCCCCTCACTCTTCTAGTGTTGTCGGTTTCCATTCACACTTTCAGCTGTAGCGAAGAGGCAAAAATTGACTCAACAGCGCCGTCAGACAAAGGAGTTTGCTTTTTGCTTCACTTATTTACCATTCGCGAGGTTCCTGCTCTGAGGAGAGAGTGGGTTTATTGCATTTTTAACAAGTGGATGAAAACAACAAGGCACCTGTTTGAGAAGTGCACACAGTGTATACATGAAGCAAATGGTTGCTCGATGGAGGGAATGGGACGTTACTCAATGCATGCAAGAAATCGTGCAAAAAAAAAAAAAACATATAATCGAACCAAAAATCGCTGTGAATACGTACTTACCAGTGCAGCAAGCCCTTGCTGAAAGCAGGGAAAACACAGACATGAGTTCAAACCATCATACGTGACCATGTCACACAAAAACAAGCAAAATGAAAATCAAATACTGCCCTTGATACATATCTATCCTCAGCAACACGTCCAAGTTTCTCAGAATCGCAGTCCTTTTTATACAAGTGATACCCTCTTCCTATTTCTGGACCACGATCAAACACTGATGCTATTTTTAGCGCCCAGTAAGAAAAAAAAACACTCACAAAGACATCGCTCAGGAGCGTTACGTGGAGTGCATATAATGTACATTAATTTTGCCTCTCCAACTCCAACATGCGAGGGCTCCGACTCGCCTCCGATGCATCGCTGCAGTGATTTTTTTTTTTTTCTTTTCTCAAACGAACTGCTTCAGTGCCCTTCTCTCTTAAGGGCTAAATATTTCTAACGTCTCTTTCTTAGCACAAGTTGTTCCCGCTCTCCTCGTTCCTTTATGTCGCTCACCATCCTCTTTATTATACGCGTCTTACGCGGTGTGTCTCCATGCAACTTTCGCTTGGAAACTCGGGACGGATTCGCTGCTCATAAAGAAGAAAACACACGCACGCACGCACGCACTCACTCACACAGAGACACATACACGGACTCGCGCGCACAAACAACCATAATCAGTTGCACTGCGAGCGGAATATGTTTTGTCTTGAAAGCAGTACACAAACGATAATAATTAAAGCTTGCAGAATCTCTCTCTTTTTTTGAGGGCTGCGTCAGTTACTAGGCATTGACGTCACGTTTAGGTTCTCCCACTTCACAGTCTATGGCTGCTGATTACAACCGTCCCTGTTGTGCTCGCAGACAGCCTAACGCTAATGAAAATGGCTCGAAGCAAGCGAAAACGGGCTTAATAGGTGAAAGACGGAAAGTGTCCGCGCTGCAAGTGACCACAGCCCCGGTTTCCGAGAGCAAAACCACTCCTTGCGGTCGCCTGGCATCGTGAACAACTCACTTGCCAATGGATTCCGTGGCAGACACGCACCACTAGCCTATATATGATCTTTATCCATCCGTCGGATGATTTGCACATGTTCTGTGTACACTGTTTAAGGAGATCCCTAAAAAAGTTGGTGTTGCTGGGGTTGCCTCGTTCACATGAAGAGATGTGATTAATATTTCAGCTTCAAGTCAATGCAGTGTTACAAACGACAGACAGACTATGCCTTCTAAACATGTCGAATTGCAAAGCACACTACTAAAAGTGAACGTGCAGAACACAAAGTAATTTGACCAGTGCTGTAGAAACACAGGGGGTGGGGGGGGCCCCATCTTGCCGCATGGTGTCGCCAAACTCCATTCGAGAGCTGATAGAACTAGTGGCAGTTCACTTAAAACTCCGTTGAAAATCGCCTTAAAATAGGTTTTCGCTTTTGCGTAATAATTATTTTTTCAAATAATTAGTTTAATTTGCAAAATCAGATGGATAAAGTCACGTAAAGTTGATGGTTTTGCGACGCACGCGTCGCTGTCCGTGGTGCTCAACTATCGCATCAAGCTTTACGCAGTGTTTTCTCAACAGACACGAACTTATAATACGCACCTCGAGACTGTTTCTACTGTATTAAACACATCAGAATCCTGAGCATTTCATCGCCATGTTAGCTACAAGTGTATGAATGAGTAGAAGCTCCTATTCATAAAACACTGCGATGTGCAGGGATGAAGCTGATCCTACCTTCGCGACACACGGGATGTTCCGGAGAGTCGTCGGACTCCTGCTACTAAAATTGGAGGATCGTGAATGAGGGGGCGGTGATGAGTTGTGTGTGGGGGAACTGAAAATAGGTAAATATTTAGATCAAGGGCATAAATATAACATTTGTCATCATGCTTCCCTTAAAATAAATCAGTGTTCTGCAAAGAGTGACACAAGTGGAGGCTTTGATCTGACAATGAAGCTGGACGTTTGCACCCTCCGCTAAATCTAAAAATACCTCGATTTCGGCTGTGTGGGCTTGAGCTCACTCAGAGCTTCTCCTCATTTAACCCACCTTGCCTTAAATTTGACAGGGACAGCAGTCTCGAGTCTGTGGCTCCAAGAGTGAAAATCACAAACCTGCAAAAAAGAGCAACAATTCATGTTTTTTTATGTATTATTTAATATATCATTCAATTTAATAGGCTATATAATTTTATAATTATTAAATGACATTTAATTTCAATTCAAAATAAATGGTAAATAAAATAAAAATAAAAGATTAAAACAATGAGAAAAAAATAGTCTGATCCACAGTCTCAAATAAAGATTCACTATCTGATTGGCAGCTGCCAGTCAATAGCGACTTGATTACTTTAGAAAGCACCACCAGTGGAGGTACTAAAAGTCTTGAGTGAAATTAAACTTCCAGACCAAAAAGAGCATTCACCTCAAGATTTGGGGGTTTAAGGGGGTGTCTTGTGCTGACCAAGAAACACCCTTCTTTCAGTGCATTGCACATAATGCCCAATGATGTGTTGAATTATTATAATTATGAGCGTCAAGTTTTGCTTTGCTAAAATGTTTAATGTGATCTTTGACCTTCAGTATTTAGAGTACACTCTCCAACCACTTCATTAGGTACACCTTGCTTGTATCAGGCTGGACCCCCTTTTACCTTCAAAACTGCCTTAAAGGGTTAGTTCACCTAAAAATGAAAATTCTGTCATTAATTATTCACCCTCATGTCGTTCCACACCCGTAAGACCTTCGTTCATCTTTGGAACACAAATTAAGATATTTTTGATGAAATCCGAGAGCTCCTCCATAGACAGCAATTTAACCGACCCTTTCGGTCACCATGATTTTGCCAAGTAAGACATGTTCCTGGATCAATATATTTTGTTGATCCTGGAACAACATTCCAGTCTGAAAATTTAGTCTTAACCCTAGTCCTACCCCTAAACCTAATCCTACCCATAACTTATCCCTAAAATCAGAGGGGAAAGATAGGTGAATAACGTTGATGTAGAAGCACCTAACCCTGGTTGCAAGCCTAAACTTGACATAAACAGTAAACTTGTCCCTCAAATCTGATTGGTTGATTGGAATGTTGTTCCATGATCAACAAAGATGTTGATCCAGGAACATGTCTTACTTGGCAAAATCACGGTGACCAACACGGTCAAGGTCCAGAAAGGTACTAAAGACATTGTTAAAATAGTCCATGTGACTACAGTGGTTCAACCTTAAAGGTCCCGTTTTACGTGGTTTTTTGAAGCTTTGATTGTGTTTATAGTGTGCAATATAACATGTGTTCATGTTTCGCGTGTAAAAAAACACAGTATTTTTCACATAATTTACTTATCTGTATACCGCTGTTTCCACTGTCATAAAAACGGATTGATGACTTCCTTGTTCTATGAAGTCCCTCCTTCAGAAATACGTAACGAGTTCTGATTGTGCCAGCGGTTCCTGTGTTGTGATTCGACAGCTCTGAGCACATCTTGCCCGGAAAGGTCACGCCTCTTACCATAACGTGGAGATGCATGCGTTCAGTGTTATTGTAAACATGTCTTTAATTTTACCCTATCAATTTGAGCCGGAATCAGACCAGGTGATTGGACTGCTGGATGAAAATAACAGCGTTTCGACGACATGGCGACAAACACACTCTACAAACGCAACTCTTGTGTATTCCTGTGGGCGGAGGTTAGTCAAAAAACTGTTTTAGTGACGTCATTAAAGAAGGAAGTAGAGGGATGTAGTCCAAACTGGCCGTTCGATGTAGGCGACTTCTGTTAAATAAAATATCTCGCTTGGCATTGAACTTTGAGCTTTAAAATTTTACAGATTTTATTTATACTCTAACAACAACATTACACAATAACTAAAGTTTGAAACATGGGATCACGAAGAACGGGACCTTTAATGTTATGAAGCGACGAGAATACTTTTTGTGTGCAAAAACAAAACAAAAATAACGACTTTATTCAACAATATCTTCTAACGATGACTTTTGAAACGATTGAAAGAGGTGGTTAAATTGCTTTCTATGGAGGAGTCAGAGAGCTCTTGGATTTCATCAAAAATATCTTAATTTGTGTTCTGAAGATGAACGAAGAACTTACAGGTGTGGAACGACATGAGGGTGAGTAATTAATGAAAGAAATTAAATTTTTGGGTGAACTAACCCTTTATAGATTCAACAAGGTGCTGGAAACATTCCTCAGAGATTTTGGTCCATAATGACACACAGTTGCTGCAGATTTGTCGGCTGCACATCCATGATGCGAATCACCCGTTCCACCACATCCCAAAGCTGCTCTATTGGATTGAGAACTGGTGACTGTGGAGGCCATTTGAGTATAGTGAACTCATGTTCAAGAAACCAGACGATTGAGACGATTTGAGCTTTGTGACATGGCGAGTTATCTGCTGGAAGTAGCCATCAGAAGATGTGTACACTGTGATCATAAAGGGTTGGACATGGTCAGCAACAATACTCAGGTAGGCCGTGGTGTTTAAAAGATGCTCAATTGGTACTAAGGGGCCCAAAGTGTGCCAAGAAAACATCCCCTACACCATTAAACCACCACCAGCAGCCTGAACCGTTGAAACAAAGCAAATGAATCCATGCTTTCATGTTGTTTACGCCAGATTCTGCCCCTACCATCTGAATGTCGAAGCAGAAATCGAAACTCATCAGACTAGGCAGCGTTTTTCCAATCTTCTATTGTCCAATTTTGATGAGCCAGTATGAATTGTAGCCTCAGTTTCCTGTTCTGAGCTGACAAGAGTGGCACCCGCTGTGATCTTCTGCTGCTGTAGCCCATCTGCTTCAAGGTTTGATGCGTTCAGAGATGCTCTTCTGCAGACCTTGGTTGTAACAAGTGGTTATTTGAGTCACTGTTGCCTTTCTATCAGCTCAAACCAGTCTGGCCATTCTCCTCTGACCTCTGCGATCAACAAGGCACAGAACTGCCACTCACTGGATATTTTCTCTTTTTCGGACCATTCTCTGTTAAATCTAGAGATGGTTGTGTGTGAAAATCCCAGTAGATCAGCAGCAGTTTCTTACAATACTTAAACCAGCCCGTCTGGCACCAACAGCCACGCCACGTTCAAAGTCACTTAAAGGAACACTCCACTTTTTTTGAAAATATGTTTATTTTCCAACTCTCCTAGAGTTAAACAGTTGAGTTTTACCGTTTTCGAATCCATTCAGCTGATCTCCGGGTCTGGCGGTAGCACTTAGCTTAGTTAGCATAGCTTAGCATAGTTCATTGAATCTGATAAGACCGTTAGCATCTCGCTCAAAAATAACCAAAGCGTTTCAATATTTTTCCTATTTAAAATGACTCTTCTGTAGTTACATTGTGTACTAAGACCGACGGAAAATGAAAAGTTGCGATTTTCTAGGCCGATATGGCTAGGAACTATACTCTATAATCAAGGAACTTTGCTGCCGTACCATGGGTGCAGCAGGCGCAATGATATTACGCAGCGGCTGTGACCCACTGCTTGCACAGGGAGCGTGTCTTGCAACCATGGAGACATTTGTGAGAGACGCTGTGTAATATCATTGCGCCTGCTGCGCTCATGGTACAGCAGAAAGCCCACACAGCAGGAGACTCCTAGGTGGATCCGCATTCAAGTGGCCAAACCCGCGTGACCGTCACATTCGTTTTGGCGCCGCCCAGAGGATCAGCTTCGCCTCCGGGTGGCGCCATAAATTCTACTGTCAATCAGCGAATCCTGAGCGGACCCATGTCGGATCCGCAGACGCGCACGCACCTTTACTGTAATGGTTGTATCAATTTGCAGGTCCCAAACGGACCCGCCGCGGAGGTAAGGTTTTAATCGCGGATGCGGAGTGGATGCAGCGCGGAGCCACGGCAGGTCCGTGATCCGCCTTCGTTGCGGTTCCGTCTAGGGCTGCACGATTAATCGCATGCTATTCTCACGCGCATTTCGTCAGTAATGCCGGTTCCCTGATTACCGCTAAATCGCCATCACCTGTTTTTAAACGGAGCGCCTTTTAATAGACGGAGCCGTAGTTCACGGACAAGCCACGCAATATCGCGTTCATTATCGCAGGCGATTCATCTGCGATATGAACGCGATATTGCGTGGCTTTTCAGTGACCTACGGCTCTGTCTATTAAATGCCGCTTCATTTGAAAGCAGGTGATGGTGATTTAGCGGTAATCAGGGAACCGGCTTTACTGACGAAATGCGCGTGAGAATAGCATGCGATTAATCGTGCAGCCCTAGTTCCGTCACTGCGCGCAAGTAGACGCCGATACAGGTCCGTTCGCGGATACGTTCCGGAAGTCGCGATACCTCCGCGGCCGATCCGTCACGGAATTCTTTTGCTGTGAGGGAAATTCCTTGATTATTATGCTGGAATGAGAGTATAGTTCCTAGCCAGAAAATATAGTTCCGGCCTAGAAAATCGCAACTTTTCATTTTCCGTCGGTCTTAGTACATGATGTAACTACAGAAGAGTCAAGTTTTAAATAGGAAAAATATCGAGACTCTTTGGTTATTTTTGAGCGAGATGCTAACGGTCTAATCAGATTCAATGAACTATGCTAAGCTATGCTAAAAGTGGTACCGCCAGGCCCGGAGATCGGCTGAATGGATTTGAAAATGGTAAAACTCAACTGTTTAACTCTAGGGGAGTTGGAAAATGAGCCTATTTTCAAAAAAAGTGGAGTGTTCGTTTAAATTGCATTTCTTCCCCATTCTAATGCTCAGTTTGCTTCAGCAGATTGTCTTGACCATTTCTGCTAGGGCTAGGACAATGCATTGCGATTCATGGATCAATTCTGATATTTTCCAAATGCATCACAAATCGATTCTGAACTTAGTTTTTAACAGCAGATGGCGCTCTAGGCTAGTTTTTAACCGCACGCACAAATGCTCATGAAGAAGAGCGCTCGTGCGTTCGGCTGAATGTACTTGCACCTCAGAATGCTTTTATGATGTGAGATTAATGTAAACAGCCCACTGCAAACACCCATGTAATCCACTTCAACGTTTTTGAACTTTACGAATGATTATTTTATAGAAGGTTCAAGTGGTGTGTGTAAGGAACTGGAAGGAAGCAAAGTACGGCTGTTTCTAAAGCATGCAGTGCCATCTGCTGTTGAAAATCTAACCTCAGATTTGATATGAGAGAGAATCACGATAAATTCAGAAAATCGATCCAGAATCATTTCTCGAATCGCAATACATCGATATATTGTCCCAGCCCTAATGCCTAAATGCACTGAGCTGCTGCCATGTGATAGGCTGATTAGATTTTTGTGTTAACAAGCAGTTGAACAGATGTGCCTAATAAAGTGGCCGGTGAGTGTATATGCTGGGATGGACGCATCTCATCAATCTTTATTGTTGACGGACACTGCTCACATAGGTAGTCTTGGCCATAATCTTCTTCCAGGTCCCATCAATAACATAATCCAAAATATTTGCTTTGGCCTTTCGTCACATGTTTCTTTTTCCTTTGTTTGATGTCCCCCCACCCATCCCCATCTCCTCGGTTTTGTTCCACTACAGCCAGAAACATAGATGTTCTAGGAAACAGACCCTGCCCCACTGGTTTCTATTGGAGAGTTGAGAGGGGAATCAGAATTGATGAGGGTTTGTTTGAATTTCAAGCTCAGATTAAGAATCTCCGCCCTTATAGCCCTTTCTCTCTGTTTATTTTTCCGTCTCTCCTGCCTAAATGATGTCAATGGAAGCCGAGCTATAGAGCTATTTATAGAATCTCCCCCTCCCATCAGAATCACATGGTTCAGAGCCGAGGCACAATGACTACCTCAAGAGAAGAGTCTGCATGAATAGAGACGGTGAATATTTATGAACGGGCAAGCTGTCACATGATGTCCCTCCTGCATAACATGTTAAGAATGTCAGAGCTTTCATGTGCACGTTCACACCAAGTTTGCCGTCATTCATTTATACATTAATTCATGCGTTACCCCCTCTCGTAATATATTAATTCATTCAAAAGTTAGTTGGGACCTGAACTTCCCAGATGCAAATGGCAGAAGAACAATCAACCAACTAACTTGTGCATGCAAAACCCTGAAGGGTCCTGGCTTGTTTGCATCTCTCAGCTGCTGCTGCTGCTGCTGCTTTGCCCACATCGCATGATCCTTCACGTTTCATCCAGCCCCTTGTCTCCGTTCACATACATAGGCCTATTACATAACAAGGCTGCGCGAAAGAAAGAAAGGTATTAAAATGTATTTACGGTTAACATAACTTAGACAGGTGATTTGTGCAGGGTGAACCAACACTGATGAGCAACAAGCCATCAGAACAAGCAAAAGGCACAAACTGATCTGTGTTTCTACGGTTATAAGTTATTAAAGACATGTCGCATAGTCTATTAGTCTATTTATAGCACTATGTGTAGCCACAACAGCCACACGTGTGGAAACCACTTCTTTCGGGTTCCTAGTTGACATGTTAACACTCACTGGTTGCTATATTTAGTAAGCCTGGCAGTGCTGTTACTATTCCAGGCATTGTACATGAGGGGGCGGATGGTACTCTTTCATGAAAAAGAGGATAGCTTTTCTTTTTCTTGCAGTTCTTCAGCCATACTTCTGTCGTGAGTCTTTGCAGGGTGTGACAACTCGTTTCCAACTTCTCCTGCAGAGCACTGTGAACAAATGAATATGTATTAAAAGTAATGGCATTTAGTTGAGTGCATCATGTGTTCTAAAAAACAAAAAAAAGTATAGGGATGGGCATCGTTAAGAAATGAACGATTCAGATTCACAATTGATTCGTTAACTGTTCCATTGTCGGTTCTACTTTTGAAGCAGAAACCTTGAAGGAGGAACATTTAGAAAAATGAAAAAAGCTATTCTTATTGCGTTTACTCACCTCAGTGGTCTGTTGCCAGATGATGAGATCATTTCAGATTTCATCAGAACGGACATAAATCAGAAATAAATTCTTGCAAAAGCTGCGTTTACACAAAGTTTTAAGAGGCCACACAAATACTAACCTTTAATTGGTTCTCAAATATAAAATGTGAACAAACAAAATAAAAACACGGATTACAACAGAACTCATAATGTATGATTAACTAGGCCTATATGAACCGGACAATAACTATGACAAAAAACAGTAACAACTTCGATTGATTCATTGTAGTGTTTGCTAAAAGAACCTCTTTATGCCCCGTTTACACTAGTGCGTTTTCGTTTTAAAGTGCATAACTTTTGCTACGGTTACGCCTGTCGTTTACACTACTCCGGTGTAAATGGAGCAAAACGATGACGTGGCTCTGTAAACAATAACATAACACAAGACGCGTCACTCGTATTGTTTTGAATGGGAGAAAGTGCAACACACAATATGGCGGAATAAGTACTGCCTTCTAAATAAGAGCCAATCGCTGATTGGTAAAGTCATCGTGTCACTACAGCAGCCGTTACAACCTCCGGTTCCTATAGAAACAGTCAGACGCGCGCCTCCGAAATGAGACGCAAGAGATGCGCATTTAGGACTGCGCATGCGCATTAATTTGATCCAGTCTGAAAAATATCGTTTTTTGTCATGATTCAAGCGTTTAGAAACAAAATTTATGAGACAGTCGTTGTCAGATTTCATTGGTGATTTCAAATATGAAATTTAATGGAAAGCTTGGCAAACAGCTTTGGAGAATTTGATGTTTCCCCATTCAAAGAGATAGGAGCTGCACTTGGATGCCCGAGAGGCATTTCAAAGATGGCCGCTGAGTGAAATGACTGAACTGCAATCTTTGCTAGCTTTGTTGTCATTTTTCGCAGCCATTGTGCCATTAAACTCTGCATTTTTTAATACTGCAGCTGCCTACATGTGCAAGAGGCAACTGTTTACACTTGTATGCGCATGCCCAGTGTACATGAACGGTCATGTGACTTGCGTTAGAGTCGTGTAATGTAGACTGAGATCGTTTCTGAAAGGCTGTGGATTGAAACTCTCAAGACCCATAAAGGTACTCAAAACATATTTAAAACAGTTCATGTGAGTTCAGTGGTTCAATCTTAATGTTATAAAGCAACGAGAATACTTTTTGTGCGCCAAAAAAAAAAAAAAATAACGACTTTTCAACAATATCTAGTGATGGGCGATTTCAAAACACTGCTTCTGAGCTTCACGAATCGAATCAGTGATTCGGAGCGCCAATGTCACGTGATTTCAGCAGTTCAGCCGTTTGATAGGAGATCCGAATCACTGATTCGAAACAAAAGATTCATAAAGCTCAGAAGCTGCACGAAGCAGTGTTTTGAAAACGTTCAACACTAGATATTGTTTAAAAGACTAGATATTGTTTGGTGCACAAAAGGTATTCTTGTCACTTTATAATATTAGGATAGAACCACTGTAGTCACATGAACTGTTTCAAATGTTTTTAGTACCTTTATGGATCTTGAGAGTTTCAATGTCATTGCTGTCAATGGAGGACTCACTGAGCGGATTTCATCAAAAATATCTTCCGATAGATGAACGAAGGTCTTACAGGTGTAGAACGACATGAGGGTGAGTAATAAATTACATTATTTTCATTTTTGAGTGAACTAACCCTTTAATTCAATAAAAAGAATCGGTTCATAAGAGTCATTCATTTGGGAATCTAACTACAGTGGTTACACTGTATGGTTTTGATTCACTAAAAAGAACTGGCTCACAAGAGTCATTCGCTCTGGAATCTGGTCTGGTCAAGCAAGCTGAATTATTTTTATTTACTAAAAAGGATTGGTTCATGAGAGTCATTCATTTGGGAATCTGACTGCAATGGCCATGCCATATGTTTCTGATTCATTAAAAAGTACAGATTTATGTGATTCATTCTATTGGGAATCTGTCTACACTGACCACGCTGTGTTTTTTGATTCACTAAAATGAACCGACTCATATGAGTCCATCTTCCAAACATCGGACTACTGGTCGTTTTTTGTTTTGTTTTTGTTTTGTTTAATAGAGTCTACCTAAAAAATGGCTCTTAAAAATCATTATGTTTGCGCTGTATGTTCGGACTCGACTCACATACTGTTTTCGCCTACTATAGTATGGAAGTAGGCATATTCAGTATTTAGTACACTGTTCAAATCGAACGTGGTTCCAGTATTTCCTCAAACAAGATTTTCCTTAAACACAACATCAGTGAGCCTTGTGAAACCTCAGGTGACCTGCTATTTGAGGGATGTATTAAAGTGCCACATTTAATGTAAATAACGTTAATTAGTCGACTTGTTGTGGTGGTTTTCCACTCGAACCGATAAAGCCACTGCCCCACCTGCTCACTGCAGTATCGTGAACATTTTGTTTGATATCGTACGCTTGTTGTGCCAGCCTATTTGCCCACCTCTTGATTGGTCCATCGATTTATCACGTCTTACAGAAATAGCCGATCACTAGCGTGCTGTCTTGTTAAACGACAAAAGTAAGGCACGTCTTTAGCACGACCAGAATCAAAGAGAAGGTTTCTCATTCAGTCAGTTTATCTCTCACAGTGAGCGCGTGAGATGGCGCGTGAGGAGCTGAGGAGCTACAGTGACTGATTTGGGAAATACCTAGTCACGAGCGGCCGACGCTGTGTTCCAGTGGTCTGATAGCGCCACCTGGTGGTCGATGAACAGACCTGTTGGAGCGTGACAGATTTAACCCTAAAATGCGTCAGTGTCCAGTTTTGTTTGCTAAACATTTCACATGAGGCGGTTATTTCATCCGACATCATTTAATTGTTTTCACATTACTATTTTAAATTAAAATCAAGTAGGCTATATGTAATTTTAGGCTATAGTGCTTTCTATGAACTTCTATTGTTCTTTTGTTGATAGCTTACCCATCATCACATACCTTTGCATTTTTTTTTAGATTTTACACTTATTGCTGGGTCTTACAATGTAGACAAAATCTCACACATTTCCACAATATAAATTAAAATTAAAAATGAATTTTCACTGACATAGTCTAATTGTATCTCAATTGTAAGATGCATTTGAGTTAACAATAATTGCTAATAATTACACAACACTAGAAAAACGTATTAGACATTATATTAAAACTATTGATTAGAAAAAACTATTTAAATGATCATAAACTTCCTTTATAATATCTTAGAGTCGTTTTGAATGCTTTTTTCCTGTTCTAAACTGTAAACGTAGATGGCCATCTAGTGGTGTGATTCTTCCAAACTAACTACAGTTATCAAAATTGTTTAATATTCCATAAATTTGATCATTCCTGAGGACATGAAATGTGAAGATTGCAACACACATACACACACCAGTCTGTTACAGACATTCCCAGGTGAAAAGTACACTTCTATAATGTACTAAAAGTGCTATTTTCACGCACTAATTATGTACTTAATTAGTACTAAAGAAGAATTTTTAGAAAAAAATTTATTTAGTTACCACTTACAGTACCCTATGGGTTCAAATGTACTATAAGTGATATCTGAATACATTTTTTTAAATACACAGATAGTATATTAAAAGCACATTTTAGCTCATATTTCATGGTGTCTCAAAATAGCACAGTTGAATACATTTAAATGTTCTTAAGATGATCTTAATTAGTACTAAAGAAGAATTTGTAGTATATTAAGTACAAAATTAGTGCATGAAAATAGAGCACTTTAAGTATATTATATAAATGTACTTTTTTTTTTAACCCGGGTTAAAGGGATAGTTCACCCAAAAATGAAAATTTTGTCAGCATTTACTAACCATCAAGTTGTTCCAAACCTGAATATATTTCTGTTCAGCTGAACAAAAAAGGGAGATATTTGGAAAAATGTCAGTAACCAAACAGATCTCGCTGCAGACAAAATTTTCACTTTTGGGTGAACTATCCCTTTAAACTCTTTAAGCCTACATATGCTGTAGTTCAAATTCAATACAAAGTTCATGGGTTCAATTTCCAAGGAAAGCAAGGACTGAAAAAATACACCTTGAATGTCACTTTAGATAGATTTGCCAAATGCATAAATGTAAATATGCGAAAAGGCATTTGGGAGGAGTTTATCTCTTAAGCACATGAATGTTGGTAGAGAATAATGTGTGAATGCAAGATTAATGGCAACTTTTGTATAATCAGACTAAATATTTCCCCCAATATTCATAAATAAACCCACGAGATTCTGTTGAAAAAGGCAAAAAGATTTTAATGTGGGTGAAAAAACTAGTTTGAAATGAAAACGAACAGCTGCAATACATAAATGTCCGATCTGCGTAAATCAAAAACATTTAAATATCTCCTACAAACTAAGCATGCACAATCTTTGAAATCGAAAGTGAACTCAAATCTATGCAAGCAATATTTGAACACGATTGGTTCCTTAAATTATTTTTGTAATAGATTGAAAAGACAAGGCATTCCTACTCTAAAAGTACAACTTCCAGGGAATATTTTACTCATCTTGTAGAGGGAAAAAAAAAAAAAAAAAAAATCTATATTTTAACGCAAAATAATTAAGTTAACAAAAACATCAGGTCATACAAACTTAAATATTTATGTCCTGAAAAAAAAGGAAGATAGCATAAGATTTGACCCACACAAGTTTATGATAAAATTCAGAAGGATATTATTTTTACGTCTTACAAATTTGTGATTTTTGAACCGACAAAAGCTCAGAAAAATTAAAAAGTAAAAAAAAAAAAAAAAAAAAAAAAAGATACAAAGGATGCATGTCACCATACAAAAACACTTAAAAAACAAATACACCTTGGCAGTCTTTTGTTCCACAAAGATGATCCAGAAAGAAAAAGAATCCACACATTTGTAACCAAACAGATAACCAATGACAAGATGCTGTGTACGGATTTTCAAAAACACACCCAAGAATAAAAAAAACAATGTTGAGAGGAGCAGAATGGATGGCGGTCTGTGAGACGCAGGAAGGACCAGCGGGGAGAAAAAGGGTCAACACAGCACAGATACTGTTGTGTTGTGGTAATGCAGTTGCATGGGTATAGAAGCATATGCAGTCCTCTTAATAAATCCGGCCTCGGCTTCTGTTCCCTCTTCCTCCGAAGCCCCGGCCCCGGCCGCCCCTGAAGCCTCCTCGTTGTTCTGAGGGCACAGATGAGATTGGTTATACACACACACACACACACACACACACACACACACACACACACACACACAGAGTAATTCATACAGCACTACTGCATAGGATTTGTGATCAGACACTCACCATATGAGAAGTTCCCAATGCTGGCACTGTATTTCCCGCTGGGCGGATTGTATATTTGCCGGGCGTCCCTCCTGGGCAAATTTGTGGGAAGCTTCTTTGTTGTCGCTGTTGTCCCGATGTCTTCTCCAGAGTGCCTCTTCTGGCTGTAGGATATACAGAGATCATGGAAAAAACTTTAATAAGCAGACTAAACATGGTGATGTCTGGATGCCCAAGTTGATCTGTGGACGTACCCAATTGCTGCCGCCGCCTCGGTCTTCTGCACCGGTTTCCAGGACAGAGTGACTGTGCTTTTATAGGATGGAGGGTTATGAAAAAGATCCTAGAGAAGATAAGAGAAAACAAATAAGATCTCTTGTTCAAAATTTGACAACTGCAGAGAAACTTTCAGAACTATAATAAGAATTCAATGTTACCTTGATTAAAACGTTTATGTTGTTGGTGATCTTCAAAGCCACAACTTTGATTTTATTCTGTGAAGGAGAAAAAAACAGAAGCGATTGAAAGTTATTATTGGAATACACGTGACTTGAAACACCTTGAATGTGCTAAAAAATGTATAAAAATAATAATAATATAAAATTATTTTTTACAGTGGTTTTATAAATCCCAGAACTGGCCAAATCCTATGAAGCTTTATATTATTTCTAGCACTTTTACAGACAAAGATTACTGCAAAAAGTGTGAAATCATACCTCCTCTGTCTTCAGTGCATCTCCAGTCTTGCCTTGCAAAGCAACACGCAGTTGTCGAATATATACTTGTAGTCCACGTGCAAAATACTGTAACCTGTGAAATAAACAAACAAAAAAAATAAATAATGCACAATGTTGACCAGCCCTTCAAAGTGTTATTTAAAAAAAACAAGTAAAAAAGAAAAATAAATATCATATATATATATATAATTATTTTTATTTTTTTTCCCCTCTAAAAATAACAGCCAAATAAATGTATTAACCTTCACTGTACAAAAGTTTGGGGTCGGCAACTTTTTTTGTTCTTCATATTTTTGAAAGAAGTCTCTTATGCTCACCAAGGCTGAATTTATTTAAACGGATAGTAACATTGTGAAATAATTACAACTTAAAATAACTTTTTTTTCTAATATATATCTAATATATTCATATTTTAAAATGAAATTTATTTGTGTGACGGTAAAGCTCAATTTTCAGCATCATTACTCCAGTCTTTAGTGTCACACTGCACGATTATGACAAAAAAAAATAATAATTTGTCGATTATTCCCTTGAAATTATAATTGCGATTATTAAATACAATTATCACATTAATATTAAATGATGTTTTGAATGGCTTTATACCATTGTTTGAAGAAACGCATGCCATATTTTATGTAAAAATAAACAAGCTGAAAACACTTTCTGAATTTTTTTTTATTGCTATCATTTATAGCCATCTATAGCATTAAGCCTCAAACATCAACTATACGTTGGATTGGTTTCTTCTTTAAATAAAAAAAGAAAGCATATGCATGTAATTAGAGTTGTCAAAATACCGACTTCGGTACCTATCGGTACTGAAATTTTAAAAATGCAACTCTTTGAGCGCTGTTGAGCGGATTCGTAAACATCTCTGATTGGCCGTTGTGTTGACACGCTCATCGGATATGCCTGTGATTGGCTACAACGATCAACGCATGGGAGCATTTGAAAGCGTACGGAAGTGTTTGAATTTGAAAGCGTTTTGAAAGTGGGAGCGCGAGCGATTGAAAGCAGGCGTCTAACAGTGGACCGATCCGCGATAGACGCCTGCTTTCAAACGCTCCCGTGTGTATCTGTGTAAGCGCTTAGTGAAGAGATTTATTGATGACTATTTACAACGTTTTTACAGCGTTGATCATTGAAGCCTATCACAGACATATCCGATGAGCTGTGAAAACAACGGCCAATCAGAGATGTTTACGAATCCGCTCAACAGCGCTCAAAGCGTCACATTTTTAAATTTCAGTGCCGACTAGGTACCGAAGTCGGTACTTTTGACAACTCTACATGTAATAATAGGGGCTTTCACACCATGTTTTTTTAAAGGTCCCGTTTTTCGTGTTTTTTTGAAGCTTTGATTGTGTTTATAGTGTGCAATATAACATGTGTTCATGTTTCGCGTGTAAAAAAAAAACAGTATTTTTCACATAATTTACTTATCTGTATACCGCTGTTTCCACTGTCATAAAAACGGGCTGATGACTTCCTTGTTCTATGAAGTCCCTCCTTCAGAAATACGTAACGAGTTCTGATTGTGCCAGCGGTTCCTGTGTTGTGATTCGACAGCAGCTTAGCGCTCCTTGCCCGGAAAAATCACGCCTCTTACCATAACGTGGAGATGCACGCGCTCAGTGTTATTGTAAACATGTCTTTAATTTTACCCTATCAATTTGAGCTGGAATCAGACCCGGTGATTGGACTGCGGGATGAAAATAACAGCGTTTCGACGACATGGTGACAAACACACTCTACAAACGCAACTCTTGTGTATTCCTGTGGGCGGAGGTTAGTCAAAAAACTGTTTTAGTGACGTCATTAAAGAAGGAAGTAGAGGGATGTAGTCCAAACTGGCCGTTCGATGTAGGCGACTTCTGTTAAATAAAATTTCTCGCTTGGCATTGAACTTTGAGCTTTAAAATTTTACAGATTTTATTTATACTCTAACAACAACATTACACACTAACTACAGTTTGAAACATGGGATCATGAAGAACGGGACCTTTAAGGAACAGTTATAGCTAGCCACCAGGGTGGTTCCCCAAGAACTAATGTTTCCCTAGGGCAATTTTCCTGGTTGCATTCACAACGCCAGTAGGAACTCTGAAGTGATGTAAACTGTGCTTGTTGTTGTGACTTTAATTTTGACGACGCTGAGAACAACTCAGTCAGAGCCTGAGCACACAGTGCTCACATTCTCAGTCTTTGTTAGTTTACAATCTGTTTAAAGGATTAGTCCACTTTTAAATAAACTTTTCCTGATAATTTACTCACCCCCATGTCATCCAAGATGTCCATGTCTTTCTTTCTTCAGTCGAAAAGAAATTAAAGTTTTTGATGAAAACATTCCAGGATTTTTTTTCTATATAGTGGACTTCAATGGGCACCAAACAGTTGAAGGTCAAAATTAGTTTCACTGCAGCTTCAAATTGTTCTACATGATCCCAGACGAGAAATAATGGTCTTATCTAGAGAAACAATCACAAATTTTCTTAAAAAAAAAAAAAATTTTTTTTTATAAATTAACCAGAAATGCTCATCTTGAACTAGCTCTCTTCTTCTCTACTGGAATTCCAGCAGTGTAGACACTGCTAAGTGTATTACTGCCCTCCACAGGTCAAAGTTTGAACTAATTGTTATATACTATTGAACTAGCATATTACATATAAAAATTAGTTCAAACTTTGACCTGTGGAGGGCAGTATTACACTTAGCAGTGTCTACACTGCTGGAATTCCAGTAGAGAAGAAGAGAGCTAGTTCAAGATGAGCATCTATGGTTAAAATGTATAAATTTAAAAAAAATTTTTTAGAAAATGAGTGATGGTTTCTCTAGATAAGACCATTATTTCTCGTCTGGGATCCTGTAGAACAATTTGAAGCTGCACTGAAACTAATTTTGACCTTCAACTGTTTGGTGCCCATTGAAGTCCACTATATGGAAAAAAATCCTGGAATGTTTTCATCAAAAACTTTAATTTCTTTTTGACTGAAGAAAGAAAAACATGGACATCTTGGATGACATGGGGGTGAGTAAATTATCAGGAAAAGTTTATTTAAAAGTGGACTAATCCTTTAACAGTCCTGTCTAATACATTATTACATAGAACTGTTATACAAAGAAAGTAGACAGTATATGAAAAAGTATTAGCTTTTGCTGTGGGGTTAATGCTAGTAGCTGAGCAGAAATACATACATACAATCATGTTTCGCATGGTCCACTCAAAGTCGCGCTGGATTTTCTTCTTAGCGTAAGGTTGAGAGGTCCTATCACTGTTTTCCATGTTTGTAGAGTTAGTTCGTGGAGTAAATATATAGGCTGTGTACACATCTTTTTAAAAATGGCGGGTGCTTGTGTTTCACGTACGTTCAACCAATCTGCGTACACTTATGTCACTGATAGTTCCTTGTTTTGCTGGGTTAGACCGTTTACACCCTGAAGTAGTCGTGATTCACCTCTCACAACATAAAATGCTCTAAACATACCTCTTAAGCATGCAAAATAATGTAAGTGGATTTTTTTGTTGTAATAGCACCTTTGAACGATTTCAAAATCGTGGCATCCGTAATCGCGATTAGAAATTCAATGAATTGTGCAGCCCTGTCACATGATCCTTCAGAAATTATTCTAATATGCTGATTTGCTGCTCAAGAAACATTTCTTATTAATACTGAAAATACTTATTAATACTCTTATTAATACTGAAAACAGTTCAAAAGAACAGAATTTATTTGAAATAGAAATCAAATGTTTTTACTCCCATTTTTGATCAATTTAATGTGTCCTCGATGAACAGAAGTATTGATTTATTTGCGCAGTAGTGTGTGCATATATATATATATATAAAATATATAAGTATAGTTTTTGCTTTGGTATTGAAATTGGTGTTAAGAATCCAGAAACTTAGTACTGGTACTAATGAATTTTTTTCATATCGTAACAATCCTAGTAATGATGCAAATGTTTCAAAATTTCAAATGTTTTCAGTAGCAACACATCCACCATCTTTCTGACGATAAATGTGAGATCTGACCTGATCTTGAAGTCCTTCAGCTTCTCTGCGCTGATTTTGTCGATGAGAAAGTCAGGTAGCTTTTTGCCCAGTTGGTGAAAGCTGAAGAGCAGACACTCCACATAGCTGAACTGCAATTTGGGCTCTTCATTCGCAGCGTTCTCTCCGTTCTCCTCCTCTGGAGGCAGGGGCATGAACTCCTGAAGACATTAGCAGACAGAGAAAGGGGGAAAAAAACAGAATAAGAGGATGTTTGATGACAAATAGGTTGAAGTGGAAAACCTATGAGTTCAGGAGTTTAATGTATGATTTACCAGGAGCTTCTCAAACAGCATATTAAGGTTGACCTCCAGTTTGTCCATGTCCCCACAATATGGACTCATCTCTGCTAACAACTTTAGTACCTGCAAGGCAAAAATTTTGTTTCTCTATATGAATATTTGGACTTCTATAAAAAGAAAAGCATTTTTCACCTCCTCATATCTAAGCTTAATATGCAGAGAATATATTTAGGGTTCTGACAATTTTTGACAAATGATTTTTCTGTGATTTCCATCATCTGATACAAACCTCGAGCTGGATGTCCAGTTCTGCTACAGGGCTGGTGAGCAGACTGAGGTTAGGCAGAACAAATTCACAGAAGTATGTCACAAAGCGAGTAGAATGCACATTTTTCTGGAGAAGATAAGGACAAAAAAAAAAAAAAAAGTCAGTAATTGTGATTTGCAACATTACTAGTGAAATATATTTGTGGAAGACATGACCAAAAACAAAAACAAACACAAAAATCAAGTCTGAAAAGAAAACAAACAATAAAACTATAATAAAAACATTCTTACAAAAAATGTAAACAAAAATATTGTTTTGTGAAATATTGCTTATATAAATAAAATAAATTTGAGGCTACAGCATTTTTTTTTTTTAAGTTAAAGTTTGGCATTTTTAACTACGGAAGAGGATTAGGGCCAAGCAATAAAAAAAAAATAAAACCATCTTGAGATTAAAGTTGTTAAATTTCGAGAAAAAAGTCGAAATAAAATGTTGAGAATAAACTCATTAAATTACGAGAACAAACTCGTTAAATTGAGAAAAAAGTCGAGATAAAACGTTGAGAATAAACTCGTTAAATTATGAGAAAAAAGTCGTTAAATTACGAGAACAAATTCGTTAAATTATGAGAAAAATGTCATTAAATTTCGAGAAAAAGTCGAGATACAACGTTGAGAATAAATTCGTTAAATTATGAGAAAAAAGTCGTTAAATTACGAGAACAAATTCGTTAAATTATGAGAAAAATGTCATTAAATTTTGAGAAAAAGTCGAGATAAAACGTTGAGAATAAACTCGTTAAATTATGAGAAAAATGTCATTAAATTACGAGAACAAATTCGTTAAATTATGAGAAAATTGTCATTAAATTTTGAGAAAAAGTCGAGATAAAACGTTGAGAATAAACTCATTAAATTATGAGAAAAAAGTCGTTAAATTACGAGAACAAATTCGTTAAATTATGAGAAAAATGTCATTAAATTTCGAGAAAAAGTCGAGATACAACGTTGAGAATAAACTCGTTAAATTATGAGAAAAAAGTCGTTAAATTACGAGAACAAATTCGTTAAATTATGAGAAAAATGTCATTAAATTTTGAGAAAAAGTCGAGATAAAACGTTGAGAATAAACTCGTTAAATTATGAGAAAAATGTCATTAAATTGAGAAAAAAGTCGAGATAAAATGTTGAGAACAAATTCGTTAAATTACGAGAAAAATGTCATTAAATTGAGAAAAAAGTCGAGATAAAATGTTGAGAATAAACTCGTTAAATTATGACATTATTCTCAACATTTTATCTCGACTTTTTTCTCAATTTAATGACATTTTTCTCATAATTTAACAAATTTGTTCTCGTAATTTAACAACTTTTTTCTCATAATTTAACAAGTTTATTCTCAACATTTTATCTCGACTTTTTTCTCGTAATTTAACTAATTTGTTCTCGAGATGGTTTTAATTTTTTATTATTGCTTGGCCCTAATCCTCTTCCGTATTTAACAGACGCATTAGTTTCAGATGCTGAACAATTTATTCAGGCTTCTGAGCTTTTGTCAGATATTCAATAGTATCTTATTGGAAAAACAAAATTATATTGATTGATCACATCCGCCACGGTGTGATACATGAGATACTTAAGGTTCTGACCGTTGCTGTGGTTTCACTCACAGAAAAGAGTGGCAAGGCCTGGCGTGTGCATTGCAAGAGGCGGTCGACGCTGTCGGCATCCGCAGGGTTTAGCGCCTGCTCCAGGAAGGCCTGCTCCACCACCAGCTCCACCAGCTGCTGCCGCCCGCTCACAGTCTGCATGCTCTTCAGCCCGGACAGGATGCGCATCAGAAGCACAAACTCCTCCCCCGTCACATCCTCTAGCACCTAAGACAACGAAAGAGGAACAGGTCAAGTGTGAGGATGATTCAATGCCAATCACATCAAACTTGTGTGGTGTTACCAGTTTGACCTTTCTATGACAAGGCAACGTTAGTTCAGGTTAGTTCACTCTCCAAAAACTTAATTCACAATGTTTGTTAAAAATACTGTACATCAAATTATATTTTGAAGCATACACTCCTGGGCAAAATAATTGGGCCAAGCCAAAAATGGCTAAATATTTAGTGGTCTTTTAAAGGTCTTATCTATTTTAATCACAAATCACTGGTCAGGAAATTAGCAAGAATTGCACAAATGATGTAGATAAAGTAACTTAGTAGGGCTGACATTGCCATATTTTGTTTTTCTGTAATGTATATCGTGATATGAAGAAAAAAAAAATTCACCAGATGACTTGAATAGCTATATTTGGAAAGAATGAATCATTCTAGGATGATTGGGGTGATTTGGTAAGTGAGTGAATATGCATAAAAAATAATGAACAAATGACAAGCATTGATAAATATAATAGAACAAAGATACAAATTAAACAGTGCTTTATATTTTTCAGGCAAGTCTAACAGTATTCAGGTACAAAAATTGAATAATCAAATGTAAAAATAACACTGCATAGTCTCACTGTATAAATTAAACAATTAATTTGTGTTAAAACTACAAAAGTGATTTTTCTCTTAGTCTTCTGTTGTTTTTTATTACACAGAAAGCAGCAGGAATATTAGGCTGCTGTCACTTTAAGACCGAATGTGCTGATCCAAAATACTGTTACATATCAATTGTTTATGTCACCTAAGCCATAAGCAACTGTGTTAGAGGATACTCAATGTTTTACGTGCATTTTGATATTTTTTGCACGTGTCCGTTCAGGCACAAATAGACACAGAAGAGAACAGCTTTCAGTATTCAAGTGCATCTGCACAGCTCTGTGTGCGTGTGCAGAGAAAACAACTGTATGTTTAGAATGGAGTTCTCTTCAGCATCTTTGTGCGCTCAAATGGTTTAAAACCGCTTGAATGTTTAAATTGACAGGACCTAAAACATGCTCAAATGACAAACTTTCATTGCATGATGGTTAAACTTTGCAATTTATTTGAAAATCACATGCATTTTGAACCGTGGTGTCTGGTCCGTACGGATTAACGATCCCCATGCTTGACATCGCACATCCTGTGATGTGACTATCGCGATTTCGATGCTAAAATAGCACAGAATAGCCTTCCCCAACTTGTAGACAACTATACGGGAAGAGTCAGTGTTGTTCCACTCATTGTTAATGGCTTCAAACAGTTCATGAGTAGTTCGTTTGAGTTTAATGTGAGACCAAATATTCATTATAGGGTTCAAATCTGATCTCTGACCAGGCCAGAACATGAGTCTGATGAATTTGTTCTGAAACCACTTCTTAGCTGTCTTTAAAATTTTGGGCAAGAGCATTGTATATAATAACATCTGATCATTCCTCTTTAGATGATAACTTTTCATTTGTGGGAAGCAATATTCTCCTGTACTCCAAAGCATTAAAGTACTTTTCACAGTGAAGTATCTCACCAATACCAGCAGATAAAAAAAAACTCTCCCTACACAATGACACACTTACTCCATGCTTCACTGTGGTAGAGATACATTTATTATTTTTATTATTATTATTATTATTATTATACACCGTCAGTGTATAGAAAAATTGGATTTAAATAGACAAATGCTTAAGAGTCTATGACTGGATAATTATTGCAGTGATTATTATTTTTCTAGCATGTTATATGTCTGGCAACAGTTCTTCTAACCCGGAGGTCGGCAACCCGCGGCTCTTTAGCACTCTCCTAGTGGCTCTCTGGAGCTTTTTCAAAAATGTATGAAAATGGAAAAATATTTTTTGTTTTCATATGGTTTCTGTAGGAGGACAAACATGACACAAACATTCTTAACATTTTCCAATGCTGTAAAATTGTGTATAATAAATATTAAATTTCAACATTTCTGTCAACGAAGATTTACGTCATAGCCTGCGACACACGTTTCAGCGCGGCGCGAGGGTATGCATCGACGTCACTTTCCCGCCGAAAGCGCGCTCCCTCAGCTGGACTGAGTGGCAAAAGAAGCTGCTGCGTGACTGGATTTAATAGGGGAAACTGCGAAAACGCGAGTAAAACAAACGAATTACACTAAAGGTTGGACTCGAAAGTGTTTCTTACAACTTGTCAAATAAACCTAATCCATGGATATTGACATGCAGCCTGGAGTCGTGTTTCCTGACATTTATATGTGGCCTGATTTTGACGCCGGGGAAATACATCAAACAAATCTGCCTGTGAATATTTTATATAACTACAATATAGGTAGGTTTAAATCCGCGTAATCACGTCTATCAATGTTATATATATCGTCATATTGTCCATCCCTAAAACATATAGTTTTATAGTATAGTTTTTGTCAGTGTTTATTTTAAAACACACAATTATGCAGAATATAAGATGGAAAATATTTAATTGATGATTTGTCAACATGATATATAACAATACAATATATATGGAATGATTTTACCTCAAAATCCAACAATTTGACACAAAATGATAACTGCAAATCCACGTTTCTCTGCCTGGAGTCCAGCTGTTTCTGTGAATTGCACCGATCCATTTGCTTCTTTTTTTTCTGTAGCTTTCAGCAGTTTTTATATATATACCTCAGGAACACCTCATTATGTATTTGTAGCCTACTTAGTCACTTTGATAGTAGGCTAATATAGCTAATATACACTTACAGCCTGTGTTGCCTTCATATAAGGCTTTTAATTTTTTTGCGGCTCCAGACAGATTTGTTTTTTGTTTTTTTGGTCCAATATGGCTCTTTGAACATTTTGGGTTGCCGACCCCTGTTCTAACCCTAATTGATGGAGTGTGTAGAGGTGTACCGTTTTTTGGCCAAGATCTCCATCAGTTAGGGTTAGAAGAACTGATGCTAGACATATAACATGTTAGAAACATGCTCACAGCAATAATGATCCAATCATAGACTCTTAAGCATTTGCCTATTTAAATCTAAACAAACAGCAACTTTTTTTTGGCCTGGCAGTGTATTTCTCACCAGATTTTCGAAGACAGCACTCTTGAGCCTCACCATGCAACTCATGTTTTATTGTGATTTATCACACACAACTTCCCATATTTTGCCAAAAACTGAATTCTATCTTCGATGTTCTTCTGGAGACAGCAATGGCTTTTTAAATAGTGCATTTGCTAAATTTGGCTAATTTCCTGACCAATAAATTGTGGTTAAGACAATTAAATTACTTGATAGTTAAACTACAATACATTTTTAAATTTAAACCTTTGATAAAAGTTGTAAAGTTATTTCATTATAATTTTTTTTTTTTTAGAACTTTGCACATGCATTTTAAACTAGATTTTTTAAATGATTTTTGCCCTTCTTTATCACAGACACTTATTTTTCATTGACAAAAACCTATTTTTTCATTATAACACCGCCATTCGAAAGTTTGACGTTAAAGAAATTAATACTTTTATTCAGAAAAGACCCATTAAATTGATCAAAAGTGTTAATAAAGACATTTAATGGTACAGAACATTTCTATTTCAAATAAATGCAGTTCTTTTGAGCTTTCAATTCAAAGAATCCTGAAAAAAGGGTCATAATTTCCACAAAACATTGAAAAAAAAATGTTTCTTGAGTACCAAATCATCATGTGATGTGATGAGATGATTATGATGTGACACTGAAGACTGGAGTAATGATGCTGAAAATTCAGCTTTGCATCACAGGAATAAATTATATTTTAAAATATATTTCACATAGAAAAGCAACTTAAACTAATCATATTTTACTGTATTTTTGATCAAATAAATGCAGCCTTTTCAAAATTCTTATAAAAAAATAAATAAATAACAGAGCCCAAACTTTTAAATAGTAGTGTATGTGTGGAAAATAAAAAATATGGAGTGTAGATACCTTTTTTGTCTCTATGAAGATATAATCCTCAACCTCTTTTGTCATCGTGTCATCTGGCATCATTTTCAGCTTAGTAGAGAGAAACTTAATCGCTCTTTCTCGAACAATATCTTCTCCCTGCAGGATCTGACTGAACAAACCTCCCAAAGTTCCTTTAAAGAAACACACCAGGGTCACAAATGACAATAACTTCACCTACAACATAAGACTTTTAGTCATGACAGACACCATACAAAAATAATCAGTATTTTATACGTAGAATTAACAGAAACCACATTCTACTCATAAAGCACTGAGGGCATAATGGAAATGAATACCTTTTGCGTCGATTTTGAATATGGAGATCAAAGCTGTGTTAACTTGATTGAATTCAGCAGAATCATCTAGAAGATATGACAAAAAAATACTAGGATCAAACATCTGGAAAAACAGCATGTCATTCAGTTTATTTACATCATCTAAAAAACAGGTTCTTACTAAATGTGAGATCTCAACTGAAAACTGTAGGCTACCTGTCTGCAACAGCTGTGTGAGGATGTCTGCGACTCTGGGTAAATTGTCTCCTGATGCGAAACGCGGGAGCTCTTTGATAGCCTGCCTTCGGATCTATATTCAGAAAAGAAGAAACAACAATGTAGAGATATGTTTTCTGATATAACCACCCACAACATGCAAATCCCTGACGTGATGATGTACTCACGGATACATCCTCATCCTCACACAGATCGAGCTGTGCGTTGATGGCTGCATCGGCCAGCTCTGGAAAACTGCTGAAAAATTTAGGAATGAACTGTGCGGCCAGTCGCTTCTCCTTTGGACCTCCTTTAACGCCGTCCAGAATTACCTGATAAGCATCTTTGTGCTGAAAAAAAGAAAAGGGACATTTAGTAATACTCATTTTAAGTAATAATGAAAAAGGAAACACTTTATGATAAGGTCGCATTTGTCAACATTAGTTAAAGCATAAACTAACAACGCGATGTACTTTTTTACAGCTTTTATTAAAAGATCTTAATGTGGTAGTAAATGTTGAGATTAATATCAAATGTGAAAATGTTGGCCGATACCGATAATTCTTTATATTTGGAAGCCGATGACAGATATATTGGCTGATAAATCTAAATTATATAATTTTTGAGAGCCTGATTACAAAAAGAAAAGTTAAAAGCCATGTCTCAAGCACACAATTATAATGTTCTTATTATAATTTTATGTAGCCTATATGACAGACTTGGCTGTACATTGCACTGTATTTTCCTTTTTGAAGTGATTCATATTTCAAGCAATTCAAAACCATCATGGTGAACAGTGCGCATCTGAAGTGTCTCAGTTGAAGGAAATAATCCATTATTTATCTGCTTTAATGGGATAGTTCACCCAAAAATGAAAATTTGATGTTTATCTGCTTACCCCCAGGGCATCCAAGATGTAGGTGACTTTGTTTCTTCAGTAGAACACAAATGATGATTTTTAACTGCAACCGCTGCCGTCTGTCAGTCAAATAATGTGAGTGAATGGGAACTCTATCAATAAGAGTCGAAAACACTTGCATAGACAAATCCAAATTAAACCCTGCAGCTCGTGACGACACATTGATATCCTAAGACACGAAACGATTGGTTTGTGCGAGAAACTGAACAGTATTTATATTTTTTTTACCTCTAAAACACCACTGTGCCCAACTGCGTTCAGCACTCGCTTAGTGAGGTCTGATCGCGCTCTGACAACGGCAGTGATGTCTCGCGTTTATTCTTTAATGAGTGCTAGACATTACTGTCATTGTCAGAGCACGATCAGACCTCACTAACCGAGTGCTGAACGCAGTTGGACACAGTTTCTCGCACAAACCAATCGTTTCGTGTCTTAGGATATCAATGTGTCGTCACGAGCCGCAGGGTTTAATTTGGATTTGTCTATGCAAGTGTTTTCGACTCTTATTGATAGAGTTCCCATTCACTCGCATTATTTGACTGACAGACAGCAACGGTTGGAGTTAAAAATCATCATTTGTGTTCTACTGAAGAAACAAAGTCACCTACATCTTGGATGCGCTGGGGGTAAGCAGATAAACATCAAATTTTCATTTGAAAATAATTTTCAAAAATGAAAATAATGTCATTTATTACTCACCCTCATGTCGTTCCACACCCGTAAGACCTTCGTTAATCTTCGGAACACAAATTAAGATATTTTAGTTGAAATCCGATGGCTCAGTGAGGCCTGCATTGAGAGCAATGACATTTCCTCTTTCAAGATCCATTAATGTACTAAAAACATATTTAAATCAGTTCATGTGAGTACAGTGGTTTATTAATATTATAAAATGACAAGAATATTTTTGGTGCGCCAAAAAAACTAAATAATGACTTATATAGTGATGGCCGATTTCAAAACACTGCTTCAGGAAGCTTCGGAGCGTTATGAATCTTGTGTCTAATCAGCAATTCGGAGCGCCAAAGTCACGTGATTTCAGCAGTTTGACACGCGATCCGAATCATGATTTGATACGCTGACTCATAACGCTCCGAAGCTTCATGAAGCAGTGTTTTGAAATCGGCCATCACTATACAAGTCGTTATTTTGTTTTTTTGGTGCACTAAAAATATTCTTGTCACTTTATAATATTAATATTGAACCACTGTACTCACATGAACTGATTTAAATATGTTTTTAGTACCTTTATGGATCTTGAGAGAGGAAATGACATCGCTGGCTATGCAGGCCTCACTGAGCCATCGGATTTCATTAAAAATATCTTAATTTGCGTTCCGAAGATCAACGAAGGTCTTACGGGTGTGGAACGACATGAAGGTAAGTAATAAATGACATTATTTTCATTTCTGTGTGAACTAACCCTTTAATATATTGGCCAAATTTTCTTATAGGGCCGATTTTCTTATGATGGCAAAGCTGAATTTTCTAGCAGAATTATATCACAATTTCACAAAAATATTAAGCAGCAAAAACTGTTTTCAACATAAATAAGAACCATTATTGTTAATTGAGCACCAGCTTTGCCATCTTATGAACTTTTTAAAAATTATTAAAAACAGAAAATTTCTCTTTTAAATTGTAAAAACACTTCACGATATTAGTTTTTGCTGTAATTCTGATCAAATAAATGCAGCCTAAGTGAACAAAGAGTCACATGATTATTTTTATTAGAGAATATATAAATATGTAACACATAAATGCAGCGCATTTGATCATTTCATCAGATTTAATGCACCCAGAAAAAGGGAAAGAGAGCAGATTTGCATTATGTAAATATACTCATCCTTCTTCCTGAAAGCTTATCCTAAACTTTTAATCATTCATCAGTATCACTGCGCGCAGAACAGCGGAAACCCGAATTCACAAACACATTACGTTCACATCGTAACACTAGCCTGCCTTTAAACGCGATAGCTTTCTCTTCAACAATCCTTGAAAGAAACAACATTTCATCAGGTACATATGCTGTGGATGCACAGCTGCCCTAAAGGCTCGCAGATGGCCATTTTAGCTTACTTCCTTTAAAAAAAAACCCCAAACCAGCTATCGCAAGCTATTAGGGCTAATGAGCTAGCAGTCTAAGGAGGCCTCGCAGTCTTTAATGTCTACAAAATCCCGCCCAAACTGAATATCTAAAAAGTATTGTTCCTAAAGAGCGACATCACAGATATATGAGGCTTCATTTACCGTGCTGAGATCCTCTTTTGCGTCGGCGAGGATGCCATAGTTACGGTAGAGATCCTCCACTGTCGCCGCCATCAGCGTGTCCGACTCTTCTCCGCGGGGTTTCAATGAATTACTGCAGTTTTGCTGCTCCTTCTGTGATATTTCCGCTGTATCCGCTCGAGATGTGCTCAAACGCCTCAGGGTTTTAAAACACAAATGTGATGTGGGCCGTGAATGTTCTGTTATTATGAAAGCAAACGTTGTTGTCGCGTGTAGTACGCCAGCTTGGGTTTGTTGCTCTGTGCGGCGGCGGGATGAACGTCACTTCGGCGTTTTTTGGACATGATTGACAGCGTCATTGTTTGAGAGCGCCATCTGCTGGATCGGGTGACTGATGGCACATCTATAGTAGCTACTTTTTTTCACAGAGCCGTTAAATATGATTTTATGATGTTTTTCAACGGCTCTGTTTTTTCCGTACTATGGAAGTCAATGGCGCACATCAACTGTTTGGTTACCCATATTCTTCAAAATATCTTGTGTGTTCAGCAGAAGAAAGAATGGTTTGGAAAAACTTGAGGGAGTAAATGATGACAGATTTTCCATTTTTAGCTTTACCCCCATTGTACTCATTCTATAGACCTTATTTACCAGAGAAACAAGCGCGCCGCCATCTTTATAAAATTGTCTTTGAACTTCCGTTTTGCGGTAGCTCTGTACATTTCTATGGCATCGCTGTCAAAGAATAATTAGTTGGTTAAGTGGATTTACCTGTTGTAGAGTTAATGAAAGTTATCATGAGCATTGTTATGTTTAAAGCAGATGTCAGTAGGTCGGGAAGATTTTAAAACGAGCAGTTCATTCATAAATGTAATATAGCTGTGGAAATACAAACCGGAAGTCAAAAGACAACGAGCGCAACGCTGAAAAGGGGCGGGGCTACATAAGGTCTATATGTGAAAAAAAATAGTGTCAAATTTGATCATGTTAGCATTGTCATGTGAGTTGTGTCCTTTTCCATGGTCTGTGGATAGGCCAGTGTTATATATTTTATTCACTTGAGTACTTACAATATCCCAAATGTTTCCAACTATTTGTAAATTTTGAGAAAATTGCAATTTTAACGAAGGCTCCGGGACGTGTGAGGAGTCGCCTGTCAATTGCGTCATACCCGCGTTTCCCTCGGTTTCCTGTTTTATTTTGTAGAAACCATGGAAACACCAAAGAAGCTTTGATATATTACATGTTTCAATAGACAAGGGAACAACTGTTTTGGTATATTTATAGACAGAAAACTAATAATATATTTATAGACAGAAAACTAACTAGCTCAACACGTTTAGTCTTATTGTTTAAATCTAATTTTCTAGATTTTTTGCAAGTACCATGCTTTACCATGCCTCAGCGAAAAACGCTATTTTGTGAAGTAGCTAACATAGCAGATGCAGCTTTATTTTTAGTAACAGTAATACAGCATTTTCTCCATCATACAATACGTTTTTAAAATTAATTGCATGTCATTTATCAACACAAGCTATCCAGCATTTAATATGATATTCTAAAATCGATATATCTTACTGCAGTGTGTAACAGTGTCTCACAGCAGCCGCCGAGCGAACGCACAGAGTAACGTTATAACATTTTCATAACACTCAAATGTGTCTGATATGATAAACAGATCTGCGTTACCTCATACTCATGACCGGAAAAGCGGAAGCGGCGTCGGCGACTGTGACATAATAAAAGTCCCGCTGCTCACGGTGTGTGTTGCGCAATTGCTCCAGCGGCCTCGTTCAGCTCCCACAACACTCGGTCCTGCTCTGCTTCATACTGCAGTAACGTTAATAATCACATCCATGAACATGATTTCTTCTCGAGTCCTATGCTGATTCTTTTCCACCGACTGTGAGGTGAAGACCACATGTCCCAAGATTCCGCCCTCAAACTTGGCATCATCAATCTACGCCTTTGTTTTGAATAGGCATCTAGCGACCTCTAGCAGACAGAAAATATTACATATTGCACCTTTAAAGGCACAATATGTAGATTTTCGCAGCTAGAGGTCGCCTATTCAAAACAAAGGCGTAGCTTGATGACGCAGAGATTGAGCGCGGAATGATGGAAGATGTCGTCTTCACCTCACAGCCGGTGGAAAAGAATTCGACGGGACTCAGGAAGAAATCATGTTCATGGATGTGATTATTAACGTTACTGTAGTATGAAGCAGAGCAGGACCGAGTGTTGTGGGAGCTGAACGAGGGGCTGGAACGATTGCTAATGAGAGACGAGTGCGACACACGTCTCGAGAGAAGCAGAACTTTTATTATGCCAAAGTTGCTGTTTCCGCTTCTTCCGGTCAAGTGTATTTGAGGTAACGCAGCTCTGTTTATCATATTAGATACATTTGAGTGTGTTAAAAATGATGTTATCTGTGCGTTCGCTCAGCGGCTGCTATAAGACACTTGTTGCACACTGCAGTAAGATAGATTGATATTAGAATATCATATTAATATAATCAAGAAAACGAGATTCAAACAATAAGACTGAACGCGTTGAGCTATATAACAATAATTAGTTTTCTGTCTATAAATGTCTCCAAACAGTTGGTTCCTTGTCTGATAAAACACATAATATATTAAAGGGTCTTTGGTGTTTCCATGGTTTCTACAAATTAAAACCAGAAATCGAGGGTAACACAGGTATGATTTCAATGGTAGGTGATGAATGGACACAGTCCGTGTCCTGGTTAAAATTGCTTCTTTCCATGGATTTAAACATTCTTGGAAACATTTGGGATAATGCAAGTACACAGGTCAACAAAATATATAACACGGTTTTAGTGCTTTTTAGATATTTTAATCCAAAAAAAATCTTACATATTGTGCCTTTAATGTGAATTTCGTAATCATGGCGGAAGTAGTAGGTCATCCAGATACTTTTTTGCCTAATGTTTTATGAAAACTGAATTCAGACACACCACTCATTTCACATACTGCTTTTCACATACTATACAGCAGGGAGATCTGTGTATTCTGACACGGTTGGAGGCAAATTCTTGGCTCAGAGCAAAAAAAAATTCACAACACATTTTTAAGTAATCCATAAAGATTCAAATAAATAAATATTATTATTGACAAAAATGTATCCAAAAATTCCATAGGAAATGAATACGGGTCAATTTGACCCCCTTTATGCATTCTTGGGGTAGTGATACCATTTTTTCCCCCCATCCTATGACCAAGAAGAAATATGAAAATGATATTGATGAGGGTCAGAAACAAGTTTTTTGAAGAATTCATGGAATATCAAATAAATAAATAAAGTCTTCATTGATCAACTATATTATATTTTAGGTCAATCTGATCCCCTTTATGCATTCTAGGGTTAATGAAATGATTTTTTTTTTTAAATTCTGTTGTTTTTGTTAATTTTTTTTAATAAAAGATCAAAAGGATAAACAATGCAGATTTAGTTTCACAGCCTTTTTTGCTCATATTTAGCAAGGGGGCTAATAATTCAGACCACAACTGTATATACAATATATATTTATTTACAGGTGTTATCCCAAAAAAAAGAAAAAAAAAAAGAAACAGAAATTATATTTAATGACTGTGAGCTGCAATCAAGTAAAACCTCCAGAAGATGGCATCAAAGACCACTAAATGTTTCTCTTTTTTTATTCTTACGCCCCATGAAATTGTGCTCTTTGGCTTCTTAATGTTCTTAATAGGAAAACCGGACTGAACTAATCAAGTCAAATAAGATTACACTGAATTTCCTTCCAGTGACAGTCACAAGAGGAACTTCCTCAATGAATCTGGCACCTTTTCACAAATCTGATACATCTGCAATACTTCTGTCTAAATGATATAGGTCTGCTGCAACAAAAACATGCGACCAGCCGCTCTTACCTTCACCAAGGTCAAATGTTCTTAATTAATACACTTGCCATAAAGCTCTTTGGCAGGGCTCACATGCTGAAACACTGCTACAAAGGTTTTCTGAGGTGATCAACATTGGAAAACAGCATCTAAAGCTCCTTAACAGCTAATCTGCTGAAGGAACTCTTAATGGCACACTGAACGCTGGAGCCGCCAAGAAATGTTCACACGAACCTCTAGACATTTACTAAAAAATGAACAATCAAATGCCAAAATGAATTTAAAATCATTAAATTTATTACTACAAAAAATATACATTAATTTACATACACACTTGAATGCATTTTTTTAATTACAATAATATTAAAATTCCATAAAATAAAACAAAATATTCATAAAAAGACTAAAATGCCACTTTTTCTGTCAGCCTCTTTAGTTTCCACTACAAAAAAAACAAAACCGCAAGAACGCTTAAGAAAGAGTAGGCAAAAGACAGGAACTGCAAGTAAGTGCAGATAAGTTTGTGATCTCATGCGTCTCAGTATGGTTTTTGCTGTACCTCTGTAAACCGTGAGCATATTTTCACACAGCTTTACCACCTCCACGACAGAAAAAAAGTGTGACTCTCGGTGTGCTTTACAAGAAATGGCTAAACCGAAGGCTTCTTTAACAACCCTCCACCCTCTAACCTTATAAAAAAAGGCTAAACTGACAGGCCAAACAGTATTTAGCACACAAACCACTGCCTATTTCCAAAACAGTAGACTTTATATTGTATTAAATGAACAGGTTCTAGCTTGTCTCAGTTATCATAACTTTAGAAGATCGCAGTGGGCGTTTTGAGAGAAAGAGATTTCTAACTAGTTAAGCCACACTTTATCTCTGCAGTGCTTTGCCCTCGAAGGATTTCCACGCCACCTGGCCGGGAGTCAAAAAAGGCCGGTTCGCTGCAGAAACTCTTAGGTGTCTTTTTGCTTTTGGTCGTCCTGGCTGCCCCACTGACCTCCACTTTTTCTGAACACATCCTGTTTTTCATGGCCAGGAGCTGGATGTCCGATTGCACATTGGCGACAGTGTGGCGTCGTACGCCGCCGGTCCTTTCCAAATAGGCTTCACCTTCGTGTTCGATTAGAGGTGCCAGGAAGGACTCGTGGGCAAAGTGTGTCACCATAATCTCAGGTTGATTGAGGTGTGGAGTGTTAACCAGTCTCATGCCTTCCAGACGATCCTCTGGTGAGGAAGTGTGAATGACAGTGGTTAGATAAGTGCTGATTACAACATGCATAAATCAGACTAGGGTCAATGACAAAAAAAAAAAAAAAGCACATGCATCAAGTTCTAACAAATATACTTTTAAAAATCGGTGTTGGCGAGAATATGAAATGGTGTCAATCGCCAGTCGGCAGCTAACATTTTTATGAATTCTAACAATGCAAAATTGTGAGAACATGAACGTGAACAAACGTGAATTGAGACAGTTGATGGGCCAGTTCTGCATTGTCACGAAAGTTTAAGCTTTGCCAATTTAAATTTTCAAGCTCAAGAAGACGCGAAAGGGAACCTCAATTCGTTACGTGTCTCAGACAGTGCGTGAATACGGAATCAAGCTCTCTTTCTTCTTGCACTTGAACAGACATATTCAAACAGAATTATGTCAAAATGCCCGTCTTGGCAAGTATCAGTTATGTTTTAACTGAATGTAAACAGTTGAGAAATAAAACGCATGCGTATCAGTATACTGGATCAGTGCATTTGCTCTTAAAGTGACAGCAGCCTAATAAACCTGCTGCTGTCTCTGTTTTTAATGCTAATCAAACAACAAAAGACAGAATAATTACTCATTGCTCTTCTCTATAAAAAGTAATTCAGGGGACCTGTTACTACAACTTAAATAAATGCATTGTTGCAAGTTTAAAAATCTAATTTATTGTTTTAATTAAACCTTTTAAGTTGCAAGCATTATTTTGTAGAGTTCTGTTGACTTAATAATGTTGATTATTACATCAACTTAATGTCGCCTGTAATTCAAACTCAAATTTCTGTGTTAATTGGCTTTTTTTTTTATAATTAGGTTGTAGTAACCTAATGAATTTGTCTTGATAACTTCAGAAATTAAGCAGTGGATTTCTAGTTCCCAGTATGCTTTGCGTAGGACTGGATAAGGAGAATAAATGTTGAAATTAAGTGTTATTTTATCTGTTTTTTATTGAAGGGAAAGACCTGTTAGTGTTTAATGCTGTTATGTTTGACATTTAAAAGAGTTTCTGTAATGTTGAAATGTTTGTGGTTACTGTTGAGCTGAAGAGTAGATACATGAAGGTAACACTACATTGACTCTATAAGCAATGACTGCGCTAATGCCACTGACAAGTAATATCTTACTTGTTCATTAAATATACATGTTAAATAAGTTACATTTAGCATGTGCTATGATAGCTGTGGATTTGAACTGAAATAGATAAGATGTATTGGTTCCAGGGTTACAAATCTGGTAGTTAAAGCGACTCAATGTTTTTGAGTAACGACCTTAAAAAAATTTGTTTATGCTACAAATTAAGTTTCTCTAACTCAATGTAGCTTGTTGGTTGAACGTAAACTCACTCAAAGTTGTCATAACTCAAAAAAATTGATGCAAACTGTTGCGTTATTTTTTTTTTTTGTAGAGCCAACACATTTTTTTTTAGAGTGTTGACTGAATAACTTTTGTAACTTTAATAAGGATTAATCTATGTTTCATGGTAAATTTTAAGTCACCGGCCATTGGCAGGAGTGGCAAAAAGTTAGTTTTAGGCCCCGTTAATGGGTTTTTATTTTTAATGATAAAAATATCAGCGGTGTCAATCTCAATAAAATAAATTTTTCCTTACACATTGAATACACATGAGAGTACACATCTTAATCATTTAATTTTTCTTCATTTTTTCATCGTTTTTAAATATATTTTTAAGGTACAAAGACATTTTTACAAATAACATGAATTATTAATTCATAAATATAATTTTTTGGTAGTTGCACCACATGACATTTAACAGCATGAACTAACTTTGCTTTGTCAAATAGATAAAATTATCTTAATTTTTTACAAGACTTACTGATTTTAACACAACACTTTTTCTGCATGTTGGTTACACCATATGACTTTCATTTTCTGGGCAAACTTTTCTAATTATTATAATATTAATAAATATTTTCCTCTAAGAAATACTATTAAATGATTATTTTCAAGAATATCATTCTTTTGAGGCCTTTTCTTTATCATGATATTAGGACAGTTATACCACCTTGACAGATTTGACTTTATGCCTCCCCCAAAAAATATCAAAATTAATTGAATTCAGATTTTAAAAACTAGGTAACACTTTACATTAAGGTTTCATTTGTTAACATAATTTAACTACATTAGTTAACATGAACAAACTTCTACAGCATTTAATAATCTTGGTTAATCTCAACATTTACTATTACATATTTAAGATCAAAAGTTGTATCTGTTAACATTGGTTAATGCACTGTTCTAACATGAACATTTTTATTAACTTACATTAACAAAGGTCATTAAATGCTGTAAGAATATATTGCTTTATTGTTAGTTCTGTAAGTTAATGCATTAACTAATGTTAACAAATGATACCTAAACGTAAAGTGTTACCAAAAACTACATTAAAATGAAAAAAACGTGTTCATCAATGGTATTCCATTCACTGTATATATGAATTGCATTTTTAATGCATTTTTTAATAAATTAATAGATGCAGACAAAAAAAAAAAAAAAAAAAAAAAAAAAAAAAAAAAAAAGAGCGTCATGTCATTGATATAAAATTAACAAACTAATGACCACATAAAATGAATGAGCACCTGAAGAGGAATCGCTAGGGCTCATGTAGAGGTAGTTACTCAGGTAGGGAGATACAACCATGTCCACCAGTCTCTCCAGTCGGAAATACTCTTGCGTAGGTCCATTAGGCTCATGAATGCCCTGCCCAAAGAGAACATAATGAAAATATGAATCCAAAATAAAGACTGCTGGTAGATGAATAGTTAAATATCTGGGTTCAATCCCAAGGCAGCTGACGAGTGGGAGTAATTCAGCAACGGATGATGCATCACCATTATACCCTAAAGCATGACACTGTATCCCTGTGGTACTCAGACTTGTTCAGGAACAAAGCTGACAAATTTCTTTTGTATGGAGAGGCCCGATTTTAAAAATGAATGCTGGGTCAAGGTGCTTGGTTTCATGGTGTCACTTCAAATCTGATCTGAGATTACACCAGCACAAAGCAGATATGAACATGTTCCCACACCGCCACTCAAGGAATGTTCTCTCAAAGTTCAGTATTTATCCTCATATGGATCGAGATGACAGGTGAACAGAATGACCAAATCAAACAAACTGAGAAACTAGGCCACAGGGAACAAAAAACACAGCGTACATAACAAAACCCTGACAATTTATATTTTATATTATATTTTATTTTATTTTATTTTAGCTTTATTTAAACTAATGAAAATTATTTTTAATACTTTAACAAAAGCAATACTGATATGAAGTTCACATTAGATGCCTTCATCATTACTTTTGTACGGAAGAGGATTAGGGCCAAGCAATAATAAAAAAATAAAACCATCTTGAGATTAAAGTTGTTAAATTACGAGAAAAAACTTGTTAAATTTAGAGAAAAAAGTGAAGATAAAATGTTGAGAATAAAGTCATTAAATTACGAGAAAAAAGTCGTTAAATTACGAGAACAAATTCGTTAAATTATGAGAAAAATGTTGTTAAATTTCGAGAAAAAAGTCGAAATAAAATGTTGAGAATAAACTCATTAAATTATGAGAAAAAAAAAATCGAGATAAAATGTTGAGAATAAAGTCATTAAATTACGAGAAAAAAGTTGTTAAATTACAAGAACAAATTCGTTAAATTATGAGAAAAATGTCATTAAATTTCGAGAAAAAAGTTGAGATAAAATGTTGAGAATAAACTCATTAATTTACAAGAAAATGTTAAATTACGAGAACAAATTCGTTAAATTATGAGAAAAATGTCGTTAAATTTCGAGAAAAAAGTTGAGATAAAATGTTGAGAATAAACTTATTAAATTATGAGAAAAAAGTCGTTCAATTATGAGAACAAATTCGTAATTTAATGACTTTTCTCGTAATTTAACGACTTTTTTCTCATAATTTAATGAGTTTATTCTCAACATTTTATTTCGACTTTTTTCTCGAAATTTAATGACATTTTTCTCATAATTTAACAAATATTTTCTCGTAATTTAACAACTTTTTTCTCGTAATTTAATGACTTTATTCTTAACATTTTATCTCGACTTTTTTCTTGAAATTTAACGAGTTTTATCTCGTAATTTAATGAGTTTATTCTCACCATTTTATCTCGATTTTTTTCTCGAAATTTAACGAGTTTTTTTCTCGTGATTTAACGAGTTTATTCTCAACATTTTATCTCGACATTTTTCTCGAAATTTAATGACATTTTTCTCATAATTTAACGAATTTGTTCTCGTAATTTAACAACTTTAATCTCAAGATGGTTTTATTTTTTTATTATTGCTTGGCCCTAATCCTCTTCCGTACTTTTGCTACTTTTGTTATATATAAATTACCTTGACTGTAAATATAAAAATATGAAAATCATCATAAAATTATTACATTTTTAGAACTTATTATCTGAACAGAGTATAATAAACAAACCATTTTAATATTTACTGTGTGAAAATTATTTATATCCATTTTTATACTTTTTTTTCAAATGTTACAACAGTGTCAGTAAAGGACATATTAGTGATGTGTGAAAAAATGGAGGTAAATATAATTTGATCTCAGATTATTTAGTAACACTCTAGTTAAAGCACATATTCATTTAGTACTTATAAAGCACATATTAATGCCTTATTCTGCATTACCATATTCTACATCCCTTAATACTACCAAAGACTATAGATATAGAAAGACAGTTCACTCCTATAGAGGGTATGCATCGATGTCACTTTCCCGCCGGAATGCGCTCTCTCAGCTGGACTGAGTGGCAAAAGAACCTGCTGCATGACTGGATTTAATAGGGGAAACTGTGAAAATGCAAGTAAAACAAATGATTACTCTAAACCTTGGGCTCGAAAGTGTTCCTTATAACATGTCAAAGAAACCTAATCTATGGATATTGGCATGCAGCCAGGAATCGTGTTTCCTGACATTTATATGTGCCTGATTTCGATGCCGGGGAAACACAAAGCAAATCTGCCAATGAAAGCCTTATATAACTACAATATAGGTCAGAGTGATCACTTATTTCAATGTTATATATTTCCTCATATCGTCCAGCCCTAAAACTTGTATAGTTTTTGTCAGTGTTTATTTAAAAACACCCAATTATGCAGAATATGATATGGAAAATATTTAATTGATGAGTTGTCAACACAATATATAACAATACAATATATAGGGTATGATTTTACTGCAAAATCAACATTTTGACACAAAATGATAACTGCAAATCCATGTTTCTCTGCCTGGAGTCCAGCTGTTTCTGTGAATTGCAGTAATCCATTTGCTTCTTTTTTCTGTAGCTTTCAGCAGTCTGTAAAAATATACCTCAGATTTTGTGTTGTTTGTACAGTCAATCGCAAAGCTCTTTCCCGTTTTGGATGTGTTTTGTGTGTTTTTCACAGCATTCACGCTGAAATCCAATGCTGCCACTCAGTGGGCGTAACAACAGTCATAACGGCCGTCAGTGACGTCACGTGCATACGCTCCATTAGTTATGAATGGGAGAAACTGCAACGCGCAATATGGCAGAATACATCCCGCCTTCTAAGTAAAAGAGCCAATCGCGGATTGATTAAGTCATTGCGTCACTGCAGCTGCAGTTAGAAACTCTGGTTCCCATAGAAACCTGAGACTCGCGCTTAGGACTGCACATGCGCATTGGCTCGTCTAGCCTGAAAAATACGCTTTTTTAATGCTATCTGAGCATAAGAAACAACATTTATGGGACAGTCCATGTCAGATTTTGTTGCTGATTTGAAATATGTAATTTAATTTGGAGCTCGCCCAGCAGTTTTTGAGATTTCAGGATTTCCCCATTCAAATATATAGGACCTGGTCTTGGATGCCTGAAATAACTGCCCGAAGGCGTTGCAAATATGGCTGCCGAGTGAAGAGAATTTTTCTTAATTAGGAGTTTATTGAGGCAAAAGTCATAGTTAAAAGTTAGTTAATAGTAATTGTCAAATTATGCCAAAATATGACTTAATTTTGCTATAAAACTAACCTTGGCAGGATGAAAAAGTCTGCTTAAAAATGTTTAAAATGTAATTTCCAATTATGAGATGTGGTGGAAATGTTCATGATGCTTCAGAAAACTGTTGGGACATTATTGAAGTGTAACGATTTTCAGCCTGCTTCGTATTGTTACAATGTCAGTAGTCTATGTAAATAAACAATGTTTAGTCGTTCTCAGTGTAACGCAAAACGTAAAACACGTCATCCGGCGGACTTTTGACAGCTCCAGGGCTTTTATGAAAAAGGCAGTTTCTTTCAGTTTTTCCCCTCTGTTTGGCCTAAAACACTGTGTTCATGGTCATTCAGATTAAAATGTTGACTACAAACACAGAGATTTTTCAGATTTTCCCTTGCAGCGTTCAATTCTTTCCAGCCTGGAAACCAAAAATAACTCACTCCCACTAAATGTTTACTCTCTGAATTCTTGCACCTGTGAACAATACACATCAACACCATTATGACTAAAAGTTTGTTTAGAAGTATTTCCTACTCAAGCAAGGCTGTATTTGACTCTGGTCAAGCGTATCCAAAAGGAGCAAACTGGTGGGAGTGGCCTTAGACGGCAACATGCCCAGTGCATTATGGGTGTTGAAGCTTTCCAACCTATTTGGCAAAACAGAGACAACAGCTTTTTTTTCTCTGTTTTCTCTAGTCAAGTAGCAGCAAAATTTAATTTCAAAATTTGTTTCACCTTTCTACTGTATAGACAGCCAAGTTTTATTGAAAGCCCATTTTGCCAGCTGTGAAGTACCACTTTAAGTGTACAAATGAAATAATCTATAGTGAGAACTAACCTGCAGGATCAGCAGCATCTGTGTGATTGGAGGAGGGTATGAGGAGCCCTGAAACATGTTCTCCAGAGGAAGCTTCAACAGAACTATGTTCCTGAAGCCTAGCAGAGACATTTGCCTCACAGTCAACTCCTGACCCTACACACACAATCAAAAAACACCAGTCACTATAGTGTCGGTAACTTGACACCGACCTACTACTTTGAATGGTAGGTGAGATCATTTTAATACCTGCACAGGGTAGAAAATAGCTTGAAGAGTTGGCAGGATCTCTGTGAAAAACCTCACCCACATCTCAGACAGCGCTTGGAGCCGATTTTCATCTGGGCATGAGAAAAGGGAGAAGAATGCAGGAAGTGATTGAATTACACACATCTATATAAAACCTAATTAAAGCGCATGCAGGCCATGAAATTAGTAAAAAATCTGGTTTGGCACTTACCATTATGAAGCTGAATCTTCTCCAAAATATACGTCAGACCCTTATTCAAGAGCTGATCCTGGAAAAAGTGAGTGATGCAAGTACTTTAAAGGAATATTCCGGATTCATTACAAGTTAAAGGGTTAGTTCACCCAAAAATGAAAATTATGTCATTAATGACTCACCCTCATGTCGTTCCAAACCCGTAAGACCTCCGTTCATCTTCAGAACACAGTTTAAGATATTTTAGATTTAGTCCGAGAGCTTTCTGTCCCTCCATTGAAAATGTATGTACGGTATACTGTCCATGTCCAGAAAGGTAATAAAAACATCATCAAAGTAGTCCATGTGACATCAGTGGGTTAGTTAGAAGTTTTTGAAGCATCGAAAATACATTTTGGTCCAAAAATAACAAAAACTATGACTTTATTCAGCATTGTCTTCTCTTCCGGAATCCTTTCCATTGAATTGATTCCATAGAATTGATTCCACTGAATTGATTCCACTGAATCCTTTCATCTGTCGGTGTTGGTAATGCACTTTTACATTGTTGTTTTTGGTGATTAGGACATCCGCGACATGCACCATTTAAAAAAATAGCTTGAATACTGCGTGCGTCTCCCTCAGACTGTAAACGAAACTCGTGAACCCGGATGAACAACAGACCCGGAAGAGAAGACAATGCTGAATAAAGTCATAGTTTTTGTTATTTTTGGACCAAAATGTATTTTCGATGCTTCAAAAACTTCTAACTAACCCACTGATGTCACATGGACTACTTTGATGATGTTTTTATTACCTTTCTGGACATGGACAGTCTACCGTACATACATTTTCAATGGAGGGACAGAAAGCTCTCGGACTAAATCTAAAATATCTTAAACTGTGTTTCAAAGATGAACGAAGGTCTTACGGGTTTGGAACGACATGAGGGTGAGTCATTAATGACATGATTTTCATTTTTGGGTGAACTAACCCTTTAAGCTCAATTGACAGCATTTGTGGTATAATGCTGATTAGCACAAAAAATTTATTTCAGCTTATCTCTTTTTTTTCTTATAGTGAGACACTTACAATGGAAATGAATGGGGCCGATTTGTAAGCATCAGAATACTCATCGTTTCAATAGGATTGCCATAAGAAATAAACAATTTTACATGATTATAGTGTAAAAAAAAAAGTTATACTAACTTGTTGCCATAAAAACAATGTCATAAACCCTTAAATGACTGTAAAAATTGTGGGTAACACTTTACAATAAAACTGTATTTATTAACATTAGTTAACAGGACTAACAATGAACAATACTTATAAAGCATTTATTAATTGTATTGTAGTTAATGTTAATTTCAACATTTACTAATATCAAAAAAGTTGCATCTGTTAAAATTAGTTAATGCACCGTGAAATAACATGAACACTTTTATTACATTTATTAACAAAGATTAATAAATGCTGTAAAAATATACTGTTTATTGTTAACAAATGTAAAGCTGCCATTCTGACGTAGAACCAGGAAGCGCTGGACATAAACAGCATACGAGAATGACACTCGAAGAGAAGATATTGTTGAATAAAGTCATTATTTTTGTCGCTTCATAACATTAAGATTGAATCATTGCAGTCACATCAACTTTTTTAACAATGTCTTTAGTACCTTTTTGGACCTTGAAAGTGTTAAATCGCTGTCTATGGACGAGTCATATACCTCTCGGATTTCATCAAAAATATCTTAATTTGTGTTCCGAAGATGAACGAAGGTCTTACGGGTGTAGAACGACATGAGGGTGAGTAATTAATGACAGAACTAACCCTTTAACACAAGAATTTTTGTAAGTGGATTTATTAAATTCACATTTACGCTTTTAAATGCTCCAAAAAACTGGGCTCATTCACTTCTATTGTAAGAAGTGCCTCACTGTAACCTCAATTTTTTGAAACAAAAAGTAATTTTTGTAATTCATTATTATGTCTTCAAGACTGAAATACATTTTTGACTGAAATACATTTTTACCTGAAAGTACTCTGTGATAAATGATCCCAACTCGGTCCTCAAAAGCCACCTATTAAAACAGTTCAACAGCCTTTATAAAGTACATTTTTACATTTTCTGAAGAAAATGTGAGTGATGATGCCTATACAAATCTCACCAGCACAATGCTAAGGTATTGTGGGTTGTTGCTAAATGTTGACAGTGGTTTTTAGTGTGTTTCTATGTGGTTACTAGCATGTTCTTCTGGGTCATTGCCTACTTGCTTAATTCAAAAGTCTCTGATCATGACTAGATTAGAAAACAGAAACAGGGCTGCAAACGCTCACGCATTCAGAATAAGACTCACGAAATTGACACAATTCTCACAATCTCTCGCCACATGTCCATTTTCTCACACAGTGAAAACATTGCGGAGCAAAGCAGAGACTCACAATGCACTGACAGACAAGACAGAGCAGATTACTTTTGATATCATTTTTTTGATATATATTTTTCATGCTTTCAAATTCGATCAATTTTATTACGAAATTTAAACAATGTATACCATTTTGGCGCTCTTTAATGTGGCATGACAGATCGCTGTAGCACCGGCACCAATAATCTCTTCCTCTTTACTACTAGTTAAAGCATGAAATAAACATGAATGAACATCAGAAGGTATGTTGAAACATACAGTACAACTTACCGAAATGTATCATGACCAGTGTTGGGGATAAAGCATTACAAGTAACTTGAGTTATGTAATCAGATTACTTTTTTCAAGTAACTTGTAAAGTAATGCATTACTTTTAAATTTACAACTAAATATATCCATGTTACTTTTTCCCATTTATTGAGAGTGACAGCTCTCCTGTCCCCATGTTGAGAGAAATTGTTAGTAAGTGCAGAGGCGTTGTATAAACATGATGGTTATTGTACTTCTAGACTAAATGTGAGCATTTACTCATCTCACTTGAACAAAAATTACTTTAGATAAACATCATATTTGTGTTTTATTTTTTCAAAGTGTTTATTGCTGAAGTAAGAGTTGAACTTTCTTCTCCTGTATCCTATTCTTCTGTAATCCAGAATGGCAGCACAGCTGAAAGGTTTGTTTGTTTGAGCTGCGCCCTCTACTGTACAGGCGTGAATTTGCATTTCCTTCTCTGGGGCTTATTCGTTTCACTTTTGTTGTGAAAGGGTCTTTACATTTGCCAAAAATAGAACTTTTCTGTTATTAAAAAACAAACAAGCAAGCCCAGCCAAGGTGAGAAAAAGTAACGCGAAAGTAACATAACGCATTACTTTCCGTAAAAAGTAACTAAGTAACGCAATTAGTTACTTTTTTAGGGAGTAACACAATATTGTAATGCATTACTTTTAAAAGTAACTTTACCCAAAACTGATCATGTCTCATGTAATCGCTGTGTTTCAATTGCAGAAAGACGCCAATAAAACAGCTTGTAAATAATGTCACGTTATGCTAAATTTACCTCAGAAAAGCCATTCAATGACTGACAAATCAACTCTAGAGAGGAGCATTTTTCCAAAAAAAAAAGGCACTATATTACACATTCATTATACTCTTATAACATTAAAGTTATTATAAAAAGCACCTTATATTCAATTGTAAACAAATCAGTTGTTAATTTTACCTTTAATAATCATGTACCAACTAACAGGGTTCCCTGCAAGTTTACAGCAGTTCAGAGAGATTTTTTTCCCTTGAGAAACATTAACATGTACTGTACCACATATATTCAAATGAATCAAACTGAATCAAGATTGCAACCGAATCACAAGCTTATGAATCGAAATCGAATAGAATCATCAAATTTGTGTCAATACCCAGCCCTAATAAAAACACAGTACCAGTCTTTGTACCATGTAAACATTGTAACATATTGTCAGTAAATCTAACGAAATTCTGTTCAGTTATCAAATGTTTTGATCACTTTCAAAATACAAAACCCCCCACCCCCCTGTATCTCAAAAGTTGGCAGCCCTGAAACTGAATCATGTAGGCAGTTATTCTCTGTATTAATGTCTTACCGTATGCTTTCATTCAGGGTGTAGAGCTCATTGGACTGTAGCCCCCCACCTTGGAAGACTTTAATTACAGCCGATTGAACACTGCAAAACAGAAATGACTCAGGAAATTAGGCATAATTCAAATGCCTTGACCGCTGATTTGCAAGCTAAGCAAATTCTATGCAAAACATGACTTTATATGCAAGACTTCCACTTGTAAAAAGATGTCAGAATCAAGAAATGTCACCTGTGTCAGGGAAATTCTCTCTTTGTTTATGAATCTGGTCAGCGTTTTTTGTCTGCTTGCCAGTAAACTTTCACTGCCCGCAAATCAACCGTCCACATTTGACTAACATCCTGCTCTACACTTCCTGAGAGAGGGGCAGCAGAGGTCCCGTTTCCAGAAGGAAGTGGTAAAGGCAAAGGCTGCTGTCTGCTTCCTTCTGTAATGCCATAAAACTTGTCTCTCTAAAGGGTTTTTCCCAAAGACTAAATATGGCAAGTGTGAAGTTATATATGAAAAAGCAAGGTTCTACATTTGAGTCAGCCGTACTGTAAACATCTCTATTTTTGACTCAGTTCACAGCTTCCTGAATACAAATTTAAAACTAAAGACTTTTTTTGTGTGTTATCCATTTACAGGCACAGTTCACCCAAAAATGAAAATTCTGTCATTATATGGGTCAATGACATTTAAAAATAAATTACAAATAGTATTCATGCATTTCTACAATGACTTCTACAGTGACACCAAGATATGAGAATGTTTCTAATTTCTGCATTAAAACTCATTTAATAAATACATATACATTAATAAGAGTGATCATACAAAATGCATGCTATTTTTATTTAGTACTGTACTGAGTAAGATATTTTACATAAAAGATGTTTACATATAATCCACAAGACAAAAAATAGCTGAATTTATTAAAATAACCCCATTCAAAAGTATGTGAACCATTGATTCTCAATACTGTGTGTGGTTACCTGATGATCCACGACTGTTTTTATGTTTTGTGATGGTTGTTCATGAGTCTCTTGTTTGTTCTGAACAGTTAAACTGAGCTCTGTTCTTCAGAAAAATCCTCCAGCTCCTGCAGATCCATCAGTTTTCAAGCATCTTTTGCATATTTGAGCCCTTTCCAGCAGTGACTGAATGATTTTGAGATTCATCTTTTCACACTGAGGACTCAAACACAACTATTAAAAAAGGTTCAAACATTCACTGATGCTCCAGAAGGAAACATGATGCATTAAGAGCCGAGGGGTGAAAACTTTTGAATTCAAATATCATATCAATATAATATAAGTAAATTGTACTTAATTTGTCTTCTGGGAAACATGAAAGTATCTTCTGTTGGTTCTGAAGGGCAGTACTAAATGTAAAACAATGATATTTAAACAAAATAAGAAAAATACAATGTGACATCTTCATCCTGTTCAAAAGTTTTCTCCCCCCGGCTCTTAATACATCGTGTTTCTTTCTGAAGCATCAGTGAATGTTTGAACCTTTTTTAATAGTTGTGTTTGAGTCCTCAGTATGAAAACACAGATCTCAAAAAAAGCTGGAAAACTGAAGAATCTGCAGGATCTGGAGGATTTTTCTGAAGAACAGAGCTCAGTTTAACTGCTCAGAACAAACAAGAGACTCATGAACAACCATCACAAAACAAAAAAACAGTCGTAGATCATCAGATAACCACACACAGTATTGAGAATCAATGGTTCACATACTTATGAATGGGGTTATTTTAAAGGTGCCCTTGATTCAAAAATTGAATTTACCTCGGCATAGTTAAATAACAAGAGTTCAGTACATTGAAATGACATACAGCGAGTCTCAAACTCCATTGTTTCCTCCTTCTTATATAAAATCTCATTTGTTTAAAAGACCTCCGAAGAACAGGCGAATCTCAACATAACACCGACTGTTACGTAACAGTCGGGGTGTACGCCCCAATATTTGCATATGCAAGCCCATGTTCCCAACATTATGAAAGGCATTAGACCCGGCGTATTTTAGGTCTTCTTTAACCCATTTGTGCCCAAATTTTTCTGAATGGTTTCATGCATATAGTCCTGTTAATCTTGTCCTATGTGAACATGTTCTGCATTTGTTTTCCCCAGGTTTTTTTTTTTTTTTTTTTTTTAAACGTGTTTGAATGTGCGGCATATTAGACAAGGGCAGCCAGTTAACGTCTGGATCTGCACAGGTGAATCAACAGACTAGGTAAGCAAGCAAGGACAATAGTGAAAAATGGCAGATGGAGCAATAATAACTGACATGATCCATGATAACATGATATTTTTAGTGATATTTGTAAATTGTCTTTCTAAATGTTTCGTTAGCATGTTGCTAATGTACTGTTAAATGTGGTTAAAGTTACCATTGTTTCTTACTGTATTCACAGAGACAAGAGCCGTCGCTATTTTCATTATTAAACACTTGCAGTCTGTATCATTCATAAACACAACTTCATTCTTTATAAATCTCTCCAACAGTGTAGCATTAGCCGTTAGCCACGGAACACAGCCTCAAACTCAATCAAAATAAACACTGTACTTACGCGATTAGACATGCTGCATGACGAGCACTTTGTAAAGATCCATTTTGAGGGTTATATTAGCTGTTTGAACTTTTTTTTTATGTTGTTTAAGGCAAGCGCGAGCTCTTGGGGCGTGGAGCACCGGATTTAAAGGGCCACACACCCTGAATCGGCTCATTTCTAATTATGCCCCAAAATAGGCAGTTTAAAAAAATGAATAAAAAAAAAAATCTATGGGGTATTTTGAGCTGAAACTTCACAGACACATTCAGGGGACACCTTAGACTTATATTACATCTTTTTAAAAAAAGTTCTAGGGCACCTTTAATAAATTCAGCTATTTTTTGTCTTGTGGATTATATGTAAACATCTTTTATGTAAAATATCTTACTCAGGACAGTACTAAATAAAAAATAACATGCATTTTGTATTATCTCCTTTATTTTGTTAAAATTATTCACATTTTCACAGATTCTGCAAGTGGTTCACATACTTTTTCTTGCAACTGTATATATATATATAAAATGGTATACATGACCATATGGTCATGGTCAGCTACAGTCCTGATATTGTAATGAAAAAAGAAAAGACAACAAAAAAAAAACCCTACCACTGATAAAATTATAAAATTGTAAAGAAAACTTTTTAAAAGCATAATCTTTTATTATTATTTATAAAAAAATATATTTTTATAAAATTGGTACACTGTTTATTAATAATCTAAAGACTTTTTGCCTGCCAAATCCAAGGCATGTAGTAAAACTACAAAAAACAAAACACAAAACAGGACATGATGTCATTGAGAGGACCCCTGCAGACCCTTATTAGTGTGTGTCAAGATCAGTAAGTATTTAAGTATGATCATTTAAAACATCAGATAGTAACCATCACCTTTTTATGACAAGATAAGGTTAGTTCAGTTTGCAATGAATTATTAATTAATGATAATTGTATTTTTTATATTTATATTATATTTAAATTATATTTAAAAACATTTTGGAAAATAATAATTTAGATGTGTACACTAACATGATTTCAACGTGTAAGGAAAATATGTAATTCGTTTTTACTTAATGTTTACACCACATGACATGTTTAGAGTCAGTGGATATAAACTTTTCTTGAAAATGGCATAAGTTTTTCAAACTCCTACTAAACCAACATAAAAACAAACAATACATTTCTAAGAACTTGCCACATGTGTTTTTATGAAAAATAAGGTTAGTTCAGGGCCCAGTTGCATGAAAGCCCTTAAGTTATAAGGTTAAGGGTGCCCTTAGTGAAACATGACTTCATGCTGAGGATGAGGAAGTGCCGATGTGTATTTTAGCGATTGAAATAAATCTGTTGAAAGTATGACGTGAAACAGCGATTATTAGAAAAAATAAAATTGAATGAACACAGCGTTTTTAATCAATTCCACTGTGCACTTGAATTAACTGCCTCGTGCCAAGTTTTTGTCTTGTGCACAAGAGTGACTGATTATAGCGGCATGCTTGGGTGTTTCCCCTCCTTTAAAAAAAAAAAAAAAGAAAAAAAAAAAAAAAAAAAGCATTTTTCAAAAGTGTAGATTTCTTTTTTAGCACACAGGACTAGATGTCGAGCCGTGCCGCCTATCACCGAACGCATCATTCAGTCAGTGAATAATCTCCAAACAGGCATTGATGCGTGAGTACAATATAATAATGATTTGGACTAATATATTGTAATTTAATATAATGTAATTAAAATAACTATGTGAGTGGCAAGATATGCTCTGGTGTCGTAGTTGTACTCATAGAAACAATGATGAATTTTAGTATGCTCCGTGTCGTCCGTCAGACTGCCTTTAATAATCTCCACAACTCAATTAGTAAATGTTAAACTTGTTTTAAAGTCAGTGGTCCATTATGTTTTGTTTACTGTGGGAGATTTCATAACTATAGCAACTGCTTCTCCATTGCCGTGTTTTGCCAGAAACTACCGCGAAATGCTTAGTAAAAACACTTAGGTAAGGGTGACAGTTAAGACGTTTGCTGAAACACTCTTTAAGAAATCCCTTGCCTGAGGGATTTTTTCCCCTTAAGGGATACCCTTACTTAAGAGGTTTCATGCAACTGGGCAAAGGTTACAAAATGTCATGTGCTGCGAACCCCCCTAAAAACTAAATAATATTTTGAAATAGTAATTCATTATATTCATAAAAAAAAACAAAAAAAATAAAAAAAAAAACTTTTTAAATTTTTTTTTTTGGTTTTTCATAAACATATGGAACGAATACATGTGTGTTTTTATGACAAGACATTTTAGTTCAGGTTGTAAAATGTCATGTGGTATGACTACGGTTGCAAAAGAGCCTGAACTTTTCCGGTAAATTTCAAGAAACTCCAAAAACCAAAAATCCTGGAAAGTTTCTAAAAAATTCTGGAAACTTTGCAACCCTAGGTGCGACTCCCTAAAATTTAATAATATTTTAAAATGAATAAATCATAACATTTGTAGAAAAAAAAACCTTTTTAAAAATATATTTAAAAATGTTTTGTAATTATTGAAGGGTTAGTTCACCAAAAATGAAAATTAATCATTAATTACTCACCCTCATGTCATTCCAAACCTGTAAGACCTTCATTCATCTTCAGAACACAAATTAATATATTTTTGATGAAATCCAAGAGCTCTGACTCTAGGGCTGGACGATTAATCGAAAAGTAACCGAAACCGAAATTCAGAACCTCTAACCGACGTAATTTTCCCATGTCGGTTATTTCGTTTTTTTAATCCTGTTAATACTTTACCCTTAAAAATATTACCACGTGTGTAGCCACATGACTCCGCCCCGTCCAGTCAGTGGCATAAAAGCAAAACACGGAGGTGAACGCCGGTTCAACACATAGTGATGGCGCGTGAGCAGTGAGCCTTGCGTCTTCACTAAACTTTGTCAGTTGTATTTGTTTTAAGGTTTGTACATTCAAGCGATTAGACGATCGGATGTATTATTATTCTGAGCTACCGCGCTCGCGCAGCTGCAGTGTGGCACAAACAGTAGCTGCTCAAAACGTAAAGATCGCGCGCACAGAGAGAAACGCAGAAACTAGTCAGCGCTGTCCAGTGATTTATCACTAAAGTAGTTTAGAAACTCAAAACGTCTTATAGCATATAGTGTCTACTTAGTTTTGGAGTAACCATTTACAACCCACAGCTACAGAGAGACGGTATGACTAATTCACACGCAATCACTTGTACCGATACTGTGCTAATTTATCTTTATCTGATTTACAACGAGCAGAAATCTGTAAGAAATGTTATGAAGCATAGATAAAATAACTGCTGAAATTGAGCTGTTATGTTAGATCACTCTTTAAATAGGAAAAAATATCCCACCTTTTAATAGTCAGTCATATTTACAGTACAAACCTTGTCAGTGAACTATGAGGGCAAAAAAAAACAAACAAACAAAATAATCGTTCATTAATCGTAATCGAGGTGAAATGTTCAATTAATCGAGGTTTTGATTTTAGGCCATAATCGTCCAGCCCTATCTGACTCCTCCATAGACAGCGATTTAATTACCAATTTCAAGGTCCAGAAAGGTATTAAAGACATTGTTAAAATAGTGATTCAACAGGCCAATAATGACTCTGCATGCTGATGTAGAACTTGGAAGCGCTGAACGTAAACAGCGTAGAAGAATGACACAGAAGAGAAGATATAGTTGAATAAAGTTGTTATTTTTGTTTTGTTTTTGTGCAAATAAAAACAAGTATTCTCATTGTTTCATAACATTAAGGTTGAACCACTGTAGTCACATGGACTAATTTAAAGGTGCCCTAGAATTAAAAATTGAATTTATCTTGGCATAGTTAAATAACAAGAGTTCAGTACATGGAAATGACATAAATTGAGTCTCAAACACCATTGTTTCCTCCTTCTTATATAAATCTCATTTGTTTAAAAGACCTCAGAAGAACAGGCGAATCTCAACATTACACCGACTGTTACGTAACAGTCAGCATCATTAATATGTATGACCCCAATATTTGCATATGCCAGCTCATGTTCAAGGCATTACACAAGGGCAGCCAGTATTAACGTCTGGATCTGTGCACAGCTGAATCATCAGACTAGGTAAGCAAGCAAGAACAATAGCGAAAAATGGCAGATGGAGCAATAATAACTGACATGATCCATGATAACATGATATTTTTAGTGATATCTGTAAATTGTCTTTCTAAATGTTTCATTAGCATGTTGCTAATGTACTGTTAAATGTGGTTTAAGTTACCATCGTTTCTTACTGTATTCACGGAGACAAGACTGTCGCTAATTTCATTTTTAAACACTTGCAGTCTGTATAATTCATAAACACAACTTCATTCTTTATAAATCTCTCCAACAGTGTAGCATTAGCCTTTAGCCACGGAGCACAGCCTCAAATTCATTCAGAATCAAATGTAAACATCCAAATAAACACTGTACTTACACGATTAGACATGTTGCATGACGAACACTTTGTAAAGATCCATTTTGAGGATTATATTAGCTGTGTAAACTTTGTTTATGGTGTTTAAGGCAAGCGCGAGCTCCGTGGGCGGGGAGCGTGAGCATTTAAAGGGACCGCAGCCTAAATCGGCTCATATTTAATGATGCCCCAAAATAGGCAGTTAAAAAAAATTAATAAAAAAAAATCTATGGGGTATTTTGAGCTGAAACTTCACAGACACATTCAGGGGACACCTTAGACTTATATTACATCTTTTTAAAAAGATGTTCTACGGCACCTTTAAAGATGTCTTTACTACCTTTCTGGACCTTGAAAGTGGTAATTAAATTGCTGTCTATGGAGGAGTCAGAGAGCTCTCGGATTACATCAAAAATATCTTAATTTGTGTTCTGAAGATGAACGAAGGTCTTACAGGTGTGGAACGACATGATGGTGAGTAATTAATGACAGAATTTTCATTTTTGGCGAACTAACCCTTTAAGTAAATAATGCTAGATTTTTTAATGAACTTTCTCTTTTAAAAAAAATCTCTAGTGTGTCTATAAAAATACAAAATCCTCAAATCTCATGGCAGTTAATGAAACAACGCCTTTTCGCGTTTTCATCCTTGAGAAAAAGGGAACCACCCACCTGTTCCAAACACTAGCGTTGGACAGCTGCAATGTTGGCGAGCTGGCATGAAAGCGGGCGAGGTCTGACAGCACAGGCGAGCTCATGAAACGGGGCCTGGGCTTTCGGTATGACCCCATGGTTTAGTTGAGACGAGGACAGGCACGTGCTAGAACAAATGTGAGATACAGAAAGTCACGTTAGAGGCAACACCTCCCACAAGATACATTGAAAGAGTGACGCAAAAAAACACAAAATCACCGCAAAAGGCAGTTGTTTACACGGTTCATCTGCGGTGACTCATTTATATCGATGCCTGTGTCATAGTGAAAGCCGCACAGAACGTCTACCATACAAACAAGCACGCTTCCTTTGATGTGCAGCCTGACATGGGACTTCCTGGTGAACTTATGGCTGAGGAGGTATCTGATAACAGCGTAAAATCTGTTAGGATGCAGTTAACCAGATGCTGACACGTTCAAACGCCGCTCTTCTTGGTTTCCTATGCACCAATGCTTCCCAGAATTCTGACTCAAGCTGTCTTGCTCACAGATTCACCCTTGACGGCATCACAACTCGATCCCACACACATCTGATACCAGATAGCAACTGTAAACTTACATATTTATCCCAACTGCCTAATAATAGGTTCAGCCTGTTCCCACACTGACAAAATCATTGCAGCAATGGCAACTATGCTGCCATGAGAGGGCAAACAATGACTCCAATTATAGGCTGTCTTTGTAAAGCCTATGATGGGTTAAATTGGTACTTTATCCACCAGCAAGATGGCGATGATGTCATATCAGATGGCACACCAAATCCGTTCCATCCTGCAAGAAAGTGAGCTCATTCACAGTCTAACATTATGAATGAAAATTTTATGCATCCATACTCACCATCTGCTAATTACGAGGCCAAAAGCAAGCCATGCTGCACACTCCCACTGCTGTTGATTCATTCTCTGCACTCGCATACATAATTCGCATGAATTGAGCTTATGGGGCGCCTCTGGTCATAAATCACACTAACCAAGACATCACGCTTCTGCCCGGCTCCTTAAGAACAATCTCATTTCTTTCAGCTCTGGCATATTAATTTATTCACCAAGTGCTTTGGCGAATTAAGGCTTGGATTGTCCGGTTTGATGGTTGACTGGTGAACTTCTAATAACAGACATGAGCAAGTACTCAGGCCAGTTAGGTAATGCAATTAAGGCTGCAGCATCTCAAAGCATGACCAGAGGAGAGTAAACAGCCTCATTTATCAAACGCGTCCAACTGCTGACCTGGCTTAAGTACATTAAGCAGACTCTTAAAGTCAGCTTCAACTTTTTGAAGGCCTGTTTACATGAAGGAGGACTTCTATGATAACATTGAAGTGCACACCTCAACTGTGACAATTATTTTTTATTTTACTATTTAGTTTGGTTTTAATTTTTGGAGAGCCTGAAAACTTTTAATGAAAGTGTTGTTTGGTTATGAAAAACACTGAAGGTTTTCCTTTCCCATTCATTTAAAGGAACAGTTCACAAAAAAATATAGAATTCTGTTCTCATATACTTGCTTTTGTGAAGTTCCAATCCTGTATGATTTCATGGAACATAAAAAAAGCATGTTTTGAAGATTTTTTTTTTTTTGTTGTTGTCCAAAACAAAATTGGACCCCATTGACTTTAACTGTATGGGCAATAAGACATTTTTCAAAAATCTTCTTTTCTGTTCGAAAGAACGGCATGTGGGTAAGCAAATTATATGAATTTTGGGTTAACTATACTTTTAAATAAAATGCAAAATACTTTCTCTGATTGTGCCCAAATAAATGCCCAAAAATGTTGTAGCGTACCAGTTTTTGAGGCGCATCCCAATGAAGGTATGTTGGGAAATCATCTACAACTCAAGAATCACTGTAACACTTTCTAAAAACATTCATTAATGACATTAACTTACATTACATTCATTAGTTAGAACGTAATAAATCAGTAGTTCAAATGGCATTAAGTTCTACACGTTTTATTAATCTCCTCAAGACGCTACTGAGTAAATGTTGCACTTACCCGCTTGTTCTTCTCAGTCCTGTTCAAGTGAGTATTAGTTTGGCCACATTGTAATTTCCGCGACCGTTTTCATAGGTTACATTTAAACGCTCAATGCAACTTCGACGAACGCTACTGTAAAAACTCATAGGCTACCCTTAAAAGTAAAACTTCAACCCTCAAGCCTGTTTGTCAACTTATTATTCATCGGGTGAGACAAGAAAGAAAGATGCTCCCCTGTGAAGCGCCCGCTCGTGGGCGGTCCATGGGAGGAGTTTACCCTAACTGTTTCACAGCACATGCAACAAGTGCGATGAAATGAGTCCGAGTCATTTACGGAATCGGTTCTTTTGAACAGCTCGGTTCGAGTGATTCTTTTCCGTCATAGTAGTGTGTGTTCGAGTTGAAGCGGCGCTGCGCAGACCGATCGGTGTCTGACATCAAAGTACCTTGAGAAGGATTCGAAAGAGTCTGCTCTACTTTTTTCTTTCTTTCTTTATTTTTTTACCGTCTGCTCTACTTTAAGTCGAAAACACCTGACGTTATTGCGTAATCTCGTGGCCCCTGCCATCAGGGTTTTTCCCTTTGATGTTGAGTTAAGCTCATAACCACAACATTTATTTAGAACGAAAATATAATTTGCATTTAGCAGACACTGAATAAAACAATTAATTTACATGTTTGCACATTTATCAAAACCAACTGTTTTATTGCACTGATAAAACTGTGATACGATTGTATTTACAGTAGACCTATTTATTTTAAAACATTAGGCTACTTCTGTTCGGCTATTAAAGAAATTCCCTTTTTGTTCCATCAGTAAATCTTTGATTCTCTCTTACAAGCTAACATAAATCATATATATATATATATATATATATATATATATTTTTTTTTTTTTTTTTTTTTTTTTTTTACATAGGCCTATGAATGTCATTTTTAGGTAAGAATTCTCTACAGTGAATTTTTTGGTAGATGCTACCTAGCTAACAATTTTTGGTTCCCACAACATTCTGGGAATGTTAGTTTCTGGTTCCCAGAACATTCTGGGAACGTTCCCAGAACATACATCCTAACATTCTCTGGTGGTTAGCCAGGAAAGTTTTCTTTACGTAAATAGAATGTTCCCTGTTGGTTCGGAGAACGTTCCCCTAACCTTCCCAGAAAGTTCTCAGAACGTTCCCGGAACGTTCCCTTAACCATCCTAGAACGTTCCTCTTTTTACTCCGATATAATTTACCCTGTTGTACGTCAGTTATCATCCAGCACTCCGCATCCGATATGGTATAAGTGGCACAGAAGACGGATGAATGGACGTCAATACTACAAACCATGTCTTGTTTTGAACTGTTATTTAATCAATAGAAATATATTATAAATAATCTGAGCACATAAACCTTATGGAGGATTAAATAAGATCGAATTTATGCTTTAATATATAAGATTTCGTACATTGTATCACTGAGACTGTACCTCAAGCAGATTTTACATTTCTTAAAGGATTAGTCCACTGTTAAATAAACATTTCCTGGTAATTTACTCACCCCCGTGTCATCCAAGATGTTCATGTCTTTCTTTCTTCATTCGAAAAGAAATTAAGGTTTTTGATGAAAACATTCCAGGATTAGCCTATTCTCCTTAGCCTATAGTGGACTTCAATGGCCTCCAAACGGTTGAAGGTCAAAATTACAGTTTCAGTGCAGCTTCAAAGGGCTTTAAACGATGCCAGACGAGGAATAAGGGTCTTATCTAGAGAAACTGATCAGTCATTTTTGAAAAAAATACAACCGTTTATGCTTTATAAACACAAAATTTCGCCTTGAACGTACTTCCCGTTTCCGCAATCTTCAAAACGCTTACGCTGAATGTTCTACGCCTTCCCTATTCAACTTACGGAACGAACGCAGCGCCAGTTTTGTTTTTTTCCGTAAGTAGAATGCTCTCTTTTGGTCGGTAAACAAAAACTTCTCGGTTAACATAATATTGTCTTCAATTACGTGTCAAATGTCTCTGAAATCACACTATTTACTCTCGTACATATATTAATTATAAATAATTATTCAATAAAGAGATTGATAAACAAATGTTATGTCGTTGATGGGCATGATACAGCCTATATTAAAATATTATTATTATTATTTCATGTAATTTGTTTGGAAGACGTAGGTCTGTTCGACTTGAAGCGGCGCTGTGCAGACCGATCGGTGTATAACATCAAAGTACCGCGAGAGCGATTAGAGAGCAGGCTGCTCTGTATGCTTTCGAATCACTCTCGCGGTACTTTGATGTTATACGCCGATCGGTCTGCCGTCTGCGTAATGCCGCCTCAAGTCGAACAAACCTGTTGACTCGAACCGTTTGGAGCAATTCAGTCGGACCGGATTGTGAACTGATTCACTAAACACATCTGACTCAAAAGAACGATCTGTTCACTAATCAAACATTTGTGTTCAACAACTTCGGTTTGATGTGCGTTTTTAGCACGTATCGTCCCTGTCTGCACGAAACTGGAAATTTATCATGTACATACTCCGTGGTTTTCATTAAAGGAATAGTTCACCCAAAAATGAAAATTCTGTCATCATTTACTCCCCCTCAAGTAGTTCCAAACCTGTATGAATTTCTTTGTTCTGCTGAACACAAAGGAAGATATTTGGAAGAATGTGAGTAACCAAACAGATCTCGCCTGATGTTTACTACCATTATAGTATTTATTTTGCTTATATGGTAGTCAATGGGGTGCGAGATATGTTTGGTTACTCACATTCTTCCAAATATCTTTCTTTGTGTTCAGCAGAACAAAGAAATTCAAGTATATTTCATTTTTTTGGGTGCAGTATCTCTTTAAAGGGTTAATTTACCCCCCTCAAAAAAGCACCCAAAAATGAAAATTCTGTCATTTATTACTTATCCTCATGTCGTTTCACACCCGTAAGACCTTCGTTCATCTTCAGAACGCAAATTAAGATATTTTAGCCAGCAATGACATTTCCTCTCTCAAGATCCATGAATGTACTAAAAACATATTTAAATCAGTTCATGTGAGTACAGTGGTTCAATATTAATATTATAAAGTGGCGAGAATATTTTTGGTGCGGCAAAAAAACAAAATAGCGACTTATATAGTGATGGCCGATTTCAAAACACTGCTTCATGAAGCTTCGGAGCGTTATGAATCAGCGTGGCAAATCAGCGGTTCGGAGCGCCAAAGTCACGTGATTTCAGCAGTTTGGCGGTTTGACACACGATCCGAATCATGATTCGACACAAAAGATTCATAACGCTCCGAATAAATTATTGTCAGACTCAGAAGGTCAAATAATAATATATAAATAATATTGAACCACTGTACTCACATGAACTGATTTAAATATGTTTTTGGCACATTAATGGATCTTGAGAGAGGAAATGTCATTGCTCCCTATGCAGGCCTCACTGAGCCATCGGATTTCAACTAAAATATCTTAATTTGTGTTCTGAAGATTAACGAAGGTGTTATGGGTGGAACAGCATGAGGGTGAGTAATAAATGACAGAATTTTCATTTTTGGGTGAACTAACCCTTTAATCCCCAAGCATCTTCACTTACTTTAAGTTATAAGTTAAAATAAGGAGTCCTAAAAGTATTATATTAGCCTATTTTAGGCCATGTAAGCTTTTTTCCCCTCTAAGATGAACTGCTGAACCGTACACTGAATTTAAAAATTAAATTAAAGATTTGACAATGACAACATCATTTAGCCAATACTTTAAAATTACATTTTAGGAGAAAAAAATCCTCTAGAGGGCAGTATTGCACTGCTCGTGAGTTTTAGTTGCATTCAGCACATTACAATTAGTCAACACGTTGAGATGGTGAATAACCTTTTTTTTTTTCTGGTTTACCATTGAAATATAGATATTCCTTCAAAGGAAAACATACAGTTAGCACATTTAAGAAGCATGCATAGATACTAATTTCTTTTACAACAAACTGTAATTAGCTGCTTAACCTTCATAAATTATTGTCAGACTCAGAAGGTCAAATAATAATATATAAATAATATATGAGCTGTGTAACTTTATATTCATTTTACAGGACCCTGTTCCCAAAATCGGTGACACAAAACCCCGATTTGTGTAATTTTGCAAATAAAGTGAATAGATAAAATCAATAGCCTACAATTTAAAATAAACTATCAAATGAAGATCATATCTAGCTCTATGCACTAACGTATTATTTAACTAATTGCGAGCAAACAAATGCAAAAAAATGTATAAAAATAAGTCACCTTTTGGTCAGGCAAAGGACAATAAATGTCTTGAACCAGAGCAGGAAAATAAAGACGCAATAAGTTGTTCTCTGCGACCGGTGGTCCTCTCATTAGTTTTGGCAAGGCCCTCCTGACAGTGGCCGAGGCACAGGGGTCCTGTTGACCTTGACGACAGGAGTCCCGTGTTAAACACTAATGAGAGAGAGACGTTCCCAAGCTTGTCTACAGCTCTGACCCGATCAAACAAAGGGGAAGTGGTCTAAAAATAAACTGAACATTAATGAGTGATCTGCAGGTAGTGAAGGTGGTGCTCTTTGTTTGTTCTTCAGTGAAGGTGTGGATTTATGTGTTTATGGGAATTCAGTGTAAGTTTCCAGCTGAAATAATGAAGATTTGTCCATTTTTGACCTGCTGTTTGGATCACTTACATCCAGAAATCGCTCTCCGAGGCTGATCCTCAACCTTTTCCCTTTCAAATTGAAATTCTTGACATGATCCCTTTGAGTAGGTAAGAATCTAGGAGATGTGCCAGCACATGGCGAAAAAAAAGGCAGCTATGAGAACAAGACAATACGCTGCTCATGTTCCAAGCCCTCCGCAGGCAGGAAGAAAAAGTGGCAAATTCAAACAACAATTAATTTGCACAATATAATCCACTTCTATTCCCTGCCAGCAGGATTTATGCCAACTCTGCACATGAGAGCCATGAGGCTCTCTCTGGGCAGGAACAATTTCATCAGCCCTCCATGATTGATGAGGAGAGCAATGAATCTCTGGAGCAACAAGGCAGAAACAGCCTTTCTCTCTCTCTCAGTCCCTGTCACCTCTGTTTCCCTGGCGATTTCCTGCTTTCCGTGATTCTTCTGCTCTCGTCACTCTCCGTCATTTCATATTCTTGTCTGGGCCGATGTGCGTCTCATCATGTTTATGGATAACAGATCTAGTTAGTGAAATAATTGTAGTCAATCATTCTAAATGTACTTAGTCACAATGTAATAGGGGGCATCATTCATTGAAAAGGATTACAAAAGTAATTTGTTCTTCATTAAAAAAGTTTTACAGATAAATGAATCATAGATTTAAAAAAAAAAAAAAAGATGAGATAATTACTCCAGTTCTGTCAGTAGACTATAAAAGTGTTTGTTTGTTTGTTTGTTTACATGAAACAGGTCACCATTTTGATATCACATAAGCCTTCACATGTTTTATCTCTGTATCCCCTTGTTTTTGGAAACTTTCTCTTGTGGAATAAATTAACTATTTCAGCGAATAAAGCGTTTCTACAATAATTTCATAGGAGATATAAAAACTTTTAGTTTTGAGTGATGCTCCCTCAACTCCACTTGGTGTCAGTATAAGTCTAAGATGACTACTGGCACAATGTAAACGAAAAACAAAGGTACTTTCAACATTATACCGTTGTTCCCAGGCGAAATCCAGTCATTAGCCTACAATAGGAATCCACTCGATCGGGAATTTCGCATGAGGATGAAAGATTTACGCACACAGATTTTGTAACGGCTTCATTTTGGTCACGTGGACTTGACGCGCTGACACTATTGACGATAAAAAAATAGTGTTTTTTTGCTTGAGAAATTTCTCAATGATTAGCGAAATTTCGTGAGCAAAAAAGGTCTGTCTACTGCCAATAATGTATTAAAGTATTAGCACAGCTCACACATAATTCACATTCAAACCAACCAGCTTCCTGCTTGTCAACGCGGGACCATCTTTTTGCTAAATCTGTGGGGAAAACTTTCGCCCTCGCGCAAAATTCACAATTTAATAATTGCTACTGAAATGACTGGATTTCACCTGTGATAATTTGTGAGGTATGTGAGCAGTGATAATTTGATTAAAAAAAGGTAAATGTAAAAGATTAGCTCACTTTCAGATGAAAATTATCCCAGGATTTACTCACCCACACGGCTCCGGGGGGTTAATAAAGTCCTTTGTGTAAAAAATATCCATATTTAACAAGTTATGAAGTAAAATATCTAGCTTCCGCCACACCGCCTTCCATATTCAACTTACGAAGAAAGCGCAATGCCTCTCGCAGTTCAAAAAGCTTACACTACGTCCTACACCTTTCCTATTCAACTTAGGAAAAAAGCTTAACTGCCAGTTCCGTTTTTTTTTCATAACTAGATATTTTACATCATAAATTGTTAAATATGATTTTTTTTTTTACACAAACGCATCGATTCGCTTCAGAAGGCCTTTATTAAACCCCACCAGAGCCGTGTGGAGTATGTCTATGATGGATGGAGTCACTTTCTTCAGCTTCAAGCTCGTTGGTCCCGTTCACTGGCATTATAAAGCTTGGATGCGTCAGGATAATTTATTTATATAACTCTGATTGTGTTCATCATAAAGAATACATATAATCATATACACCTAGGATGGCTTGAGGGTGAGTAAAGCTTAGGGTAATTTTCATTTGAAAGTGAACTAATCTTTAAGACAGGTGAGTGTTTGCGAAATCTGTTTGAAGTGGCGCAAAAATGCACTTTAATGTCTGGACTTTTTATGATAAACATCAGTATCAGCTAGAATAGAAAGTGACATGAGGGACAGATAATCGTGTTATTTTGTTGTTGAGACCACAATAGAATACTGTAGGGGTGGGACTCATGTTGACGTTATCCAACTCCAAATTTAGCTCCATTATTAAAATGACTATAATCCATCAAAGCAAATCAGTCCTGCGCAAGGTTTTACTGTAAGGGAGGGACAGTTCACAATGAGGACTTTGATCTTACATGCCATTAAAACCACAACTTAAGGAACTTGCTTTATGATTTCAAAAGCTTTAGAAAATAAAAGTGAATCTTTCAGCAGATCAGTGTGGCTAGCTGAGGTTGCTGGCCTCAGATGCCATGACTGATTTATGAGGTACCTACTGCCTCAGTGACCGCCCACTCCTGCACTTCCTCCATCCCAAACAAATCAACTTCTCTTTATTCCACAGTCCACATCTGATGCCTACAAATTTTATTGCTATATATTTGCTATATATAAGCAGAGAGGGAGCCTCACCTGTAACAATATTAACCTATTTATATATATATATATATATATCATATATAATAATTATATATATATATATATATATATATATATATATATATATATATATATATATATAGTTTAAATGTTAGTAATTGAGTTGTGTACTTTTGTCATTTTTTAAAAATATTGCTATGTAAGTTATTTTATTGAACTAAAAATATTCAATTTATTTTGATTTCAGTTTTAGTTAGCTTTAGTTTTTATTTAATAATAATTCATCTTAAACGTATTTTAGTTTATTGCCAACTTCTAATTTACGTTTAAAGTTTTTCAACTAGCATTTATATTTTATTTCAGCTTTATTTCAATTAACAGAAATGTTTTTAATAGTTTTAGTTAATGATAATAACCCTGTCTGATACAAATCTCACTGCACTGGTAATACTAAAAAGCCATTATACTAACAAATTTTATTATGTTATTCCTTTAGAATGATATTTATGTTCCTTTATAAATCTTAGTGCTCTGGTCACACTTTTTGTTGTCTTATATTTTTCTTTTAGAGCTTACCCGACTTAACAGCTTTTTAAGGCGCAAAGGTTACTTCGGACCTTTCAGTAGAAAATAATGTTCCTGGCAATACAAAGACCAAGGTTGATCACTGCCGCTGTGCCCTCCAATTGTATGAACACACATCTAGTGCCCTGCTGACACTCTAGGAGAAAAAGGACTGATAAGAGTGAAGAGATAAAGAAGAATGGCAGCTAGGAGGGTCCTCTGGGCAGGCAACCAATTACAGATGACAGCATCAGATTGTGTGTGGTCTCTTTCACCATCAAAAGACAAAACTCCCTTGACAACTGGCCACAAAAGGACCAAGGACACCCTGCTTAAGACATGGAGGAAGGAGGAAGAGCATTTTCTGGATTGTGAAAAGTTCTCCTGAGTCATTTGTCCATGGCAGAGGGTCTCTTCAGGCTTCCTGTCCCCAACTCAGTCAACACCAAGAGAGTCTTTGCATAAATTCTAAGAGTAGACAGTTCCTATTAAAGGTGCAATTGGTACTGGTTGAAAGTCTCCTCATACCCTGATGGCAATCACTATGTTAAACGGTCTAAATTAATTTTTATAAATATAAATTGTCTGTGGAAGGCGTAGGACCATAAAATGTTCATCTAATTATTTTATTCAGTCTGAATAAAATTATACAATGTCCTACCTACCTGTCAACGAATGTTTTTACATACCCACGCGCACCCTGTTCGCGCAGACATCATACGTCATCAGCGCATTCATGCTATGCAGAGTTTACAAACAGACCTCAGTCACGGAGCACCACAAACAAACAGCAGCCATGTTTTACAGTTCCTACAGTTTACAGTTTATCGAATCAAAACAACAATGCCTTAACAACTGTTATTAAGAGATGGCAACCTGTGATGTTCTAATCAGAGCTGTTCAGTCAGACTTGGAATTATGCATATCCATGTCAACAGTATCAACACCGAAATTAATCTGCAGCAGTCAGGTACAAGCTCTCTAATGGCGCTTTTCCATTGCGTGGTATGGCACGGGGTTTTAAGCTGGGTTTTAGTTCACTGTGGCCCAACATGAGAAGTACTTGTTGGATGAACTGGAATGTGTTCTTCATTGATTTGGGGTAGTTGAGATAGTGTGCATGCAAGTCCAAAGAAAATGCACACAGCTTTTGGCAAGTCTTTAATACCTTCCATCACAACTTGTCCCTCAATGATGATCTTAATTGAAGCTGGATTGAGATGAAGGGAAAATGGGAGCACAGCACCTTCATGCACAACAAGGGGGCGAAAAAAGTCAAGGTGGCGAAATGAGTGATCATCATCGGAGCCCTAACAAAAGAGAACATTCATGAAATTGCTCATTACATAATAAATAATTTTAAACAATATAGTCTTGTAATGAGACAGACACATGGGAGAATGTGTGAAGTTGTTGCACAATATGACTGCTGGAGTACATTAAAGGGTTAGTTTCATCCAAAAATTAACATTGTCATTTACTTATTAACCCTCATGTCATTCGAACTCCTAAGACTTATGTTAATGTTTCTGTCCCTTCATTTGAAGTCACATAAAGCCATCTTTCTGTAACGTTGGGAGTCTTGACAACAAGGGGTAGGTTCAAACGCAGGCTTTATTAGAATGAGCGTAGTCGTATAGGCAAGAGTCAAACACCAGCAAACAGAAACATAAGGACAAGGCAGAAGAGTAATCCAAGTCACAGGCAATGGTCAAGGCAGGCAGCAAACAATCATCAAACAAGGGAGAAACAGTCCAGGGTCAAAAAAAGGGCAAGGCTATGAACAAGAATTAACACGGAAAACATACGACTAAACAATACTCAGCCCTGTGTGTGTGTCTGGGTACAGCTTATAAAGGGAACTGATGGGAAACAGGTGCGAGTGTGTGATTGGTTCCTAGATGGGGAATTATGGGAAATGTAGTCCAGAGTGATGTATGACTGTGTGTGCAATGAAATGGTGAACCGGCGACCTCTGGTGGGGAGTAGCAGGAACCAGCAGGCGCCAGATACGTAACAATTATGTCTTCAAAAGACTTGTATATTCATATGGATTTATTTTATGTTGCCTTTATGACATTTTTAAACCTGTAAATTGAGATTACCAAGACTTTTAACGGAGGGACGTAAACATGGAAGCGTTACATTGTGTTTACAACATGAACACCACAGGAGACTGACAGGGTAGAGAATTTATAAAAAGTAATAAAAAGTATTCTTGTCTCTTAGTAAAATTAAGGTTGAACCACTGTAGTCACATGGACTATTTTAATGGTGTCTTTACTACCTTTTTGGACCACAAAAAGGTGCAATGACGTTGCTGCCAATGTGTGGCTCAGAAACCCTCAGATTTCATCAAAAATACCTTAATTTGTGTTCTGAAGAGGAACAAAGGTCTCATGATGATGAGTAATTGATGACAGAAATTTCATTTTTGGGTGAACTAAACTTTTAAGCTTTATGCACACATTTTATCAGACACAAGGACTATCAATTAATAATAGGATTATGTTGTCATGGTCCTTTGAGAAAATAAGTTACTTACAAAGCATGCTTTGAAGAAGTTTGTGGGGTTGTCACTGAGGACAGTCGGGAGCCCTCTGAGCACCAGTGACATAATATCAGTTGGCTCTTGAGTCTGTTGGATAAATAAAAAAAAAAAACAAAGTTACATAGATAGAATAACAAGAAATGATCTACAAGAAAGTTGAACCAACAAAGCACAATTTTGATTGTATTAGACAACCAATATAGTATCACTTATTGTGACATGTTTTCATTACTGTAAAAAAACAATGCAACAAAGCAAGTGTATAATGGAATGATCTAAATTAGATGAAGACTGTGTCGATCAATGCTTTCATAGAATTCCTTTCCCACAATCCTGTTAAACTCCATGACCACCTGCAAAATAAAAAAAATACACAGCAGTACATTTAAAAACTAAATTATACTGTAAATGTATAAATTATAAAGTCATATATATCTGGAAAAGCATAAGGGTGTGTAAATGACACTGAACAATGACATCAAATAATAATAGAAAGACAGATAAGTAATAACACTCCTGAACATACCTGATCTCCTGTAAAAACAGCAGGACAGCGTTCCACCATCTGGCTTATGGACCTTAAGAAGCACATTTTTGAACTGTTACCATGATACACCAAAGAGACATATGCTAGCGTTAGCCACAAGCATGTGTACACATTCACACATGATGATATGAAACAACGAAATGCAAACCTTATAGCAAAACTCTGAACTTACAGAAACACACTGGCTAACGTTATAAACTGTGACCTGACAGAAACAGCTAATTTAAATGTTAACATTAGCTAATCTGTGAACCAACAGAAGAAAACAAAAAAAAACAACGTCGACCAGTACATTAACACTACATTTTTAGCGTTCAACTAACATTGGTCCGGTCTGAGGGTATAATCACTTTGTCAGAAAGATAAGATTTATACACTTACCGTTTAAAGTTTCTTTCAAAAATCCATGTTTAGCGTGTAGCATTAGCCAGGACGAGTAGACTCTTCAAACAGCGCGCTCTGCTCACTGTCAGTCACCTGTTTCAATAGGCCCCTCCCTCCCTTACAAAAGCGTTACATTCGGAGTTATCACAGCTTAACAGTGCACTCAATATTTTGTCTGATTAGTGCAAACAACTAATTTGATTTAGTAATGACGTTTTTAAAAAAACAAAAAATAAGTAATGACCACTTAAAATGTTTCATTAAGACAAAATCCGGGTTTTGAGTGTAGTTTAACACTTTGCAGAGAGCAGCTGTGTGTGTGTGTGTGTGTGTGCGTTCATGTGTTTTGGAGGAGGCATGGCTTTGGATTTGCAGGGAGGGTGGGATCGTATGCTTTCAATGCTAGCAGGCTAACATTAGCATTTCCTAGATCACCTACTCCACCTTTAACATCCGTTTGGGCAGAAAAACAGAAAGACCAGACTTAGCTATCAAAATATTATAGCCTACTTTAGTTTAATAAAATGGTCCAATGAATGCTTTGCCTTTGGCTATTGGTCTAGAATATTTTGAAACATTTCTTGAATTTTTGAAACACTGCTCCAACGTCCAGTTCTGACGCTCGTGTACCCATTGTAGCCACTTTCGACCATAACCATCATTAACATTTTGAAAACCGGAGAGATACCCTTTCCGTTTCAGAGATACTCTGACCCAGTCGCCTTGCCATAACAATTTGGCCCTTGTCAAAGTTGCTCAGATCTTTATTCCTGCCCATTTATCCTGCATCCAACATATTGATTATGAGAAATGATTGTTTGCTTACCATCTAATCTACCCAGACCTTAATATGTAGCCTTGTTGATGATCAACGATATTCACTTCACCTGTGACTGGTCATGTTTTGGCTCATCAGTGTATATATATAGCAAAATGTATAGTGAAAACAGGTTTTCAAACACGCTCACTGTCTTCCATTGTTTGGACAAACATATTTTGTGCTAGTCAGGATGCTCAAGTAAACAGCACAGTTTTGAGAGCACCACAGGGCCATAATGTTTACACTTTTAAGTAAAATCAACCTACAAATGGCTTATTTATGGTTGTCTATCGAGAAAATTTTAACATCGGAACATTTGAGAGTGTTTTAGTGCTACGTTCAAGGATTAAATTTACTGTGGAAATAAATAGGCCAAGTTTTCATGAATTTTGCAATTCAAATGGATGGCACTTAAAAAGCAAGAATGCCCAGACTTTAAAACCTCGGGAACCAGATCATGTATCTATGCCATCTTCCATTCGACACGCTACTTCAATATAAATGGCTTTTAACAACACACTTTATGAAATAATAATGAACAGGGGATACAAGATTGGTATTATCGCTCCCCGTTATTTAATTCCATACGGTCTCAGGATAATAAACAATTTAGTTTAATTCAAAACAAGTAATGAGAAAGGAACGCAAGCGCAATTAGGCTACACAGCAATAATAACAACATAACTTCCAATAATAACTGGTTGCATAATCATATTAGATTCATTTCTACAGGCTGTATGAAGACATGCTTCCTGTCAGTCATTCGTGCTTAATCCATCTCATAAGCAGAGTGACAAGGACCTTGACTGCTCCCTCAGGTCCTATCAGATCGGTGTTGTGCATCCTCAATCCTTCTTGTGACACACGTTGCTTTGAAGGTTCCTACCTCTTAAGTGGCTGAGTAATGTTCTTCTCTCATGACATCTCCTTGCCCCTTCCACTAAACGCAGTATATTGTCTCCTCACTGAAACAGCATGATGCTTTCACGCATAGACAAACAATTTTGATACGTGTCCTGAATGAAAACAAGCAGTGTAGTCACTAGTGAAACTTTAATGAGCTGTAAAACAAGAAAATACATGCCTGTAAGAAAGAAGTCTGGGCTCACTCACTATGTTACAGGTACCAACTGTGAAAAGAGAAATAGAAATTCATGGTATTATAATATGGTCAGCTTGTTTCTGAACAATGAGAAGAGGAAAGTTGGTGCTGAAGGTCAATCTCAATGCAATCTCATTGCAATTCATGCTGAAGCTTTCATTGGCCAAAGACCGCCCAGAGACCTTTGACTGACATGTAAAGCAACCAATCAGAGTTTGTTTTGTACAGACAGTCATGTTTAGGAGTCGATGTCCCTACAATAACAGACTGGTGTGTAAAACTCTTATATTTTAAACTCATCTCTGCTGTGAACTTCACATACTTTTGAAAATCCAGTGTTTAGTTGATCATAATAAAGCTCACTGTCACATTTGTAAATGCCACAACTTTCTTTTTCCATGAGGGGGTTTGGCTTCACAATGGCTTTTTTTTCCAGGAGCACCGTTAAAGAATGTGACACACACGTTTCCCAGAAATCTTGTTCAACCAATCAGATGACGACTTTGAAACTCCTGAAGTACATTCAGCCAGCGGTCTGTGAGCATGACGTCTCAGGCTGAGACTAGAGAAATTTGCTGGGTAATAAAGGCATTGTCCATTGTCAATAGCATAGTGATGCACTGTTCACACAGAAGTCACTTTCAAACCATTCAGCTTTCTGTTGGTTAGCATGGCAAATTCATGTGAACACAAGCAAAATCTGTGTGGGGAACTTTTTTGCCCTCATGCGCAACTCCCGATCATGCAGATTCCAATTGAAATGACTGGGTTTCGCTCAAGGGATATGTAAATGTGACCACACTTTAAAGGGGACCTATTATACCCCTTTTTAATATAAGTCTCAGGTGTCCCCAGAATGAATCTGTGAAGTTTAACCTCAAAATACCCCACAGATTATGTATTATACCATGCTGTATATGCCCATTTTTGAGTGGAAGGAAAAACATGCTGTTTTGTACATGTATCTTTAAATGCAAATGAGCTGCTGCTCCCCACCCCATTTTCCAGAAGAGGGCGGAGCCTACAGCTTGTGCCTCGGATACTCTGCCGAAAATTAAAACATCTGTTTAGTTTTGATTATCATCTCTATCATCTCTATGACTTTCTTCTTTCTGATGAACACAATCGTAGAAATATTAATAAATATCCTGACGCATCCAAGCTTTATAATGGCAGTAAGCATTACCAAAGGGTATGAGGTGAAGAAAGTGTCTCCATCCACATCAGCAATGTGAAGTTACATTGCTAGAATCGGCAAGCAGCTTATTCTGAGACACTTCTTATGATTTATTGGGATTAAAAAAGAGGAGTGGGTGGATTTTTACCATTATAAGGTGGTTGTGTACGGACACACATTTATGTTCAAACACTGTAAAAGTGAATTTTGCATAATAGGTCCCCTTTAATTCATATGAATTTGTATGAGCTCTTTCTTACATTTTCGCACAATCTGCTTACGTTTATGTTGGGGTTAGGGGTGGACCTAATTCATACTTTTTTCTGAAAATTGTACATTTTCATATGATTCACATTGTTCAAATTAATATGAAATCGCCACCTCATGAAAAAGTTACACTTTGAGGGTCTTGAAGAGCTAGGATGTTGTGATCGAAAGGCATGAAAAATTATATAGTTTGAAATATTTCTTCTCCTTTCCTTCAGCAGACCGCTTTGAAGTAGTTGTGATTTCCCTTGGGGATGGCCAGGGGGCCAGGGGTGGACACAGAGGGGTTTAGAAAGAGGTGGGTCGAGGGATGTCTACTATTGTACACAATCATCTGAGCAGCCCAGCAACCCAAGCTCTAGGACTATGAATTATAGACATGCGCCAGACATCAGCGTCTACTCTTTGCCCCAGGAACCCACCCACACTTGATCTATTGATCCTTCAAAGGGATGAAACTTAGCATGTCATAAATAAAACCATCAAACACCGTCATCTCTCACGTGGATGACGTAGGAAAACAAGGCTTTCCCATGAGTAAACCAGTGCTGAGGGCTGACTTAATTAGATTGTAAATTTTCCACCCTGCAATAGTAGTTGAATCCCATGTTTATGACTAGTCAGGTCCATCTAAACGGTTTAGATATTGTTTACAAACAGCACTTTTCCTAAGTACTAAATCAAAGAGGTTTTCATTTCCTCTGGTCTCTGCTTGGATATTATGTCGGTGTCCATAGCTTGAGGTGATGTTGAATTCAGAGGCTTATCGCAGAGAAAAATGCTACGTAATGTTGTGAATACTAACACGCACACAGCGAGATAAATACATAGTGGGTCAATGACAAATGCAGATGTCTGAAATGATACACAGGAGAAATCTTTTGCAAGTGCCAAGTTTAAGAAATGGAGTTTTTATCTTCATGTTGGTTTCATTTCTGAAGTGTTTATGATATTTTCAACAGAATTCTTGATTTAGTGGCTCTAAAATGTAAGGTGGCATCAAGTAAAAACCGAAAAACTTTCCTTGCATCTACTTGATTATTATTAAAAACATATTATCTTTAAATTAAACACACACACACACACACACACACACACACACACTCATTGTATTTAAGTCATTTTAGCATTTTTTATGGAAATTTCACGTTTTTATATAAGATTTTATCTATTATAACATGGCCAGACAAATAAAATACCGTCGCTGACCCATGTATAACTGGAAACAGAGTATTATAAACATTTCAGTCAGGAAGGCATCATTTGACTGCGCTTTATGGTGACAAATAAGCACAACAATCGATTCGCTCTCTTCTCTGAATCAAAAACACCTTCACTTCAGTTATCAAGCACTTTTCTGTAGTCGCCAGATGAAACGGCAGCAGCGCTTCTCTCCAACTCAGCTTTTAGGTAGCCTTTTTCTTTTTCAAGTTTATACGGTGTCTATTTTTTTACCCCCCAACTTCTCTTTCTTTTACGTTATCTGTCTAGTAGTACTTCGGTGAGAGATGATTTAGCCTATTTTTCTTCATCGTTTTACCTTGAGCAGTCTCTAACGCATCGCTGATCACGTAGGATCTTCTTCATTTGCAGTCTCATTTCAGTGCTTCTCACGGATACGTTCGCGCCGTTTCTCCCTAGTTTCTTTATGGCAACTTTGAGACGAAAGCCGACGCGTGAATAGCTGCTGGCCATATGAGCCTGATTGGAGGCTAATTTGACTGGAGAATTGAGACTGACTTTGATGGCTTCGCCCTTTAGGAAGAGGACTAGACAGAGGGATGCGTGGCTGACGATGTCCTCAACTTTCTGGGTTGTGGTGCTGTTGAGCGGTCTGCTGATCCTGTACTGCGGTAAGTAGCTAAACTGCTCTTCTGCCTTATGAATCTTTAATTTATTCCCATAACTCGTTGACAATATAATGTAATTGCAAGTTCAACAGCAATAATGATTTGGTTATGTGATAAGCTCGATATGAAAACAGGATAAATCAAAACGAGGAGTTGGTTAGAGCATTTAACCCCAAGTGCTGTTAGATCGTTTTTAGACATTAATTTCCCCATTTTTACCAATGATAGATAGATAGATAGATAGATAGATAGATAGATAGATAGATAATTTTTAGACACTAATTCCCACACTTTTACCAGGGATAGATAGATAGATAGTTTTTAGACATTAGGCTAATTCACACACTTTCACCAACAAGATAGATACATAGATAGATATTTTAGACATTAATTCCCTCACTTCAACAGATAGATAGATCGTTTTTAGACACCAATTCCCTCATTTTACCAACTATAGATAGATAGATAGATAGATCGTTTTAAGACACCAATTCCCTCACTTTTACCAACTATAGATAGATAGATAGATAGATGGTTTACATTAATTAAGACATTAATTCCCTCACTTTCACCAATGGATAGATAGATAAATAGATAGATAATTTTTAGACATTAATTCCCTCACCTTTACCAACAATAGATAGATAGCTAGACAGATAGATATATCATTTTTAGACACTAATTCCCTCACTTTTACCAACGAACGAATGATAGATAGATAGATAGATAAATAGACAGACAGATAGATAGATAGATAGATAGATAGATAGATAGATAGATAGATAGTTTTTAGACATTAGGCTAATTCACTCACTTTCACCAACAAGATAGATAAATAGATAGATCATTTTAGACACTAATTCCCTCACTTTTACCAACGAACGAATGATAGATAGATAGATAGATAGATAGATAAATAGACAGATAGATAGATAGATAGATAGATAGATAGATAGATAGATAGATAGTTTTTAGACATTAGGCTAATTCACTCACTTTCACCAACAAGATAGATAAATAGATAGATCATTTTAGACACTAATTCCTTCACTTTTACCAATGATAGATAGATAGATAATTTTTAGACACTAATTCCCTCACTTTTACCAACTATAGATAGATAGATAGATAGATAGATAGATGGTTTACATTAATTAAGACATTAATTCCCTCACTTTCACCAATGGATAGACAGATAAATAGACAGATAATTTTTAGACATTAATTCCCTCACCTTTACCAACTATAGATAGCTAGCTAGCTAGATATATCATTTTTAGACACTAATTCCCTCACTTTTACCAATGATAGATAGATAGATAGATAGATAGATAGATAGATAGATAGATAGATAGATAGATAGATAGATAGATAGATAGATAGATCGATCAATTTTAGACATTAATTCCATGACTTTTACCAACGAAGGAAGGAACAATAGATAGATAGATAGATGATAGAGATTTTTTACGAACCAACTTTTTTTTTCTACAGTCTAGCCTATGCTACTAGAAAGATAGATAGAGAGAGAAAGAGAAAGAGAGAGCGAGAGAGAGAGATGCCCATATAGTCACTACATTTAACTTAATCAAGTTCATTCCCTATATGACTAGATTACCGGTCTGGTGTTTGGGGACTCAGGAGTCAAGCCCCACTGTACTGTGGCTGTCCCACTGCCTGAGTCTTCATTAGCGTCGTGTTGTCCTATTGATTCCATCTATAGCACTGCATTTAGTTAGAGGACACAGCAAAAAACAGACACTTCCTCCCCAGTGGCCTTTCAGCAAATGGGCAAAACCCCTTAATCAGTTTTATTAGGGGATGTAGCATTTCTGGAGCAGACACCCAGAGTCCATTGTAGCTTTAGAAGGGCTGTATTCTTGTCTGAGTCACCATTGCATATTGACTTGAGTACATTAAAATCTTTAGTTCTTCCTAAGACAAGCCAGTAAAAGGAAATCTTTATTGATTGCTCTGCGGAGACAGCATTCACACACCCTTTTACCCCCTCAACAGATTTCGGGACTTCTAATGTGGGGGTCTAAGACAGACAAATCATTTCATTAAAAGCAACAAGAATCTTTATCCATGTATTTGAGCTATTTTTCATCTTTTAAAGCTAGAAAGCACAAGCACCACACTAGAGTCCATAACTCACAATAAGCTTGGAGACAGGCCATCTGTTCAGTGCATACAAATAATACTGATAAAAAACCAACCTAAAATCTGTTTTCTAACCAGCAGCTGTAATGCTCAAAACAGTTGAATCAACCATTTCTCTGCATGACACTGACTTCAAATTATTTATACTGAAAATTTGTAATATATTGAGTGGTGTGCTGAGTCAGAATACAAAACAATGGGATTTTAAGAAGTCGTTATTCCAGAGCTGACACACCGTACTCTTTTAATCCGTCTATACTGTTCTCTGGCTTTTGAAAATCAAGTTATGCAATGGCTGTGATGACCAGTGGAGTGCGAGTGGCTCTTGACCTACAGGCTCATTATGCAGGGCACCTATATACCGCTCATGATGAAGTACTTGCATGAAAGCAACCATTTATTGTTTTTATTTCTATAAATTTAGCATGCTGTCCAGGGATGTGCTTTATTATGCATGTGATGAGGTAGTACGAAGGCCGCTAGAATTCTTTTAAACTTCCTTTCAAACAACCAAGCTTAAAAAATTGAATTTCTAAGAACATTCCCTTCTAAAGTGCTTATGAGACATTGGATCCCTGTGACGACACTCACTTTTCAAGAGCTCTCATGAGGGGGGATCTTGGAGTTGCTGCTTTAACGTTTTAAGAGCATAGATGGGATTCATTAAAATGGCTACTCAAATGCAAAGGGTGGAAAAGACTCTCAAAATAGTTGAGCAGTTAGAGATCCATAATGTTAACTTTGGATTTCTATTACTTGAGCTTCAGCACCCAAGTGAAAACTGAGGCAGATCATCCAGGAACTCATCACACAAAAGCATGTTGGGGAGCTACTTTGAAACTAGCTTGCTAAGCTAAAAGAGAACTAGCTAGATACATTATAAGCTACTAACAAAAAATATCTAACTACATTGAAGCTACTTTAATATCTTTTTAAGTATAAACAATCTATTTATCCCAATTAAGGTGATATCAACTTCAAATTTGGGAAGATACTTTTATAAAAAATACATCTAGAATACATCCTTATAATTATAAATATACAACAGTCGGTACTTGAATTTGATCGGCTGAGTGACATTTCAACAGTTTTTATATATAGTCCAGACAGACTGTCAATCTATGCATTAGTCACTGGAATATTCAGTGATTCTTATGAGTGATCAGAATCATCTAATCATTTGTTCATGCAATTCATTCAAAAACAATTTATTTTAGGACCGGAAACAAATGGTGTGTTCCATTACATGTCAGAAACATTGTATTTATGAGTCAAAGGCACATGAATGGCACCACAAAATTACTCATTCAAAAACACATTCATTCAGGGACGAAACAAGCCACTTTCTTTGAGTGAGTCATTGAATCATTTTACTCATGATTCATTCAAAAACACTGAACAAAAGGTGAACGGCTTTATGGATGAGTCACTGAATCATTCAATCAACTGATTTGTTTAGTTAAAGGGATGGTTCACCCGAAAATGAAAATTATCTCATGATTTACTCACCCTCAAGCCATCCTAGGTGTATATGACTATCTTCTTTCAGTCAAACACAGTCGGAGATATTTAAAAAAATATCCTGGCTCTAATGGTAGTGAACGGGGGGCCTGATTTTGAAGCCCCTAAAATAAAAATAATCCATACAGCTCCAGGGGGTTAAAAGAGGCCTTCCGAAGCGAAGTGATGGGTTTTTGTTAGAAAAATATTGACATTTAAAACATTATTAAGTATAATAACTAGCTTCCGGCAGACGACCATACGCATTGATTCGTGGCGCAATACGACTTGCATAGTATGTGTACCAGTGTTAATTTCGTTGAAGAATAATTTTCGTCACATTTTTTCACGGACGAAAACGAGACGATAACTAAATAAAAATGCGTTTTGAATGACTAAAACTATGATTAAAATCTACTCTAATTTTCGTCAACGAATAAAAACGAGACGAAAATGAAAGAGAGGGACGATTTGGGAAGATATCCAGTCAGGACTGCTGTCCTGTGTAGAAGATGCGCACATTTGAAGTGTAACGTGCTGATCTAACCGCGGGAAAATGCGGCGCTGTTGCGCGCTCTACAGGCTCGAGCAGCAGTGCTTCAGACTGCTTCGCAATCGCATGTTTATGCCAAGCGAGTGCTTATAAGCTAATGTTGATGAATTATGACAATGTTTACTACACGATGTTTATATGGTAGCATGTTTTAGACGGTTGTAAGAATGCATAATTATCTCCCTCATGAGCAGCCTGCTACAGTGCAGACTGCAGACATTTCAGAATAAGAGTCACGGTATATTTCGGGATGGTTTATGATTATTACACAATAAACTGTATTCAATTTAATTTCTATTTAATTCAGAGTAAACTACTGTATCTTCTGTCACAGGAAGGAAAGATTAAGAACATTATTTGACACATTATTCGAGTACAATGGTTATTATAGTTAACTAAACCTAAAACCAAAGAAACCTTCATTACTTGAAATAAACATTAACTGAAATAAAAAATAAATATATATAAAAAATGTAAACTTATTGTATTTCATCTAGTTTCTAAGCTTTAGCTTAACATGAGGTATTAAAATAACAAACAGAAATAAAAACTTATAGACATTTAAAAGCAAAAACTAAAAGACATAAACACAAAAAAATACTAAAACCTTTAACTAAAATTACAATGAAAGCAGAAAAACTAAAAATGAAATCTAATAAAAATTTTAAACGAAAACTGTAATAGTACCTCAATGATAAGTGTGTCAATCCCTGAAAAGTCTTGATTTTTTCTCTTTCTGTCTTTTTGCACTTGAACGGTCAAAAATCGTCCGTTTTGGCGAGCAAAGTACAGTTGGGTGAACATAAATAGTTTGGGGAATATCAGTGTATTGTATTGTTAACGAAATGCTTAATGCATTTCAATTTATCTAAATTAGATTTTAGTTGACTAAATTTACTGTAGATTTAGTCAACTAAAATCTTATGATATTTAGTCGACTAAAACTAGACTAAAACTAAAACAATTTCTGATGACTAAAATATGACTAAAACTAAATGGCATTTTAGTCAAAAGACTATGGCTAAAACTAAATCAAAATTTGGTGTCAAAATTAACACTGATGTGTACGGTCATCTGGCTGAAGCTAATTATTATACATAATAAAGTTTTAAATATGGATATTTTTCTTACAAAAAACCCATCACTTGGCTTCAGAAGGCCTTTATTAACCCCCTGGAGCCGTATAGATTATTTTTTATGATGGATTAATGCATTGTTTGAGGCTTCAAAACACACCCCCCGTTCACTAGCATTATAAAGCTTGGAAGAGCTAGGATATTTTTTCATTTTTGGGTGAACTATCCCTTTCTCTGTTTCATTCAGAATTAAATAAATGACTCAGATGATTCAGTTTTAAAATCATTCACTCAACTGATTCTCAAGGAATGCATGAACTGATAAAATATATATCTCAGCTGCAATGTAAGCGACTTTGGATAAAAGCATCTTCATTTACATGAACCATCTGAATGAACCAAATCACTAGAAAGAATTTGATTCACGTTGAATGAACAGTTTAGACAACTTAATTACTAAACCAGCTTTAAAGGATTAGTCCACTTTTAAATACACTTTTCCTGATAAATTTACTCACCCCATGTCATCCAAGATGTTCATGTCTTTCTTTCGTCAGTCGAAAAGAAATGAAGGTTTTTGAGGAAAACATTCCAGGATTATTCTCCTTACAGTGGATTTCAATGGCTACCAACAGATTGAAGGTCAAAATTACAGTTTCAGTGCAGCTTCAAGGGTCTTATCTAGCGAATCGATCGGTCATTTTCGAAAAAAATACAACCGTTTATGCTTTATAAACAAAATATTGCCTTGAACGTACTTTCCGTTTCCGCATTCTTCATAACGCTTACGCTGAATGTTCTACGCCTTCCCTATTCTACTTACGGAACGAACGCGGCGCCAGTTTCGTTTTTTTCCATAACTTGAATAGGGAAGCCGTAGAACATTCAGCGTAAGCGTTATGAAGAATGCGGAAGCGGAAAGAACGTTCAAGGCGATATTTTGTTTATAAAGCATAAACGGTTGTATTTTTTTCGAAAATGACCGATCGATTTGCTAGATAAGACCCTTATTACTCATCTGGTATCGTTTAAAGCCCTTGAAGCTGCACTGAAACTGTCATTTTGACCTTTAATCTGTTGGTAGCCATTGAAATCCACTGTAAGGAAAATAATCCTGGAATGTTTTCCTCAAAAACCTTCATTTCTTTTCGACTGACGAAAGAAAGACATGAACATCTTGGATAACATGGGGGTGAGTAAATTATCAGGAAAAGTGTATTTAAAAGTGGACTAATCCTTTAATTGTTGTACAGCATACACAAAGTAACATTAAAAACAGCAATGTAGAGTTTTGACACACACCCCCTCTACTCACTGCAAAAAGTTGCTTGTTACTGCAAAAGCTTAGATGTTTTCAAAACAATGGTACAAATGCCACTACTGTACAAGATGACAACACTGTACAAGAGGAAAAATGGCACAGTCATAGAAAGGAACAGTGTGTACTTAAGTGAAGCATAAATGAACACATACACATACATTTATACACAAAGAGCAAAGCTAGTCACTTTGAAGATGAGAGAGCACAAAAGTACGCCTTGAGAAAAATTTCAAACTTACAGGACTTGACAAAGAAGTTTTTTAGTTTGCAAAATACTGAATGCCTAAGGCACTGCTCCACTGTGGGGGCAGGGTGAGCTTTTTTTCCTCTGAAGGAAGCACCTTCTGAAAAAAAATTATAATAAAACTGGGAAACAAAGAAAAGAAGCGAAAAGAGACAATCAAACTAAAGTAGATAGGAGAATTTTTTTGGTCCAACGATTCGTAGCTGAGGAAATAAACAACTTTGGAAAAATAAACAAGTTTGATAGCAGCGCCGGGAAAGAAATATGAAGTCTGGTGCGCGACAACTAAACGAGCTGCTATTTTAATAAAGCCGGCGGATAATGAAGCCGCTCAATTAATGTGGTTTATGGTGTAGTTCTTTTTACCCGCGTTCCTCCGAAGCTTCCGTTCCAATAATGCACTGACTTTGAGATACCTTCTACACTTCCACACGAGCCTGCGATAGATCAATCAGTCCGTTTGTTTGCAAAACCTATTGAGGGTGAGAAAAAGAGCGCGCGCGAGAGAGAGAGAGAAAGTGTGTGTTTACAAGAGCTCATTCAACGGACACAGGGGAAGAGAAACCCTGAAGATATTTATTCAACTGGAACAGTGTAATTCCAGCTGATACATTCATACATTTTGAAACATGGCTTTGTTAAGCTTCATTGGCTGTCTCTGGGAAACCAAATCTCTCTACTGCTCAATTCCTGAAACCTTGGTTTCTTGCTTCTGCTCTTTTTCTCGGGAGCAATAAATGTTAGATTGTATTGGCACTATATAGTCCCGGCCAAATCCTATTAATATGTGTTATATTAGGTTTTCGTGGCAATATCGAAAAGAATCTCTCTCATTCCCGACGTTCACCCTCCAAAACTTTCAGTGGGCGAGGTTCATTATCCGCAAATATAATACTTTCAGAACCAAAGCATTGTTACATTTTCGGACAGAAGGTCAACGGCGTTTCGCACCACATGTAGACCGCAGCATGTCTGTTAGTGACTCTCCTCCCTGCCGTCTGGCAGGCCACTCTATCCTCAGATTTGTGCTCTCCCAGCTTAACTAAATCAAGTTCAATTTGAAAGCAGGAGACGTGCCAGAAGTGCCATTGTGTAAGTCTTGAATAATGTAAAGCAGCTGATGCCTTTGCTTTTTGCGGAATCTCTTTGTGGCTCAAATAATTTAAGAAAAGCTTTCAAGAATCGCTCTTGCGGCAGCGTTGCAATGCTTTCACCGGTCTCTGAAAACAAATTGTCGTATGCAAAGAACCTGGCTGCCACCAAGGTCATTTTGTTCATTTATTCATATTTTTTTAGCCGCATCCTTTCCAAGTATTTGTCGGTATTGACTGCAGATGCTACCAGCTTGTTTATAATCATCCTTAACCTCAGGTCAAAAGCTGAAACAGTATCATTGCTAGTGACGTTATACATCTACATTCATTTTTCATTAGCTCAATGAACGCTGCCAGAAGTAAACAAGAAAAATCACTTTGTTCTGGAAGTTCCTCTATAACCCCTGACATGCATTTTATTAATTCACACACAAAACTGAATGGAACAGAATACAGAGGTCTCGAGACGTGTTTGAAAACCTGTTTTAAATCTGACACTGTGTCATAAACTCAGGGAATGGGATGTTTAAACAAATTGAGACATCTGTTTATGGGTCAATGACAAATAAAAGTAAATATATTTTAAAAATCTAGCAAAAATTCTTATAAACATACTCTTTTTATTCTTGTTTGTTTCATATGGTTATGAAAAACTGTAAAAAAATGTCTTTTTATATATAACATCATATCATATCATGATGACTCATATCAATTTTAAAATATCATTAAGTTTTTTTGGGTGTTACACATCAAAATCACATCAGAATTAATGGCTTTGTCATAAAAAGGTCAAATTATCTGCTATTTTAAGAGATTTTATTGGTCTTGACACTGTCTGCTGCAGGGGTCCTCTCTATGCCATCATTTCCTGTCCATTCTATGACATAATTTCCTGTCTTTATTTTTTTCCCCTGCATCTTTCTGCGTGTTACTTGCACACACAAACGTTTTTAAAATATTAATGAACAGTAAAGCAGTTTTCTTAAAATGTTTTTTCTTCAGAAATCTCTGAAATATGATCATATTAAACCATTTTTCATGAATTTTATTCTTTTAATGAGGCTTTTTCTGCATTATGATATAAGTACAGTTGTGCAAACCTGATTTTTTTTTTTTTACTTTATGCCTCATAAATATCAAAAGGAATTTATTAATAACATCATATCATAACAGAGGTATATTCATGTTATTCAGTGTATGAATTGCATTTTAACTCTTTCCCCGTATTTGAAGAGATTTTCTGTCAATTATTACGCATTTCTTCCCAGGCCATTGACAAGGTTTTCTGGCAATCTGTGTTTTCATTGTTATGGTAGGGGGCGCTGTTACACATCTTTAGAAATAGTACAGCATCTTCAGAACCAAAAACAAGTGAAGAAAAAGATCTGCGAAACCAAGGCTGTGTCCGAAATCGCCCCCTATACCCTTAAATGTGCTCTAAGTGATCCTGGGTGGAGTAACTTCCTGTTGACGTTCGAAGTGTTGTCAAACAAAACAGAGGCTAGCTAGACCCTCCCTCCTCCTCCTCCTCCCCTCCCCTCCGTGCTTCCTGAAACTGTCATGAACGCGCATTTAAAATCATTCTTGTCGGTTATTGGCTGGAGCATGTTTATTATGTTTTGTGGTCCAGGCTGCACTAGTTTGTTTTTGTTGCCGTTTTCGGAGCTTGTGGCGACTACAGAGACCACATTTTTTTTACAGTATGTTCAAGGGACAGGCAACTAGTGGATAGTGAGGAGATGTTTGCTGTATGTGACAAAAAATGTTTTGGCCTAAAAACATGTGACATCACTTAGAGCACCTTTAAATAGGGCACTATTTGAGGGGACAGCCATTTGTAGTGGTGTCCAAAACCATAGTGGACGATGTTGAGTGCACTCATTCAATCTCACAATGCACCGCAATAACAAGTGTACAACCGATGCGCGCTCAACAGTTAGAGAATACCCACAATGCACTGTGAGAGTCGCACGCTGAATGAGATCCTGTGTCTCGCCAGGAGATGGCGCCGGCAGCTGAATCAATCATCCATTCATTTCCAAACCCTATTGACAGACAGTTTGACCAGCACCACATCCTCTTGTACCACTGTTTGAAGAATTTATCTTCCAAAATCTGGCAGTAAGGTGTGGGAGTTCACTTTTAGTATATCATGAGGTGCGTCCCAATTCGTGTACTTATGCACTATTCTATGACGTTTTTAAGTATAAATAGTGCGAGTAGTGCGTTCACACTGAAAATTCCAAAAAGAAAAAGTGCACTTTAAATACCCGGATGATACACTAAATTAACGGAAAAAACGAAGTGTGGAATGTTGGACACTTCGTGCACTCAAATGTCGCAGCTTTAATTACGTAGTGGAGGGGAAGGGAGGATCGGACTCTGTTGTTAAATGACAAAATAACCTTATACAATTCACGCACTACATGGATGAGTGCATAGTGCACAAGTACATAGTGTATAAGTGCATAGTGTATAGTGCGTCATTTGGGACGCAACTATGGACTAAAAATGATCTTCCAAAACTTACTGCCAGATTCTGGAAGATAAATTCTTCAAACAGTGGTACAAGAGGATGTAGTGCTGGTCCTTCAGGAGTCACTCTCAAGCTGTCTGTCTATAAGGCCTATAAAAACCCAGTCTTCATGTATTTTATAACACTTCAGCTTGTGATTCTTATTAAGAGCGGGTCATTTTTTAGGATTCTTTAACTAACCTAAGTCTCTGAGATCCTGACACCTTGCACTTCTGGAGACTCCAGGTAGGTTTCAGTACTGGGAAATGGTGGCGCTGGAGACTAAAGGGTTCCTGATGGTTTCACACTTAATTCTTCACCTTAAAGGTGCCCTAGAACTTCTTTTTAAAAGATGTAATATAAGTCTAAGGTGTCCCCTGAATGTGTCTGTGAAGTTTCAGCTCAAAATACCCCATAGATTTTTTTAAATTCATTTTTTAACTGCCTATTTTGGGGCATCATTAACTATGCACCGATATATAGGTTGCGGCCCCTTTAATTCTCGTGCTCCCCCTCCCCCGGAGCTCGCGCTTGCCTTAAACAGCATAAACAAAGTTCACACAGCTAATATAACCCTCAAAATGGATCTTTACAAGATGTTCGTCATGCATGCTGCTTGCATACATCGGATCATGTAAGTATACTATTTATTTGGATGTATTACATTTGATTCTGAATGAGTTTGATAGTGCTGCGTGGCTAAAGCTAACATTACACACTGTTGGAGAGATTTATAAAGAATGAAGTTGTGTTTATGCATTATACAGACTGCAAGTGTTTAAAAATGAAAATAGCGACGGTTCTTGTCTCCGTGAATACAGTAATAAACGATGGTAACTTTAACCACATTTAACAGTACATTAGCAACCTGCTAGAAACATTTAGAAAGACAATTTACAAAAATATCACTGAAAATATCGTTATCATAGATCATGTCAGTTATTATTGCGCCATTTGCCATTTTTCGCTGTTGTCCTTGCTTGCTTACCTAGTCTGATGATTCAGCTGTGCACAGATCCAGACGTTAATACTGGCTGCCCTTGTGTAATGCCTTGAACATGGGCTGGCATATGCAAATATTGGGGGCGTACATATTAATGATCCCGACTGTTACGTAACAGTCTGTGTTATGTTGAGATTCGCCTGTTCTTCGGAGGTCTTTTAAACAAATGAGATTTATATAAGAAGGAGGAAACTCAGTGTATGTCTTTTCCATGTACTGAACTCTTGTTATTCAACTATGCCAAGATAAATTCAATATTTAATTCTAGGGCACCTTTAATTCTTAATTCTTTTGCAGTTAACATGTGTCTTTTCTTCTCCAGCTGTTTTTGTATGACCCCGCTGACCTAATGAGCATTTTGCTGTCCCTTGGTCATGCTTTAACTTTGCAATTTCTAGTATTGCATTAGTATTACGTCCTTCTCATGAGTATTTAATAATTTTTGACTTTTCAGTCTGAAAATCTCTTTTTTGGCTCATTTTGCCTGTAAAAGAAAACCTGCCTAATAATTCTGCACACCTGAATATAAGGCATTTTCATTTCCAGCCTTCATGAACAATTATATATCACTTATAAATGATTAAAAACAATATTAATAGTAGTTATTAAGATTGGCGTGGATTGGAATTGGTAAAATGTGCTTGGAAAAAAATATGATCAGAAAATCAAATTGCCTAATAAATTGACATATAATATGGATGTAATCTGGACATTCACCGTGTTGCCCTTATCACATGATCTACCAGCGTCAGTTGCATCGCTTCACCTCACATTCACAAATCCTCTCCCTCTCTCATAGGATAGTGAAGTGTCCATCGTATGCCACTTCAGAATCTCACCGAAAGTAGTAGGTCATCTGGATACGTTTTGCCTACTCTTTTATGAGTACTATGAATTCAGTCATACTTATTTTGTCACATACTGTTTTTCGCCTACTATATAGTAGGCAAGTATCTGATTTCAGATGCTGAAGTCTTTAACAAAAATGTGATTTTCTCAGCTTTTTGCTCCAAATGTTGTTGTTTTTTTATGAAACTTTCCCATATTCAAGTGTTGATAAAAAAGAATGAATGATAAAAGCTAGAATACATAGTTTTTTGTATGTTTAAAAGCAGAGGCACTGTTCTTTCTTTTGATGTATTGAGTGTTTACATATTACAACAAACATATATACAACAAAATATTCCGGAGGCCATGAAAGTTTTGTGAATATGATCAAAAATGCTGATGTTTGATGCTAACTTTTTTTATAAAACGCTGGTGGGAAAGAGTTAAAGTTTTTCTGAATAAATGAATAGATTCAGACAAAAAAAAGAGCATCATTTCACTGACCTTTATATAGACCAATAATTAAAAATAAATGGCATGTCCTGAGAGAAGTATTAAAGGACACACACACACACACACACACACACACACATACATTCACACCTTTTCAGAATTGTTTCTCCATCTCCACTACTGAAGGCCAGATGCTTTATGATTTGCCTTGAAACAGTTCTTGTGTGCTTTGCATAGCAACGACGGGAAACTGGTATAAATTCCACACTGAATATAGAATGAATGTATTCCCATCTGACCTGTGGGCAGTAAAATTCATAAAGTGGCCCATCTTTTACAAGCATGTTAACTTTTTTCTCCTCTCTCTCTGTCTCTCTCTCAATTTGGTGGTAATGCCGCCAACAGTTTGAGAAAATGGAGTTATCCTTGGTGGAACGCCTTCTCGTGATTACATCTCTGGCCTAAACAATATTTTAGTCAAATCTGTATTTCATTTTACTGATCCTTTACAAGTTATTAGATTTTAATAAGCAATCTCTTTTTCATTCTCTTTCAGTCACTGCACATAAAATCGTCTGACTGAAGGTTTTCAGCTGCATGTCATAGTGATGTTGGAAATCTGCACTGTACCAAATGATGTATCACTTTAGAAATGTGGTCACAGAACTTGTCTATGTTTTGACAAGCTAAGTGAATACAGCATCACAACTTCATAATCTACCCCTGCATCATTCACACGAAAGCCTTTTTAAGCTCGGTTGCTTGCCCACTACACCTTGTCTGAATGATTTATCTAAAACGTTTGTCAAAAACTGCTTACTATCCACATTTACGCCGCTGTGGACAGCACATTTGAATCTGTCAATAATTAATTTCACACATGCTATCCATTTCATAAACACTAGCTACAATGGTGCATCACGGTCAATGGGCAAAATGTTAGTTCTTTCAAATTAATACTGTCTATAAAAATACTGGCCTGGCCTGCAAGGAAAACACTTCAGAACTAGAGCTTTTCCAACCTCATGCCCTTTTAGAAACCACCAGTCTGTCCTTTAAACAGACCAAAGCACTGCTGTTTCACTCAGTAAATATTGACTTTACACATGGAGTCATTTCTTTCATGTATTACCAATTGAGCTCTATAACTTGACTGTGTTGTAATTAAAGGATTAGTTCACCTTCACAAATGAAAATTACCTCAAGCTTTACTCACCCTCAAGCCATCCTAGGTGTATATGACTTTCTTCTTTCTGATGAACACAATCAGAGTTATATTAATAAATATCCTGACGCATCCGAGCTTTATAACGGCAGTGAACTGGACCAATGAGTTTGAAGCTCAAGAAAGTGCATCCATCCATCATAAACGTACTCCACACGGCTCTGGGCGGTTAATAAAGGCCTTCTGAAGGGAAGCGATGCGTTTGTGTTGAAAAAAATATCCATATTTAACAAGTTATAAAGTAAAATATCTAGCTTCTTCCAGACCACCTTCCATATTCAACTTATGAATAAAGTGTAACTGACGTTGCGTCACTCGAATACGGAAGGCGTAGGACGTAGCGTAAGCGTTTTGAACTGCGAGAGGCGTTACACTTTCTTCGTAAGATGAATACAGAAGGGCGGTCTGGCGGAAGCTAAATATTTTACTTCATAACTTGTTAAATATGGATATTTTTCTTACACAAAAGCATTGCTTCGCTTCAGAAGGCCTTTATTAAACCCCCGGAGCCATGTGGAGTACGTTTATGATGGATGGATGCACTTTCTTGAGCTTCATACACCTGTTCCCTGCCATTATAAAGCTTGGATGCAACAGGATATTAATTGTGTTAATGAGAAAGAAGAAGTCATATACACCTAGGATGGCTTGAAGGCGAGTAAATCTTGGGGTAATTTTCATTTGAACTAAAGTGAACTAATTCTTTAAGCAAGTGTTTTATTCTAAAAGGGTAAAACAGACTTACAGAAATAGGCAATAATTGTGATAATTGTTGCAGAAATTAGTGCAAAGCACTCTGGAAAATGGCTCTAATGGCAACATTCATTCAAACAGTTTTTTTAAAATAAATATTTAATCCTTAATTTATGAACTATTAAATTACAAGTCTTATAGTCAGCATGAAACAGAGTTTCTGATTGTCTTTTCTTCCCATATTGTGATGTATACGAGTGTAGACCCATTCACACCAAGAACGATAACTATAGACCTTATTTACCAGAGAAACAAGCGTGCCGCCATCTTTAGAATATTGTCTTTGAACTTCCGTTTTTGCGGTAGCCCAGTATATTTCTATGGCATCGTTGTTGAAGAATAACTAGCTGGTGAAGTGGATTTACCTGTTGTAGAGTTAATGGAAGTTATCATGAGCATTGTTATGTTCAAAGCAGATGTCTTAACAAATGTCAATAGACCGGGAAGATTTTAAAATGAGCAGATCATTCATAAATACATAATATCGCTGTGGAAATACAAGCCGGAAGTTAAAAAAAAGACAACGAGCGCAGCGCTGAAAAGGGGCGGGGCTACATAAGGTCTATAAAGTTAACTATATTTTATATTTTAACTATATTTTTAACTATATTTTCGGTTTATTCTAAACTTGCGCGCTGCTGTTTCAAAGTATGTATAACGCCATCAAACATGTTTTGCTGTTGTTGCACTTACACGGCTTTAACCAGCAGATGTCCTCAGCATGTTATGTTCCGAGTGAATCTAGCTAGAGTAATCGATCTAATCTAACAAGGAATTTAGCTGACGAAATCAATATAGTGGAATAAAAACAACGCCTAGTCTTTTTCACTGCAACTTCAAAGGAAGCAAGACAATGTTGTCGAAACTAGCGCTGGATACCTGAGGTAATTTTGTGTTGTATCGTTAATACTTCTCACCATTTATTCCGAGGGTATGACTGATTGTTTTCCATATATCCATTTTCTTTAAAGTATCCTTGAAAAGGGGGTTTGACTTGTCAAACATTTTTCTGGATGTAGGTGATGAACTTCTCCGCAATGTCGTCTGCCATTTTAAATGTGCGAGCCCTTAAAATTCCACTGGATTCTGATTGGTTGTCAGTTTTTTATCGTTCAGCAGCTGGAAAAAATCTAAAGTGATCCCAACGATATTGTTTCTCCATATCATTATCGTCATAGCTGTGGTGTGGACAGTGCTATTCTTTTATATGTAGAATTTTTAGAACTATATCTTTATCGTTATTGGTATGAACGGGCCTTAACAGCGGCTCGAACAAGAAAAAATGTAGGGCGTAATGTAATGTTTGTCCATTTTGCGAAACGATTGGATGGTTCCCTATTGGTCAATCTCATGTGAGTGACAGGTTTTCCCGCCCTCTCGCCAGTAAATATGTCATCAGAGAAGAGATGTTGCTACAAGAGGGAGGGGAAATTATTTTAATTAAAATATTATTTATTTAAAATAATGATATGCACGGAATAATAATCCAACTTATTTTAACACCATCACACCATGAATAGTTAAAATGTCTTTTTTGAGTGCATCAGCGAGTTGAATATAATCACAATAAAATATCTAATTAATATGTTCCAACTGTACAAACTGAGTTTAATATTTTAAGCCATATATGTATCTGATGGGGAATTAAAATGTAGTGTACTGCAGGACACATGACTCTACAGCTGGCCTGTCAGACCATTTCTCACTTCCCTTCTCCGCCTCTTTTTGGATCACAATGTGAAGACCGGCCCAAATTAGTCTGTGTAGATTGATTACAAAGTCTTTGTGGGCAGGCGAGAGAAGAGGAGCCCCTGCCTTCTTATCACTCAACGTATCTGGACTTGTCACAGTTTCCCACCTCTCTTTGATTGGGATCTCTACTATCAGCTTTTCTTTCGGACTGTCTGGGAGTAAAACTGTGAGGCTAAATCCATTCTGATTACCTCTGACAGCAGAAACACATCACTCACCGCCCATTTCAAAGGATACAGTTACAGTTTCACCATGTGGTTTTAAATATATATGGTTCCACAGTAGCTAAACAAGAGTGTGAGATTTGATGCCATATGGATCAACATATCTTGAATGCAGCAGATTTACTGGAATGCATATTGTGAAGGTGGATGTCACATTTAATGGGATTCATCCAAATTGGACTGCACAACCCAAACTGTAATAAGGATGCGCTGTGCAGTTTAAACATTAGTTGGTGGTGGAATTTCCTTGAGTGTATCAATTTCTTCTCCTCTTCAGGCTTCTTGTATTTTATTTGGTTAAAATGTGTCTTGACTAATTATGCTGAATTGGAATGAAAGTTTCACACCATAGAAGCCACGATCCTGTGGTTCGAACACCTGTCAGAGCAGAAAGTCTTACATCTGCACATCAGCTTTAAATCTGATTTTGAGAGCTATGAGTCATTTCACCTACTATACATTGGCATTCTGATAGGGTGCTCTTTTGTCTTGCGTTAAAGGTCTAGTTCATCCAGAAATGAAATACTGGCATTATTTACACACTCTCATGATGTTCTAAATCCATAATTCATGCTTTTCTTTACCCAAAAGATGAATTTTGAAGACAATTCTGGCCACATAGAGAAAGCGAATGATGATGACTGGAGCTGTGAAGTTTCAAAATGACAAAAAGCACCATAAAACTATCATATATCCAAGTTCTTCAGAAAAAATGTTCTAAGAATGTTTTGCTTACGTTCCAATTAAGTTATGAAAAAAGATTTCTGAATGTTCAAACCCAAGTCGGGTTGAAAATGGACAAACCCAGGTTAAATGTTTGTCTAACCTGCAGCTGGGTAGTTTTATTTTAATTTAAAAATTACTGTATTCTTTGCTTAAAATGAACCCAAAAATGATGGAAATTATCATGTATTAATGTTTAATAAATTAACATTAAGAAGTTTAATGAATAATAATTAAACAATAAACATTTATTAACTTTCTTATTAATAAATGTTCACCTTTTGCTTATTATTGTTGCCTCTAGTAATTATATGTCTGATTTTTAATTTCCAACCTATTTTGGGGTTATTTTAAGCCAGCCATATAGTAACTTTTAAACAATAGTTGGGTAAAATAAAACTGCCAAGCACGTTGGGCAAACATTTAACCCAACCGCTGGGTTAAAACCTCCCAATCACTGGGTTTGTCCATTTTTAACCCAACTTTGGTTTAACCCAGCACTTTTTAGTGATGATTGTTAATTTTTAATGTTCTAAACACCATTCTGAAACCAGTAACAGTTTTTTAAAAAAATATTATACGAACGTCCAACTAAAACGTTCCATAAACAATGTATAAATATTGTTTCTGTGCTAATGTTTTTGAGATCACTAATAAATATGAACCAGATAACTTTGAAGAACCATTCTATTAACATCACTGGAATAATGTTTCTTAACTTTGAGAGAACCTTTTTAGAATGTTAGTCAAAGTTCTGAGAACGTTAGCTGGAATGATAGCTTTGTCTGGCAAACAGTCATTATTCATTGAAAAATCTTACAATTTTCAGTGATTAGGCATGAATCTCATGCATGTTTCATGAACAAGTTGTTCTTTTAAATCTGATCCTTTCAGAGAATCAGTTGATTCAGTTCACAAATCCAGCTGGGCGCTGTTTCAGATCAAGCTCTTCAGAGCATTCGGTATTGTAAGGGAGGATAGGGTTAAGGAGGAATGTCTTGATCCCAGTAGGGGTGTCTATTAGAACACAGAGTCCAGGAGTACAGTTCCATATGACCACTTTATTCATCCATTGAAGCAAGTAGAAAAGAGCAAATGAGCTGGAAAAGAACAGAAATACAAAAATTCAATAAAGATAAATAAAAAATTATTCAGATTACACAAGCAAAAGATACACAATATAAACAAAGGAGAATAAACTTAGGCCTATATGAAAGACTTTACATACAGATGGTACACTATATTTTTATGAATGGGAGAAAGTGCAACGCACAAAACAGCGGAATCCCGCCTTCTAAATAAGAGCCAATCGCCGATTGGTAAAGTCATTGCATCACTGCAGCGGCCATTAGAAGCTCCGGTTCCTATAGAAACAGTCAGACTCGTGCTTCCTATTCGGTTGTTAAGTCTGACGTCACGCGGCAGCGCTTCCGGGTCCTAACGCTCAATCTCATACCACAAGAAAACAACAAATGGTGCTAATATACACACACGATGTGGTGTAATACTACAAAAAAATTATAATCATAACCTTTATTTCCATACCAAAATTCCAGATGGCCAGACAATGATTCATCTTTTATAAATCGTTAAAATATTAATGTCTGTGACGCTGTAAGCACGGAGACTGTTGTGTAGACTGTAAGTATTTAAAATGTTTAACTTTTTAAAATGATTGATGTTTAATATGAATAAATAGCGCTCATAAACACTGTCGATGGCATTCTCAAGTGAAATGAGTCGAGGCTTGGACCCGGAAACGGCGTTCCTTACGTCATGACTTAACAAGCGGATAGAGACACGCACTTAGGACTGCGCATTAGCTTGATCCAGTCAGAAAATGCTGTTTTTTTGTCATGATCTGAGCATTTAGAAACAAAATTTATGAGACAGTTGTTGTCAGATTTCATTGGTGATTTCAAATATGAAATTTAATTGCAACAGCTTTGGAGAATTTGATGTTTCCCCATTTAAAGAGATAGGAGCTGTACTTGCATGCCCGAGAGACGTTTCAAAGATGGTTGCCGAGTGAAATGACTTGTCTTAAAGGGACTTTGATTTAACTGCACAATGGCTGCTAAAAATGACAACAAAGCCAGCAAAGATTGCAGTTCAGTCTCCATGTTATTGTTTACACGGTCATCAAGGATACGCTGAGCGAATGTGGGCAGCCACGTCATCGTTTTCAAAAGTCTCCGTTTTGGTCCATTTATACTGAAACACAACCCCAGCGTTTTCAAACCTCAACTGCAGCATTAGTCTATTGTGCATCAGTGCAGGCATTTGTAAATCAGGACCCATTAGTGCACAGCTACAGTGATTAAAGGTGCCCTAGAATGAAAAATTGAATTTATCTTGGCATAGTCAAATAACAAGAGTTCAGTACATGGAAATGACATACAGTGAGTCTCAAACTCCATTGTTTCCTCCTTCTTATATAAATCTCATTTGTTTAAAAGACCTCCGAAGAACAGGCGAATCTCAACATAACACCGACTGTTACGTAACAGTTGGGCTCATTAATATGTACGACCCCAATATTTGCATATTTCAGCCCATGTTCCCAACATTATGAAAGGCATTAGACAAGGGCAGCCAGTATTAACGTCTGGATCTGCACAGGTGAATCAACAGACTAGGTAAGCAAGCAAGAACAATAGCGAAAAATGGCAGATGGAGCAATAATAACTGTCATGATATCATATTTTTTAGTGATATTTGTAAATTGTCTTTCTAAATGTTTCGTTAGCATGTTGCTAATGTACTGTTAAATGTGGTTAAAGTTACCATCGTTTCTTACTGTATTCACGGAGACAAGAGCCATCACTATTTTCATTTTTAAACACTTGCAGTCTGTATAATGCATAAACACAACTTCATTCTTTATAAATCTCTCCAACAGTGTAGCATTAGCCGTTAGCCAAGGAGCACAGCCTCAAATTCATTCAGAATCAATGTTAACAATATAACAGTATACAATACTCACATAATCCGACGCATGCATGCCGCATGCATGACGAACACTTTGTAAAGATCCATTTGAGGGTTATATTAGCTGTGTAAACTTTGTTTATGCACTGTTCAAGGCAAGCGCGAGCTCCGTGGGCGTGGAGCACGAGAATTAAAGGGGTGGCAGCCTGAATTGGCTCATTTCTAATTATGCCCCAAAATAGGCAGTTAAAAAAATTAATTAAAAAAAATCTATGGGGTATTTTGAGCTGAAACTTCACAGACACATTCAGGGGACACCTTAGACTTATATTACATTTTTTTTTAAAAAACCTTTAATTAACAGAGGTTGTGTACAAATCAGTAAACAGTTAATTGAAGAGAAACTATGACTGGACAAATGAAATTTTGGGGTATCTCAGTAAGGTAAACCAGGAAAAGGATTATAAACAATGACCTTGAAATGATCTTTAATACAACAATCTTTTTTATATGCTTTACCCAACACACTCTCATTTTGTTGAATTGGCAGCGAGTTTCTATGAATTCAAACAATCTCAATTGCAGGTTTTCGTTCGATCTGCTCCCCACTGAGGGTTCGATTTAGAGATGGGAATAGAGATGGACCTTCATGCTTGCTTTTTCTAAAAATCATAGGTTTTTGTATGAGTGAAATCATACAAATTTGTCGAATCGTAAAATAGCTATGTTTTCTGATGAGATCTGGTTGGCTTTTCCCAAAATGCAGTTTGTTTGCACTAAGAGTTTGTTCATGACGTGCTAAAATGTCACATTAGAGACCGAACATCATTGTAGTTCATTATAACTTTTGTGTAACAAAATTTTTTTTTGAGGAATGAAAACTGCTACAATGAAACTGAATGGGGGTCCAAAATAACCCAACTGGACATTTTTCAAGATATCTTCTTTCTTTTGTTACACAGAATAAAGAAAGTCATACAGGTTTGGAATGACATAAGGGTAAATAATGACAGAATTTTCATTTTTGGCTGAACTATCTCTTTAAATGAGTAGTATTTTGCAGAACAATCTTTTACAGAATCATTTTCTTGTTCACTTGATGTGTGTTTTCTTATCAAGGTAGCAGGTTCCCAGGGTCAGTGAAGACGGTGGTTACACTAAGTCCCCGTGACTATTCCTGACAATGACAAAGATATTGATCATAACGAGACTCACCATGTCGTCAGGTGTGTTGTGGAGTGGAAACTGTGCTTTAGGGACATTCAGCAGTCAAGCGGTGGTCTGCGCTTTGCTCCCCCAGAGTGTTGCAGTGATAACGCTGACAGAAATGCTGCATAACATTACGGTGCAGGTGAGAGCGCCCTTGGCTCTCAGACAGGAAAATGGTGTAAGTCAGGATGCGTTAATATGCGTTTTTTTTCCCCTCTTTATTTTTACCCTGCCTCTAAAGCACATTAGCTCATGTTGTTCTTAAAATATCCTGAACTTCATTCAAACTATTTTTAAACAGTTTGGATCTCAAGTTCAACTGATTCAATGATCCGGTTAACATCTCACTGCAGGGGAAGAATATCATTGAATACGGACTTAAATTTCCGTCTGTTTTCACATAAATCTATCATTTGACGTGGAACATAGCAAAAGTGGTATTGACACTTTGGGTACCCCGCCCGGGGTAAAACGTCCCCCTGCTCTTTTTCTCAAAATAACCACTAGGTAAAGTCAAGATACATTTTTGTTGCAACTATGGACTACATTGACAAGAGTGATGTGGAAGTATTTACAGTGAAGCTTACACTGGTGACGTACCTGAAAGAATTTCACTGTAAATTATCACATTTTCAGCAGTAAGAAAAAAAGTGTTTTAAAGTGCTTTTTGTTTTGTAACATCACAGTAATATATGATATGAGAATAGTAAGGTGTTTATTTATTTAAAGATGCAGTGTGTAAATTTTAGCAATGCAATATAATAGACATAACTATGTTTTCAGTTGTGTATAAAGACGTTACATAATGAACCATTATGTTTTTATTACCTTAGTATGAACCATTTCTATCTACATACACCGCGGATCCTCTTACATGTTATGTCGCCATTTTGCGTTTCTACAGTAGCCCTAAATGGACAAACTGCTCTACAGAGCGCGTTTGCTGGACTGGCTGCTGTCTCAGACGACAACATTTTTGTCCTGTGTTGGTCACCGTAGCTTCTCTATATTGCAATACGCAACCTCACCACTAGATGTCGCTAAAATTTACACACTGTTCCTTTTAGGAATACATAATTATATTTTAAGAATGACAAAAAAACATTTTCAAATATAGTCTGTGGGGTAAAACGTACGGAGCCCTGCACGTGACATGCAAGAAAAATTTTTTTAATTGTGCGCACGATTTACTAATTCGGTCCCTCGATTTATTAAATCGTGCACACGTTTTACTAATTTGATAATAAATCGAGGGAACGAAATTGTAAAGCATGCACACGATTTAGTAAAACGAGGGAACGAATTAGTAAATCATGCGTACGATTTAGCCTACTATTTTTTCCCCGCATTTCATGTCTGGTTCTACGTAAAAACGCCCCCTTCCCACTATCATAATTACTCTGTTCTGAACATCAAATCTTTTGTTTTCCAATCAAATTTAATCTAACTAGGTGGTTGAATAAAAATATTTGGACTTTATATTTAAAAATTACCTCAAGTTAGCATCAGGTAGCTAGTTAGCTAGGAAGTTAGCATCAACTAACAATATTTTCCAACTAAAATACTGTAATTTTGTAAATCATAATGATTGATTATATTCTTTTTAATTCTAAGCTAAAACTGCCTGCACTTTGATTTTGCGGTAAATGTATAAAGCAACTTGCTTTATCAGACTGGGGGCATTTTAAACGCCCCCTTGGTACAAATTTAATTTCATGAAAAACTCTGGACATTTTTCATACATGGTTTATAATTTATGTCATTGTCACTAAAACTACGATAGCTATTCTGGACACATTTAACTTTTGTTTCACAGAAAAAAATGACACAGTCCTTAAGGGGGGCGTTTTCCCCACCCTACCCTACTTTTATGGTGCTTTTTGTCATTATGGAGCTTAACAAAGTTTTCATTTTTTGGGGATGCTTCTAATGCTCTCATTAGCATGAGATAAATGTTTAGTAAGTAATCTTTCTCATTTCAAATCTAAAGTTTGGTGCTGATGTTCTTCTAGCAATCTGTTTTAGAAGTTAAATGGATTTCTGATTCCAAATCAAAGAAAGGGATTTAGATAAAAAGGGCAAACAGTGGCTTGTCCCTGCATTGATCTGAGAGATTAAGTCCATGAATTGAAATGTTGAGTTTTTCAGTTCAGTTCAATGTGTTATTTCGGTGTGTGGAATTTCAACAATTGTTTAATTCACACTGTTTATTTTCACCATAACAGCTGCTAAATACTTGATGAAAACAGTTCAAAAATAAATATTCATACTCAGGTTTGTTTTCCATGGTTTGCCGTCATTCGCAGGTCTTATTGCTAGAATTAGCTTGGTGTGATTTTTTTTTTAATCCACCAAAAATAGCAAACAAAATAGGGTACTGGGTCTGGCTGATATTGTTTATATATATCACGGCAATATTGCTTTCCAGTGTCTCCTCTGAGACGTTGCAATTACTATGGAAAACAAATGTAAAAAGTAAATAAATGAAAGCAGGTTTAATAAATTGGAACCGTGTCTATTGTCCCACCACATTTTTTCATACAATACCTCCAACAAACACTGCAGAGTCAAATATAGATATTCCCCTTAGACAAGATGGAAATTGAGAGATAGAGCGGGAGGAAAATACTAGATCTGTAGGAGATATATTGGCAACACAGGAGGAACATGTTATTATAGGGCAGGATATTTCAGTAGCAGCTTGACTTTGCAGTGGTGCGGTATTCTGAACATATTTAATTGGGTCCCTGCTGATTGATTGCCATTCTTCCACTGAAGCTCGGAGTACGTGAGAACAATATGAGAATATGATGGGATGTCATGTGTGGACAGATGTACTTGTGGGTAATATGAAAAGTGACATTAACTGCAAAGAAAATGGATTACTTTTAAATCTGAATATATGCATTAAAATAGATCATTATTAATTATATCACCAAGAGACAAAGCAAATAGCTATCTATCACTGGATGAAGCAGTTTTAGAGTTTAAGAAAAAAACTAAAACTAATAAACTATGAGAAAGCAAGTCTACATATACATGCATAAAATCTGAATGTTAATTTAGATTGTGTGTGTACCTAACCTCACTGATCCAGGGGGACTGTCACTGTTATAAATAGCCTGTACTGTAAATGGCTTCGGATAAAAGCTTCTCCTAAATGACAGCTTGATATTTACTTTCTCGCTAAATATAAATCTGAACATCAGTATGATATTTAACAATAATTACCTACATTAGATTGATATCAGATGGAAAATGAAAGAAACCAATTTTGACCTGCATATGTAAGCTATGGAGTACTATGCAAGCTATTTAATTTTTTTTTTTTAAAATTATATATAACACACACTAGGCATTACACTCAAAAAAATATTTTATGATACTGTTCAGTTTATTTAAAAAAACATTTTCATTTAACACCACTGTATTAGGTTTCTCATTCATACACAATTGCATTGTGTTAAACTGACTTGAAACAGTTACGTTTTGGCTCAACTCAATATTTTCATTTTGAAAGAACATGTTTCAATTAAGTAGACCAAAAATAACATTTGATGCTTGTTCAATTTACTTAAGTAAATGAATTTAATCCAACATAATTCTTTTCATCCACTTTACTTAATCTATTTGAGTTGAGAGTACATAAATGATTTTGTTTGTGTTAAAATAACATTATAGAAACAGGATCTCCCCTTCTCATCATGCTTTGCACAGGGCTGGATAGGGAGATTAAATGTTGAAATAAAATGTTATTTTATGCGGGGGGTTTTTCAAGAAGAAGAAAAAATTGGGAGACTAAATGTTTAATGTTCTCATATGTTTTTACTGGTCACCATTATGGTGAAGTGTAGCGCTTGTGCTTGGGTTGAGGACCTGCTAACAACAATTAAAGATGTTTTAATAATAAAAAAACAACTATTTTGGGCATGTCATGGATATAACAAAACTGTCTTCTGGCTAACGCCTAACAATAAGAGTCTTTACGGAGTAAAGATTTTGTAAAAGGTTTTCTTGTCAGATAACATTTGTGAAGGTTATAAAAATTGTTCTTGAATGCATTCAATAAATAATTAAGTTTTTTTTTTTTTTTTTTTTTTTTAAATCTGATGGCTCTGTGAGGCCTGCATAGGGAGCAATGACATTTCCTCTCTCAAGATCCATTAATGTACTAAAAACATATTTAAATCAGTTCATGTGAGTACAGTGGTTCAATAATAATATTATAAAGCGACGAGAATATTTTGGTGCGCCAAAAAAACAAAATAACGACTTATTTAGTGATGGCCGATTTCAAAACACTGCTTCAGGAAGCTTCGGAGCATTATGAATCGGTGTTTCGAATCATGATTCGGATCGTGTGTCAAACCGCCAAACTGCTGAAATCACGTGACTTTGGCACTCCGAACCGCTGATTCGACACGCTGATTCATAACGCTCCGAAGCTTCCTGAAGCAGTGTTTTGAAATCGGCCATCACTATATAAGTCGTTATTTTGTTTTTTTGGCGCACCAAAAATATTCTCGTCGCTTTGTAATATTAATATTGAACCACTGTACTCACATGAACTGATTTAAATATGTTTTTAGTACCTTAATGGATCTTGAGAGAGGAAATGTCATTGCTCTCAATGCAGGCCTCACTGAGTCATCGGATTTCAACAAAAATATCTTAATTAGTGTTACGAAGATTAACGAAGGTCTTATGGGTGTGGAACGGCATGAGGGCGAGTAATTAATGACATTATTTTCATGTTTGGGTGAACTAACCCTTTAAACTGGATAATTTTTGTTTGATATTAATTTTAGGATAATTAAACTTAATAGTTTTGGACAAAATTAAGAATGTTAACCTGATTCAACTAAATGGCACTGAATTAACCTGCTGACATAAAAAAGTTATGTAAATCCAACATATCATTTTTTGAGTGTACATACAGTAGGCTATACTTTACATTAAAACATAAAATTGTTTTTTTTGAAGTAAACCAATGAATTATTTTTTTTATGAAAAAAAAACTTGTTTTATGTTGCATTTATGTTATTTACTATATACTACTTACTGTCATAAGTTACCTTGGTGTGTTTATGTTTGTGTGACTGAACTTGTAGCTTTCCAATATCTTACAGAAACTATGAAGTTAGAAGAAAATATGCAGTCACTGAAATGCTTGTACTGTATTTTTACAGTAAAGTTACGGCAACTACAGCTTCCATTTTATTTTTGCAGTAAATAAAAGAGAAAAAAAACATTTCATAGTGTATTAATATTAATGAAAACTCCTCTTTGATCCACATATTAAACAGCATATTAAATATAAGTTTTTAACTGAAGACGCCTTAGCCTATGTATTCCTGTCAGATGAAAATAGAAAATTAGAAAAGAAAAATATGGCAAAAAAAAAAAAAAAAAAACTTTTCTGGAGTAAAAACAGTATCTGTTGGCCTACTGTGACCAGGTATCCCCGCGCGCGCTCTCTCCATCTCTCACTCGCGCTCTAAGCGGAATCGCTCGGAGATTGACAGATTTAACAGTGATGACGTCGATTTCAACCAAGATGAAACTCGCGTGCAAACCCGCAGCCTCAGTTAAATAGGAGACGCTCAGACTGGCAGCACCGCGCGCTTTCTCGGGATGCACGCGCGTCCGCACAACATTTCTGCTGGGAAGTCAACAGAAGAATGCAGTAGACTAGAGACCTCTCGCGTGATACTGGACATACTGAGGTCTTTTCCTGGACTTTAACGGAATTCCGGGGGCGACAGTTTATGTAGCTCGAGGCTCGTGCGTGGATGTGTGAATACAAGCGGCCAGTCGCCTGTTAAATATTACGGGACGACCAGTGAGCGAGAGACTATGCAGCGGTTAATGGGGCACGAAGTGTCAGATGCCGCGTTGAAACTCGCATTGAACTTTAATCTCTCCGAATAGAAACCTGTCGCGCGAGCAGTTTCCACACATATCAGCTTTTCCGCATGGAAAGTGTCCTTACCGAGCATCCTGTTCTTCCTGAGAATAAGGGAATGTTTATTGCGTGTTGAGTCGGGATGGATGTGCTGTTGTAAACGCATCAGGTCATCAGAGAGATGCAGCATCTTCGTGTGGCGTGGGCGCTCGCGGGAGCGGCGGTGGGCTTTTTTCTGCTGTTCTTGATTCAAGCGCATTTCTTCGGCGAAGGTAAGCAGTACTCCTTGTCCTTGGCAGAATTAACTGAATGCTGGAAAAAAAACACACATATAAAAGTGCAAATTTTACGGTAAATTATTATAATAAAAACAAGCAGTTGTGGTTGCCAGAACTTTGCCGTAAAAATATATCTGGTGATGATGTTGCAAACATTTTGATGACTTTGGGTATTTCGCGTTATTTCTCCTAAATACGTCATTCAATTATATAATATCAATACCAACCTATTTGAGCTATTAAAATCTGTTTTATTAATGTGAAATGTTTATTGTACAGTTGGAACAATGGAAGGCCATGACTGCGTTAATCAAATTTGGCCTCTACAGCAACTATAATGGCATAAAGACAGACCTGTACAGTTACACTCAAACATCAAACACCATCAGACATTACAATAATGCAGTAAACTTGAGCTCAATAACATCAAATGCAACATAAAAAAACTTGTGGGTTGGGAATGCCTCTGTCTCCACAAATTATAAGGTGGTTTCTAATATTTACATACAGAAAAAAAAATATTATTTCAGCTATATTTTACTGCCTCGTTAAATATAAAATTCAAAATTTTTACTTTTTTAAAGCATTTTGTTTTCAAAGAATTTACAGTTAAAATATACAAACATCATCAGACACTAAAATAATGCAGTAAACTTGAACTAAATAAAATGCAACATAAAAAAACCTTAAACATACATTTGTGTAGGGAATTGTGGGATGGGAATGCCCCTTTCTTCACAAATTATAAGGTGGTTTCTAAGATTTACTTACAAAAATATAATTTTACCAATATTTAAACCATTTGTACTGCCTTGTTATACAAAATAAGAAATAAGGGAGAACACCTATTTAAACCTATAGGTGTTCTTTTTACTAAGTTACATTTAATATTTTTTAGAGTGCCATATAAAACATCAGGGTTGCACGGTATACCGCGATACGAAAGCTTCAAAATACTGGCATTGCCACTGTTTATAAACGTATATGGTCAGTACTGCCCTGTGTTGTATGTGTGGCAGTAACACTATTTAAAACGTTCATTTCAACACTTAATGGCTGCAGAAACATTACAAGAGAGTCTTTTTGAGTGCCTTTGCCTTCATGCTGTGCCATGTGTAGTAAATGCCGTGTAATTTGGGCCTTATTGAGTGTTTCCGACGCTTCAGTTCAAACACAGCTAATTTTGTAATGAGAAGTTGCACGTCATTGTTTGCGCTGTGGTTTATCAGATGAAAGGTACTGAAAGGATTTTATATTAGCAGCTCAAGCATCTCTATTAAACATTATAACATCTTTACATAATAGTTTATTCTCTCAGTTCGTGCTCATTTGACCACGCTCATTTGTTCCTGAATGAATATCAGCCGTTTTCAGCGAATTGTTTGAATGAACGATTCAGTGACCCAATCAATAAGACTTGCCGCCACCTACTGGCGGTTTTAGTTTCCCATTTAAAAGTAGACCTATTATTTCTTTTTTTTTTTTTTTTTATCATTTCATATTTCTATATTTAGAATTTAATATTTATAATATTAATCTCATAACATTATTTATGCTATTGCACTTGTAATTGCAATGTAAATGCAGTAATACCACCCCTGGGCAGCATTAAATGGTCAGTGTAATGAATGTCACTTCAGATGCATCTTCTGTGCCACTTCTGCAGTGCTAAGATGCATTTTGTTTACACTGATTTAATCTGATAGGTAGGCTAACAATAGCCAGTTTTTCATTCTCATTAATAAAGTATTCAGAGGAAAATCTAATCTAGTAGTTTTCATTTACATCTATGTATTTATAAAAATCTGGTCCATTTTGTAGATTTGAATTATGAATTTACATCAAAATACTGCATGATTCTGTGATATTACTTGGTATTGGTAGATATGTTTATGGTATCATAACACATATTGCTTATATCAGGAAATCAGTACAGTGCAAAAACAATGAAATGGCAAAAACACAAGAATATGTTCTGACACTGTATGTGCATCAGTGATACATTCATCTGGCATCAGAATTGATAAGAAAAAAGATTAATGTAATTTTCTGACTTTCATGACCTGTCTAGTTTGTACTTGTGCAAAACTTAAGTTGTACAACCACTTGTTATTAGAAATGATATTGTGAATAGCTTAAGTGCCATTGTGAAGAAACTAAAGAAAGACAAGCCTGTATTCACAATCATGAGCAGACCAGCTGTTTGAATTGGTACTCCGTTTATTTACTTAGGCAAGTTGGATCAATTTTTTGCACATTTTACCAATTCCAATCCACATCAATCTTAATAACTACTATTAATATTGTTTTTAATCATTTATAAGTGATATATAATTGTTCATTAAGGCTGGAAATGAAAAATGCCTTATATTCAGGTGTGCAGAATTATTAGGCAAGTTTTCTTTTACAGGCAAAATGAGCCAAAAAAGAGATTTAACTCAGACTGAAAATTCAAAAATTATTAAATACTCATGAGAAGGACGCAATACTAATGCAATACTAGAAATTGCAAAGTTAAAGCATGACCAAGGGACAGCAAAATGCTCATTGGGTCAGCGGGGTCAGACAAAAACAGGTGGAAAAGAAAAGACACATGTTAACTGCAAAATAATTAAGAATTATGTGTGAAACCATCAGGAACCCTTTAGTCTCCAGCGCCACCATTTTCCAGAACTGCAACCTACCTGGAGTCTCCAGAAGTGCAAGGTCTCAGGATCTCAGAGACTTAGGTTAGCTAAAGAATCCTAAAAAATGACCCGCACTTGATAAGAATCACAAGCTGAAGTGTTATAAAATACATGAAGACTGGGTTTTTATAGGCCTTATAAACCGACAGCTTGAGAATGACTCCTGATGGACCAGCACCACATCCTCTTGTACCACTGTTTGAAGAATTTATCTTCCAGAATCTGGCAGTAAGTTTTGGAAGATCATTTTTAGTCCATCTCTGCAAGACAGACATTTCAGGATAAGAGATGGACTAAAAGTGAACTCAAACACCTTACTGCCAGATTCTGGATAAATTCTTCAAACAGTGGTACAAGAGGATGTGGTGCTGGTCCATCAGGAGTCATTCTCAAGCTGTCTGTCTATAAGCCCTATTAAAACCCAGTCTTCATGTATTTTATAACACTTCAGCTTGTGATTCTTATCAAGTGCAGGTCATTTTTTAGGATTCTTTAGCTAACCTAAGTCTCTGAGATCCTGAGACCTTGCACTTCTGGAGACTCCAGGTAGGTTGCAGTTCTGGAAAATGGTGGCGCTGGAGACTAAAGGGTTCCTGATGGTTTCACACTTAATTCTTCACCTTAATTCTTAATTATTTTGCAGTTAACATGTGTCTTTTCTTTTCCACCTGTTTTTGTCTGACCCCGCTGACCCAATGAGCATTTTGCTGTCCCTTGGTCATGCTTTAACTTTGCAATTTCTAGTATTGCATTAGTATTGCGTCCTTCTCATGAGTATTTTATAATTTTTGACTTTTCAGTCTGAGTTAAATCTCTTTTTTGGCTCATTTTGCCTGTAAAAGAAAACTTGCCTAATAATTCTGCACACCTGAATATAAGGCATTTTTCATTTCCAGCCTTCATGAACAATTATATATCACTTATAAATGATTAAAAACAATATTAATAGTAGTTATTAAGATTGATGTGGATTGGAATTGGTAAAATGTGCTGGGAAAAAAATTTGGCATCTACTCCCTGTACACTCTGAAAAGAAAAAGCAAGAAAATTCTGCCTCACAAAATTGATCCATGTTACATAAGGGTCTCAGTATAAGGAATGATGTGAAATAGTTGAGACATGTTCATGACCTTTTTATTTTGGCTCAGAAATGACAATTATTTTTCAATATTCAAAAACTTTCTCACTACAGATCTTTAAATAAAGCATTAAGGCAAGTTGGAATTGAATTTTTTGATCAACAGCCCTTGCAGATGTGTTTAGTTTTAACTAGGGGTGTTATGCGATTAATATTTTTAAACTAATTAATTACATGATGTGGCAATTAATTAATATAATTAAACGTAAATTAATCACACATCAAATTTGGCTGAGAAATTACTCCCAAAAGATAATTTAAAGTCAGTATTGTGTAAAGCATCAAATAGACATTAAAAAGTAGCTTCAGCAAGAAATAATTAATTTGATTCAACATAGAATTTATTAAACACACTCTTTTGGAACATAAGGGTGAGTAACATTAAAGAGTGAACTATACCATGTTGTTGTTGTTTTTTAAATTAACTTACACTCTAAATAATAAACTAAAACTGCCAGTAGGTGGCGGTAAATGTTTAATGATTAAGTCATTGAATCATTCATTCGATTCGCTCAAATGGCTGATTCATTCAGGAGTGAAGTAAATGGTTCACCCGATTCGTTCAAAACGCGGATTCAGAAATGAAATGCTGCTGTGTGAACAGTTCTGCTTTGTCTTCATATTTTCGTTGGCAAAATTGAGCAAAACAGACAGTATTGTATCTAAAATAACACAATATTAACTTATTTATTGAACTATTGTATAAAATCAGTATCACATTTGAACCCATACATTCTATAGGCTCCATCATGAGAGCTGTTGTCCTGCTTCATATTCGTCATCAATAAACCTAAGTAGGTCTGGGGTGGGGCAAGTGCATTTAACACATTGTTTTTCACCGTAATTAATTAATCTAATTAAATCGACAGCCCTAGTTTTACCCAATCAATGGACTTCTAAGTGAACCAATGCTATCATTAAGTTCAGAGTTCTTTCTGTGTGCGATACCAGTATAGGTGTAAGGTTCAATTCGTAAGAGCAGTCACCCATTATGTGTGAGCTAGCTTTGAACAGCTTAAAGGTTTGAGTTGGCCTGCCGCCATGGCAAACAAACCATGTTGGCCTGGTTGCCACAGTAACTGGGCTTTTAAGAAAATAATTGGAGAATGCATGGGTTTGCTTCTCACAAAGTGCCAAGGAATAGAGCAGTGACCTCCAGCATAGTGATAGAGAGAACCACAGGAGGCATCTGCCCGAACGCTTTTCATTTCCAACATACAGAGACTTAGTGCTGCGTTAGGTGTTTGATATTATAATGCACCGACCTCACACCTCAGCTCACATTTTCCAAAATTTCTCCATTTATTTTCTTCTTTAGGTCAGTTTTGTTTATGCTTCATTTAGAATGGATTATCCAATGGCTTTAAAAATATAATTTCATCAATGCTGATTGTTATAAAGAAGTTAGTAAGTCAAAACGAAATCCAAAGTGACAATATTTACTTTCCTAATACACAGTATTGTTAGTGTTATTGTGAATGATTCAGCAGTGGATGTTATGAAAAAATGTTTTATCTTTCATTAAAAATAATAACTTGCTTCACCACTGAAACTTTTTTTTTTTTTTAATCTTGTTTGCAAAATTTCATGCCGGTTAAAATGAATGAAACACTTTCCTTTTTTTGACTGATGCCATTTTTTTCTTTCAAATCTTGCTAATAGTGAGTACAATTTCATGCCAGTTAACAGTAATGCAGTAAAGACCTACTTTTTCTTAAGGATGATAAAATGAACCCTTAACATTTTTTTATTTTTAATATTCTGTTTAACTCAGAAATATGTCATAGTATAGAAGTAAAACAGTTTGCAAATGCCAATTTTAAGGTATTAAATCTCATAAAAATGTATTATAAAGGTAAAAATGTATACATTATATTACAATATATTATATATAATGTATAAATAAAAATCGATTTTTATTGAGGCTCCATTTTGGTGTCATTTGGTGCTTTGGATGTAATGTTGTAGTACTGATACACTCTTAGAATGGCACCCTTTTATTCAGTTTTCTATAGGGTTCAGGTGACACATTTGTGCTCAGTGACACATTTTTGTGTTGATTTTGGTGTTTGTTTTGGATCATTGTCCTGATGGAAGATCCAAACCACGGCCCATTATAAGATTTTTAGCAGCGGCAGTCAGGTTTTGATTTTTTATCTGTTGGTATTTGATAGAATCTGTATCTGAACAAGATGTCCAGAACCTTCAGCAGAAAAATAGGCCCATAACATTAAAGATCCAGCAGTATATTTAATCGTACACATGGAGTACTTTTTTTATCCCTGTGTGCACCAAACCCATCTTGTGGGTTTGCTACCAAAAATCTCTTTTTTAGTTTCATCCCCGTCCTGCTTGAAGTTTGAGTTGTGTCTGACAACTGAATATGCTGGAGTTTGTTTTTGGATAAAAGCAGAATATTTTTCTTGAGAACCCTCTCAAACTACTTCTGGGGATTTAGATGCTGTTTGATATTTTCTTTGAGGCTTTTCTTTGACTCACCTATTTTCTGATATTCTCCAGCTGTGATCCTTGAAGAGTCTTTGGCCACTCAAACTATCCTCTTCACTTCACATTAAGATAATAGACTCTTTCATGCAGATTTGTAACCTGTTCGTTTCCTGTTGATTGGAACTTCTTAATTATTGCCCTGATGGTGGAAATGGGAATTTTGAATGCTTTAGCTGTTTTCTTACAGACACTTTTTTATATTTTGTGAAGCTCAATAATCTTTTGCTGCACATCAGAACTATATTCTTTGGTTTTACTCATTGTGATGAATTATTAAGAGAATTTGGCCTTTGCATTAGGCCTATCTCATTTATATTCCTGTGATACAGGAGTTCATGGCTGGATAATTTCATGTTCCTAGTCACTCTGGTGTGGTAAAAAAAAAAAGTAAATATGAAGCGGAATATAATTCCTATATATTTTACTCATAAGAATTTTCAATATTTGTGGCCAACATGTATTAGAGAAGAACATTTATTTCATAATGTGATTCCTAATCCTCGACATATTAGTTTTACTTAAATGAAAGGTTAGATTTTTGTGATTTTTTTGAAAGGATAAACAATGCAGATTTTTTTTCCCACAGCCTTCTTTGGTCATATTTACCAAGGGTGCCAATAATTCTGATAATGACTGTATATTAAAGGGTTAGTTCACCCAAAAATGAAAATTCTGTCATTAATTACTCACCCTCATGTCGTTCCACACCTGTAACACCTTCGTTCATCTTCAGAACACAAATTAAGATATTTTTCATAAAATCCAAGGCTGAGGCCTTCATTGACAGCAAGATAATTAACACTTTCAATGCCCAGAAAGGTACTAAAGACTTATTTAAAACAGTTCATGTGACAACCTTAATGTCATGAAGAGATGAGAATACTTTTTGTGTGCCAAAAAAACCCAACAAATAAAGACTTTATTCAACAATATCTAGTGATGGGCGATTTCAAAACACTGCTTCATAAAGCTTTGTAGCTTTACGAATCTTTTGTTTCGAATCAGTGGTTCAGAGTGTGTATCAAACAAATCCTTTATAGGAGTGTATGTATATCACAAAAAAACTAGGCAGTTATAAAAGTAAGTATTTTTAGTTTCATTCATCATTTTTTCTTCCATTGTGTTTTGATGCTATTGGCTGTTCAGTTCAAACAAAATCTCTGACCACTGAGTTCAGGTCATGATGACGATGAGAGCGAACTGAAAAATTACTCAAAAACCCCATACACTGCTAAGCATTTCAAATGAACAGTTGGCTACAAAGATTACCATTACTGTGGCCACCTGAACTCCCCCAGCAGTTGCTAATTGATGGAAATAGCTTGAAAGAGGATGGATGCCAGACTAAAACCATGGAGGGATTAACAATGTGGAACACTGAGAGCTGTGGAAGGGCTTGCGTGTCTTAACAAAGTGTTCTGCGTACATTTTAAGTATTCTAAATAAATTAGTTTAAAACACTCCCCAGGAGTCCGTACAAGCAGACGTCTTGCAGTCACACTTTGCAGGGGCTTTTTGGTATGATTGGAGTGTGGAAGCAAAGATTTTGGCTGCCTGCTGAGCTCAGAGGCCAGCCAGACTGACCTGGCATCAGGTCCAATCTCAGTCTGACTGTCATTACCGACTCTAAAGGAGACCCTCGTCCCCCGTCAGCCCTCCCTCTGACTACTGCTCCAACCTAGACTAGGATAATAGGTGTATAGGGTGACAGGAAGGAATACATACTGTCCAGCTCTTAAGCAAGTTATTGGCAGTTGAAATTATGATGTATAGCTACTGGCTGAATAGTAGGACTTGTCATAAAAAATGTTGACCTAAAATATATGATACAGGATGTAAAGTCCTCAATTTCAGGTTGCAATAATACTGTCTACTCAATATAAAAGCTGTACTCAATGTTCTTTATGGTCTTTGGCTTGCCACAGTCTTTAAGGACATGGAATAAGATTTGAAAACGTATTGCAACATGTACATTCATGCATTTGACAGTCACTTTTATTTCAAAGTGACTGACATTGCATTCAATTTATACACCTATGGAAATAGTTTTCAATAATTTTTCAATAAAAACATTCATTTTAATTTTAGAAATTTACAATTTTACAAAATACAAAATTTTACAAAATAAAATACATTGATTAATTGTATGTTATAGTTATTTTATAAATAAAATAAGTTGTCATTTGTTGTAGCTTGTTTTTTTTTAAATCTTTTTTAAATTTTCACTATATTATATTATATTATATTATATTATATTATATTATAAATATACTGTATTTTTTTTTTACTCTAACCATTCCAGACTGTGATGTGTTGTCTCATTGCTGACCTTTCTTTTTGACTTGAATTTGACTTCCTGTGGCATTTTTTCATAGTCTTTGTCTTGCCACAGTCTCTAAGGAGATGTAATCAAATTTGGTAATATTGACTTAACATTCAACATTTTAAATTTACATTTATGCATGTGGCAGTCATTTTTATTGACTTTCACATTGCTATGGCATGTACTGTTTAAGCTATAGGAACATTATGAATAAAACTAAATGAAATATAAATGTTTTTTTTTTTAAATAAAAGTATTTTATAAATCTAATGATTTTTTAGTTATTTAAAAAAAAAAAATATATATATATATATATATATTTAAATATTTTAAAATAAATACATTTATTTTTATTAAATAAATACATTTATTTATGTTTTATAAAACAGTTAAAACATAAAACAGTTATTTTATAAAATAAAATACATTCATGTAATTTTATTTTATAATCATTTTATAAATAAAATTGAATTTGAAAAGAGACATTTTTTGGAGCTTGTTTTCATTTCTCTCAATTCGTGACATGAATTTTGTCCAGTGATTTATTGAAATAATGAACTTGCCTAATATTTGTGTTATTGTTATTATTATAATTATTTCTTCTTTTTTTTTTTACTAGTTAAAAAGTCAGGGTTTCTAATCATTAAATACTTTGTGTTGTCTCATATCTGACCTTTCTGGTTTTTGTCTTGAATTTGACTTTCTGTGGTCCTGGGCTAAACTCCAGCTCAGACTATGACGTGTTTAACATCTAATTATTCTATTTCACATTGTATGTCTATATGCAATATCCTAATTGTTTTATCAAAACTCCCCTGTCTCAGAACATTATATTATTCATATATGCTTTTGTTACTGGTGGTCTTTCTTAATGAAAACATCTTACAGTTAAATGAGGCCAATTGACTCACATTGCAAGGCAATAACTGCAGCATAAAGCTTTCAGTTATAGAATTGAACTGAACGATCTTGGCATGAGAATGAAGGCTGATAGCATCGTGCGGTGTGCTGGTGGAGTCCAGCATCGGTCCCCTGATGATAGACTCCCTTTTCACTCCATCACTTTTCTGACAGCCTGTAAAGGATAGCTTTTGAATTTCAGATCAGCACAGCCAGCAAGTCTCCATCTCTGAGATGCATGGTTGGCAGCTCTTTCATCCCTAAAACGCATGCACTGGAGTATACAGAAGATCCTGGGGAGAGAGCGGAGAGGTTGGAGATGAATCAGACATTTCGCTGTCAGCGGGGCTATTTGAACAGACAAGGAGGGCGTATCATCTATCACGAGTTGCGCCGCTTAACACGTCTAAGCTGCAGCACTTAGAGGCATTTTAGAACAATGCGAGCAAATCTAGAGCTTATCAGAGCGGTGTAGCTCCGTGACCATTAGCAAAGTGTTGACTTGCATTCTTGCCGTGTTAATGATGTCATAATGGCTTGTCCTGGGGTGAAACCGCTGCCGTCTCAGATTCGGTGTGTTTAATTGTGTTTTCCTCTGAATTTTCCCAGTGGTCATACACTATAATGAGAGCACGTTTACATGCACACCAATATACTGATAACTCACAAAAACGTCTCAGGTTATGACTGTAACCATGGTTGACCCTTCTGTGTGATTGCGTCTTGACGCACGTGTGTAAGTCCAGTGTGTCCAATGGCGTGGCGGGACGTCTCCCCGTAGCGTGTGACATCATGACCATAAGGTCTATAAATAGTGCCCGGACCAAACAATGGCAGCTTCTGATTGACCGAAATAAGTCGATCACAGACATGCAGGAATTGTGGCAGGGCGACGCAGCGTCTCGTTACAATTTTTAGGGAACCATGGTTACAATAGTAAGGTAACTTGCGCCGCTTCGGAGATAGCGAAGCTATGGGAACAATAATACCCACTCCGTTGTACTGACAAGTGCCTGCCTAGTGTGAATTATGGTGAGACATAAGCACCTTGGACCCCAAAGTGGGATCCAAGTCTAGTTTGTAGAACCTCACAAATATGTGCGGAGAGGACCAGCCTTCCACTACACACATTTTGTAGGGATCCCCCTGACAATATGACTTTTGAAGCCGCCATACTCCTAGTTGAATGAGCTTTTACAGCCATCGGTGAAGGCTGTCCAGAAGCTTCATATGCAAGAGAGATTCACTATCCACTTGCTCATTCTTTGCTTGGATGCTGGGGTCCCTTTTCTAGGTGACCCAAAGCACACAAACAATTGATCAGTCTTATGCCACAGTGCAGCTCTGTGAACATAAGCATCCAAACCCTAACTGGGCACAGTAGATTTAGCTTTTCCTGGTCCATCATCCAAAAGGGGGGAGAAAAAGCCTGCAAAACTATAAATTGTGCCACATTTTTTTTAGACCTTAGGAACATACCCCGGCTTAGGGTATAGAAAGGCTTTCACCATACCAGATGCAAACTCTTAGCACAATGGGACAACTGATAGGGTCTGAAGGTCTCCTACTCTCTTTAGCAACGTTATCACCAGAACGGAGCCGTAGAGAGGCCTTTCTAAAACAATGGCCAAATCCTAAGCCAGTACCCTCATGCAGCTTGCAGGCCTTAGACTCAAAGCAATACAGAGGAAATGCGACACTGACGGGTTTCTCCCCAATTACTCTCCACCCAAAGGTGTGTGGTAAGCAGCTATGGCTGTCATATTAACATTCAGAGTGGAGAGATAAAACCCTGCAAAGAACTGATCCTGCAACTCCAGCACGGTACCAACAGGGCAGTTAACTGGGTCCAGCTGGTGATTTCTGCACCATAAAGTGAAAAATCTCCACCTCAAGGCATATAGTTTTCTCGTTGAGGGAGCTCAGGAGTGAAGTATGGTCTCAACCACCTCAGTTGACAGACCAGACTCTAAGAGTTGGGCCCCCTTAGAAGCCAAACCCACAGTTTCCACAACCCTAGGTGGGGTTGAAAGATATAGCCCTCTGCCTGAGCCAGAAGGTCCCACCTGACCGGAATCTCCTATAGAGAGAGGAGACACCAGGTCCGGGAACCTTCCTCGAGCCAGCCAGAACAGGGCTACTAATAACAGGTGGACCCCGTCCCAGTGGATTCTCTCCAGAACTCTCGGGAGCAGAGTGGAGCTGTGGAGCTGGATGTGTGAGGGAGGACCAAAGTGGACAGTGTGTTGTTTCTTGAGATGCAAATAGGTCCACTTCCGCCTGGCCGTACTCCCTCCAGAACAACTTCACCACCTCTTGGTGGAGTCTCCATTCCCCAGGCCTCAGCCCCTGCCTCAACAGGATGTCTGCTCCCTGATTTTGCTGCCCAGGGATGTACACTGCTTTCAGGGAGAGCAGCTTTCCCGGAGCCCAAATAAGGATCGGGTGTGTCAGTTTGTAAAGTGGGCAATGCCACAGACCCCCCTGATGATTTATGTAGGAGATCACTGATGTGTTGTCTGTCCGTACAAGCACATGATGGCCCCTCAGGCCTGGGAGGAAGTATTTCAAATTTAGTAAGACAGCCATCATCTCCAGGAAATGTATATGCCAAGAGAGATGATGACCCCTCCACAGACCCTGAGCTGAGCGACCCACCATGAATGCTCCCCAGCCTGTGAGGGAATCGTCCATCGTAAGCATTTTGCGATGACAAGGAGATCCCAGCATGGGCCTTGGGACAAGAACCAAGGTTTCTTCCACATAACTAAGGTACAAGAACCAAACTGAATTTTGTATCCTTTTTCTATCGTCAACAGGACTCAATGTGACACATTTGGCATAAATTCCCATTCTACCTAGGGTAACCAATCTCTTGAGATTGTCAGTCAGCACTCAGTCAAGTGCCCTGAAGCGGATGACCAACAGGAAACAACCGAACTGACTCCTCTAATAACCTCCTCGGAGGACGCAAGTCTCCCAGTGCCACAACGTCTCCGGGCCGACAAGGAGATCTGAACTCGCTGGAAACCACTGCACCCCGAAGCACCAGAGGTTGGCAGAACAGTCCCCTAAGGTCACTGAGGAGGAGTGGGCACCGTATGCTGAGGTGTAAACCACTTCTTCCTGGAGGGTCTTTCCCTAAGAGACCTGATATTCCTTGTGGAATCACGCAGAAAAGTTCCCATAGCGTCATTTTCTCCAACACAGCATGAGTTCTCTTGAAAGGAAATCAGCTTATTTAAATAGCCTGTTGTCCCGGTTTACATGCTAACCAATAACCTGGGAACACAAGTAAACCATGTTTACAAGACTTTATTAATAAATCAGGTTTTTTCCTTGCAGTGATCTCAAAACTTAATCATTTGTGTATCTGACTTAGAGTATTCCATATGTTATATAAGTTATGATGTTAAATAAAGCATTAAAAACTAGGGAGGTCCCGATCTGATCTGAGTCACTGAATACCAATAATTCACTGCACTGACCAACAGAAATATGCTTGGCTAGACTTCTATTCTATTGCTATTCTATTGACAATTTACCTTTTTTTGTCTGCAAAATTTTCATCTTAAGGACATCTTAAGGACGCTTAACCACATAGCCAGACATACGCACTACAACAAGCCAAACAAAATGCAAGTTAAGGTGTTTACATGCCAGGTAAGGTAATGGGCAAAAATCTAGCTGTGTCAATCAGTTTTTGCTGAAGGTGTTTATGACTTTACTCTGATAAAGGTAGATAAATTAACATGTTTACATCACCACACGCGTTGTTGTTTTATGCATATTCAGGTTAAGAATGTGCATGTAAACACTGAATGATTCTTTACTCTGACAAACGGAATGTATAAGGAAAAAAAGGTTGGCAGAGGAAAGGAGGCCACGATAAGGTGGCGGAAAACAGTGGCCGTGTTGGGTTTGTCATAAAGCCATATCAGGCCCGAATGAATGAGTGAGAGATTAAAGGAGGGGCGCTCACAGTCTGCATTCAGTCACTGCAGAGCCAGACTTTGCTCCTGGCATGCTGATTAGCCTCCATGAATGGCTCTATGGACTCCTCTCTCTCCGGCAGCTATCAGAGCCCAGTCATTACTGCCTATTTGGGGCTGAAGTTGGAAATGAATGGTGAAGCTTTTTTCTTCCAGCTTTGGAGTGGGGCTCACCTCTAGGGCGCCGTGGAGAAAGAGAGAGAGCCTGGATGTTGTCAAACATGACAGGACGAGAAGATAACTTTTTTTAGAAAGGGGAAAAGGCAGTGCACTGATTCTGTGCCACATTTTTACCTGGTTTTAAGTAACAACATTTGCAGGTTCTTAACACAAATGTACG